>NC_136067.1:1210876048-1211534021 GCF_964261635.1 Lissotriton helveticus | reverse complement strand
CTTTCTTCAGTCAACTTCACAGCCAATCCTATACCAGGTGGGGTAGCATGGGACAATACTGACTACGAAATTTATGGTCCGGTTGAGATCCTGAAATATCCACACCAAATTAAGATCTCATTGAGTGACTTTGTAAAAACAAGCTCATTTGCTGATGATTGGGATTTTGAAAGTATAAATAATATGATGTCTGACTTAGTGATGTCTGCTAAATTTACCAAACATGATTATTTGCAGGGTTCGACTAATTATGATAGTATGTACTGTTACAACCACTATGGTAACCATTTTTTACATAAATCTGCACAACCTAGAAATGTTTTAAATTATAATCAATGGGAACATTGTGCAACCCCTCCAAAAGGAAGCTCAAGAACCTTTTACGACAAATATTCATACTTTTCAGGATTCAACACAAGTAATGCTGAAACATTTTATTTCAAATTGTCAAATAAGACAGGGACAAAGACCATGCTAACAAACACGAAATTGATATATTCAGACTCATTTTTTGAACAAATGAATTCTTTTGGGTTTGATTATTGGGACAAAAATGTTGAAGTAAAAAGTGTTTGGGGTACAAAAGAATGGCAAGTACAAGGTATAGAATCAATGTTTAGAGCCTGCATGATCCCAGAACAAATTATATTTTTGAATGACACTGTTCAACAAACCACCTGTCTTGGCTTAGCCAAAATCAAAGACTTAAATAAACCGTCTATTCCAAAGCCAACAATGGACAGCAATAGCTCTACAGATGAAGAGATAGACGTAAACTATATATTAAACCAAAACAGAACACATCCTGATTGGAAACAGTGGTTGATCTGGCCCACAGATACTAATAACTGTCAAGACAGATTCCTGAACAAAACACAGGGGTTCAAATTGACCAGGCCAGACCCTAGATATTCCCAAAGACAACACCCAGGGATAATAACCACCTACAGTGTGGGCAAATTATGCCTTCAATGGCTACAAACTTCCACACTGACAGAAATTAAGCAACACCTAACTTTACTTACTGATGGTGCTGACTTGCGTGATTTCATTATGGGACCACGCAAACAGCGTCAAAAATGCTTCATAGCAGTCTCTATATATGCAGCTTACAACGAGGCCTGGAAGGTAACTCAAATTGAGACAGCAGAAAGTATACGGGAAATTGACCGTATTAATTTGGAAAAATCACTTTCTGTAGTGGACAATGGGTTAATGACTCTGTCCTCCAGAATTTTTTCTTTGGACAGCATTGTGTCTTCAGCAATCGACATAATATCGCAAGACTTACTGCTGTTACAACACGGTCAGTCTCAATTGCGTTCTATTGTACAGCTTGGCTGGACGTTACAAAATCTGCGTTCAGGCTATGTGCCTTGGCGTTTAATCAACACAACGTCACTATTCAATATCTTTAACCTTACTGATAAACAAATCAGTATGGCACAAAAGGGTGCTGATTATACAATCCTGAGCATTGAGAAACTCGAGAGATTACCAGTGACAATGTCAGAACGACCTGTCAGTGAATGGATAATACATGGGATAATTAATATTCCAATATCAACCTTCAGGTTTCAATACTGCCAAAAATATATACAGGCTGGCATGTATGAAAAATTGGGAAAAGGGTACATTAAAACAACATGGAACTTGCCCTATTCACATGCATGTGTCAGTAATAAAGGACAGAAAGTGTTTCTTAGTGGCAATAATTGTGCGATGTCACTAAGCGGTACACTTCTGTGTAATGGAATTAGTTTGCATGGAGCCTGTGAAGGGAACTCAAATAACCTTTCATGTCACCAGCTAGGCACACCTGCTACAGAGATAGAACCATTCTTTCAAAGACTCTATAATGGGAGTTACATTCTAATTGTGGACCGCAGATGCTGTAGTCTTATGCCCGGGACTCCTTATCTCGTAACTACGACTGCGAAGGTCAAGTGCTGTGGACGCTTATTGTTCCCCAGCTCCTTTCCAGACAGGGAGGCAAGGGCATGGCCTAACTTGAAAATTACTTCTATTCGAATAGACACTTTAAGCAGAATGAAAACAGTGCTTCTTCAGACGCCAACCAGACTCACGTCATCAAAAGAAACGTATGATCTCCTAGTCGCAAGGACGACTGCAGAGATTCACTCATTGTTATCAACTAATTCCCCCATACATTTCGCAGAAATCCTGAATGAAATCTTAAATATTTCTGATACCAGTGGAGTCTCAAAAGTATTTAAGACAGTATTTTCGATGGCATTAACACCATTCAAAGCCATACTGGGTATTTTTCCAGATTTCGTCCATTCGATTTTTGGCGGACTTCCCCTCATTTTAGGACTAATTGCAGGAATCCTATTCTTGGTCCTGATATTTCGTTATGGCAAACCATGTCACAGACAAAACACCTGCGACAAGGGAAGAAACAATCCGAGCCATTGGATACCGGTACCGGATATCAAAAATCCTGGGACTATCCCGGCTTAGAGACCTGAACATGACTTGGTTTCTTTCATTTCGACCAATGTGGCATCGATGTGTTTTACCTGTATTAAGGTGCCTGCTGTGCGGAGAAGAATGCGTGTTGGACACCTGTCTGACGCTACACTCGGATGTGCCTATGGATGCAGAAACATTGTTGAGCCCAATAAAGGCTCATGCTTTGTGCTGCCCTCAACGGCTGCCAATCCTGATGACGGCATTCGTGGAGACTTCACCGCTACGATTAAGGGGTAGTGAAGTTCAAGATGAAAGCAGCATCGATCAGGTACGACCTTCTGTCAGCAATACTAATCAAAACGTCAATGGAAACAATCATGCACATGAATGCATGGTTACATCCTTTTCCGAGTTAGTGGAACTCTCCCAGGAAGCTGTTGACAGCTTTTTCGACAGTCTAAATGATATGATGTTCTCACCAGAGCAGAAATAGAGACTTTTGAGCAAGCTAGCACACGGCGTTCCCTGAATTTGGCCTTCAACTTTAATAACAGAATACCATGAACAATTTCCCCTCCTGTTCACGGACAGCAATTTTTCAGCAGCCCCAAAATATTTTTACGATTTTTCGGGACACTTATCTTCTGCTTAAAGTAAGAACTATTCTTAGAGAACTAAAATTTCTATTTTTAGAAACTTTATAGACATTAGCTGCCCGCTGGTATGTTCATAATTATTTTTATTCTGTGATGAAATGGTCTCGAACCTTTTTTCTTCTGTATTAAGAGCCATTTCATGTGTAAATTCTCATATACCAATTAGCAATAATGTATACATATGCGTGATTACTTTAGCATTATTCTACAGCTTGAGTGCATATAATACATGTGACTGTTTTTTCCGTATATTGGATAATTTCGAAATGCATTATATGTATTTTGGGGTGGTAAGGTATACACGATACTCTACAGTATGTTTTACTATGCCTAGATTCATAAACATGGCCATAGTTAGCGTGGAGTGGGTGTGATGTATTCCTATAGGTTCTGTAACGATCCCCCTATTCCTGACCCTATTCTGGTTAACAAGTTAACTAGCAGCCATCCCATGATGCAGAAACCGTTATCTGATTAAGCCACACTACGGCACAGGAACGTGTTAACTGATTAGGTCATAACGCTTGCCATCTAATTAGACAAGCGATATTTCTCCAGCCCCTGATAAGGCATACGGAGTTCTCAAAACAAATCAAACCTATGACAACCTGGGAAAAACCCTGCGGCCATTGTTTTGATTTCATCGAGAACTTCAGCAAAAGAATGTGCTAACGACCAAGTCGTATGACATCCTTATTGACGTATCTATGTCCATCCTTACGTCAATCTCGGCACCTTACAGGTATAAATATTACCGGTATTGCCTTAAGCAAACACACGCGGTGGTGATGAGATCGGAGCAGCCAGACTTGCCGAAGCCCAGAGCAGAGCAGACCCCGCTGGCGCAGCCCCGCCTTCCTGACGCGCTGAGAACGAGACGCTGCTTTCTCCTGCCGAGAAATCCAGCTCCGGCGCTTCCGGGTAGCCCTCGCAGGCAGCCTGGAATATCGAGACCAGAGACGAGAGATACCATCCCTCATTCATCCTAGATTCCAGGTACAGAACTGAATAACCCCTTGCAGAGAATTCTTGAGTCAGTCACTTGGCAAAACAAACTTAACTTAAACTGCTACTTTCTATTCCCGCCCACGTATTAGGCTTAGGTCAGGTACACCGGGGTAGGCGTAGTTAGAAACACCAGTTGAGTACGATTAGTCAAATGTATATGTGTATGTATCTATTTTATCCATTTTAAACCACCTTATGGCTTAGAAACCATATAAATGTTTTTACAGTATTATTTTATACTTCTGCTTTTATTGTATGCACTTTACTTAACCATAAGTATTGCAATAATATCGATCCATTTCTCTTGTATGAGAAAAGAGACTGATCAATAAATAACATCTTTTATTGGACACGCCCGTCTCTTCCTTTTCTCTACAATCTGGTGGAACTAAGAATGCACGTACTGACTGAGTAAAATAAGTTGTCTTTTGTTTTCACACGACTCTAGAGATACACTCTTGATTAGGGGAGAGCAAAGTTGTCATGTTCTATGGTTGTCAGAAACTAAATCCCTTCTTGTCTATCCAGGGAGGTTCAACTCCTCCTTGCCTATTCGAGAAAGTTTCTAGTGAACTCTGAGCTAGCTGGCAAACCCAAAACTTTAAGTCTAATATCGACAGTAGAAGACCTAGTTAACGTCTGGTCTAGGCCTATACTATTGAAGGTATTATTCCAATGCGCAGAGCCCATTGGGATAATAGGAACTACACTACAATACAGCTGTGATCTTTATTTCACAACACATTACCTTTGATTGCAGTGTTTGCACGCTTACAATTGTGATCACATAGTGATTTAATCTTCTGTGCCTTCAATCAATCAATCGGCACTTGTAGAGCATGGCTTATTACCTGTGAGGGTATCCAGATGCTGGGCTTAGTCGAAGAACCAGGTCTTGAGTCTCTTCCTGAAGTCCTTCAGTAAGGGTGATGTTCAGAGTTAGAGAGGGAGGGCGATCCAAGACTTAGCAGATTGGTGAGAGGAGCGGCCTCCGCTTTGGCTGCAGCAGATGCGTGGTGTCTGGATGATTGGTGGAAGTTAAGGCGGTTGTTCATGTAAGTTGGTCCTTGGTCTTGGAAGGCTTTGTACTTATGTGTCAGTAGTTTAAAATGGCATCTTTTCTGAACAGGGAGCCAGTGGAGTTTCCTCAGGCATTGGGTGAAATGGGTCTGTTTGGGCAGTGTGCTGCCGTAGTCCAGGTGGCTGGTGATTAGGGCTTGATTGACAGTTTTTCTCAAACTTTTGGGGAGCCATTTAAAGATTCTTCGAGCATACAGAGAGTGTGGAAGCAGGCAGAGGAGATCATGTTGATCTGTTGTTGCATTGTGGCCTTGCAGTCCAATATGATGCTGAGGTTTCGGGTGTGGTCTTTTGATGTGGGGGTGGTTCCTTGTTCAGCGGGCCATCAGGTGTCGGGCCAGAGGGAGGCATGGTTGCAAAAGATCAGCACTTCGGTTTTGTCCATGTTCAGACAGTTGTCTTTCATCTATGCTGTGACGTTCTTCATATAGTTGTGGAAATTGGTCTTGGTGGTGGTAGAGTCCACTGAGAGCGAGAGGATGAGCTGCGTATTGTTGGCGTAGGATATGATGTTGATATCATGGGGTCTGACAATGTCGGCTGGAGGCATCTTGTAGCTTTTGAAGAGGGTGGGGCTGATGGGTGAGCCTTGAGGTACACCGCAGATGGTGCTCATGGGTTCTGAGGCAAAGGGGTATGGGCGGATTCTCTGCATGCATTCCGAGAAGAAAGATGCAATCGATCTGAGTGCAACTCCCTTCATTCTGATTTGGTGCAGTCTCTTGATGAGTGTGTGATTGGAGACAGTGTCAAAGGCTGTGCGGAGGTTGAGGAGGATTAGAGCTGCTGATTCTCCTCTGTTAAGTAAGTTGCCAATGTTGTCCGTGGAGGTAATCAGGGCAATCTTGGTGCTGTAGTTTGTCTGAAACCAGATTGGGAGGTGTGTAGCAGGTTTTTTCTGTTCAGGTGTTCAGTGAGCTGTCGGTTGATGGTCTTCTCCAGGACATTGACAGGAAATGGGAGCAGCGAAATGGGGCAATAGTTCTGGAGTTCGCTGGGGTCTGCAGAGGGCTTCTTGAGGAGAGGCCTGACCTCTGCGTGTTTCCATGTTTCGTGGAAGGTGGCTTAGACGGTGTATGCGTTGAGGACAGTGGTGAGTTGGTGGTTGATCTTGTTGCTTCCTAGGTTGAAGAGATGGTGGGGGCATGGGTCGGTGGGTGCTCCGGAGTGGATGGAGTTCATGATGGATGTGGTGTCCGGTGTGGTGAGCTGTTGGTCGTTGAGGCTTCAGTTGAAGTGAGGAGGCTAAGGAGGTCGGTGGATTGGGGTTCAAGGTTCCTGTAGATGGTGGGTATCTTCTTGTAGAAGTGATTCACTAGAGTTTTTCTAAGTTCCTGTGAGGGAAGGATCATTTTCTCGGTGGGTGTAAGGCAGGCTAACTCTCTGGCGATGGTGAAGCGTTCCTTGGTGTGGTTAGCGCTAGCCTCAATACCGTCTGCAAGGGCATCCTTTTTCATGTCTTTGAGTCGTTGGTGCTATTTGTTGAGGGTTGACTTAGAGCGGCTCGATTTGTATCGTCCCTGGTGGTATGCCATCTTCCCTCCAGTTGTTTGCAGCTGCATTTCATAGTGCGGAGACTGGTTGTGCCCCAGCTGGCTTGTTTGGTGGATCTGCAGGTTTTGGCTGGTTTGATGGGAGCGACTAGGTCATTGGCGTTAGTGATCCAGGTGTTGAAATTCTTGACTGCCTGTTTCAGGTTGGTTGCGGCATCTGGCTTGGTGCTGTTGAGGGCGTCCATCCATTGGGTCTGTGTAACTTGGCTCCAGCTGTGGAAAGAGGTGCTGGGAGGGTTGCGGTGGTGCGAGGTGATGCTCTGCTTGTTAAGTGGACGATAAAGTGGTCGGTCCAGTTGAGTTCCACGGTATGGCTGTTTTCGACTCTGTTTCTGGACATGAAGATCAGGTCCAATGTGTTTCTTGCTCTCTGTGTGGTATGTAATTAGCTGGGTGAGGTCAATGTTGTCCATTTGTTCCAGGAGGTTGGAGGAGTTACTATCTGTTGGGTCTTTCAGGTAGAAGATGAGGTCTCCAAGAAAATGTAGTGCTTGGACTTTATGGCAAGTGGGGCGATGATGTCTTTGATGGTGTCACATAGGCCGGTGTGTGGTCCTGAGGGTCTGTGGGGAGGATGCCTCTGATGGTTGTTTTATCATCAATGGGCAATTGGAAATTGAGGTGTTCCATGAATGGCGTTTTGTCATCTTCAGTGGTGGTGCAGTGGATTGTTTCTTTGTGGTTGATGGCGATGCCGCCTCTGTGTTTGTTGGTGCATATTTGTTGGGTGATTATTGAAGCATGTTTGTTTCGTGCAAGAACCTTGCATAAATAAGCTAATATTTTTATTCAGCCTCTTTGACTGATACTCGGCGGTTTAATCATCTTGTAAGTGTTTGTACCCAGATAATAATTGTTTGAGGAAATGGTTTTAATGTATACTCATTTTAAGCATTTGAACTTCTGAATGCAAGTAAATAGCATGTTTGGGGTCTATAGTTCAATTTGACATTCATTCTTGATGGTATTTTGCCTTTTTAAGCCTTCCTTGGTTGATTACTTGGTATCTTGGAAGCGGAGCAACAGGCCCATATGAAGAGACAGGATAGCTGTTATTCCCAGGAAGAAAGAACAACTTCGCCAGTAAGTGTTAAATGAAAGAATAATGGTGACACGGTGTGAGAAATACGTTCCAATACAAGTATCAAAGAGAGGAAGATTATCATGCCGGTAAGTTCTCTTCGCTAATGGAGGTTTTAGGTGGTTTGTTTTGTGGAGCTCAACATAGCTTGTTATATTATGTCTAATTAAGTGTTCGTGAGAAGATGGAATTATAATTGATGTTCTAACCTGTGCACTCTGTCAAGGACACTGGACATTCATGCTCTCAGAGCTAGGACACTCTGAAAGCTAGTTGCATCCTCCTCTGCAAAGGACAATCATGCCCCAGAGCTAGTACTGGTGATGCTATTCTCCTTTCTATATTGATGATCATGTTCCCAGTTTTCTGCTTTGGCACTCATGCCTCTTGATATCCCCCCTAGTCCTTCCCCAGCTCCTTGACGTGTTATTGTACTCATAAAAAAGTCTGAACTTGTCCCAGATACATAGAGAGATCTATTTCACATTGGGAGAAGAATACTTAAAATATTTTTTACGTTTCCTATGCCATGTAAGAGAAACATCTTCCTAAGGTACAATGGTATTAACCAGCGAATGGTACAATCTAACAGTTTAGTAAGGCAATTGTGGTGTTCAATTTGTTTGCATTGTTCTCTAGGTTAACCAATGCTCTATGTATTTGTCTACGCACAAAGGGTCCATGTTGTGTGAGTTTTAAGTCTTAGTTTCCAATTCTTGCTGAACCTTATCAATTAGGGAAGACATCCAAGGTTGTTTAGTACTGAACCAGATGGCCAATCCTGAAGCTCTACCATCCCTTCTCTGCCTCACTCCCAACCCCCTTTACCATGGGATTAATGGTTTGGAGCTTGTAGAGACAAATCATGTGCTAAGGAATCATTTTAAAGGGGATTGAGAGGGCTATCTTTGCTCTCGTAGAACCGGGCATTCAGTTGAGTGGGGCAATTGAAATACAAAGACAATTTCTCACATCATGGGTATGGGGAAATGCCTGTGCTCTAGTTAGCTATTTTTACCAGTTGTTAATACTAGTTTTCTAATAACAATTTGACAAAGTTAGCAGTAGCATCCGTCATCGTATCATAGATCATTTCTTAGGTCTCTGTAGATTAAATTGCAAGTACAAGCTTTCTGTATAGTATAGGATATCTGTAGGTGGCTGGTGGAGTATGAGAACGGGTGCAGGCCTATGAGACACCAGTGTGGCTAAAGTTTGTGGTTTAGAATGTGCTTTGTTGAATAGTCAGGCTGTTTGGTCAATGTTTGTCTGTTACAAATGAGGAAGGTAAATTGTGAATACAAGCAGCCTCTACAGCATTAGCTATTAGTATGGTTATGATGAAAGATGAAAACTTTCACGCATTAGTTCTTGGTGAATTTGGTGGAATGATCTCCCATTATAATGCTTTATAGGTTTTCCTATTATTGATATTTTATTTCAGTTGCAGCTTTGTTTGTTCATGATGATCAAGAGAGATAATTAGTGTCCTTTTGTTAATGCAGGTTGTTGATGAAACTTGGCAATTCATGTTTTTTTTTTCATATCCCTTATTACATCGGAACATTTTTAGAATATCGCAATTATAAAACTAGGAGGAGACACTAACTTTGATGTTGAGACTGGAATTATTTGCAGATCAGCAATTGTTAATGAGTAAAAAGGTACAGGAAAGAAAAATAATTTTTAAGAAGCAGTTGAATAACCTATTAGAAATTCAGGTTCTCTATGGAGAGATTACATTATCAGTTATGCATTTACCCCTTAATTTCTTTTTTTTATCAACAGATTTTATTGTGCAAGTGTCAAATACCATGCAGAGCTCTGTCACCCAGAAGACTTCTGCCACAGTATATAATGCAGGATAAAGCCATTGACATTTAGATTATATACTTTCAGAAACAAAACTCAAGATAACATAAACAATATATAACCCCCCTCCCGTTGCACTATTTCATCCCCACAGCTTTAGCTCCACTCCAACACCCACTCCAACGTATGCAGTCCATAACTGTATCTTTGGTCACTCAGTCCACAGGCCTGAATGATTATCCCAGGATCAAGGCATCTGCAGGGGCTACATTCTCTAGATAGAGTCCCGTAGTCTGTCCATCGCTTTCAAATCTTTGGATGTTTTGGCGAGCATCCCCTGGCTTTGAATATTGGAATCTCCAGCCCCATACTGAAGTCAAGGCCTTTCTTCCATGCTCACAGAGAAGGTGGGACCGCTGCTTTCCAGAGCTTTGCAATATCCCTTTTAGCCAATGTGAGTCCCAACCACATTAGATCTTATAGATATTGCCCCGATACCCTCCATTATTTGTAAGATTACCAACTTTGGTGAGGAGGGGAGCTCCTACCCTAAGACCTCTGCGAGACAAGCCAGAACCCCTCATGAGTGCAATGCTAGATCATATGTAGGAGGGTTCCCTCCTCCCGCCCGCATCATAGGCATATCGGGGATGCCAACAGTCCCTCCCTACAAAGCCTGGGGGGCATAGATACATCCCAATACTACCTGCTCCTCATATATGGTGCCTCTGATAAAGATATATCTCCCCTGAGTGTCCGTCCACGTCCTAAAATGCCTATATGGAACCCTATGGTGAATCAGAATCGTAAACCCACGGGATCCCCTTATGAACCCAGAATAGATTGCTTGAATATAACCATATCTAAGAAGGCACATTGCCTTAGGCCTCATTAAGTGCGTCTCCTGCAGCATCAGGATATGAGCACAATAGCGTTTGGCCTGCTGAAGTATAGCCCCTCTTTTCACTTTATTCAGCGCTCCTCTGACATTCCAACTCACTATCCGGAGTTCCCCGGGGTGGGTTTGTGTCCACTCTGTCGGGACCGCCATTAATGAATCCCATGGCGTTAGTATGTGGGATCATTAATAACCAGTGTGCGAGTAGTGGCTGTGTGTAGCAGTGATATAGTGTGCAAATGTAAAACATGAGTACCCCAACTTCCCCCCTATACCTCAGAACCGCTGAAGTATCTGTCACGACGGCGGCGGCCTTCAGACCCCAATGGGAGTACCCGGCCCAACCCGTGTCATAAAACCACGTAGCACACATCAGTACACATCAGTAAGACTAAACACTCACTTTCAGCGTAAGGTTTTATTAGTAACAAAGCTTTAAAATTGCCCAATATAAAAACCCACCCCTATCCCGTGCACCAGCACTCCAACTGTAAAATAAATGCTTGTAGGAAAACATGTGATGTTAATAATGTATTTTATGTGCAGGATATTGAGACCATGCGTGCTTCTTTTAATGTTTAAAAAGCAATCTTTTAAACTCTATTGTACATGTTGTATTCAGACATTGAGAGGTTTCAGGCACTCGAATTACGCTGGTCGCAAACAGAAATTCGGACTTCCTAAGCCGTGTGCAAGCAGGATGTTTCAGGCACCAAGTGGAAAGAAACCTCTGGCTTTTCGGCGGTGTGCGCTGAAAACACACGTCGGGTCTTTTTGTTCGGCAGTCAGCCGGGTGTGGCAAGCTATAAACAGCCACAACCAGCTTCTGGAAGGCGCTTAGCCTTCCGCCACTGATAGGAGCAACACCTGATTCCTATTGCACTAACCTTCGCTTTCTTCTCGTCGTGAGTCTTCTGAAAGGAACCTTGGACTCACCTAATGAGAGGAAAGAAAGAAACAAGCTAAGTACTTTTCAGTTGATAATCCATGACATCCAACGCAAGAAAGTTACAGCATTATTAAGTTTAACTCTTAAAGAACAATTTTTGGAGAAAAAAACATTGTTGCCTGAATTAAAGGACAAAACCGTGAGGACATTTCTCCACAAGTGATTTTGGACTAGAAAACCAGAAAGACCTTATCTGCAAATGTTTGTGTTTATTTGATTACTGCATAAGTATCTTTAACCAATCTGTTTTTAGTGCCAAGTGATGGTGAGTGATGGCCAGAGACTAGCTGGAATGTCATAGGTAAGTGGTTTGGTCAAAGTGATTAACACAGAAGTTGTATGCTTATTTAAAACTTGAGGGAAGACAGTTTTATATATATATATATATATATATATATATATATATATATATATATATATATATATATATATATATATATATATATATATATAAATATATATTTGGCCTGGGCGGTAAATTCCGTTCCGTTCGTGGAATTTGGTTAATTTCGCGTTCCGCGGAGAAAGCAAAATCACCCAAAATTCTGCTTTCCGCGACTTTGCGAAATTTTTGACTTGTTCGCATTCTGAAATCCGTGTTTGCGTGATATTTCCCCCAGAGCACGCAAACAGCGATTGCGAACAGTAAAAAAGCATCGCGAACAAGCAATTCCTCGTGTTCGGGAAATTTTGCGTGTTCGCAGAGATTTTTTACCGTTTCGCGGAGATTTGCATAACACGATTCCGCAAATTCCGCCCACCCCTAATATATATATGACTCAGTACAAAACCGCAAATGTTTAAAGTTCATGAGAGACAAAAAGGATTATAGTGAAGGACGCATCTTCACATATGCAAGAAAATATGATCATTTACAGCAACAAAATTATAGTCCAAGTGATGCAAACACTTCAGATAGCTTATCATCAAATGTATCTGTGGAACAAAGTGATGAAGAAATCACTTCAATCAGAAAGCAGTCTTTTTTGGGGGGTATGCGGCTGGTCCTGCAACAACGACAGTGGGAACAAACAAGAGGATTTCAGCCGCCATATCGAGAACGTGGCCGTGGAAAACCGCGAGGCAACAAACAAGGAGAGGAAGAAGGGGCAACCGGCGAGGAAAGAGTGGGAACTCTTACACGAAGTATGAGATTGAAAAAACGTTCTAGAAGAAGATCAAGAATTGACTGTTATTAATCTATCAAGTCGTCAACTAACAGAACCAGAAAGCACATTATTGAAGAAAGGCTTGAATTTCTGCCCGAAAGTGCATTTAGATATAGCACAAACGAGAATAGACTTATATAAATATGTGCGTAAGATCAAACTAGCCAAGCTCTATAAAGAAAAAGAAAATTACATCAAAAAAACTGCGCCTTCATCTAAAGGCACAACGAGTAGTACCTTACTGGCCCAAGACGCTGAAAGCTATGTGACACTGATGAATTTGAACACAGTTAGCGAATCACAAGAATTGACATTAGAACAAACCTGTACCCAACTTGGAGCGGGCTTGAGTAAAAAAAAGAGGAAATCACGTTTTTATCCGCAATTTCCACTGGGTAACAAGGTGGATATTTTTCATGAAGCCGTAATACAGGATATTTACAAATTGAAAAAACAGTGTTACTTGGATAACTTGAAAATTGAGGAACGTAAAGCGTTAAAAACATTGAGTCAGGATAAAACCATTGAAATCAAAATGGCGGACAAGGGCGCAAACATCATCATATGAGATAAATTAGAATATGCCAGAGTAGCCCATGATCAACTACAAGACGAAAAGTACTGCAAGAAATTAACAGATGATCCTACCAAGCAAATGAAAGAATCATTGGATAAAAAATTAAAAGAATGGCTAGACTTAGGTCTGATTAACTTTGATGAACACAAATATCTCACAGTGGATGACCCGGTGACGGCAACTATGTACTTTTTGCCGAAGGTACATAAGAATCGAACTAGACCACCAGGGCGACCTATAGTTTCCGCCATGGGTTCCCTCTTTGAGCCAATAGCAAACTATCTGGATTTTTTCTTACTCCCATTTATTTCAAAGTTAAGTTCTTTCATAAAAGACATGACGGACATGTTAAAACAGCTGAATGGAATTCCCTGGAAATCTTCGTATAAACTAATATCAATGGATGTCGTATCTTTATATACGAATATAGATCATGAGGTGGGAATTGCAGCTTGTAAATTCTTTCTCCAGGATAGGAATATGCATTATTCATGTCAAAACACCATGCTGGAAGAATGGATGAGACTGTGCCTGAACCAAAACATTTTATTTTGGAGAGGAAATCTACGCCCAAATAAAAGGCACTGCTATGGGTTTTTCTTTTAGCCCAAGCTTTGCCTGTCTCACCATGGGGTGGTGGGAACAGAAATGGGCGTGGCAAGCAGAAAATGATATCATGTTGAATAAAGTGATACTGTGGGTACGCTTTATCGACGATTTGCTCATTGTATGGGACGGTTCAGAAAATGAATTCAAGGAATATTTTCAAATCCTCAACTCATCACCTGCAAATTTCAAATTTACATATGAACTCAGCAATAACAAAATAATTTTTTTGGACACTAAAATTTACATCAAAGGAAATGAAGTACAGACAACCTTACACAGGAAGAAAAACGAAACCAATGCGACACTGCATGCCAGTAGTTTCCATCAGCAGTGTTTGTTTGAAAATATTCCTTATGGAGAATTTCTAAGACTGCGGAGGATATGTTCGGAAGAATCAGAATGGGACAAACAAAGTACATCCATGAGTAAAAGATTAGAAAAGAGAGGATATTCACAAAAGGTCACATAAAGAAAGGTTGGGATAGAGCAAGCCAAAAGGAAAGAAATGATTTACTGCAAATAAAGCAAAAAGAAGAGAGTGACAAAGATGTAATAAGATTCATAACAACCTTTTCAAATGAATCTAAACAAATCAGGAATATTCTAAAGAAAAATTGGAAGATCTTAAAAATGGACACAACCATTGGTCCCATTGTGGGTGATATACCACAAATAACATACCGCCGAGCACCAAATCTAAAAGATCGTCTAACGAGGAGTAATTTTTTCAAAGAGAAAAAGAAAGAATGGTTGAAAGGAAAAGGTTTCAAAAAATGTTTCAACTGTAAGGTTTGTCAAATATGTAAACCTATCCAAGAAATTATGTTGGCAAATGGAAAAATCTGGAAAATTGAGGAGCTAATTACGTGTACAACACCATATGTAATTTATGTAATTGAATGCCCGTGCGAACTAAAATATGTGGGCAGCACAAAGAATGAATTAAAACAGAGGATTTTGGAACATGTTAGGGCAACTGTACATCAGGATAGTAGTAATGCAGTTGCCAAACATATGGAGTCTCATCATAACAGCGATTGGAAAAGTCTAAAAATCTATGGCATTGATACAGTAAAAAAACACTGAGAGGAGGAAACAGAGAGCCTATGCTGAGAAAAAAAGAATCAAGATACATTCTCAGCTTACGAACAATGACTCCGTACGGTCTGAACCAGAGTGAGGAAATGTATATACATTTGTAAATAGACTTTGGGACTGGAAATATTATGAACTCATGTAACATAGGCAGAGGATAAACAGATATGTCTTTTTCTTGGCATCACATCAAAATCAGGTTTACATTTGGAAACTGTTTTATTATTATAATTTAGTGCACAAAAATTGTTGTAATGAGAAAAAGGAAATTGGTAAGTTGCATACATGGTTTAACCCAAAGACATTGGTAATATAACTACGATTAGTAGTGACAAATGATTAATTTGATGGACTAAATTGTGACTAATGGTAACAATACGTTTCAGGCCACTGAAGGCATTAATGGGAAAAAGGTATGAAAGTAATTTAAAAATAAGGAAGAGAAAAAAATGACCTAAACTAATAATATAATGATAAGTATGGGGTTGACCTCGTAGGTTCCTTATAAAATATGAGCGGACAATGTGATGAATTAATTCAATTATCTACAACTTATCAATCATTACAAATTGATTAATTTAATTTCATTTTATATAATTTGTAACATTGAATACTATTTCTTTTAGTTTTTGTTTGAAACTTTTCACTGTTTTTGTAAATAGCACTACAATAACCAGAATGCCTTGCCAAGTAAGGGGGAGGTTATCAAGGTAACTCATGATCTTTAAAAACGAATGGAAAGAGAAGGGCGGCACCGTGATCAAGATCTCAGTCAGAGATTGAAACGCGTTGGTGTTTGGAGTGGAATCTACTTTAAAGGAGTATTGTGTGCGATCCAACTTTTTTTCCTTGTGGAGAGAGATTATCAGATATATATATATATATGTATATATATATATATATATATATATATATATATATATATATATATATATATATATATATATATATATATATATATATATATACAGTTCCACAAGTGCCAAGACTTTAGGATGCACTCTCCATCAGATAAATAGGGCAGCAGCGCAGTCAGCAGCTTCACCGGTTATTTTCATTTTGCCTTACGCGTTTCAGACTGTAAATCGTCCTTGTTCACAGGCATAAGCAGCAGCAAAGTAAATGGCGAAAGACCACCGATATCATAGCCAGTTCTTTTTATTACCCACAGGTGCAGGTGTCACATGATGAGAAATTTGCATTCTGGGATCAGTAGTCATTTAAATATACCAGAGTTCGTGATAAAACTTATCTGCCACTTATAAATCACATAATTCAATCTTGCCATTAGTGGGCTCCTCGTGAGCTACTTAGTGCGCTGCTCAAAATTAACTGCCAACTTGATGGACCGATCATGGCCCTCCACATAGAAGGCCCTCGGTTCGCTAAACTCTTGCGGTTGGTGCAATCCTCACGGCAAGGCTAGCCGTGCATATAAACAGTTCCACAAGTGCCAAGAATTTAGGATGCACTCTACATCAGATAAATAGGGCAGCAACGCAGTCAGCAGCTTCACCGGTTATTTTCATTTTGCCTTACGCGTTTCAGACTGTAAATCGTCCTTGTTCACAGGCATAAGCAGCAGCAAAGTAAATGGCGAAAGACCACCGATATCATAGCCAGTTCTTTTTATTACCCACAGATGCAGGTGTCACATGATGAGAAATTTGCATTCTGGGATCAGTAGTCATTTAAATATACCAGAGTTCATGATAAAACTTATCTGCCACTTATAAATCACATAATTCAATCTTGCCATTAGTGGGCTCCTCGTGAGCTACTTAGTGCGCTGCTCAAAATTAACTGCCAACTTGATGGACCGATCATGGCCCTCCACATAGAAGGCCCTCGGTTCGCTAAACTCTTGCGGTTGGTGCAATCCTCACGGCAAGGCTAGCCGTGCATATAAACAGTTCCACAAGTGCCAAGACTTTAGGATGCACTCTCCATCAGATAAATAGGGCAGCAGCGCAGTCAGCAGCTTCACCGGTTATTTTCATTTTGCCTTACGCGTTTCAGACTGTAAATCGTCCTTGTTCACAGGCATAAGCAGCAGCAAAGTAAATGGCGAAAGACCACCGATATCATAGCCAGTTCTTTTTATTACCCACAGGTGCAGGTGTTACATGATGAGAAATTTGCATTCTGGGATCAGTAGTCATTTAAATATACCAGAGTTCGTGATAAAACTTATCTGCCACTTATAAATCACATAATTCAACCATGAATGATGTAATATGTGACATCATCAGCAGTGGATTGCGGGTGCGCGAAATATAGTTAGTCCAACTAACTATATAGGAGCAATTTCAATGGTTTTGTATGAGTAAAATGTCCAGCTAACTATAACACCACTAAAACTTATAGTTTTTTGAGTGAATCTCAATGGTTTTTTAAATGCTAATACCTAACTATATATGACCTGAAACCTATGTTTTTTTCAGTGAATTTCCAAGGTTTTTTAAATGCTAATACCTAACTATATATGACCTGAAACCTATGGTTTTTTCATTGAATTTGCAAGGTTTTTTAAATGCTAATTCCTAACTATATATGGCCTGAAACCTATGGTTTTTTCAGTGAATTTGCAAGGTTTTTTAAATGCTAATACTATTAGCGGATAACGTTTTTATATATTCAGACGTTTTTTTAATGCTAATTCCTAACTATATAAGGTCTGAAGCCTATGGTTTTTTCAGTGAATTTCAAAGGTTTTTTAAATGCTAATTCCTAACTATATAAGGCCTGAAACCTATGGTTTTTTCAGTGAATTTGCAAGGTTTTTTAAATGCTAATTCCTAACTATATAAGGCCTGAAACCTATGGTTTTTTCAGTGAATTTCAAAGGTTTTTTAAATGCTAATTCCTAACTATATATGGCCTGAAACCTATGGTTTTTTCAGTGAATTTCAAAGGTTTTTTAAATGCTAATTTTATTAGCGGATAACGTTTAAATATATTAATATCCTAGTGGGTCCACCTGAGCACCCTAAGGGGTCAGGGTGTTTCTACCCTGCCCCCTTTTTGTGTTCTACACGTTTGTTTTTCTGCTTTTTTGTGCCTCAGTCTATTAAGACCCAAGATGGATGCCAACACTTCCTGGTTAGAAGTGTTGACAGCCAATGAGCATGCAGCTTTCTCGGGAAGGCATGCTGATTGGCTGTCACTGTCTGTCATCACTAGCACAAGATAGATGCCAACACCTCCTGGTTAGAAGTGTTGACAGCCAATGACCATGCAGCTTTCTCGGGAAGGCATGCTGATTGGCTGCCACTGTCTGTCAACACTCAAAACCAGGAAGTGTTGGCAGCCATCTTGTGCCTTGTTAGAATCAAGGCACAAGAAAGCAGGTGTGAAACTCGCAAAGGGGCCAGAGTAGAATCACCCCGACCCCCTAGGCCTGCTCAGGGGGTCCCACAAAGTCCCCAAAGGCAAAAAAAAATAAAAACATTTCTTGTAAATGTCGGGGTACGCGTACCGTGCGCGTACCCCGCGATTTAAATTTTTTTTTTTTTTTTTGCCTTGGGGGTCCTTGTGGGACCCCCTGAGCAGGTCTAGGGGGTCGGGGTGCTTCTACCCTGCCCCTTTTTTGAGTTCTACACGTTTGTTTTTCTGCTTTCCTGTGCCTCAGTCTACCGAGGCACAAGATGGCTGCCAACAGTTTCTGTTTTGGAGTGTTGACAGACATTGGCAGCCAATCAGAATGCATCTCGAGCTCAAAAGGTAAGCTTACAGTAAGTGTACCGGTAAGCTCACCGGTAAGCTGCCATAGATATATACATTTTTTTGAACCTAAATTACTCAAAATCCACTGGAGCACATATCTTGAGACATAGCAAAGGCACATCGGGCTACCAGTCCCTACAATTTTGCCAAGTTTGGTGAAAATCCATTCAGCCGTTCGAGCTAAAAGTGCGACAGACCGCCCTATGGAAATTAACATGGGGAAAACACGTTTTGGGACCGCCCTTTTATCTCGGCCCCCGCTTGACAGATCCCCCCCAAACTTTCAGGGATGGACCGGAGCGCCGCGAGACAAAGTTGCTGAAAGATTCAGGCAGATTCCTCAACCGGCGCCAAAGTTATTCCCAATAGAATGTTGCGATTTCCCTATGGAAATCAATCCTAACTATATATACCTACTGGCTATCGCCAGTAGGTAATATATATATATATATATATATATATATATATATATATATATATATATATATATATATTCACTGAAAAAACCATAGGTTAGAGACCATATATAGTTAGCTGGACATTTTATTGACATAAAACCAATGAAATTCCATATATAGTTAGTTGCACTAACTATATATCGCGCACCCGCAATCCACTGCTGATGATGTCACATATTACATCATTCATGACATGGTCAGTGACATCACTGATGACATCACTGATGACATCTCAAATGACATCACTGATGACATCACTGATGACATCTCAAATGGCATCACTGATGACATCATCTAGTGTCTGTGTGTTTTTGTAAAGTTTAAATATGTTTTACATATTGAAGAATGAGTGGATGTATGGAAGACTGAGTGTGTGTGTGGCTGGCTGGGAGGTGTGTGACTCTGTGCATATCAATGTGTACTTGTATCAGTGATTGTATAAGAGAGTAAGTATGTGTTAGTATATGTGTGAAAAGTATGGTGTTCTGTGTTTAACTGTATAGATGAGGAAATCGAAGTGTGATTGATTCTTCACAGGACTGACTAGGTGTATGAGTGCATATGATAGTGTTGTAATAATGAGTGACTGTATGTATGAGTGATTGTATGGGTGAATGAGTGAATGTGTGTGTAGACGTAGGAATCAGTGAGTGCGTATGTAGTAACTGGTATTGGTGTGTCATGATGTCATCAGTGATGTCATTTGAGATGTCATCAGTGATGTCATTTGAGATGTCATCAGTGATGTCATCAGTGATGTCACTGAAGTATGGTGTTCTGTGTTTAACTGTATAGATGAGGAAATGGAAGTGTGATTGATTCTTTACATGACTGACTAGGTGTGTGAGTAACTCCATGGATGAGTGGCAGTGTGTGAGTGTCTGCATAGGTGTATGAGTGCATATGATAGTGTTGTAATAATGAGTGACTGTATGTATGAGTGATTGTATGGGTGAATGAGTGAATATGTGTGTAGACGTAGGAATCAGTGAGTGCGTATGTAGTAACTGGTATTGGTGTGTCATGATGTCATCAGTGATGTCATTTGAGATGTCATCAGTGATGTCATTTGAGATGTCATCAGTGATGTCATCAGTGATGTCACTGACCATGTCATGAATGATGTAATATGTGACATCATCAGCAGTGGATTGCGGGTGCGCGATATATAGTTAGTGCAACTAACTATATATGGAATTTCATTGGTTTTATGTCAATAAAATGTCCAGCTAACTATATATGGTCTCTAACCTATGGTTTTTTCAGTGAATTTTCAAGGTTTTGTAAATGCAAATTCCTAACTATATATGGTCTATAACCTATGGTTTTTTCAGTGAATTTCATTGGTTTTTTAAAAGCTAATATCTATAGCTGTAAAATATATTCTTTATTACGTGACGTATCACGTAGCCACGTGAGACGCCTCATGGCGCGTCGCATAACCGTGATGTATCGGCTCTGCAGCGCAAACAAAACCCGTAACGTAAGCGTGCCGGAGCACGCTTACAGATATATATATATTTTTTAACCTTAATTAGACAAAATCCACACGTGCACATATCTTGAGGCTTCGCAAAGGCACATCAAACAAACAGTCCCTACAATTTTGCCAAGTTTGCTGGAAATCTATTCCCTTAATTTTTTTTTTACTGTTTCTCTTGGTTTTCCCCTTGTTACGCTTACCGGGACGCTACCCGGTACGCGAACCGGACGCTCCAAAAACACAAGATGGCGGACTCCCGTTACGCTGCCGGTTAGCTGCCCGGTTCGCGTACCGGGAAGCGCCTCTACCGCGAAAAATCGCGGGGGACTTTAATATCCCCCTCATCAATCCTAGGGGGTCAGGAGGGGTTTACCTTGCCCCCTTTCCTTCATTTCCCCCTTCTTTTTTCACCACATCTTGTCTCTCGAACCTACCGAGAGACAAGATGGCGGCCGCTCCGGACTGTTTACAATGTTGACAGCTACGCTGCCGGTTAGCTGCCCGGTGAGCTGCCCGGTTCGCGTACCGGGACGCGCCTCTACGGCGTAAAATCGCAAAAAAAAAATTGTTTTTATTTTTTGCCCCGCGGGGCACTTTAATATCCCCCTCATCAATCCTAGGGGGTCAGGAGTGGTCTACCTTGCCCCCTTTCCTTCATTTCCCCCTTCGTTTTTCACCACATCTTGTCTCTCGATCGTACCGAGAGACAAGATGGCGGCCGCTCCGGACTGTTTAGAATGTTGACAGACACCGGAGAGCCAATCAGCTTCGCTTCGCGAAGTTCCGTTACGCGTCAGGTACGCGAACCGGGGCGCTAACCGGTGCGCTGTCACAGATATATATATATTTTTAAACGTTAATTTCTCAAAATCCACTGGAGCACATATATTGAGACATAGCAAAGGCACGTCGGGCAAACCATATCTACAATTTTGCCAAGTTTCATGTAAATCTATTCAGCCGTTCGAGCTAAAAGTGAGTCCAACCGCCCTATGGAAAAATGAATGGGAAAAACGCGTTTTGGGACCCCCCTTTATTCTCGGCCCCCCTTGACGAAACCCCCCCCCAAATTATCAGGGGCTACTCAAAAACAAAATGTGCCATTTTCCTGAAAATTTCAGCCAATTCCGTCCACAAACGCCAAAGTTATTAGACATAGAATTTTCAGAAATCCCATAGAGAAAAAATCCTAACTATATATACCCACTGGCTATCGCCAGTAGGTAATATACATATATAAACATATATAATCTGCATATCTATATAAATATAAATGCATGCATACATATACATATATGCATACATATGCATGTTATTTACATGAAAGTTTTAAAAACACTAATAAAAGCAAAGCTAAAAAGCCACCTCATTACAAACAGAATGGCTTTAACTTAAACGAGGGCGAGATCTATTGCATTTTCAATGCTTGTTTACTTTGGTTCTACCAAGAAGGCATTCAGATGTGTCACACATTTGCCATAAATTCTGAATGTTAGCACTCTAGTTGCTCATTAGATCACTGTAGTAAAGCTAGTGCTCACCAGGGAAGTCTGCTGCTAATCATGGTTTGCAGCCATTTTCCCGCATTTTTTATCCCGCAGACTTTCAGTCCGCATACCATTATCCCGCAAGGTCATTGACCTCGCATACCATTATCCCGCATTGTTTCAAAACGCATGTGCATTTATCGCGCATGCCTTTACAAAGAATTACGTTTTAAAGGCATGTATGGTAAATGCATTTGCGTTGTGAAAACCACGATGACGAGAGAGGTAAGTGGGTTTGTGTTAATTTTTTCGTGGGTTAGTGATTGTGTAGTGTAGTGTAGTGTTGTGTAGTGTAGTGTTGTGTTAGTGTAGTGTAGAGTTGTGGTGGTTGTTTAGTGTAGGGTCATGCTGGGGGTAGTGTTTTAGGGTTTAGGGTTGTGTTGTAGTGTTTGCGTAGTGTAGGGTCATGCTGGGGGTAGTGTTTTAGGGTTTAGGGTAGTGTTGTAGTGTTTGCGTAGTGTAGGGTCATGCTGGGGGTAGTGTTTTAGGGTTTAGGGTTGTGTTGTAGTGTTTGCGTAGTGTAGGGTCATGCTGGGCGTAGTGTTTTAGGGTTTAGGATAGTGTTGTAGTGTTTGCGTAGTGTAGGGTCATGCTGGGGGTAGTGTTTTAGGGTTTTGGGTAGTGTTTGCGTAGTGTAGGTCATGCTGGGGTGTAGTATTTTAGGGTTTAGGGTAGTGTTGTAGTGTTTGCGTAGTGTAGGGTCATGCTGGGGGTAGTGTTTTAGGGT
Organism: Lissotriton helveticus; assembly: GCF_964261635.1. Classification (NCBI taxonomy): domain Eukaryota; kingdom Metazoa; phylum Chordata; class Amphibia; order Caudata; family Salamandridae; genus Lissotriton; species Lissotriton helveticus. The sequence continues at coordinate 1,211,511,157 of NC_136067.1, read as the reverse complement.
TTTGGGTAGTGTTGTAGTGTTTGCGTAGTGTAGGGTCATGCTGGGGGTAGTGTTTTAGGGTTTTGGGTAGTGTTGTAGTGTTTGCGTAGTGTAGGGTCATGCTGGGGTGTAGTGTTTTAGGGTTTTGGGTAGTGTTGTAGTGTTTGCGTAGTGTAGGGTCATGCTGGGGGTAGTGTTTTAGGGTTTTGGGTAGTGTTGTAGTGTTTGCGTAGTGTAGGGTCATGCTGGGGGTAGTGTTTTAGGGTTTTGGGTAGTGTTGTAGTGTTTGCGTAGTGTAGGGTCATGCTGGGGGGTAGTGTTTTAGGGTTTTGGGTAGTGTTGTAGTGTTTGCGTAGTGTAGGGTCATGCTGGGGGTAGTGTTTTAGGGTTTTGGGTAGTGTTGTAGTGTTTGCGTAGTGTAGGGTCATGCTGGGGGTAGTGTTTTAGGGTTTAGGGTAGTGTTGTAGTGTTTGCGTAGTGTAGGGTCATGCTGGGGGTAGTGTTTTAGGGTTTAGGGTAGTGTTGTAGTGTTTGCGTAGTGTAGGGTCATGCTGGGGGTAGTGTTTTAGGGTTTAGGGTAGTGTTGTAGTGTTTGCGTAGTGTAGGGTCATGCTGGGGTGTAGTGTTTTAGGGTTTTGGGTAGTGTTGTAGTGTTTGCGTAGTGTAGGGTCATGCTGGGGGTAGTGTTTTAGGGTTTAGGGTAGTGTTGTAGTGTTTGCGTAGTGTAGGGTCATGCTGGGGTGTCGTGTTTTAGGGTTTTGGGTAGTGTTGTAGTGTTTGCGTAGTGTAGGGTCATGCTGGGGGTAGTGTTTTAGGGTTTACGGTAGTGTTGTAGTGTTTGCGTAGTGTAGGGTCATGCTGGGGGTAGTGTTTTAGGGTTTAGGGTTGTGTTGTAGTGTTTGCGTATTGTAGGGTCATGCTGGGGGTAGTGTTTTAGGGTTTAGGGTTGTGTTGTAGTGTTTGTGTAGTGTAGGGTCATGCTGGGGGTAGTGTTTTAGGGTTTAGGGTAGTGTTGTATTGTTTGCGTAGTGTAGGGTCATGCTGGGGTGTAGTGTTTTAGGGTTTTGGGTAGTGTTGTAGTGTTTGCGTAGTGTAGGGTCATGCTGGGGGTAGTGTTTTAGGGTTTAGGGTAGTGTTGTAGTGTTTGTGTAGTGTAGGGTCATGCTGGGGGTAGTGTTTTAGGGTTTAGGGTAGTTTAGTTGTTTAGTGTATGCTAAAGGCATATTCGTTCTAAAGGTTTTCGTTATTTTAATTTGTGGCCTAATAGTACATGCGGGATTTCGTCATATATTCGCTAATCATACGTTCTATGGCAAAATGAACCCCCTCATTTTGTTCCTTTTTAAATTAAATGTTTTAAGAGTTACCACTTTATTCCAATCAAGATGGCTTCAGGTGTGCCATACCTTTGTAATAAGTAGGACTGTTAGCACTCTAGTTGTTCTTTAGAACACTCTGGGACATTCTGTCATTGGGCTATAGTTGGGCTACATCTGGCTGATATTTGGGCTACATTTGTTTTTTTTGTCTCTGGTGGCAATCTTTGGGCTACATTGGGCTACATTGGGCTACATTTGGGCTCCAACATATATATAGCCCAATGTAGCCCAATATATATTTTTCAAAGTTAATTTTCGTAAAAACCACTGGAGCCTATATCTTGAGACATAGCAAAGGCACATTGGGCTACCAGTCCCTACAATTTTGCCAAGTTTGGTGTAAATCCATTCAGCCGTTCAGGCTAAAAGTGAGGCCAACCGCCCTATGGAAAATTGCATGGGAAAAACACGTTTTGGGACCCCCCTTTTTTCTCGGCCCCCCCTTGACGAAACCCCCCCAAATTTTCAGGGGCTGCTCAGAAACGAAATGGTCCATTTTCCTGAAAATTTCAGCCAATTCTGTCCTCAAACGCCAAAGTTATTCGACATAGAATTTTCAAAAATCCCATAGGAAAAAAATCCTAACTATATAAACCTACTGGCTATCGCCAGTAGGTAATATATATATATATATATATATATATATATATATATATATATATATATATATATATATATATATATATATATATCCAAACAAAGAGTGCGCCAAAAACAGGTTCCTGGAAAAAGGTGCTTTTATTGCTATTGGCTCAGGCGGTCACATGATCGAGGCACCTGACGCGTTTCAGCTTTATGCTTTTCTCAAGGGTGTGTCCTCTTTAAAGTGCAATGTCCCAGTTATTCCTGAACACACACCCAACAGTAGGCCACACTCAAAGTCCCATAATGCACCTTGTGAGACAGCGTATTCCATGTGTTATCCTTATGATGTTCCTGACTGCTCTCTCACCATCATGATGGTATCGGGTAAGTATGGCCATGCGGGGAAGAGGGCTGGTGCACTTCCACGTAGTTGTCCACAATGTCAATCAAGCACTGAGTCCAGGATCTGCTAAACAGAGGCGTTAGCCTCGCTCTGCTCCCTTTCTCGTAACCCATCACACAATCGCCGGCAATCCTCAGGCTGTTGATGGGGCAAGCGGGTCATGCCCCCCTAATTTAACACCAAAGAAGAGATGCTGTCGTCGAGGGACCCCAACCCTGCAGGGCGGTCTTGGCAGATGCGGAAGACAGCAATTTCCGCAGTAACAATCCAAACAAAGAGTCCGCCAAAACCAGGTTCCTGGAAAAAGGTGCTTTTATTGCTATTGGCTCAGGCGGTCACATGATCGAGGCACCTGACGCGTTTCAGCTTTATGCTTTTCTCAAAGGTGTGTCCTCTGTAAAGTGCAATGTCCCAGTTATTCCTGAACACACACCCAACAGTAGGCCACACTCAAAGTCCCATAATGCACCTTGTGAGACAGCGTATTCCATGTGTTATCCTTATGATGTTCCTGACTGCTCTCTCACCATCATGATGGTATCGGGTAAGTATGGCCATGCGGGGAAGAGGGCTGGTGCACTTCCACGTAGTTGCCCACAATGTCAATCAAGCACTGAGTCCAGGACCTGCTAAACAGAGGCGTTAGCCTCGCTCTGCTCCCTTTCTCGTAACCCATCACACAATCGCCGGCAATCCTCAGGCTGTTGATGGGGCGAGCGGGTCATGCCCCCCTAATTTAACACCAAAGAAGATATGCTGTCGTCAGGGGCCCCCAACCCTGCAGGGCTGTCTTGGCAGATGCGGAAGACAGCGATTTCCGCAGTAACAATCCAAACAAAGAGTCCGCCAAAACCAGGTTCCTGGAAAAAGGTGCTTTTATTGCTATTGGCTCAGGCGGTCACATGATCGAGGCACCTGACGCGTTTCAGCTTTATGCTTTTCTCAAAGGTGTGTCCTCTTTAAAGTGCAATGTCCCAGTTATTCCTGAACACACACCCAACAGTAGGCCACACTCAAAGTCCCATAATGCACCTTGTGAGACAGCGTATTCCATGTGTTATCCTTATGATGTTCCTGACTGCTCTCTCACCATCATGATGGTATCGGGTAAATATGTCCATGAGGGGAAGAGGGCTGGTGCACTTCCACGTAGTTGCCCACAATGTCAATCAAGCACTGAGTCCAGGATCTGCTAAACAGAGGCGTTAGCCTCGCTCTGCTCCCTTTCTCGTAACCCATCACACAATCGCCGGCAATCCTCAGGGTGTTGATGGGGCGAGCGGGTCATGCCACCCTAATTTAACACCAAAGAAGATATGCTGTCGTCGGGGGTCCCCAACCCTGTAGGGCTGTCTTGGCTGATGCGGAAGACAGCGATTTCCGGAGTAACAATCCAAACAAAGAGTGCGCCAAAACCAGGTTCCTGGAAAAAGGTGCTTTTATTGCTATTGGCTCAGGCGGTCACATGATCGAGGCACCTGACGCGTTTCAGCTTTATGCTTTTCTCAAAGGTGTGTCCTCTTTAAAGTGCAATGTCCCAGTTATTCCTGAACACACACCCAACAGTAGGCCACACTCAAAGTCCCATAATGCACCTTGTGAGACAGCGTATTCCATGTGTTATCCATATGATGTTCCTGACTGCTCTTTCACCATCATGATGGTATCGGGTAAGGAGGCAAGATGGCGGCCGCAACTAGCGGTTGAGCTGCAGCAGTAGCAGGGACGCTGGATACGATATGATTTTTGTTACATAAACCTCAATAAACCTCCAAAAAAACCCAAAGGAGTAAGTAATGGAAACCAAAGCCGTAGTCAGCGGATGGAGACGACATACCGGATTTCAGCCAGCCTGATCCACGCGCTGTCGGAGCTACTTGTCGGCAGTCCTCCGGCGTTTCTCGGCGGCACATCAGCTACAGCGGGCGGAGCTCACGGAGTTCGCGGAGCGGAAGGGCGGAGCAGCTTTAGAGGCTACAGAGTGACTATCGTTCTCAGGCTCAAGGCGGAGCTCACAGGCTGGGCGATTACGAAGCGGAGCAAGCTGAGTGAGAGGCGGCGGCTCTGCAGGATGCCTCCGAAACAGAATACCGGTGGGAAGGCTTCTGCCAAAAGGAAAGTGGGTGAAGATAGAAATACAAATACCACCGTAAACGTGCAAATGAACTCGGATGGCACTAACGCCCAAAAGGAAGCAGAAGGTAAAGGAAAAGGAAAAGCACAGGAGCCACCCAAGGAAATGAGACCCCCAGCAGCCAGGACCAGGCTGGCCACGACCACGGCCAATCTGAACATTGTGGATATGATTAACCGAGCTGGCAAGGAGAAGGGGACTAGAGCTCCAGGAGTCGAGGCAGACTTGGAGTCGGAGACAGAGGCTGAAAAACTGGGAGAAATTGAACCTCTGGAGTCCACGGTAAGCCAAACAATGACTGGCGATTCTGAGGGCATGAATGGGGGGCCAGGTGATGCGCAAGACTTGGGCACTTTCTGTGTGTCACGGGGCAAAGAGAATGATCAGGGTGAGGGCCCTGGAAGTGGAAATAATAGTCTAATGGAGGTCAATACCAGCATCAACATCTGCCCCGCCCTAAAGAAGGTCACGAGCCGTACAAACAATCATGATAGCGTACAGCTAAGAATCACACAACCTAGTGCCATCCTCCAGACAAATATGGCTTTCGAGTTAGAAAAGGAGGAGGAGAAGACTCCAAGCGAGTGCTTTGTCTCGGTGACGGAGGAGGCGGACTGGTCCGAGGATGAAGAGGGGCAAAGCTCGGACATAGATGGCAGTAATCTAGAGACGGAGAGCGACCCAGAGGGGGACTTGATTGCCACGGCGGTCAAAACTATGGCCCCGTCTAAAAAGCAGACGAAGCTGGCCTGGGACCACTCGCCAACGACACTGCTGCAAGGCAATTCAATTCAAGAACACAACTATGAGGATAGTCAAGAAGCCAGCCAGCGTGCAATGCTGGAAGCAATCCACCATGAAATAATTGCACATCGGGAAGAAACCAGGCAGGACAGCTTGAAAGCACAAGCGGCCATGAGGAAAATGTAAAGTGTCGTCAGGAAGCTATCCAAGGCCACTGTGAACGTGGGGGACAGGGTGTCGAACCTTGAGGAAAGGGTTGTTGCTACGGAAAATGAGGCCGCTGCTGCTACTATTAAGGTAGAAGCATTCGGGGCTCAAGCACAGGATGTCCAGTGGAAGCTGGAAGATTTGGAGAATAGGCTTAGGAGGAACAACCTAAGAGTCCTTGGTGTTCCCGAAAGTCGAGAAGGGGGTGACGTTAAAGCCTTCATAGTTAAACTATTTGAGCAAGCCTTTCCTGAGCTGGCCAGCTGGAATTGGGCCCTAGAAATTCAGAGGGCACACCGGACACCGTTTAAGATCCGCCGGAATATGAAAGAAGGAGATAAACCCAGGGCAATTCTGATATTCTTTGGGAACTTCATCTTGAGACAATCCGTGGCAGAGAAAGCAAGACCGGATGCAAGGAGATCCGGCGAGGGGGTCACCTTCTTCGTTAGACCGGACTTTTGCCATACTACGGTGGAACGACGGTGGAGGCTACGACAACTAATCAAGCCCTTCCAGGATAAAAAAATCCAGATTTATCTCATAAATCCGGCTCAACTTAAAGTAATTTATCTGGGCAAAACAATGTTTTTTTTTTTGGAAATTAAAGCTCAAGAGTTTCTTGACTCTATTTAGTAATAGTAATAGTAATAACCTAATCACCTAATCATGCATAATTTTTTTCTTTTTGGGAATACGCGTCTTCTTCCCTTTTTTTTTTTTTTTGAGAAGTAGGTTTAGAGGTTAGAGGTTAGGAAAGTAGTATGATACTGCACAATGGGTCATATACATTTGGGGTAGTTTTGTGGTCACTAGCTATTAGCTATGTACTGATCTTGTTTAATAGATATGTATGGATTTGGTTTTTGAGGTTTATGCTATTAAGTAGGTATAATGGAGTCCACTGCTATGCTGCATCTATCACATGCACAGACTTTGTCTGCGCGCCTCACCAGGGAGGGTGTGTGGGGTGGGGTCTAAGGGGGGGGAGGACAAGGACAAAGGGGGAGGCAGGATGGAGGGAGGTGGGTGAGGGGGTGGAGGGGGTGAAACCGTAAAAATGAAGAGAGTTTGTATCGTCAATGTATCCATAAACGTAATTGTAATTCTGAAACAAAAATCGTATTTCTATTATGCACCTAGTATTTACCTAGATCGGTTGATGAGATGGCAATCTTTGATATATAGGTATGCCTAGGATCAGGATTGGATCTCTTAATATAGGAGGTTTAAATGATTGGAAGAAGAGGGGCAGGTTCGAGCAATATCTTTGTGTATTAGGTCTAGATATTATATGCATACAGGAGACCCACTTACCCTGGAAGAAACAACATTGGTTAAATTTAAAAGGATATGAAACCCTGTCTTGTTCTTCCCAGACCTCTATGATAAGGGGGGTGGCTATTATTAGTAAGGCTGGGCTAGGTGTGGCCAAACGGTGTAAGGCAGATGCCATGGGCAGGTGGGCTATCTGTGAAATGAATCTGGGATTTACCCTATGTTCGTTATATGGGTCCAATATAGATGACCCGGAGGTCTTTAATTGTATAGAGAAGGAATTGACGGATTGGCCAGCTCCCATAGTATTATGTGGGGATTTCAACATCTCAGCTAACTTTTTGGATGGTAACCCCTATACAGGCAGGAAGCCGCGGATCTATAGAGCGGTAACTTCAATGATGCAGTCACATGGGTTAACTGATGTATGGGGGAATCTAGAGGCAGGCGACCCAGGGTTCACGTACTTCTCGCACCCTTTTAATAAATATACAAAACTTGATTATTTTATGATCTCGGCCATGCAATTAAATAGGGTTAAAATCATTAAACTCCCAAAAATTTTGTCGGACCATAACCCGCTAGTTTTAACTATGGATATTAATAAACCACAAAAAACCCCTAAGCCCTGGACCTTCGATAGGAAATTATTAGCAGATGGGGAGTATATTAGATATATGAAGAGATGGTCCCAGGCATTTTTTGATGCAAATACAGTGCTTAATTTGTGCCGGTGCTTGCCGGTGCTTAGCACCGGCACTTAAATGTCAGGGCCGGGTCTACTGCACGCACACCCAAAGGATGAATAGGTTTTGTAAAAAGAAATATATGGTATCGGTATATACCTTTTATTCTCTTGTACTTGTACTATCTGCGGCCCCAGGCCCAGCCGGCGGCCGCAGCGTGTTTTTTCATGTCATAGCAGTCACAGTGTGTGAGAGTCTGTCATCATCACTGATCACCGGCGTCACGTCAGGACAGGGTGCAGTGTTTTCGGTTTTGCGAGTGCGACTCTCGAGTTAGTTGCTAGCCGAGTCGAGTGGAGTGAGTGCCCCGACCCCCCAAACCCCCCCTCCCTCCCTCCCTCCCCCTCCGCCGCAACCAGTACTGGCCGCCCGCAACTCACATTTCATCTGAACGTGACGCGAGGTAGGTTAGGTAGTATGAGTAGCACCACTAGTTGCCCCTGCCCATGCTAAGAGAGTCGACGAATAATAGTATTATAATTTATTAGTAAGTGTACTGATATTGATATAAATATAAAATGTTCCAGGCAGCCGCAGCCAGCAGCCAAGTAACCCAAGTTTCGGTTCATCACTGCATGGCGGACGCAACAGACTTGTTTACAGTTTCTGTTTGAGTTTGGCAGTGGGTGGGCGGGCCGCGGAAGTTCAGAACGCGCAAAATGTATTTGGGCGGGCTGAGGTTCTGATGGGGGTAGGGCCGGTAGGCAGGGGCTGTGCGCGCTGTAGCGTGCAGATTTTTTTTCATTTTGGCTCAGGGCTCAGGCAGGCTGCCAGTGCCACCAGTTGCCACACCCCAGCATAAACTGCGCAGTTTAGTTAACTGCATTCGGCAAATCGGGCGGCAGCTCCCCATGCCACGGACGGACCGCCCACGCCACCACGAGTCACTGCAGTCAGTGCACATTAAGTTAGCCCGGTCCCCGGTGTGGCCCCGGCCCGACGCGACCACCAACAACGACGACGAGAGCTGCCTGGGCTGTCCTGGCTGGCCTGTAACTGTGTCTGGTGGTGGTCGTCTGGTGTGCTGCAGTGCAGCTAATGTCTGACTCTTCACCGACCAGACACAGGTAGCCTCCCTCTGGTCAGGAGTCAGGACGGTCTGGCAGCACTGCAGACTGCGGCCTGCCGTGCCTGGTAGCAAGCAGGCAGCATGACACGCAGAAGAACCACTGAGCGTGAGCAGTCCAGTGAGCCAGTGAGACAGTGCAGCAGCCAGGAGCAGCGCTAGCTAAGTGCCTAGCAGCAGTGTGTCCTGCCGACCGGCCCACCACTAATAACGGTAAGAACGAAGTGAAGATAGAACTAGTTAAGCAAAGCCCGATAGAAGTTATGCAAAGCACGGTGTGAAAGATGTTGATACAGAGCATTGCATAAAAATTCTCTGTGAGCAAGACTTTTCGAGGCCTTTATGGCTGCCTGTTCATAAGCCAAGCAGAGAGAGGTTTATTGTGGTGCTGCTTAATTATTATTTCCGGTCTTTCAATAAAATTATAGAGTACGTTATGGCTACATTTGGGCAAACCAATATTCAATAAGCTGTTGTCCTATGTCCACTTATGGTTGCAAACTTCACTTCTGAGCATCATTCTCTCAACACCATCAGAATGATGAAAAGCCGTTCTTCTATCTAGCCCTCATGCAGAGTAACACTGGCGGGCCTATGGGGAAATGTGGCAGTGCCAGAAGGGCTAGCCTGACATGATAGCAAGGGAAAAGTTTTTTGTCTGTCGGTCTGTTTTATACTTTGGTGGGCTGTTTTTTATTGGTGATTTATTTCCCCATTATTGCAATAAAAAAGTTACCTGCAGCAAGTACGCATGCATGCAATCTCACATACCTTTCAAAACACTTATAAATTGTGTCTTTACAGTTTCAAAAATGCCCCGATTTGCAAATGAGGGCCACTTTTTTTTTAGCTGCCTGTCTGATGATTCGCTACTGGGGGCTGCTTTTACTTTTGGTGCCCAGTCGCTCTTTCTAGCCCAGGTCGGCCCTTCACTTCTTTCTGTGTTGCTGGCAGAAGCCATGCAGTTCACTGCTCAGTGCTCACCCTTCTGCGTGTCCCCCTCGCACGCGCCTCTCTTTGCTTTGCTGCTGTGTAATTTCGAACGCATTCCCACTGTTTTACAGTATCGTTGAATGAATCAATTAGGGATAAAAACCAGGGCTTCATGGCTGGCTGCAGTGGGAGTTTGAAAACTTGGACACAGCAGCGAATCAGCTCCATACTGTGAGCCTGATGAGATGTTGATATTAAAAGCACTGTAAATGGACCTTGTTTTTTGTCTGACTCTCCATTAAATCAAAGGCAGATGGATTTTCGAATAAGAGGCTTCAAAATGAGGATTCTCCCCATTCAAATGCATCCAAATAAATGGATGCCATGCAAACGCTGGGACACGAAGATGCGCTCAAATGATAATGAGCAGCCACGCAATGGGAAAATCAGACAGCCCTTCGGCCACTGGAAGTGACAGTGGCTGACCCATTCAAGTTTATCTGTTTAGACTAGTGTTTTCACAACATTTTGTTTTATTTTGTCACATAACTTAAGCTATGTCAACGTTGTACCTTTGAAATCATAGACTCTGTTAAAAATGGCATCCCCTACCCTCCCAGTATTGTCCTTTCCCCAAATCAGCACACAGAGCACTGACATTATCCCTTTTCAATGTATTAGTGGTTTTAGCTAATTTATTCTAAACATGTGCTTTAAATGCACATTTGCTTCAATCTTTTTCAAAATGGTTCACGGGGAACCTCCTATCAAAACCTTACCAAGGCTCCCTTTCTTAAATTCAGATCAGGTATTATATTTGACTTTTAGCAGTGCCACTTGAAGATGTGGGTGGAGCGAATAGAGGACGTGGGTGGAGCCAGTGGAGGGAGTGGGTGGAGCCAGAAAAAAGTGGGTGTGGCCTCCGACAAACATTTCAGCACCTGCACTTCATATTTTACAAATTAAGCACTGTGCAAATAGGTATAGTGCATCCAGGGGTATAGTTTGGGATAGTTTCAAGGCAGGATTAAGGGGGGAGACCATCAGCTATACTACTCGGATTTGGAAATGGGTTAACCAGGAAAGAGAACTTCTGATGGGCAAGCTGATTGAAGCTGAGGAACAACATATAAGGGATATAACCCTAGGGAACAATCAACTGGGAGCCTGGAAAGGGTAAACTCTATAAAAGCAGAGATTCAGAAACAACTGGCTAAAAAAGCGGCAGCAGAATACCAGGCGCAGAGGACCAGATTATATGAAACGGGGGAACAAGCAGGAAGAGCGCTGGCACTACGAATTAGGCAGATGGCTTCTAAGAATATAGTCACACAAATAGATTATGAGGGTCAAACGCATGACAAGCCGACTGAAATTCTAGATGCCTTTAGGAAATATTATCAAGCATTGTATCAGGAGGAGGCGGAAGCAGGGGTCCCAGATACAATGTGGCTAGATATGGGCACTAAGCTACAACAGGCCCACATAGATACTCTGGAGCAAGATATTACTATGGCTGAAGTATTGGAGGCCCTTCAAGATCTGGCAAGTGGGAAGGCTGCGGGTCCCGATGCCCTGCTGCTTGAGATCTATAAGAGTTTAAGGGAGGAAACAACTCCGATACTTTTGGATTTGTTTAAGGGTGTTATGAATACCGGAGTTATACCTGAGTCATGGACGGAAACCAATATAGTGATTTTTCATAAAAAAGGGAAACCAAAGATTAATCCCGGTTCTTATACACCAATATCTCTGATAAACAGTGACAATAAACTCTATGCAAAGGTTATGGCTACTCGCATGGGGAGGATCATTGCGACCTTGGTTTCCCCCTGGCAGCATGGGTTTATCCCAGGGAGGGGTACTACGGATCATATTAGAAGAGCCATTACTCTATTCGATATCAGGGCTGCCAGTGGGGGGAGGGTCGCAATGATCCTCCTCGACGCGGAGAAGACCTTTGACCGCGTGAGATGGACTTTTCTATGGAAGGTTTTGGAGGAAAGGGGATTTGGGCCAAGATTTCGACAGGCAATTCAGGCAATGTATTCCATTCCAACGGCAAGAATCCAGCTGATGGGGGAAGGATCTGGGAAGATAGACATAACAAGGGGTACGAGACAGGGGTGCCCGTGCTCACCAATCCTTTTTGCGTTATACATTGACCCTCTAATTACCCAAATAATGAACAGTGTCGCTATTAAGCCTGTAGTTACGAATGGGTTCCAGACCAAACTTCTCGCATACGCAGATGACCTAGCAGTTACTACTAATGACCCCGAGTCCGCTATGAGAGAACTAGTCAATATTACGGGCCAGTTTGGTGGTTTGTCGGGCTATCGTCTAAATGTGGGGAAAACACAAGTATTGTGCTCTAAAAATGTAGTTAAGCAGGATCCCAGGTATGTGGATTCAGTAGTGTACTTGGGTATAACAATAGACGCAGAACCCGGGAATATAATTAAGGACAACTTTTCACCGCTTATGAGCTCAATGGAAAGAGATTTAAAAAGGATGGACTCACTTCATTTATCAATAATAGGTAGGGCTAACGTTATTAAAATGACCATGTTTCCTAAGGTCCTATATAAACTCAGGGCAATCCCCTTCAAAATTGAAGAGAAGGTCATTAAGGAAATTGAAGCCATATTTATGAATTTCCTGTGGCATTATGGTAAGATAAGGAGATCAAACAGATATATGTCACTGCCACAGGAAAGAGGTGGGTTGGGGCTGCCAGATCTTAGGAGCTATCACTGGGCGTGTCTCCTTATCGATATGGCAATCCTATTCCATCCGGGGGGGCCACTTTTAGACAGGAGGATATACCCTCGATCTTCCAGTTAGCACTGGGAAGTGAAGCAATAGGGGTGCTATTGAGGAGAACTCAGAAGAGCTACTATAAGAAATTTGGCTATAAACTATTGGAAGATGTATGGCGGGTTTGGTCAACTGTTCAGAAAATCTTAGGTATCCCCAGGTACCATCATCTAACACCACTCTGGAATTCGACACTCTTCCAAAATCTGAGCAGGGATGGACCTTGGCGGCACTGGGAGAGACAGGGTATTGTTACGCTGGGGCAAATAATGGAAAAGGACGAGTGTAGACCCTTGAAAGATCTCAAGCTGCGTTATTCGTTACAGGGCTGTCAAGAGCTCAAGTATCTACAGCTGGTTAATGGAATCAAATCAATAAGGCCTCGTATTGTCCTGGCAAAGAGCTGTGAATTGCTGGAGTATCTGATGGTGGGAGGCCACAGAATTAGGGAAATATATAAAACATTTATAGAAGGGTCATCGGATGATATGGGTAAGACGGAATCAGCCTGGTCCACAAAGTTGGGGGACCCGGAAGTAGATCTTGATAGGGCCCTTGTAATGGATAAAAGGTTTCTGCGATCATCCAACTTAAGGGCTCAACATTTTAAAACCTTATTTAACTTGTATTACACGCCGGCAAAATTATTTGCCTGGGGGAAGAAGGCGGATGGTAACTGCCCGAGGTGTGGAAAAGGCCCAGCTGATATTACACACATGTTTTTTGGATGTGAGAAATTGGAGACTATCAAAGCTGAGGTCGAGGTGTTTTTAGAGGGGCTACTAGATGTCAGAATTGACCTATCCCCAACATTGTTGATAATTGGGTGCGATGCTAAATTGAATTTGAGCATTGAGGTTGAAGCTCTAGTTTTTATAGCTGTAGCAGTATTGAGGATCTTAATCAGTGCAGCATGGAAGGATATTGAAGCCCGAACCTTTCATATGTGGATCTGCAGGATGTTGGGAATTCATATTATTGAGGAAGCATTGTATGAGCTAAAGGGCATTAAAACAAGGGAAATGGGTCTACGACTTTGGGCACCAGTTGCTGCCTGGAGGGCGGCAAGGGTTTAATGACTGTTATTCCATCGTAGTTATAATGTATGTCTACAATTCCTAGGTGTTTTTGGTGAAGGCTGGTTCGTGCTCCTCATTTTATCATAATGCTAGAGAATTTTTATTAATGCTGGTATTTATATATTTATGTATTTATAATGAAAAGTTTCTTATGTATTACATTGTATGTTTATGAACTCTCAATTTTTAAAAATAAATAAATAAATAAATAAATAAATAAAAAGAAAAAAGGGAAAACAAAAAAAACAAAAAAAAAATAATCCAAACAAAGAGTGCGCTGTCTTCCGCATCTGCCAAGACCGCCCTGCAGGGTTGGGGGCCCCCGACGACAGCATCTCTTCTTTGGTGTTAAATTAGGGGATGGGTTACGAGAAAGGGAGCAGAGCGAGGCTAACGCCTCTGTTTAGCAAGTCCTGGACTCAGTGCTTGATTGACATTGTGGGCAACTACGTGGAAGTGCACCAGCCCTCTTCCCCGCATGGCCATACTTACCCGATACCATCATGATGGTGAGAGAGCAGTCAGGAACATCATAAGGATAACACATGGAATACGCTGTCTCACAAGGTGCATTATGGGACTTTGAGTGTGGCCTACTGTTGGGTGTGTGTTCAGGAATAACTGGGACATTGCACTTTAAAGAGGACACACCTTTGAGAAAAGCATAAAGCTGAAACGCGTCAGGTGCCTCGATCATGTCACCGCCTGAGCCAATAGCAATAAAAGCACCTTTTTCCAGGAACCTGGTTTTGGCGCACTCTTTGTTTGGATTGTTACTGTGGAAATCGCTGTCTTCCGCATCTGCCAAGACCGCCCTGCAGGGTTGGGGGCCCCCGACGACAGCATCTCTTCTTTGATATATATATATATTATCACTACAGAGAAAGCCCACATTTGTGGAGAGAGCATTCTTTCAACTCCTTTCAAGTCTTCAACCACTCATCACAACTGAGAGATCGCTTCAACCATCACTCAACAACACGGACGTGATGCAACACAGCTGTAGATCGCAGGTAGGAGAATGTAAACACCATCTGCTTGGAATTAAGTCTAGAGATAAAGTAGTAATGAATAGCGTTCATATTTAGATTCTTTATTTACTACTCCCTAACACTTGTTGCCTCGCAGGTCAACAACAGGACTTCAGTACCCTCCTCCCGAACTTTATCGTGTAGTCGATAGGGATTTGGGAAGTCTGGCACATAGCGTCTCTGCGAACTTCAACAAGGCACCTTACAGGTAAGAGTGTCAGAAGAGTGACAGAAGGCTAAGCCCACGGTTAACAGTTCGCCCAGACTCTATGGACCCCTCTTCACAAATATCGTTGAATGATATAGCTGCCATTTTAACAGATATAAAAGCAGAAAATGCAGCTTTAAGGAAGGGTATGTCAGAAATTCAAGCCAATATTCAAGCATCTGCGCCACGTAGTTCTACCGTCTGGGGTCCTTCTACAACTAAACCAATTTAAAAACCTCCAATGTTTCAACCCACTATGCAAACTCTGCACTTTAGTTCTTCTTCTTCGCCTACTATCCAAATTCAAGTAGTAACACCTGTTCCGTACCTTTGGCGCCACCAGAGCGGTTTTTTGGGGGCACTTCTGAATTCACAATCTCTATAAATCAATGCCATCTGCATTTTATTGCAAAACAGAACGCTTTCCCTGATGATTCCTCAAAGGTAGTTTTTATTCTTTCATATCTTGGGGGAGATGCTGCTCTTTGGTCCGTCCCCTTTGTAGAACGAAACAATCCTATTCTTTATGATCTGAGACATTTCAAAAATACTAAGTATGGGCGAATTTTGTGAATTCGCGATCAGCGAATTCGCGGATTTGCGAATTCGCGATCCGCAAAATTTGTAAATTTGTGCGAATTTCCAGATTTTTTTATTTTTGCGTGTTCGCAGGGCGCTTTGCGTGTTTGCAGGGCAATTTGCGTGTTTGCGGTGCGCTTTGTGTGTTCGCGTTTTTTTTTTGTGCGAGACCGCTTGTTGTTGTGCCCTTCTGCCCTCTGCCCCACTCGTTTTTTTGCCATTCTGCCCTCTGCCTCACTCGTTTTTGTGCCCTTCTGCCCTCTGCCCCACTCGTTTTTGTGCCATTCTGCCCTCTGCCCCACTCGTTGTTGTGCCCTTCTGCCCTCTGTCCCACTCGTTGTTGTGCCATTCTGCCCTCTGCCCCACTCGTTGTTGTGCCCTTCTGCCCTCTGCCCCACTCGTTGTTGTGCCCTTCTGCCCTCTGCCCTACTCGTTGTTGTGCCATTCTGCCCTCTGCCCCACTCATTGTTGTGCCATTCTGCCCTCTGCCCCACTCGTTGTTGTGCCCTTCTGCCCTCTGCCCCACTCATTGTTGTGCCATTCTGCCCTCTGCCCCACTCGTTGTTGTGCCCTTCTGCCCTCTGCCCCACTCGTTGTTGGGCCCTTCTGCCCTCTGCCACACTCGTTGTTGTGCCCTTCTGCCCTCTGCCCCTCTCCTGTTTTATTTTAGAATGGCGCCGGCAAGCTGCCAGCGCCATTCTAAAATAGTTACTAAGTTAGCTTCATCAGGAAGCACTAATAGATAAAATAAAGCAGGTGCTTGAATTCAGTTAAACTCGAGCACCTGCTTCTATTAGTGCTTCCTGTTGAAGCTAACTTAGTAACTATTTTAGAATGGCGCTGGCAGCTTGCCAGCGCCATTCTAAAATAGTTACAAGCTTGAAGCTTGAACTTTTGCCCCCCGGATACGTTCCGCTCACGGATTTGCGGATTTTCGGCAAATTTGCGGGAATTCGCGGATTGCGAATTTGCCGGAAATCCGCAAAATCCGCGAGCGGAACAGATTTTGCGCCCATGCTTAAAAAATACCATGAGGAAGTTATTTGCGAAACATGTATTTGTTCAAAGTGCTGATCATGAGCTTTTGAACTTAAAGAAGGGGACCTCATATTTGTTGCATTGCATTTAACGTTTTAATAGACTAGTGATAGAAGCAGAATGCCAGAGGAAAAGAGAGTATCTCTCTTTTACCGAGGGTTGCGGGATGATTTGAAAGACATGGTAATTCAGATTTCAGATCCCCAGAGGATTGTGAAGAATTTATAGATTTAGTGGTAAAACTAAATCATAGTTTGTTAGAACGAAAAGGTGAAAAGGGGCGGACTGACCACATTGGACAAACAAATCACAAATTATTCACAGGTCAAATTTTAAAGGAGAATCTACACCTAAAGAAGACATGGGAGAACCTATGCAGATAGGAACAATGAGAGGTACTCTCAATACAGAGGAAAAAGACAAAAGAAGGAAATTGAATCAATGTCTCTATTGAGGTAAACCTGGTCATTTTGTTAAAGAATGTCCAAGTAAACCAACTAAGGTAAAGACCAAGTCAAGTGACGTAGCTGTCATTCAACTGTGGGAAAACTAGAAAACTTGACAAAGGACGAGGTCAATTCGTCAAGTGAACACACTAGTTTGGCCTCTACTACACCAGAGTTAGCAGCTCATCATCTTAGTATAAATATTGTGTTACAATCTTTAACAAACACTAATCAAGCTTGGTCTGTGGACGCTCTCATTGACTCGGGAGCCACTGGAAATTTCATAGATACTCAATTTTTATTGGAACTATGTTTACAAACCTTAAGAAAGTAAAATCCTGAAATCGTAAGAGCAGAAGACGGAAAGGAACTCACGCCAGGTTTGATACAATAACACACTGAGACTCTCCTTATGGCATGTTCTTCTAAACATTCTGAACAAATAACATTCGACATTATAGATGCACCACAGTTTCGCCTCATTCTAGGTGTACCATGGTTAGTTCGATATAACCCCTGAATAGATTGGGTACAGAAAACCATAGTGTTTCATTAAGAGTATTGTCAACATGAGTGTCTTCCACATCAAACATTAGAACATCAGATACAAGGTTATGATTTCCCAAGGAATTAAAAAGCGTATTAATCTTAGAAGGTGGACCTGCCGACTATTCAGATTCATTGGATGTATTTGATTAAAAAAAAGCTAACACATTACCTCCGCACAGGGATTTCGACTGTCGCATTGATTTGATGCCAGGGGCAACATTACCGTGAAGTCGTCTTTACGCCCTCGCTGAAAAAGTGAATAAACATTTACGAGAATATTTGGATGAGCAAATCGCTAACGGATTTACCCGTCATTCAAAGTCTCCTGTATCATCTCTACTGTTTTTCATACCCAAGAAGGAGGGAGAGTTGCGCCTGTGTATCGATAATAGAGCAATGAATAATATAACCATCAAAAATCTATACCCTCTTCCCTTAATTCCAACACTTTTAGACCAAATTAAGGATGCCACTATTTATACAAAACCGGACTTAAGTGGAGCTTATCATCTGGTAAGAGTTTGAGAGGGAGACCAATGCAAGACAGCTTTCCGGACCAAATTTGTCTTTATGAATATCAAGTAATGCCCTTGGGACTTTGTAATGCCCCAACAGCATTTCAGTTTTTTATTATTGAAGTGTTACGAGATTTCTTGGATATATGCTGTGTGGTCTACATTGACGATATTCTTATTTATTCCAAAGACACTGCTGAACATGTTCAACAAGTGCACGCTATTCTTCAACAGCTTTTAAAACATTCTCTGTATGTAAAATTAGAAAAGAGTCTGTCCCATGTCACCAAAGTGGACTTTTTAGGTTACATACTTAGTCCAGCAGGAATAGAGATGGACCCAAAGAAAATTCAAGCACTACTAAATTGGCCTAGCCCTCCCTCAGTCAAACAAGTTCAGAGCTTCTTAGGGTTTGCCAACTTTTACAGGTGTTTCATACATAATTTATCTCAAATTGTAACACCAATAACAACATTTTTGCGTAAAAATGCCAAATTTGAGTGGAATGCGTTGTCTGAACAAGCTTTTCAAGAATTAAAACAGCAATTTACTTCAGCATCAATTTTAATGCACCCAGACCCTGCCTAACCATTTATAGTGGAAGCTGATGCCTCTCTATTAGCTATTGGAGGCATCTTGTCACAAAGACATAAAGATTCTGGTCAAATGCACCCTATTGCATAGTACTCAAGGAAGTTATCAATCACAGTTATGCCATAGCAGATAGAGAATTGTTAGCTATAAAGGCTGTATTGGTAGAATGCCACCAGTATCTTTTGGGAGCCCGACATCCTGTTACTATTTACACAGACCATTGTAATTTACAAACCTTGCATGCAGTAAAATCTTTATCTGCCCATCAATTACGGTGGCCACTGTTCTTTAATGATTATAATTTCATAATTACTTATCGACCCGGAAAAGAGAACCGGAAAGCAGATGCTTTATCTCGAGCTGGTCTTACAGAAGATTTTAACACAATACAGGAAATACCACAAACTTTTCTACCTGCATAATGTTTTCAAGTAGGCATCACATCTAAAGAACTAATCGAAGACATCAAAAAGGAATTTTGTACTAAAGAAAAAAAGGAATGGGAAAACCTACATCCTCTACTTCAGTGGAGACAAATTTTTTTTATGAATGAACAAATTGTTGTACTATCTACTAAGTTACAAAAGCAAATTATACAATTACATCATGACAATTTGTTGTCTGCTCATTCTGGAATTACAAAAACTTATCAAGCAATAAAAATACACTTTTGGTGGCCATCCATGTATAATGACATTCAAGATTATGGTAATACCTGTGCTACATGCATACAAAATAGGCCAGTCCATCATGCTCCCGGCGGTTTGTTAAAACCATTACCCGTACCTCCTCAACCCTGGCACACCGTATCTCTCGATTTTTTGTAGGGCTCCCTAAGACAAAACAAGGGTTTACTACTATCTTAACGGTAATAGATAATTTTACTCGTATGGCGCATTTTATTCCCCTGAAAAAACTTCCATCTGCAATAGAAGTATCTCAAATTTTTCTAAAGGAAATAGTGAGATTACATGGAATTCCCTTCGTAGTAATCTCAGATAGAGGTTCTCAATTAATTTCTCATTATTGGCAACGCCTTGGGAAACCATTACACATGGATGTTCGCACTTCTTCTAGTTATCATCCGCAAACTGATGGGTTAACTGAAAGAACAACTCATATCATAGAACAATACTTGCGTTGTATGTTACCTGAGTATGAACAAGAATGGGCAGACATTATTTGGGCTTTAGAATTTGCATATAATAATTCAAATCATTCTTCTTTAAATATGTCTCCATTCTTTTGTTCTAATGTCTATCCTCTCAAACATATTCCTAAGCTGGATATCAGTTCATTAAAAATTCTGTCTGTAGACACATTTGTGAAATCTTTGATTGTTATTCAAAAACAAGCCCAGTTTCACATAGCAAAAGCTAAAGAGAGTCAAATAAAGGTTAGCTTATACACTCTTACCTCTCCACCTGAATATGCTGTTGGGGAAAAAGTATGGTTATCCACTAAGAATTTACATATTAAAAGTAACAAGAATTGTTGTCCTCGATTCATTGGACCCTTCCAGATTGAAAAAATTGTGAATCCGGTTAGCATAAAATTAGCTTTGCCAACAAAATACCAATTCCATCCAGTCTTTCACGTCTCATTAATAAAACCATTCAATTCCAAAACTCGAGTTATTCAACCCCCATCAGCAATTGACATAGATGGGATCCCAGAATTCAAAGTTAAGGCAGTTGTAGACTCGAGAAGGATTCGTGGAGAGTTGTTTAGTAGATTGAAAAGGATATGGTCCCAAAGAAAGAACTTGGGAACCGTTAGCTGATTTATAAAATGCTCCAAAGCTGATTAAACAATTTCACATACGATAAACAAACAAACCAAAACCCATACCTCAGGTTTTAGGGGGGATTTTGCGAAGGGGGTACTCTCATGAAACCACCTAGGACACATCAGTACACATCAGTAAGACTAAACATTCACTTTCAGCTTGAGGTTTTATTAGTAACAAAACCTAAAAATTGCCCAATATTAAAACCCACCCCTATCCTGTGCACCAGCACTCCAAGTGTAAAATAAATAATTGCAGGAAAACATGTGATGTTAATAATGTATTTTATATGAAGGATATTGAGACCATACGTGCTTCTTGTAATGTTTAAAAAGCGATCTTTTGAACTCTGCTATTGTACATGTTGTATTCAGACATTGAGAGGTTTCAAGCACTCAAATTATGCTGCTCGCAAACAGATACTCAGACTTCCTAAGTCGCGAGCAAGCGGGATGTTTCAGGCACCAAGCGGAAAGAAACCTCTGGCTTTTCGGTGGTGTGCATTGAATAAACATGTTGCGTC
Source organism: Lissotriton helveticus (assembly GCF_964261635.1). NCBI lineage: Eukaryota > Metazoa > Chordata > Amphibia > Caudata > Salamandridae > Lissotriton > Lissotriton helveticus. Next base: position 1,211,490,532 of record NC_136067.1, on the reverse strand, counting down.
TTTACGTTCGGCAGTCAGCCGGGTGTGGCAAGCTATAAATAGCCACACCCAACTTCTAGAAGGCGCTTAGCCTTCCGCCACGGATAGGAGCAACACCTGATTCTGGTTGCACTGACCTGCGCTTTCTTCTCGTCGTGAGTCTTCTGAAAGGAACCTTGGACTCACCTAAGGGGAGCTAAGAAAAAAACGAGCTAAGTACTTTTCAGTTGATAATCCATGACGTCCAAGGCAAGAAAGTTACAGCGTTATTGAGTTTAACTCTTAAAGAACAATTTTTTGAGAAAACAACATTGTTACCTGAATTAAAGGACAAAACAGTGACAACATTTCTACACAAGTGATTTTGGACTACAAAACCAGAAATAGTTTATCTGCAAATGTTTGCGTTTATTTGATTATTGCATATGTATCTTTAACCAATCTTTTTAAGTGCCAAGTGATGGTGAGAGACTAGCTGGAATATCATAAGTAAGTGGTTTGGTCAAAGTGAATAACACAGAAGTTGTATGATTATTTAAAACTTGAGGACAGACAGTAATATATATATATATATATATATTCACTGAAAAAAAACATAGGTTTCACCCCAGTTATAGTTAGGAATTAGCATTTAAAAAACCTATTAAATTCACTGAAAAAACCATAGGTTTTACACCAGTTATAGTTAGCTGGAAATTTTACTCGCATAAAACCATTGAAATTCCCACGTTATAGTTAGTTGGACTCACTATGCACTGCTGATGACGTCACATATTACATCACTCATGACATGGTCAGTGACATCACTCATGACATCACTGATGACATCATCCAGTGAATGTGTGTCTTTCTGAAAAATAAATATTAGTGAGTAATGTTTAAATATTTAAATATATGTATTAATGTTTCACTTTGTGTATAAGTGGCTGCATGGGTTGGTGAGTAGCTACATGTGTAGGTATATGGGTTATTAGATTTTTTTTAATATCAATATGAGTGTCTATATGTTTGGTGGGGGTGTTACTTAGCACATAGATGCATGAATGACTGACTCTCTCTTTGTATGTGTTTTGAAGACAGCATATGTGCAGGACTGTATGGGTGGATGAGTGTGTATATGTGTGTGTTAGTGAGTGAATGACTGTCTCACTAGTGTCTTTATCAGTAACTACATATGTTTTAATCTAGTATATGTGAATATTGATGTATATAAGTGAGTATATGTGAGAGTGAGGGATTCTAAGAGTTCCTGTTTAAATTAGTATGTGTTTCTATAAGTGATTGTTTAAGAGAGTAAGTATGTGTAAGTTTCCTTAGAAGTAAACTGGTAGTGTGTGTATAGCTGTATATGCTAATGAATGGATGTTCAATAGTTTATTTGCATGTGTGAGTATGTGTGTGAGTAACTTTTGGATGCCTGTCAGTGTGTAACAGGATGTATAGGTGTATCACTACATATGATGAGTGAGTATATGTATGAGTGACTATATAGAACTGTTGGTGAATGAGTGGATGTATATATAGATGGTGGAATTATTGAATTGGTTGTTGTAACTGGTATGGGAATCTCCGTTTTAAAAAAAATTTTTGTTTCTATTTTTGAATATGTGTTTCAAGGGTTACATTACAGTGAAAGGAGGTCTGTCACTCTGTCACAAGGATGGTGTCATCAGTGATGTCATGAGTGATGTCACTGACCATGTCATGAGTGATGTAATATGTGACGTCATCAGCAGTGCATTGCACGCGCAAGTTATAGTGAGTCCAACTAACTATAACGTGGGAATTTCAATGGTTTTATGCGAGTAAAATTTCCAGCTAACTATAACTGGTGTAAAACCTATGGTTTTTTCAGTGAATTTAATAGGTTTTTTAAATGCTAATTCCTAACTATAACTGGGGTGAAACCTATGGTTTTTTCAGTGAATTTCATAGGTTTTTTAATAGCAAATATCTATAGGTAAGAAAGCAATAATTTTTATAACAAATTTTAAATAGTGTAAATATATATATATTTTTTTATTGTTTGCCCTGGTACGCGCCCCGGAGCGCTCCCGGGGCGCGTACCGGTGAACGCACGGGTAAGCGCAATGTTACGGCGCGCCCCGGGGCGCGTACCGGAGAGCGTCTCGAGAGCGCTATTCCCGCGAACGAAAACAACATCATGACGTTTCGCGTAGTCGCGTGATGCGTCATATGACGCACTGCGTAAGCGCACCCGGAATCACGCGATCGCATACGATCGCGCAACGTCATGACGCGCTTACGCGACGCGTCCCGGGGCACGCCCCGGGGCGCGTAGCGTAAGCGCATCGGGTCATGTGATCTGAAAATAACACTTTTCATTGGTGCAGATCAGTTTTGGTTTCAAAATGATGAAAGCTTGGATCATGTGACTTGAAAATAACACTTTTCATTGGTCCAGAACACTTTTGTTTTCCAAATGATGAAAGCCCCCTCCTTTTTTCCTTACTGTGACTTTGTCCTTTGACTGAGGAAGACCTGTTTCAAGTTCTATCTCAGAAAATGACTACAGTAGTATCAGCAGCTGGAGCATCTGGCCCACCACTACCACCACCACCACCACCACCATCTAAAAGACCACCAGAAGATTATATTGGTGGTGAACAGGAAGAGGAGGAGGATGAGGAAGAGGAGGCACAGACAAGGGAGTTCCTGCCAGAAGATAAACAGCCCTACAAACCCAAAGAGCACTTTGTATGGCAGTTCTACAAACTCCCAAGGGGTTTTAAAAAAGTCAACGCAGCAAAGGTGACTTGCTTAATTTGTGGTGATCAGCTATCCAGGGGGAACCCTAACAAAAAGTATTCCTTCGGGAATCATACGATGATTCGCCACATGATGCGTTGGCATCCAAACAACTACTCTAATGCAGAGTTAAGGGACCTCTGCAGTAAACTACCCCCATCATCGGCTCGAGGCTCAACATCAAAACAACCCACTCCATCGGGTCGGGGGTAAGAGACACATTGGCTACTATCCAACCAAAGTTTAATGATTACAAAATTTTATGCAAATATTGTAACAAGTTACTTGCTTATGGTGAGCAAAGCATTGAACTTATTATGGTTTCTGGTGATAACCATGTGTCCAAAAAAACCCTAATTTTTCCTGATTTTTTTTCATGCTCCAGTTGAGCCAATTACAATTCCCTGTTTTTTGTTTCTCCCCATAAAAAATACAAAAAAATATAAACGTGTTCAGAAAAGCCAAAAAAAGTACAAAATGTTCAAAAAAAATAAAAAAAATATAAAACAACAAAAAGAAGAAAAAAACAGTTCTTTTTAGAACTACCTTTACATTATAAAAATAAACCTATATTTTTAAAGAATCTGTGTCAATCTTTTTTCTGCAGGGTACGCGTACCGGTACGTGCACCGGGGCGCGCACCGGGGAGCGCACCAAAAAAAAAAGAAAAAAAAAATGAATGAAGAAGTTAGCATGAGGGAAGAACACAAAGAGAGTAATGTTAAGAGAAAGAGAGCTAGAGGGAGAAACACAGAGGGATTGTTTACTACATAGTTAAAAACAGACAATGTGTAATAGGGTGAAAATGAGAAAAGTAAAATCACTAAAGGAGCGAAAGAAGGGAAGAGAGAGGAAGAACACTAAACTAGAGATAGTGGGAGAATTTGAGTGGGTGTTGAAAGAAAACGATAGGACAGAAAAAAATTGAGAATGAACGGTAGTGGCGTAACTGGTATAAATGAATAACGGTGAGGGAGGTTAAGAAAAGACCAGTTAGTATAAGTAAAGAGGGATGAAAGGCAGTGAAAAATTGAATTAGGATAAGAGATGGGGAGTGACAAACACAAAGGACAGAGAAAATAAAGGTAACAGTACCTGAATGGAATGTGTGTGTGTTTGTGAAGTGTGTGTGTGGGGGGATTTTTTTCTGTGTATGAGGTGTGTGTGTGATGTGTGTGTGTGGTGTATGTCAGAGGTGTGTGTATGTGTTGGGACGGGGATGAGGTGTGTGTGTAGGAGTAAGGTAAATAATTAAGAAAAACAGAATGAGTGAAGAAGCAAAGGAAGAGAACAGAGGGTAAGTGAAGTAAAGAATAGGGACTGAAAGAAGTTGAATATGAGAGGGGAAATAGGGAAATTGGAGTAAACATGGAGAATAAGAATAAGTGAGGGAAGCAGAGTAAAGAAACAGGAGTGAGGTTGGTTGAGAAAATATTAGTGAGCTTAAAGCAAAGGGTGATGACAAACTACATTTTTTTAGTCACACTTACCATATAATAAATGTAACTTTAATTACATTTTTTAATACACTTTATATCTGTGAAAGAGAGCATAAAAAATAAGTTATAATTAGTAAAATATGTATTTTAAATTAAAAGATACAAATGAAGAGGTTAAAAATCATAACAGTGTGAAAGATAGGAAATGAGAGATAGTAATGGAACCAGAGTAAAAGAAATGGGATGAAGAACGATGAGAGAGGAGCAGTGAAGCTGTTGTAAAAGAAATGATAGAAGGTAGATAAACACAAGTGAACATAACACAAGGAGAGTGAGGCACTGAGGACATAGAAGTAGTGAACGAAAAATAGATAGAAAAGGTCAAAAGTAAGGAGCAAACAAAGATAAGCGAGGGAGATTGGGTGATTTATAGTGATAGAGTGCGATAATAGTGCTGAGTGAGTAAACAGGAATTACTAAAAGAGCAAAGGAGGAAAAAACGGAAAAGGGAAGTAAAGCAGAGAGACTGAAAGCTGAAAAGTTATGCAAGGGAGAGAGGTGATGCAGACAGTTGAAATGAAAATGAGGGGTTGTCAAAGAAGTGGAGTAAGGGAACGGGGGTTACAGAGAGTGAGAGAAAGACATTATAAGTGAGTTAAAAGAGCTGAAAGAGGATGGAAAAGGGAAAATGAGTGTCAGAGAATGGGAATACAATTTAATTTACACAATCCAAAGTATAGAATAACTTGTACAACATGTTACATAGTTTATTTTTGCTGTTCTCAGAATATATTGAATTTCACTTAAAACAGTGAGTTCAAATTACTCATCATATGACAGCGGGAAAAAAAACACAATCTAAAAGATTGTGTTTTAAAAAAAACCTTAGATACTAACAAATGACAAATGTACACTAATGTTTGATTGACTTACTTTTCCTTGAGGCCCAATAGTATATCATGGAGGTCATTTTCTCGTTGCAAAGTACTTTGCTGTTCAGTAAAAAATCCATTTAATCGACTTTCTAGAAGAAAAACTCCAAGAACATCTGAAATATTTTCAATATTTTCATATACTCCTTTTTTTCAGTCATGACTCTTTACTCATTCCTGTACCTTTCCATTTGGCCAAATAGTGTCAGATGTATGAGTATATATCAGTACTCCTCCCGTCTTCATAGGCCAAATACCTTTACCTAAATTTTGGCTGTAAAAACACTAGGTATGAATTTATAAAGCCATCAGGCAAACGTTGTTTGGAAGTCAAATGAGTGTCGTTACATTGGGTCCAACCTTTAGAAGTTTTTAAATAGCATGTGTAATGCCCTGATGTTGTAGAAGGACCGTCATGAAAAATAATAGCTACAGTTGCAAAGGTTCTTCCTGATATCGATAACTGAGAAGCCACGAAATTTTTAATAGGAGTTGACAATTTAGTTCCATCAGGTCTACATCATTGGAACATTAAAATGACATAGTGACCATAATTTTGTAGAAATAATGTGGACAGCATTGCAGAGTTACATTGGGTACACACCATTTTGTGATCCGCTGCTTTAACTAGATTATTAAAAGGCACTGATTTGCAGTCTGGTAAAGTCAAATATATAAATCTTTCAGAGTCTATTCTAGTAGTACTTGCTGAAGCACAGTTATCACAGTCATGTTGCCATTGATAGGAAAGGCTAAAAAGATTTTTTATATCTACTCCTTCATCTTGCAATACATCAAACATATACATTAAAAATTGCTGACAATCCTGCTGAATATTCTGTGAAAATTGATTTTGACCTGAACATATGTCTACAAGATTCCTAATTTCTGAAACACTTTCTATTTTTGCTCTATCACTACTACATTTCTCCAACACAGAATTCAATAAACAGCACAATGTTTGTTCTCGATTTTCGACAATCTGTTTTTGTAAATTTTGAAGAAAAAAAACAACATTAACTACTACATTAGCATAGCAGTTGACACCAGAACTGTTTTCAAACTGAAATCCAACAACATCCTCAACAGAAACCTTTTTCCTTCTGCTTACAATTACAGTTTCAATTTTTGTCATTTTGCTACTACCTCACTGCAATTACTCTAATTTCTTCTTTTTCGGCCTACCACACGTTTTTCAATCAGAGGATATTGAGGCAAATGTGGAGCATACTCTCTTCTTAACCTATTGTATTCTTTAACACAATGTAGATCTGCACAAATCTTTGTTTCATCACACTCAATCAAGTACAATCCTGATAAAGTTCTGACTCGTGATAATGCCACATATGCCATACCCTCTTTTTTCCTTTTTTGGGTCATTAGTTACTGTGTTGTGTTTTACCATATCCTAAGCGCCGGGACGCCACTTGGCTGCGGCATCTGTGCGCTATATAAAAATAAATAACATAACATAACATAACATAACATAACACAGAACTTCCAATGTTCACCAAAGCGCTATCTACACTTAAACCTTGAGACTTATGAATATGTCACCAAGCAACCATCATATCTGCCACCTGCTTCGGCTTGATGCGTATGCTTAGGAAAGTATTACCACTTCTTCCCCCACAAGCCCGCAGGATCATGGTGCAAGCCATCATTCTGTCCCGTTTGGACTACGGGAATGCGCTGTACCTAGGGGCTCCGGCCACTACAACGAAGAAGCTCCAGGTCACGCAAAACGCAGCAGCCCACCTCCTGCTGGGCCTCAATAGGCGGGACTCAGGGACTGCTGCCCTAAAAAGACTCCACTGGCTGCCCATTAAGGCCAGAATACTGTTTAAATCAATGTGCTTTATGCATAAGGCCATGTGGAAGGAAGCACCAGCAATGATCTGCTCGCTGGCTACTCCATATCTCCCTCGCAGGTCGCTGCGCTCCAGTACAGCCTTTTTGGCTACTGAGAACAAAGTCAAACGTGCCAGATGGGGGGGGCGCTCCTTTTCCTGGAATGCGGCCAAGGCATGGAACTCCCTGCCGGCCTCCCTGCGCAGCGAACATAACCTTCTAAAATTCCGGAAGGAACTAAAAACCATCCTCTTCACTTAAATCTCACTGTCCTCACTGGTCCCCCAGTCATACTCAGCGCTACGAGGCCTCCGGGTAGTTTGCGCTTAACAAAACCCATTTAATAATAATAATAATAATAATAATAATATGCCAAACAAATAGGAAACTGTTTTCGGCGAACATATAAGTCTTTCACGAGCAACAATCTAGCTGAACAACGACAAATTTGTCCTATTTCATCAATGCCATCAAATTTAATTTTTAAAATTTCAATTCCATCTCTATTTTTGTAATTCACAAAACCAACAACATGACCCATTGCTCCATTTACCAGACCTCTTTCAACATTTAAATTCCTTCTCAAAATGATACGACAATTTAAACACACATTGAGAGTCTTTTCAAAACCAGCAGTTTTAAATATAGTCTTCTCTAATTAATCCAATTTTGATTTCAAATTTTCTGACAAAATAATTGTTGCTCCCATATGCTCTATTTTATCTATAGCTTCCAGTTTCACTATCTCTTCATTTTCTAACTTCAGCATTTTGTTGTTGAACATGGAACATTCTTTCAGAGTAGGCATCAAACATATGGCAGATTTCTTCTCATTAATTTTCTTAAAAGTATTCTCTGGACGAATGTTTTCATTTTGGTACAAATTAGAAATTAACCGTCTATGTAAAGCTTCTTTCCCTTGTTGACTTATTTTTCCTACTCTTACATCTTGTAAAATATTTTTATAATCTTCATCCTTTGCCTGCCGCATATTTTGAAGCAGTTCTGCATATTTGAAGTTTAACCATATATTAACGTTTCCAATGCTTCCTAGGCACTTCCTGGTATCTTCATGTGTGAGCATTTTGAACACAGGTTGTCCTTTCACTGGAGTCAACTGCAGAAGATCTCCAAAAACAATAATATGTTTTCCTCCAAATAAAACATCATAGTCTGTTCTAAGAATTTCTTGAATTCTCAAATGCAAAAAAGCAAGCATTATATTTGACACCATGCTTACTTCATCAATGATAAGAAGTTTCATTTTCTTCAGGACTCTCGAAACTTCGGAACACGCATCTCCAGATAGCTTGTGATATTGCAATTTGTTATCATGCTCCACTGGCAGCATCAGTAAACGATGTAAAGTAATCCCTTTAATATTATGTGCTGCCAGCCCAGTTGGAGCGGTAACAACACAAGACAGCGGTGATTCAGTCCTTTTCTGCAGATAAGATGCAATTGCTTTAATCAGAAAACTTTTTCCAGTTCCCGCTTCTCCACTCACATACAGTTGGACAGGCTTAAATGATGTACATGAGCACTCTTTCTTCTCATGACTCAATCCATGTTCAACCTGTTCTATGACTTCGTCATATATCAGTTTCTGCTCAAGGTTTAATTGTTTCACCAAATCTTCTAAATTAATTACATCCTCTTGCGCTTGCTCCATAGCTCTTTCCACTTCATCCATGGCAGTGGCAGCTTCATTTTGGATAATTGGTCCTCCTAGTGGATCCTGACTCAATGAAGCAGAACTCTGACTGCCTTGAGAACTATCTCTCGCAATCTCTGCAGCAATTGTTGATTCTTGCTCTATTTCTTCATTCAACATTTGCAGATAATTTGGAAAAACAGGACATTCTATTGTATCCTTCGTAGCATTAAAAGAGTCTTCATAACAGAGAAAATCTCCAAGTAGTTCCTCTTCTTCCCGCCATGGTTTAAAGAGTTGCAAAAGAGCTAAATAGTAAAATTCTCTTTTGTCTGGATTTTCACAACTCAATTTTCGATGATTAATCAAATGACCTTTTTTCTGTTTCACTAGACATCCTTCACATCCAATGATTCCATATATTCCATTATTGATATCTTCTCTGATGTTCCTCCTATAAATATATCTTTGCAGAACTTCATAGAGACAAACGTTCTCAAGGTGAGGACTTCTATTTGGATAGTATGTATCCAACATGTTTGTCTTTAAAATATCTGTACTTTCTGGTTCTTTCTCCGCCAAATACTCTATCTCTTGTACAGATTTCAAAACTCGATTTCGTGTTGCAGCAAGACCTAGACTCACCCAAATGATAGTTCTAGATTTGGCATAGAGACTTGCTGACGACAATCGATCAGAACATTCATATGCTCCAATTTCTCGATGCGACAACATCTTCAGACTGTAACTGTACAATTTCTTGCTTAGGCTCTTTTCATGTGAAATGTCCTTCCACATTTCCTTCAGTTCTGTCTTTTCTTTTTTTGTGATGTAAGACGTCACATATCGAGCTACAGCAATAGAGTTGTCAGCAACGAATTGAATATCCACGTTAGCATTCCACATGAACAAAATCACTGGTTTGTAGTCATTGATGTACTTGGACTCTTCGTTTCTTTTTAAATTGTATGTATTTTTTGGTGATTTTCTCGTCACAGTATGTCGCAGAGAAGACATTAAATTATTTACTCTTCCTTTAGAAATCACTGGTCGTGGAAAAGCGAAACGACATTTTGTGTAGAACTTGTCCTTGTTTCTGAATTTTCGACGACAGTACTTTCCACAACGATGGGATTGAAAGCGTAAAACTTGTTGCCCTAAATTGTTTTCTTCGGTAGTTTTCGGAACAGCACATGTTGAATACTTTTCAATGAAGCTCATCACTGTCTCATCTGAATCTGTTCCAAATTTGGGTGCATCTTTAATCCATAATAACATATGTATGTGAGGAGCACCTCTCGCTTGATACTCCTTTCTCCAAAAGAAATCCAAAACCTCTCCAAGGGGAGGATTTTTTTTGTTGGTAATAAAAGACATCATAGCTTCAAATCTATGATTGAAATATCTGCATACATTCACTGGATCCAAAGAACGCAGTTCTCCAGGTGTTTTGAATTCTATATTTTGTATATTAGCATTGGCCTCTCGTAGAAATTGAAGTAAGTCCTCCCATGCATACTCGGCACAGCTAAGAGTGAGGAACCATGTAGGAGTTCCTAAGTTTCTTAGCATACATTTCAATTCCCCATGGCGACGGTACCAATACTCATTTGTACCACGCTGACATGCCATGAGATTGATTAGATGAAATTCTAAAATATTATCTTGCAGATTCACTTTCTCCATAAAGTCCCTCGCCGAAACATTTTGCAGATGTGCTCCACTTTTCAGAATATGGTTTACTGCATAAGAAAGCCCAGACAAGTCACTTTCATACAGTAGATGAAACAAATAGGGAATGCATTGACGAAACCTTGCATCTTCAGCATATAATCTTACAGTTCGATATTCAGATGCAGGAATTTGAAGTGGTCGATCGTCATATCGTCCACCTCGACCTGTTGGAAATAACTGTGGAAAACAACGAGCTTCCAAACTTTCTTCCCATACACTAATGGGACTTCTTTTTGCTGTTTTCATTTGAAACAATTCAATTGCATTCCCCATTACTTCTTTGGAATGCAAAGGATGAACAGTATAATGTTCATATATTTCTTCACTTCTAGACACATCAACTTTTTCAATTTGGCCGCCTGAACAATCACTGTCTTCATCTGCAGCTGTTTCCTCAGCTGCAACACATACATATTTGTAGTACTCATTGTTTTTTACTAAATACAACGTTGCCTTTTTGACTTTCCTAACATCCACTAAATCTTGCCAGATTTTTTTACTCTTTGTTGGAACCCCATTAACTAGAATAACTAAAGGTTCCTCTTCTACTTTTTCTATACCAATTGTATCAATATTTTTTTTCAAATCTAGGGGCAAATAAACAACTCTTCCCTTTAATCCTCTCTGCAAATCTGTAGGAGGCAATTTCCCTATATTAGGCTCCATGCGAACAATTGCCTGAAAAGGATGGGCACATTGAATCAAAATAGACTCATATGTATTTAAATCCATCAATTCACGGGGAATGTCTACCAACTCCAGATTATTATGAACAGCTCTAGCAGGCATTCTGTTTTGATTTAATTTATCATAACAATATTTACAAATACGCTGATCAGAACTCAAATCAAAAACAATTCTCCACCCACAAATAAGTTGCTAAATCTTTCCACTCATAATTATCCATCTTTTCACTTTTTGCATATAAATCAACTAACCTAGTCTGAATCTTATAATGAGTCCGTCGACAACACACACAAGTAAAATTCGGCCTTTCATTTGATTTCACCTTAAACCTGGTAATTTCCTTCTCAAACTTTTCTGTATTTCTGTACATTGTCTTCCGCATTACCTTGAATTGCTGTCTCAATTTCTACACTGTCCTCTTTTTCACGAAAATAACAAATCTCAATTTCTTCACAAATCTTCTTCATATCTAATTCAGTTCCATGCAAAAGAGCACTGTTTAATTGTTTAAGCTTAAGTGCGGGACTTTTTGCATAATACAACATTCTCACTAATTTCCTCATTTTGGTATGATGCACTGCTAACATCCTAAAATGATGAAAAACACTCTCACTGACTTTTCTAGAAAGACAAGCCAGTGAATGGCCTTGCAAACCTGTGATTCCTCTCACTCTGCAAGGATCTAAGTCTTGCAACAACTTCACTTTCTGCTTTATACTTTTCTTACTATATGTACGTAAGAAATTACAAAACAAATCAATTGATTCCTGTCGCACACTACAAATACTACTACACTTCCAAGTGTACACTGGACCCTTAGTACGTCTCCCTAAAACTTCATCAGTTAACACCTCTTCTAGTTCTCTAGGCACAAGTTTCTCTTTTTCAATCGGACAACCGTCTTTCACTTCATACGCTCGACCACTGGTGTCAACTGCATGCACTAAATCATTATCCTGGAAGTAACTCTCCTCATTAAAAAATGGCTCACAGCTTGAACTGTGCATCCATTCTCCCGAAAAAACTTTACAAAAATTAGTCCGATTAATTACTCTTTTCCATCTACTGTTTGATTTGAAATCATCAATTGTCTTGTTAAGTGTCCTAATTCTATTGATTATTAAAATAAATAATTTTTTCTTAACTTCAAAAGCCTGATCAACAATCTTCTCTACACTTTTCTTTTTCTTATAAAAAGCAGCTCTCTGTTTACCTTTCCTAATGTTTTTTAACAAATTTAAAACCACCCTATTGCGAAACATTCGTTTACGAATGTCTCTAAAATGATTCTGCCTTCTATTCCTATACATATTATTCTCTCCTGCTCCAGTTGTAGGATTCTTTGAGGTTCTCTCCTTCCTTTTCAAATTTACTCTGTCATTCCCTTTTTCTACATGCTGTCCATTTTTTTTTTAAAGTACATATGTTATGTAAGAAAGACTTAGTTGTCTTACCAAGAGCTTGGATCCTGTTTTTGTAAGTATTTGTTGTGAAAGAGTGCTGTAATTCCATTGCTGTTTTTGATTTTTGGCGGTTACATCCTTTTCTTTTCCTTTCCCTAGTGGGCATGTTTGCTTACTCTTCAAATGTGTATTTCAATCTGTGTTAAATAAAAAAATAGCACATTATAGACCACTATTATCAAACAACAAAGCAATGACAAAAAGCAAACAATCTGTACAGGGTTACAGATCAGGTGAGGATTCTCCAGGGGTGCACAAAAGGTGACGCATGTAGGTAGATGCGTCACTTTTTAAACCTCTGCGCCACATTATACTCAAAAATGTAAAAAACATTTATTTTCCCCAAAATCGTTTTTGACATCACATTTAGGAAACACAGCACAGATCCTATTTACAATCATCTGCCTCACAGCAGGGATAAGACTGAGGCAAAATCTTGCACCTGCCTCACAACAGGAATAAGACTGAGGCAAACGCTTTCACATGGAGCTTCACAATTTTACAAAATACAATTCCTCTATGCAAACAAACTCAATATACTTCCTACACTGATTTAAAACACAGGTAACATCATTGTAAAGAGTCAAATTGACACCTGTCTCTTAAAATGCAGACAGGGATATGCTTCAGGAAGCCTAGTCCACTGCACTCTTAGATACAAGCCTCACCACCTAGGCTCCCCAGGAAAGCCCAAACATGTACCTTTTTTCCCCATATTTAAAAAGTGACGCATGTAGGTAGATGCGTCATTTTTTAAACCTTTGCGCCACATTATACTCAAAAATGTTAAAACCATTTATTTTCCCCAAAATCGTTTTTGACATCACATTTAGGAAACACAGCACAGATCATATTTACAATTATCTGCCTCACAGCAGAGATAAGACTGAAGCAAAATCTTGCACCTGCCTCACAACAGGAATAAGACTGAGGCAAAAGCTTTCACATGGAGCTTCACAATTTTAAAAAATACAATTCCTCTATGCAAACAAACTCAATATGCTTCCTACACTGAGTTAACACAGGTAACATCATTGTAAAGAAACAAATGTATTTCTATTAAACATGCACACATTCTTTATTCCTTTTAAAAAATGTAAAAACCATTCATTTTTCGCAAAATCGTTTTTGACATCACATTTACAAAACACAGCACAGGTCCTATGTAGAAGCATTCCATGTCACGACTAAAACTTCACAATTTTACAAAATACAATTACTCTATGCAGTAAAAACATTTTACCAAGCATTATCAAAAAGCATGACACAAAGCAACATTAAAAAAACACAATTTGCTTCCAAATCTTCTCCATAGAGTATACAAGTCTCTATGTATATTAAATTAATCATAACTCACCTTTACAAATATTTTAGGAGATTCAGAACAGTGTCAGATACACACATCAATATTTCTTTAGCAGAGCAAAAGGTATGTTCTCCAGACACTGCAAACCATATAGGCACAGAAAACCTCTAATTCTACACACATATTGCTCATGGTAACCAATCAAATCTCTTCCCTCTGTATTTTCAAACCAACACCCTTCCTCTCCTCAGCCCTTTCTACCTGTTACCATAGCAACTCCCTCCTCACTGAGCTCCCAGGGTTAAAAGTTTACTCTACAATGTTGCAAATCAAATCTGGTGCAATGTTTCTTTAAATAACTTTTTTTTTAACGATTCAAATTACTTCTTACACAGAACACAACCATGCACCCTAACTTTCAGTTTTCAACTATCTCATTCTACCAATCATTGCTTGCAGAGCACTGAAACTCCACAGGTTTTTTTTTTGCGAACTCCTATTGTTAAAACTGCCATTTCTTTTCCACACTTCATCTGACTGCATCAGAATCTCCTCTCACCATGTATTCTGTCTGGATTATTGGACATAGCTATATCCACTGGGCTCAAAGGTATGCAGCTACCAGAAATTTTCACAACCTTGACTTACCAAATGTGAAGATTAAATAGATTGGCCAGAGAGGATTGAAATGTCACCAATTGATACCATTGGTGAAAACCTTTTTGCATTTGCCACACCCTGACCTTTTAATTGTGCACTGTGGAGGAAATGACTTGGGCACTTTGACTGGGGTAGGTCTGGAAGTGCTTATAAAGGACACCTTTGATCAATTGATGGCACTTTTTCCTCAAACTGCCTTGGTATATTCCAATATATGCCAAAGGCAGAAATGGAAGTGGTCCAATCAATTTTGTCCACAATTTGAGAAAGCACGGAAACATGTAAATAAATCTGTTTCTGCTTACATGAGAGACTATGGAATGGGTTCAATATACAATAATAACTTGCATTACAACATGCAAGATATCTACAGGGAAGATGGTGTGCACTTTTCAGATGAGGGGAATAGAATATTCCTCCTGAATTTAAGACTGTGCATTGGTACCTACTTGTAGGTACCCAAACCAGCCACAGAACCCAAAAGCCCTTTTCAGGGCTACCCTATCTCTGATCACTCCAAATGATTATCTTTTTCTAACTTTTTTCACTATTTTTCACCATGGTACACTCCCCGGTACGCTTCCCGGTGCGCGTACCGGGCGCTCCCCCCGCGAAAAATAATTTTTTTTTTGTTTGCCTATTTGGGCCTCCTAAGACCCCCTCAGAAAACCTAGAGGGTCAAGGAGTGCCTACGATGCCTCCTTATACCCATTCCCAATGTTGTTTGTCCTCCATTTTCTGTCTTAAATCTACCGAAACACAAAATGGAGGACTCCCGTAGCGCTGCCGGTACGCGTACCGGGGCGCGCACCGGGAAGCGCTCTAAAAAAATGTTAAAAGTTAATTTACATAAAAACCACTGGAGACACTTTCACCAAATATAGAATAGCTCATACTACATACCAATCCCTACCATTTTCCCAAATTCAATGGAATTCTATTGAGCCATTTAGCCTGTAGACCTCTCTAAATACCCTGAGGTAAATTACTTCACAAAAACACATCTGAAGTGTTAGAATTGACAACCAATTAAAATGTTACTTTCATTTTCAATTTTTTTTTTCTGACATCTGATTGGTAATGTACATGAATATAAATGAAAAATGAGAGGGAAACACGGCCACTTTGACTACAACTACCTGAGGTACATCTTGAAAGGATTTTCGCATTTTGTCTTCTTCACCTCTCTGTAAAGTAAGTTGATAATTTGTAAGGGGCACTTTAAGTTATTTTTTTAAAACGTTTTCTGATAGTTATTTACTGTCCCTCTGCTATAGTTATAGATAGAGATAGGCTCCTCTGTTATATTTATGGATTGACTTAGGCTTCTCTGCTATAATTATGAATTTACTTACCTTTCTTCACACGCACTTTTTTATATTTCTACTTCCTGCCTGTTACCATACATTGCCCAAAGTTAACTTCACTGTTAAAAAATCAAAACTACCTGTCTGCACTTAAACCCAACAGTGCCATATTTCTACTGATTTTTTTTAATGCAAATTTCAGCACAAAAATGGAAGGAGAACAGAACGTTTCCTTTGAAATTGTCCTAGAGATGAACAATGAGGAAATCATTGAACCCAATGACTTGGAATTCATGGATGAATCACGGGACCATGAACTTCTACAATGTGTAGAATCTGTGGATTTGTTAATTCAATATGAGGATGTTTCTGACAGTCAAATGTTGGAAGTTATGTCCACTCAAAAAGAGGACATTTCGGACAGTCAAATGTTAGACGTTCTATCAAATTTTGAAAATGAATCTCAAAAATAAATTTATATTTAATAATTCTAAAATTGTTTGAGACGTTATTCATTTTTATATGTAAATCTTAAACTACTACCAAATTGATTATAATGTAAAGTCAAACTTATAGTATACTGTGCAACTTTTTTGTTTTACATAGTAATTTTGCTCATAGATACTTCCTTTCTCCCACTATATTATCTCCAATGTGTATTTGACATCTCTTTTTCATCTCCTGCCTCCATGTTCTTTATGTTTTCCTGACAGACTATGGTATGGATTCCATATACCACAATAACTTCTATAACAACATGCAAATTATCTACAAAGTAAACGGTGTACATTGAATTTAAGACTCTGCATTGGTACCTACATGTTGGTACTTAAATCACCCACACAACACAACAACTCTATTCAGAGATACCCTACCTCTAAGCACTTTAAAATATTAAATTAGTGTTTCACTGAGTTTTCCCCATGTGTGGGGATGGGGGAGGTGTGTGTGGGGGATGTGCGGGGTGTGTCTGTGAGGTGTGTATGTGTGTGTGTGTGTGTCTGGGGGGGATGAGATGTATATCTGTGTGGGGTATGTGGGTGTGGGTGGGGATGTGGGTGTGTAAAGTGTGTGTGTGGGTGTGGGTGTGTGGGGTGTTTCGGTGTAGGTGGAAGTGTGGGTGTGTGAGGTGTGTGTGGGGTGTGTGTGGGTGTGGGGAGTATGTGTATAGGATGTGTGTGTATGTGTGGGATGTGCGGATATGTCTGTGAGGTGTGCATGTGTGTGTGGGGGGGAGGTGTGTGGGATGTGTGAAGTGTGTCTGTGAGGTATCTGTGTGTGCGTGTGTGTGTGTTGGGGGGTGAGGTGTATGTGTGTGTCTGGGTGTGTGGGATGTGTGGTTGTGGGTGTGGATGTGTAAGGTGTCGGTGTGGGGGTGTGGGGTGTTTGGGTGTGGGTGGGGGTGTGCGTGTGTAAGGTGTGTGTGGGGAGTGTGTGGGTGTGGGGGTGTGGGGTTGTGTGCATGTGGGTGTGTGTGGGACGTACTTGTAGGTACCTAAAACAGCCACAGAACCCAAAAGCTCTTTTCAGAGCTACCCTACCTGTAATCACTCAAAAATGATTATTTTACACTATTATTTTTACTATTTTTCACCAAAGTACGCTCCCCGGTACGCTCCCCGGTGCGCGTACCGGGCGCTCCCCCGCGAAAATCGAAAACAAATTAAAACATTTTTTTTACCCGAGGGACCCTTTTATGGCCCCCACATCAAACCTAGGGGATCAGGGGGGGTGTACCCTGCCCCCTTTTTGCCATTTCCCCCTTTGTTTTTTGCCACCTCTTGTGTCTCGATCCTACCGAGACACAAGATGGCGGCCGCTGCGGACTGTTTCGAATGTTTACAGACACCCGAGAGCCAATCAGCTTCCCGTGCGCAGGTCGCGTGGCGCGCCCGGAGCGCTCCCCGGTACGCGCACCGGGGCACGCTTACAGATATATACATTTTTTTGAACCTAAATTACTCAAAATCCTCTGGAGCACATATCTTGAGACATAGCAAAGGCACATCGGGCTACCAGTCCCTACAATTTTGCCAAGTTTGGTGAAAATCCATTCAGCCGTTCGAGCTAAAAGTGCGACAGACCGCCCTATGGAAATTAACATGGGGAAAACACGTTTTGGGACCCCCCTTTTATATTTGCCCCCGCTTCATGAATCCCCCTCAAACTTTCAGGGAAGGAGCAGAGAGCCGCGAGGCAAAGTTGCTGAAAAATTCAGGCTGATTCCTCAACCGGCGCCAAAGTTATTCCAAATAGAATGTTGCGATTTCCCTATGGAAATCAATCCTAACTATAACTACGCCAGTAGGTAATATATACATATATATATATATATATATATATATATATATATATATATATATATATATATATATATTCACTGAAAAAACCATAGGTTATAGACCATATATAGTTAGGAATTAGCATTTAAAAAACCTTATTTTACTCACACAAAACCAATGAAATTCCATATATAGTTAGTTGTACTAACTATATATCGCGCACCCGCAATCCACTGCTGATCATGTCACATATTACATCATTCATGACATGGTCAGTGACATCACTGATGACATCACTGATGACATCTCAAATGACATCACTGATGACATCACTGATGACATCTCAAATGACATCACTGATGACATCACTGATGACAACATCCAGTGACTGTATTTTTCTGTAAAGTTAAAATATGTCTTACATATTGAAGAATGAGTGGATGTATAAGTGTCTGGATGAAGGATTTAGTAGGTGCATGACTGACTGTATGAGTGAGTGGTTAAATATATTTCATTGAGTGCATGGGTTAGTGACTAAACTGTCTTAATTTGTGCATCATTATGTCTGTTGTTCTGTAAACTGCTGCATGTGTTGATCAGTAGCTATATGAGTAACTATATGGGTTATTGATTGGTTGCCCAAGCATTTGTATGGGAAACTGAGAGTGTGTGTGGGTGGCTGGGAAGGTGTATGACTCTGTGCATAGATGTATGGGTTCAAAAGTGCATGTGGAAACAGCTGTATGGGTGGTTGACTGTGTGCATGACTGTATTGGTGAGTGAATGGATATCTCAGTGCTACATGTCAAAGTAAGTACATATGTAAAACACAGTACATGTGAGAGTTGACATATATAAATAACTGTGCATAAGAGCCAGTGAATGTGTGAGTGGCTGTATGGATCATTGTGCTCTTGTATCCAGGATTGTATAAGTGAGTAAATATGTTTAGTATATGTTTGAATAAGTAAGGTGTGTTTAACTGTATAGTTAAGGAAATGGAGGTGTGATTGATTGTTTGCATGACTGACTAGGTGTGTGTGTAACTTCATGGATGAGTGACAATCTGCGAGTCTGTGTTTACACTGAGTGTATCTAAGGTTATATTAGAGTCTGAAGAGGTTCATCGTATTATCACATGAATGATGTCATCAGTGATGTGATCAGTAATGTCAAATGAGATGTCATCAGTGATGTCATTTGAGATGTCATTTGAGATGTCATCAGTGATGTCATCAGTGATGTCATTAGTGATGTCATTTGAGATGTCATCAGTGATGTCATCAGTGATGTCATTTGAGATGTCATCAGTGATGTCATCAGTGATGTCATTTGAGATGTCATCAGTGATGTCATCAGTGATGTCACTGACCATGTCATGAATGATGTAATATGTGACATGATCAGCAGTGGATTGCGGGTGCGCGATATATAGTTAGTACAACTAACTATATATGGAATTTCATTGGTTTTGTGTGAGTAAAATAAGGTTTTTTAAATGCAAATTCCTAACTATATATGGTCTATAACCTATGTTTTTTTCAATGAATTTCATTGGTTTTTTAAAAGCTAATATCTATAGCTGTAAAATTTATTCTTCTTTAAATCCAAAAATATATTTTATATGTTTATTAATAATTTTTTTTTAATATTTTTTTTTGTTTCGCTCCCGGTCCGCGAACCGGGAAGCTTCCCGTTAGCTCAATTTGATTCCGCGATCCGGTCCGCGAACCGGTAAGAAATCAACATAGTGACGGTATCGCGTTGCCGCGTAATGCGTCTTATGACGTACTGCGTTAGCGCACCCGGAAGTGCCCCGGGGCGCGGACCGAGGCGCGAAACGGAGCTCCCCGGAAGCGATCCGCGGCGCGAAAGCGCGACGTATCGCGTTGCCGCGAAATGCGTCTTGTGACGTATCGCGTTAGCGCACCCGGAAGTGTCCCGGGGCGCGGACCGAGGCGCGAAGCGGAGCGACCCGGAAGCTAACCGGGGAGCGTTCCGCAGCGCGTAACATGAGCGTGAGAGGTCATGTGACTTGTTAATAAAACTTTTCATTGGTTCATTTCACTTTTAGTTTCATAATTATGGAAGGCTAGGTCAGGTGACCTAAAAATAACACTTTTCATTGGTTGAGAAGTATTGTTTTTTCCAAATGATGAAAACCCCTCCTTCTTTCCTCACTCTGACTTTCATCATTGTGAGAGGAAGACCTATTTTGCTTGTTGGAAGACCTATTTTGCTTGTGTGAAAATGGCTTCATTGGTTGCTTCAGCTGGTGGACCCCCACCACCACCTCCACCTCCTCATGGGAAGAGAGGACCACCTCCCCAGGTGATTACCAACACTGAGGAGGAAGATGAAGAAATGGATGAGGAGGGAGAAGAACCACAATTCCTGGAAGAGTTGCCCCGGGTTTCCAGAAAGAAAGCCAGTTTCATCTGGCAGTTTTTTTCGATGCCTCGTGGACAAAAAAAAGTCAACGCGAGGTATGTCACCTGCCTCATATGCAAGGAACAATTGTCCAGAGGGACGGACAAAAAATACAGTTATGGTAATCACACCATGCATAGGCACATGACGAGGAAACATCCCCTAAATTACAGCCGGGCGGAATTAAGGGATATGCTGGACAATCCTAGACCAACTCCTGTGGCCAGACCAACAATACCGGTTTCTTTAACACCAGAGGAGGCACGGGAAACTGTGCCAAATATCCAACAAAATTTTGGGCATATGATACATTTATGTATGCACTGTCGTGCATTATTAGCTTGTGGCAACATGAGCATCAATGCACTCAACCTTGCATATGAACACCATGATTGCCCTAACCGCCCCCAGTAATTTTTTTTTGCTCCTGTTGAGCCCTTTTCAACGCCTGTTTTTTGTTGTTTCCCCCCCCCAAAAAAACCAAAAAAAATATAAAATCGTTCAAAAAATACAAAAAAAACAAAAAATGTTCAAAAAAAATAAAATATATAAAACAACAAAAATATTAAAAAAAAAGTTCTTTTCAGAACTACCTTCCCTTTCAAAAAAAATTGCTACAATGTTTAGCACTCTGGCAAGCTCTATTTCTTTCGGCTCGCTCCCGGGTTAGCTTCCCGGTACGCGGACCGGGAGCTAACCCAAATTTTTTTTTTTTTTTTTAAAAGTGTAAGTATAAGGAAAGTAAACAGAGAGTGATGTTAAAAGAAAGACAGCTATAGGGAGTAAAGAAGAGATACTGTTTAATAGATCTATTTACCGAAGAAAAGACAGAAGAGGGTATAATTGTGAAAAACAAAATAGATAACGAAGTGAAAGAAAAACAAGCATTGGCATAGCCAATAGGTCTCGCCTTTGGGACCTTCTAAGTATTTAGTTATGCAGCATAATATCCTTGGTGCAGCAACATCAACTGTTGCATGGCTAAACACGTATAAGGTCCCAAAGGCGAGACCTATTGTCTATGCCAATGCTTGTTTCTTAAGTAGTATTGCAATACGTCTGACTCTTCCATGTGAAAAGATCTTATCTTGTGCTCTAAAGATTGCTAAAGTCTCGACAGAGAACAGGCTAGGCTGTAAGTAGGGTAAATTGCGCTTGGTGATCTGTTTGAGGGAGCGTCTGCTTTGCCTGGTGTCTTTGGAGAGCAATTTTGATTGGTATACTGGACAATGTTAGTTTTATTGGTCCAGTAGACAATTAAACTGCTGCATGACCACACTGTGTGATCCTGGGCACACTTTACAAATCCTACCTACCATCCAGCGGCTGAAGTGCAAATTGTAAAACCTGATAGCTGGGCACAATTACAGTGTCATTGCAGGCACACCCTGTGTGATCTTGGACATTTATCACATCTCAAAGTACTTTTAAATGCTTGAGCTTGGGATAAACCCTAGAAAAATACTCTCATGCATTTGACCTACCCAGGTGTTTGCTGCTACGTGCTTGATAAGAAATAATGCAACACACAATTGCAACTTCTGTGCCCCTTCCAAATAAACACTAGAAATCAGAGTTGTAATTAGTCTCTAGAATGAGTAAGATGCCCTCCAGCCTCCACTTGAAAGCAGGGGTGTATAGTTTGAGGGGAGTGAGGGGGGGGCGAGGGAGGCATGCAATACTTTAACGCAGGTAAAAGTGTCCAAAGTCACACCATCTGCCCACTAAAGAGCGGCTCGCAGTGGCCGGCTGGCCCGGCTGATTAGGGGAGCTGTTGGTGCCGAGCCTGGTGGGGCAGGTCCCAGCTGTGCTCTGCCGGGCTGCAGGCAGCTCAGTTATTAGGCAGCTGGTGGCGTGGGGACCACTGCTATTCCGTCTGTAATGTGCCCGAGCCTCCCGGCAGGCGGGGGGATCACAAGAGCGACCGCTCCCACCCTCGGAGGCTAATTAATTGGCAGAACAAGAGCGCATTAAGGCGGATATAGGAGGGAGCCCTGTGCTGGCACCTTCTGAGTGTATGAGCTAAAGGCAGGTGGTTGTGTGTTTCAAATGCCTCTCAGACTACAAAACGCAGCGAATGCTACGTCCAAATCTGAAATTAGGAGTGCTCGTGTGCACGTGCCTAGGTATGTCTATCTAAGTGTGTGTGCTTCATAGTAATAGTCTATGTGTCACTGCATCTTAGACTGTGTGCCACTTTAAGCATGTAACAGTGTGAGGGTATGCACTACTGCGCTTGTGAGTCACGCTGTTTGCGAGTGGGTTTGTACCTGACAATTACTGACCTTGCAGTTGTGTGTGACTCACTCTGTGTCTGTGCCACTTTATGCGTGTGCATTTAACCTTGAGTGCCTGTGTATGTGGAGCGTGATGTACTGCGTGTGTGTGCGCGTGTGTGTACAGCGAGTTACTGTATGTGGCCTACTGTGAGTGTGCGTGTGTGAGCCACTGTGTTTGTGTGCGTGTCCCACGCTGTGCTGTGTATCTATCTATGTTTGTTAGTGTGTGTGTGCTGCTGTGTAGGTACCACTGTATGTGTAAGCGGGTGCTGGAGTGTATAGACAAACACACGTGAATCCTCAGTTTGTATGCAATGTACCTCACACGTAATTTACGGTCCTGTTCCGCTTTATTTTATTTTGATTGCAGTATAAAAAATGCTTGTTTATATTAGACTGGGGAATACAAACAGGAATCTAGTCTTCAAAGGGAGAGCTGCATGCCAATGTAGAACAAGCACCGGCCAGCTTATAACCCTACTCTGCGATGTTCTTGACTCCCATGCCATTGTTCACCATTTGAGTGAAGTCATGACCCCGCCTACCGAGCGGGGTAAGAAATGCTGTTCACAAGTGTGGTTGTAGCTGTCTGGGCACTTAAATATGTTGCAGCTGTCACGTTACTTAAAAACATTGTGAGAGCCTAAGTAAAACTAGAGTGAATTATCGCATGGCATTTTATGTACAGCCCTAATGCTGCTGCGGCAGAATGGCACCATGTCCTGGAAATACAATAACAGAGACCAGAGCGTCTGTAAATGTCCATGAATCGGGCACCACGCTGAGCCAGGGAAACACTCGAACAATAACAAGGAGAAACACGAGAGATGGCCTGCGGCCGTCAAAGTGAAAGTACGGCCGGCGGAGGAGAAATGCGACACGGCGGGCAGGGGAGGGGGCGGAGCGGGGAGAGCGGCATGAGGGTGTGAAGCAGCAGGGGCCTGAGACGAGGCCGCCTTGCCTTTGATGTGGTAATGCGAGGCAAGCGTCTGGTGGCATTGTGCACGCGCTTTCACGTGCACTGGAAGAAATCGCCTGGGAATCGCCTGATCTCGGTAAGCTCTGTTTAAGCTGCAATAGATCGAGCTCCCGCTCTCAATGCGCACATGCGCATTGAGATAGGTCGCTCGACCTAAAAAAGAGAGTATAACATTAACAAAGAAGAGTTTCTTGGAGAATGTGAGTGAATGTTCAAAATAAGATTAAAACATGGGGAATAACAGAGAGAAAAAATAGAAAACAGAAAACAAAAAATAACAGAAAAAGATTAATTGAAACAGCAAAGAAATGTAAGTAACATAGAGCCATATCATCAACATAGGCAATAAAAGTTTTGCAGCTTTTATTGGCAGAAATGTGTCGCTAAAGCTGCTTTTGCGGCAGAAAACTGCCACTAAAACTACTTTTGCACCAGTTTTCTGCCAATAAAAACAGCAATAATTTTATTGGCTGTGTTCATAATATGCCCCTTAGTGTGCTTCAACTACACAGAGAAAGCATTATGAACAAATAGTGATACAGTGATCAGTCAAAGACACTAAGAGTAATAGAGACGGAGTGAGTGAACAAGAGTGAGGAACTATGAGAAGAGAGGGACTGAGAAAAAGAGTGGAAGGAGTTGAGTAAGTAGGTAATAGAGAAAGGAATGAGGGAAGTAGCAAAGGCAGGAAACTGAGGATTAAAGAAATGAAGCAGTGGAACTAATAGTAGTTCAATGTGATAGAAATGTAACGAAAAGAGTACAAAATATTTACCTTATAATTGTCGTTAAATTACTCACTTTTTGTTTTTATACTTTCAATCTGTGAAAGAGAGAACAAACATTTGAAAAATATTAAAACATGTATTTAAAAATTACAAAAGACAAGGGCAAAGATTGAAGGACAAACAGTTTTTCAACAACTTTGACACTTACAGAAGCTTCTGCTTCTCCAGGCCCCCTACACAGTCCTAAAGATATACATTTTAAACTAACAGTATCTTGATGCAGATGAAGTGAGGCCTATCTTAAAACATGGTGCATATTTTGCATTGCTGTTGTTTCAGAAAAGTGTCGCAAGACACTAAAATTTTAAATAATTGCTTCAGGATGCCAATAAGATGTCTACTATCCAGAGTTTTGTTTCAGGTGAGGCCTACTCAGGGTTGCAGATGAAATTTCGAGTTGTTGAAGAGAATAGAGGACATAATACATGTGAAGGTCTACCAATGAAGTGAGTCATGTCCACTGCACTCTTCAACAAAGTCCAAACCTCCTATGTTTCCCTGGACAGACCTAAACTTGATCTGCACAATGTGATTCGTAATGATAGGAAACACAGGTGATGTAATTGAAATACATGCAATTTATTTTGCTCATTTCACAATCACATCACTTGTGTTTCCTTTGCTTAGGTATCTCATTGTGCAGATGTAGTCTAGCATATGAAAGAATACGCAGAAGTGCAGCACTGCATGCAACAACTTTGACACTTACAGAAGCCTCACCTTCTCCATGCCTCCTACACAGTTCTACATATACATCATAAATGCAAACAGTACAGAATTAATTATACATGTTAAATGGTTTATTTTTGCTGTTCTCAGAATGTATCAAAATTCACTAAAAACAGTGACTTGAAGGTATTCATCATGTAACAGCGGGGAAAAAAAACCACAATCAAAATGATTGTGTTTAAAAAACCCATACAACATCAGAAATCAAAATTCAGAACTCCTTAAAGTTAACTTACTTTCCATGACGTCCAAGGATGTCCTATGAACAGCTTACACTCTTTTGTGCTGTTATTACTTTCAGCCCGCCACTTTCTGAAAGAAAATCTCCATCGTTTTTAAAAACACGTTACATGCAATAAATGACTTCTTGCTCTCTACCACAATTTTCCACAAGGCCAAATCTGGTCAGAGCCATTTATAACTCTTGGATTTCTTGTAAGCCAATCCCGTCATTTGGCATTTCCGCAACTTTCAGAATTAAAATGTTGAAGATCATTTTCACAATCCTGGAATAGTAATATCTTCCCCTTCTTGCTCAGTCATGTTCTACTTTTCCTATGACACTGATACAAGCAGACTTACACTACCTCTATGACTACTACAATTATTTAATTCTCTACATCACTTTTAATCACAAAGCAATGTAAAACAGTAGACAGCATTGCAGACTTACATTCCCTCTACTCCATGTTTTGATTGGCTGCTTCAATTAGCTTATAAAAAGAAACAGTTTTTCTGAACTCATTCAAAGTGCACGTATTTCTCCATAATGTCCAGTCCTATGGTTAGAAGTTATGTCTCTGAACTACACTTATCCTCAAGGCCAAATTGTGTAGGAGCCATTAGAACTTCTTGAAATTCCACAGAGCACATCCCGAGATGATTTCCCTAAAATTTTGGTTTTAAAAACACCAGGTAAGAGTTTTTAAGGTCATACGGCAATTTTTTTTTGAAAATTAAAACAGAATCATTGCAGAATGACCAGCCATTTCTAGACTTTAAATAAGCTGTGTAATGTCCTGATGTTATTGAAGGGCCGTCATGATATATAATTGCTGCAGTTACAAAAGTCCTTCCTGATATTGACAACTGCGAAGCTACAAAATTTTTAATTAAAGTTGTCAATTTTGTTCCATCAGGCCTACATCGTTGGAACATTAAAATGACATACTGGCCATATGTTCGTATAAATAATGTGGACATCATTTCAGATTTACATTGGCTACACTCCATGTTGTGATCAGCTGCTTTTACTAGCTTATTAAAGGAGACTGATTTACTGTCTGGCAAAGTTAAATATATAAATCTTTCTGAGTCTACACTAGTAGTACTTGATACCATACAGTTCTCGCAGTCATGCTGCCATTGATAAGAAAGCCCAAACAGCTGATCTACATCTACACCTTCAGCATGTAATACATCAAGCATATACATTAAAAACTCCTGACAATCTTGCTGAATATTTTGAGAGAATTGTGTTTGGCCTGAACATCTGTCTAACAGATTTCGAATTTCAGACACACTTTCTATGTTTCTTCTATCAGTGGTACATTTCTCTAACACAGAATTTAACAAACTGCAAAATCTTTGATCAGAATTGACCACAATCTCTTCTTTTACATTTTTTAGAGAAAACAAAACATTAACCACTACATTAGCATAGCAGTTGACACCAGAACTGTTTTCAAACTGAAAACCAACAACATCTTCAACAGAATCCTTTTTGTTTCTGCTTGTAATTTTAGGTTCATTGACTTTTTGTCTTTTTGCTACAACCTCCCCAGTATTGTTCTCATTTCTTCGTTTCCGGCCTACCACACGTTTCTCAAACAAAGGATACTGAGGCAAATGTGGCGCATACTCTCTTCTTAACCTATTGTATTCCTTAACACAATCTAGATCCGCACAAATGTTTGTGACATCACACTCAATCAAGTACAATCCCGATAAAGTTCTAACTCGTGACAATGCCACATATGCCATACCCTCCTTGAACACAGAACTGCCAATATTCACCAATGCACTGTCTACACTTAAACCTTGCGATTTATGAATTGTCACCGCATATGCCAAGCAAACAGGAAACTGCTTACGGCGAACATATAAGTCTTTTACAAGCAAAAATCTAGCAGAACAACGAGCAATTAGCTGTACTTCCTCAATGCCATCAAATTTAATTTTTAAAAATTCAATTCCATCTCTATTTCTGTATTTCACAAAATCAACAACATTACCCATTGATCCATTTACCAGACCTCTTTCAACATGTAAATTCCTTCTTAAAATTATACGGCAGTTCAAGCACACATTCAGAGTCTTTTCAAAACCTGCAGTTTTAGATATACTCTTCTCTAATGAATCCAATTTTGTTTTCAGATTCTCAGACAAAATAATTGTTGATCCCATATGCTCTACTCTATCAATAGCTTCCAGTTTCACAATCTCTTGCTTTTCTAAATGCAACATTTTGTTGTTAAATTTGGCACATTCTGCAAGAGTTGGCATCAAACATATTCCAGATTTCTTCTCAGTAATTTTCTGAAAAATATTCTCAGGCACAACATCTTGTTCTGGATATAAATTTGACAGTAATCGTGCATGTAAAGCTTCTTTCCCATGCTCGGTCACTTTTCCAATTCTAACATCTTGTAGAATAGTCTTGTAAACTTCATCCTTCGCCTGACGCATATTTTCATGCAGTTCAGCATAATTGAAGTTTAACCATATATTGACGTTGCCAATGCTGCCTAGGCACTTCCTGGTATCTTCATGCGTGAGCATTTTGAACACAGGTTGCCCTTTCACTGGTGTCAGCTGCAGAAGATCTCCGAAAACAATGATGTGTTTGCCACCAAATAACACATCATACTCTGTTTTGAGAACTTCTTGCATCCTCAAATGCACAAAGGCAAGCATGACATTGGAAACCATGCTTACTTCGTCAATGATAAGAAGTTTCATTTTCCTCAAGATTCTTGAAACTTCAAAACAAGCATCTCCAGATAGCTTGTGATATTGTAATTTGTTGTCATGCTCCACTGGCAGCATCAGTAAACGATGTAAAGTAATCCCTTTAATATTATGTGCTGCCAGTCCAGTTGGAGCAGTGACAACACAAGACAGCGATGACTCTGTCCTTTCCTGCAAATAGCATGAAATTGCTTTAATGAGGAAACTTTTTCCAGTTCCCGCTTCTCCACTCACGTACAGTCGGACAGGCTTCAACGACGTACATGAGCACTCTTTCTTATCATGACTTAATCCATGATCAATTTGCATGGTAACTTCGTCATATATTTTCCTCTGCTCAACGTTGAGTTGTCTTTCCAACTCTTCTAAGTGAACCGCATCCTCTTGAGCATGTGCCATGGCTCTTTCCACTTCATTCATAGCAGTGGCAGCTTCATTTTCGATAACAGGTCCTCCTAGTGGATCCTGACTCAATGAAGCAGAACTCTGACTGTCCTGAGAACTGTCTCTGGCAATCTCGGCTGCAATCGTTGCTTCCTGCTCAATTTCCGCATTCAACATTTCTACATATTTGGGAAAAGCAGGACATTCTATGGTCTCCTTGGCGGCATTGAAAGAGTCTTCGTAACAGAGGAAATCTCCAAGCAGTTCCTCTTCTGCACGCCAAGGCTTGAAAAGTTGCAAAAGTGCTAAATAGAAAAACTCCTTTTTTTCAGGAGATTCACCACTCAATTTTTGATGGTTTACCAAGTGGCATTTTCTTTGCTTGACCAGACATCCCTCACTTCCTATTACAGCATACACTCCTTTCTCAGTATCTTCTTTGATGTTCCTCTTGAATATGTAATTTTGCAGAACCTCATACAGACAAACATTCTCGAGGTGACTGCTTCGATTTGGATAATATGTATCCAACATGTTTGTCTTCAAAATGTCGGTACTGTTTGGCTCCTTTTCCGCCAAATACTTAATTTCCCGCACAGGTTTGAGAACTCGATTACGCGTTGCTGCAAGACCAAGACTCGCCCAAACGATACTCCTGGACTTGGCATAGAGACTTGCTGAAGACAACCGGTCAGAACATTCGTACGCTCCGATTTCTCGATGCGACAACATCTTCAGACTGAAACTGTACAACTTCTTGCTGAGGCTCTTTTCATGGGAAATGTCCTCCCACATATCCTTCAATTCTGTCTTCTCTTTTTTGGTGATGTAAGACGTCACATACCGAGCCACAGCCATACAGTTATCAGCCACAAACTGTATATCCATGTTAGCATTCCACATGGACAAAATCACCGGGTTGTAGTCGTTGATGTACTTGGACTCTTGGTTCCTCTTCAAATTGTAAGTGTTTTTAGGTGATTTCTTCATGACATTGTGTCGCAGCGAAGACATCAAACTGTTTACTCTTCCTTTAGAAATCACCGGTCGTGGAAAGCCGAAACGACATTTAGTGTAGAACTTGTCCTTGTTTCGGAATTTACGACGGCAGTACTTTCCACATCGATGGCTTTGGAAACGCAGAACTTTTTCTCTTAGGCTTTTCTTCTCCTTTGCGTTTGGAACAGCACACGTAGAATACTGTTGGATGAAACTCATCACTGAGTCTTCTGGATCCGTTCCAAATTTAGGTGCATCCTTGATCCACAGCAACATATGTATATGAGGAGCACCTCTTGCTTGGTACTCCTTTCTCCAGAAGAAATCCAACACCTCTCCAAGAGGTGGATTCTTCTTATTCATGATGAAAGACATCATAGCTTCAAATCTATGATTGAAGTACCTACATACATTGACTGGATCCAAAGAGCACAGTTCTCCAGGTGTCTTGAATTCGATGTTATCTACGTTAGCATTTGCCTCTCGTAGAAATTCAAGTAAGTCTTCCCAGCCATACTCGGCACAGCTCAGAGTGAGGAACCATGTGGGAGTACCTAAGTTCCTCAGCATACATTTTAAATCACCATGACGACGGTACCAGTACTCATTAGTACCACGCTGACACGCCATGAGATTAATCAGGTGAGAATCCAAAATACTGTCTTGGACATTGACTTTATCCATAAAGTCACTTGCCGAGATGTTTTGCATGTGTATACCACTTTTCAAGATGTGGTTCACTGCATATGACAGTCCAGACAGATCGCTTTCAAACAGGAGATGAAACAAATAAGGAATGCATTGTCGAAACCTAGCATCTCCTGCATACAATCGCAAAGTCCGGTATTCAGAAGCAGGAATTTGATGAGGTCGCTCATCATATCTTCCTCCCTGACCTGTTGGAAAAAGCTGTGGGAAACACCGAGCTTCCAAACTTTCCTCCCAAACACTAATGGGACTCCCTTTGGCTTGTTTCATTTGAAACAACTCAATAGCATTCCCCATGACTTCCTTGGAATGCAAAGGATGAACACTATAATGTTCATATATTTCTTCACTAGTAGAGGGTTCTACTTTCTCAATTTGACCAGCACACAAATCGCTATCCTCTTCCTCACTTACTTCCTCTTCTGCAACATATACATTCTTATAGTATTTATTATTTTTTTTCAAATACAATGTTGCCTTTTTAACTTTCCTAACATCTACTAAATCTTGCCATATTTTCTTATTCTTTGTCGGAACCCCATTAACTAAGATAACCAGAGGTTCCTCTTCCACTTTTTCTACTCCAATTGTGTTAATGTTTTTCTTCAAATCTAGAGGCAAATAAACAACTCTTCCCTTTAATCCTCTCTGTAAATCTGATGGAGGCAATTTCCCTGTCTTTGGCTCCATTCTTACAATAGCCTGAAAGGGATGGATACTTTGAATCAAAATAGATTCATAAGTATTTAAATCCTTCAATTCAGAAGGAATCTCAACCAATTCCAGATTATTATGAACTGCTCTAGCAGGCATCTGGTTTTGATTTAATTTGCAACAACAATAAGTACACACACGTTGATCCAATCCCAAATCAAAACAATTTTCTACCATCAAGTATGTTGCAAAATCCTTCCATTCACTATTATTTTCCCTTTCACTTTTTGCATATAAATCCACTAACTTAGTCTGATTCTTATAATAAGTACGTCGACAACACACACAAGTGAAATTAGGCCCTCACTTGATTTCACCTCAAACGTCGCAATTTCCCTCTGGAAATTATCTGTACTGGAAACCTGTACACTATCTTCCACATGACCCTCTTCTTCTTGCTCAATTTCAACATTCTCCTCTTTACTTCCAAAGTAACAAAACTCAATTTCTTCACATATATTCTTCACATCTATTTCAGAACCATGCAAAAGAGCAGCGCATAATTGTTTAAGCATAATTGCTGGACTCTTAGCATAATACAACATTCTAACTAATTTCCTCACTTTGTTATGATGCACTGCTAGCATCCTGAAATGATGAAAAACACTCTGGCATACTCTCCTGGAAAGACAAGCCAGTGAATGTCCATGCAAACCTGTCACTTCTCTTACTCTGCAAGGATCTAATTCTTGCAACAACATCATTTTCTGCTTCAAACTTTTCTTATTAAATGACCGTACAAAATCACAAAGCAAATTGATGGAATCCTGTCGCACACTGCAAATACTACTACACTTCCAGGTGTACACAGGACCCTTAGCACGTCTTCCTAAAACCTCATTACCTAACACCTCTTCTGCCTCTGTTGTCACAAGTTTTTCTTTTTCAACTGGACAACCATCTTTCACTTCATAAGCACGACCACTGGTGTCAACTGCATGCACCAAATCATTATCCTGGAAATAACTCTCCTCATTAAAAAATGCCTCACAGCTTGAACTATGCATCCATTCTCCAGAAAAAACTTCACAAAAATTACTACGATTAACTATTCTCTTCCATCTACTATTTCTTTTGAAATCAAAAATTGCCTTGTTTAGCTTCCTAATTCTATTGATTATCAAAATAAATAACTTACGTTTAATTTCAAATGCCTGATCAATAACTTTCTCAACTTTTTTTTTTGTCTCATAAAAAACCAGTTTCTGTTGACCTTACTTAATATTTTTTAACAAATTGCCAATTATCCTGTTCCGGAACATTCGTTTACGAATCTCCCTAAACTGTTGTTTCCTTCTACTATCATGCTATCTCTTTTATCTCAGTTATCTCTTGCTCTAGCAGTAAAATTTTTCATTGGCCTTTCCTTTCCATTTGATTTCCTTCTCGTTTTATGGACTGAAACATTTTCTGTAGTAATATTTTTTTTACTACACATATTTCTTATAAATTGTTTTGTGCTCTTACCCGGTGCTTTCTTCGTGACTTGACAAATCTTTTTGTTAGAGGACTGCTGCGTATTTTTTTTCACCTGCTGTCTTTGACGTTTTGCAGCCTTTCTCTGTCTTTCTATTGTAGGCATGGTGAAATCTTGAAATGATCTGCAGTTGAATCTGTGGAAAAATATAATAAATAATGTTATTAACCATTATTACCAAACAGTAAATCAGTAACAGTGATCAAAAACTTAACACACTACTTGACATTTTAATTAGAAGATTTTTTAGTCGTTGGCAAATTTACAATACAGAAATACCAGAAAAGAAATGACATTTATATTTATGTTACCTATGCTATTTTATATGTGAATCTGATCTAATTTTATGAGCATATTTTAATATTTTATTGAAGACACTACACATAACCTGCTTTTGAAGGTGTCTTTATTTTTAAATTAAACGGTTTACCTTTTTACTTTTTATTAATTATAAATTTTAAAAATAAATGTTTATATTTCCAAAGGCTCAAGCAGGTCAGCTTCCCATCCTATATCATATAATTCGGAAAAATCTGCATCCTCATCACGCTCTTCTTCATCCTCAGGATTTAAATCATCCAAGGGATCAACATCCACTGATGTTTCAATTACAAGTTCAATGATGAGGTCAAAATCAACTGATTGCAGATTGTCGCTCATGTTGAGGTTGTCTTTATCTTTAAAGAAAGATAACAACAATGAGATGTTGCAGAGTAAGAGACAAATCTCACAGATTATAATAGTAAAATTGTTTAACAAGAGTAACATTTTGCAGCTATTATTTAGCCATGTCCAGCGATGCTGAGCAGGTGAAGCCTATGTCTAATCTTTCACTGAACAGGACTCATCTCTTCTTAACCTTGGATAAGCCTCACCGACTCTGTGTCCCCTGCACATACTTAAATGTAAAGGGGCAGATTTATGTTAAATGGCACATCCCCAGGCATGCACCAGTTAACGTGCACCACTGCTCTGCCACCCATGGTGTGCCGCATTTACAATCAGATAGGAGAAACCTGCGTCAAAACCCTGCGCCTGCTTGAAGCAGGCATATGTCTTGACGCAACATTGTGGAGATGGTGCACCCCTGAGCCTTGCTGGAGCTGCATCGCACTTGCGATACAACTCCAGCAATGCGCCACCTTAACGGCACAGATGCGTCAAGCATCTGTGCCGTTTTTGCCCCATGCTGTGCCGCATTGTAAATGCAGCACACCATGGGTGGCGGAACAGCGGCGCAAGATGACTGGCACATCCCTGGTGATGCGCCAGTCATCATAAATCTATCCCTAAGCTTCTTATCTTGTTAGAGATGAACTGCCATATGTATCATCAAAATATTTTGCATTTCCTAAATAGCGAATTTTAAGGAATAAATAGCGATTCTTTACCATTCCTAATTTGCGATGAGCAAATTGCTAATTGCAAGTTACCCATTCATTTCCATGGGCTAGGAGGCTCATAGGAATGAAGGTTTAATTTGCGATTAGCAATTTGCTCATCACAAATTAGGAATTTTTCCAAGGGTGCAGGGGTGTCTCAAGAACACCCTGCTGCACCCCTGAAAAAGAAATTTGGGGGCATATGGCACACATACATGCCCTAAGGGCATGTGTTGGCGTCATATGGGACCTTTTGTTTTTTTGAAAAAAAGCTTTTTGAAAAGAATTCACAAATTACCACCAATTTACCACAATAGTTTCCAAATCCTTAATGTCATTTTTTACATATTTTTTGTTTGATACATTGCATTTAAGTAGTCACAAAATTTGCAAATCCTTCAGTGCAATTGCAAAATAAGGAATAGCAAATTTTGCTACTCCTTATTTTGCATCAAACTTGTTTGATACATACCATTTGTCTAATTAACATTCGCAAAGGCCAAAATTCGTAGAATTTTGATCTTTGCGAATGCTAATTAGCTTGATACATATGGCCCCAAGTGAGGCCTGTCTTACGACATGGTGCATCTTTTGCATCACTGCTGCATCGGTTTCATGTGGTACGTTTTTTTTACACCATGACATATCTGCCTAAATGCATCAATTTGTAATGTTGTCGCCTCATAGCAAATCTTTTGCACCGCCGCTGCATCATAAAAGTGACGCACAGTGGCACAAAAGAGGCATACACCTATCATAAATCTGTCCCGAGCATTTTAAATGATTAATCCAGGATGACGATAAGGTGTGGCCTATCCAGAGGTTTGTTTAAGGTGAGGCCTACTCAGGATTGCAGATTAAAGTTACGCTTGATGAAGAATACAGAGGAGATAATACATGTAAAGGCCTACCAATGAAGTAAGTAATGTGCACTTTATTGCGCCAGTCATCATAAATGTATCCCTAAGCTTCTTATCTTGTTACAGATGAACCACCATATGTACCATCAAACTATTTTGCATTTCCTAAATAGCAAATTTTAAGGAATAAATAGCAATTCTTTACTATTCCTAATTTGCAATGAGCAAATTGCTAATTGCAAATTACCCATTCATTTCCATGGGCTAGGAGGCTCATAGGAATGAAGGTTGCAATTTGCGATTAGCAATTAGCTCATCACAAAATAGGAATTTTTTCAAGCGTGCAGGGGTATCTCAAGAACACCCTGCTGCACCCCTGAAAAATAAATTTGGGGGCATATGGCACACCTACATGCCCTAAGGGCATGTATGGGCGTCATATGGGACCTTTTGTTTTTTGGAAAAAAATGCTTTTTGAAAAGAATTCGCAATTTACCACAAACTAGAAGTTGGTGGTAGTTTCCAAATCCTTAATATCATTTTTTACATATTTTTTGTTTGATACATTGCATTTAAGGAATCGCAAATTTTGAATTAAGGACATTTTAAGTCATTTCCACATGTGCAGTGTTTTCAAATTATGATTTGAAAATCGTTTTTGGGGAAAAGTAATGGTTTGCAAATTTATGACAAGGACATAATGGTGTATGCTTCTCTATAAGGCATTTCAGTGTCTCTGATGTCATTTTTCCCATATTACATTATAAGACCTTTCCCCATGGAGCACATTCCTTGTAAATATGCTCCCACCTGTGCATGGCGAATTTAGATTTTGACTGTTTGAGTCACATAGCCATGTTAAAAGTGACCCAAAAAAATTGCAAACGTTTTAAAAAAACACATTTATGTGTCTTAAGGACATTTTAAGTCATTTCCCCATGGACAATGTTTTCTAAGTGGCGCAAAAGAGGCATACACCTATCATAAATCTGTCCCTAGCATTTTAAATGATTAATTCAGGATAACAATAAGATGTGGCCTATCCAGAGGTTTGTTTAAAGTGAGGCCTACTCAGGATTGCAGATTAAAGTTACGCTTGATGAAGAATACAGAGGAGATAATACATGTAAAGCTCTACCAATGAAGTAAGTGATTTCTACTTCATTGCGCCAGTCATCATAAATGTATCCCTAAGCTTCTTATCTTGTTAGACATCAACCGCCATATGTATCATATAACTATTTTGCATTTCCAAAAAAGCGAATTTTAAGGAATAAATAGCGATTCTTTACCATTCCAAATTTGCGATGAGAAAATTGCTAATTGCAAATTACCCATTCATTTCCATGGGCTAGGAGGCTCATATAAATGAAGGTGCAATTTGCGATTAACAATTTGCTCATCACAAATTAGGAATTTTTTCCAAAGGTGCAGGGGTGTCTCAAGAACACCCTGCTGCACCCCTGAAAAAGAAATTTGGGGGCATATGGCGCACATAAATTTTAACAACATTCCTTTACCTCAAAAACGATTTTCAAATCATAATTTCAAATCACTACACATGGGAAAATTACTTAAAATGTCCTTAAGACACATAAAAGCGTTTTTTAATTGCCTTTCCTGCATGGTTGGGTCACTTTTAACATGGCTATGTAACACAAACATTCAAAATCTAAATTTTCCATGCACATGTGGGAGCATATTTACAAGCAATTTGCGCCACAGAGAAAGGTCTTACACTAAAATGAGAAAAATAACATCAGGGACAGTCAATTGCCTTATAAAGAAGCATACACCATTATGTCCTTGTCATGAATTTAAAAACAATTCCTTTTCCCCAAAAACGATTTTCAAATCATAATTTCAAAACACTGCACATGGGAAAATGACTTAAAATGTCATTAAGACACATGAAAGCGTTTTTTGATTGCCTTTCCAGCATGGTTGGGTCACTTTTAACATGGCTATGTAACACAAACATTTAAAATCTAAATTTCCCATGCACAGGTCGGAGCATATTTACAAGCAACTTGCGCCACAGAGAAAGGTCTTACAATAAAATGGGAAAAATAACATCAGGGACAGTCAATTGCCGTATAAAGAAGCATACACCATTATGTCCTTGTCATAAATTTAAATCAATTCCTTTTCCCCAAAAACGATTTTCAAATCATAATTTCAAAACACTGCACATGGCAAAATTACTTAAAATGTCCTTAAGACACATAAAAGCATTTTTTCATTGCCTTTCCTGCATGTTTGTATCACTTTAAACATGGCTATGTAACACAAACATTCAAAATCAAAATTTTCCATGCACATGTGGGAGCATATTTACAAGCAATTTGCGCCACATAATTCATAATTTTCTCCTTAAAGCACACTATTCTCTATCTAAATTAAAGAAATATTTTCTCACCTTAGCAAATACTTTGAGTTTGAAAACAGTCTCAGAAACACACCAATTTGTCTTCAGCAGAGCAAAAGGTATGCACTCCAGAGTCTGCAGCTATCAAAAGCACAGAAATGCTGTAATTCTTCACACATATTTCTCATGTCACCCAATCAAAACTCTTCCCTCACTTTTTTTCAAATGAAAACCCTTCCCCCCTCTGCCCTTTCTGTCTTTTCTGCATGGCAACCACCTCTTGGAAGACTTCTGGTGTTTGCAAGTTCACACAACTTTGTTGCAATTGAACTCTGAACTCTCAGTGCACCTGCATATCCAGTGCATTCTTTCATTTAATGATTTTTTATTGACCACTCAAAATACATCTTTCAAATAACTCATCCGTGCACCCTAACTTTCTGTTTTCAGCAATCAAAATCCACCAATCACTGTTACTGCTTCATGAACACAGAAACTCCACAGTTTTTTTCATTTTAAACTCTAATTTTTTCAACTGCCATTTCATTGCCACACTTCATCTGACTGCAGGAGAACCTTCTCTCACCATGTTTTCTGTCTGGATTGTTGGACATAGTTATATTCACTGGGCTCAAAGGTACGTTGAAAACAGGAAATTACCTAACCTCAATTTACAAGATGTGGAAATTAAGTGGTTTGGCCACAGAGGATTAAAATGTCACCAATAGATACCATTGGTGAAAACCTTTATGCATTTGCCCAAACCTGACCTGTTAATTGTGCACTGTGGAGGTAATGACTTGGGCACTTTGACTGGTGTAGGTCTGGAAATGCTTTTAAAGGACACCTTTGAGCAATTAATGGCACTTTTTCCTCAGACTGCCTTGGTATATTCAAATATATGCCAAAGACAGAAATGGAGGTGGTCAAACCAATTTTGTCCACAAATTGAGAAGTCGAGGAAGCATGTAAACAAATCTGTTTCAGCTTACATGAGAGACCATGGAATGGGCTCCCTGTACAACAATAACTTGCGTTACTACATGCAAGATATCTACAGAGGAGATGGAGTTCACTTCTCAGATGAGGGCAACAGAATTTTCACTCTGAATTTAAGAATGTGCATTGGTACCTACTTATAAGTACCTAAATGTACCATAAACCCAAAAGCTCTTCTCAGAGCTACCCTACATCTGATCACTCACAATTATTATTGTACTCTAACATTTTTCACTAATTTTCAACAAAGTACGCTCCCTGGGGCGCTACCCGGTACGCGAACCGGGAGCTAACCTCGCGAAATTTAAAAAAAATTGTTTTTATTTCGCACATATGGGCCTCCTCAGCCACCCTCACAAAACCTAGGGGGTCAAGATAAGTCTACCGTGCCCCCTTCTACCCATTCTGAACATTATTTGCCCTCCATCTTGTATCTTAATTCGACCGAAACACAAAATGGTGGACTCCCGGAACGCTTAAGGTCCGCGAACCGAGGCGCTCAACGGTTCGCGTACCGGGTAGCTCCCTTGGAAGCGCACCATCAAAAAAGGTGGGAAAGTAGTTCACAGAAAAGCCACTGGAGACAATTTCACCAAATATAGATTAGCTCATACTACATACCAATCCCTACCATTTTCACAAATTTGATTGGAATTCCATTTAGTCATTTAGCCTGTAGACCTCTCTAAATACCCTGAGGTAAATTACTTCACAAAACACATCTGAAGTGTTGGAATTGACAACCAATGAAAATGTTACTTTCATTTTCTACTTTTTTTACCTGACATTTGATTGGTTATGTACCTGAATATATATAAAGGAAGAGAGAGAAACACAGCCATTTTGACTACTACTTCCTGAACTACATTGCAAGATCATTTTCACTCACAACTTAAACTTGTTTTTAGAAGGTGAGATATTATTTTATAAATTTGAAAACATTTTCAGATAGTTATATACTATCCCTCTGTAAGAGTTAGACATTGAGAAAGGCTTCTTTATTATAATTATGGATTGATTTAGGTTTCTGTGGTATAATTATGAATTTACTTAGGCTTCTTCACAGGCACTTTTTAATAGTACTACTTCACGCCTGAAACCATACAGTGCCCATAGATTACTTCTCTGTTATAAACTCACAAGTACCTGTCTGAACTTAAACCCAACAGTGCCCTATCTCTACTGATATATTTATTTTTTATGCAAATTACAGCAAGAAAATGGAAGGTGAGCAGAATGTTTCCTTTGAAATTGTTCTGGAGAACAACACAGAAAAAGATATTGAGGACAATGATGACTCAGATTTCATGGATGAATCACGGGACCATGAATTAGTTCAATGTGTAGAATCTGTGGATCATTTACTTCATTATGATGACGGTCAAATGTGGGAACTTATGTTCACTCAACAAGAGGACATATCGGACAGTCAAATGCTAGACGTTCTATTAAATTTTGAAAAACAATCCGAAAAATAAAATTGTATGTAATATTAAAAAATTGTTTGAGTCTTTAATCATTTTTATATGTAAATAATAAACTAGTTAAATGTTAGAAATGTTATTAAATTTTCAACCACAATCACAATAATAAATAATTGCTTAAAAAACTAAAAAAAATAAAAAATAATCAACAAAACCAACAATCAATTAACATACTGCATTTGAAAAGTCTCTCATTCATTTTTCATTGCAGTACGCTGCCCAGAACGCTTCCCGGTTCGCGGACCGGGCGCTACCCACGAAAAAAAACAAAAAAAATTTTTTTTTTTTTTGCCCCGCGGGGCCCTTTTAAAGCCTCCACATTAAACCTAGGGGGTCGGGGAGGATCTACTATGCCCCCTTATGGTTATTTCCCCCTTTGTTTTGGCCTCCTCTTGTCTCTCAATCCTACCGAGAGACAAGATGGCGGCCGCTCCGGACTGTTTAGAATGTTGACAGACACCGGAGAGCCAATCAGCTTCGCTACGCGAAGTTCTGGTACGCGCCCCGGTCCGCGAACCGGGGAGCTGCCCGGTCCGCTGTTACAGATATATATCTTTTTTTAAACGTTAATTTCTCAAAATCCACTGGAGCACATATATTGAGACCTACAAAAGGCACATCGGGCTACCAGTCCCTACAATTTTGCCAAGTTTCATGCAAATCCATTCAGCCGTTCGGGCTAAAAGTGAGGCCAACCGCCCTATGGAAAACTCAATGTTAAAAACACGTTTTGGGACCCCCCTTTTTTCTCGGCCCCCCCTGGACGAACCCCCCCCAAATTTTCAGGGGCTGCTCAGAAACAAAATGTTCCATTTTCCAGAAAATTTCATCCAATTCCGTCCACAAACGCCAAAGTTATTAGACATAGAATTTTCAAAAATCCCATAGGGAAAAAATCCTAACTATATATACCTACTGGCGACCGCCAGTAGGTAATATATATATGTATATATATATATATATATATATATATTATAACTACAGAGAAAGCCCACATTCGTGGAGAGAGCATTCTTTCAACTCCTTTCAAGTCTTCAACCACTCATCACACCTGAGAGATCGCTTCAACCATCACTCGACAACACAGACATGACGCAACGCAGCTGTAGATCGCAGATAGGAGAATGTAAACACCATCTGCTAAGAATAAAGTCTAGAGATAAAGTAGTAATGAATAGCGCTTATATTTAGAATCTTTATTTACCACTCCTTAATTCTTGTTGCCTCGCAGGTCGACAACAGAACTTCCAGTAGCGTCCAGGATCTGGCCCCTCCTCCCTAACTTTATCGCGTTGCCTAGTGAGTAGTTACTAAACACCCAGGTTGTTCGATAGGGATTTGGGAAGTCTGGCGCATAGCATCTCTGCGAACTTCAACAAGACACCTTACAGATAAGAGTGTCTTGCTAGTCTGACACCCCGCCAATGGATCCCCAAAAACCACCCCATAGACAGCGGGCATTCCCTCTGTCAAGTGAGATCTGGCAGAAGTATTACCCCCCTTGTGCTTCACCGGTCCGAGCAATTGGCATCAACAACCCCTTGCCAGGGGGAGTATCAAGCTGACTATGAGGCAGAACCCCCTGTTGAGGCAACAATGCACATCGCCAGGGTCGCTACAGGATTGGGATCGAGTTCTGGACCTTGACCTTCTGTTCCCTTTAGCTTTGGGCTTGGGTGATTTCCAAACTGCATCACTAGATGATCAATCTGATTCTCCCTGGGTGGCGGGTGGGGCTGGACCTTCACTGTCTCATCCATCCAGTTTAAGACATCCTAGGGCGATTTGAAGAAAAGAGTTTGTGACTGATATACCACCCGCAATATGGCGGGGTAGAGCAGGGCATATGGGAGTTTCAGGTCGTGTAGGCGGGTCTTGGCTGCCAAAAAAGACTGCTGCTTCTGTTGAACTAGCCGCTTGTAATCAGGAAACACGAGAATGTGGACATTATCATATGTCAGGGGCTCTTTAGTTCTGGCCTGCTTCAGGATCACGTCCCTATTAAGATAGTTTAAGATCTTGGCTATAACCTGCCTAGGTCATGGCGCCTGGGGACGGCTTCTGAGTCAAGGCTCTGTGGGCCAGTTCAATGACAAAGCAGCGGGACAATGACTCGGAGGGAAGCCAGCTTGTAAGCCATTGAGTCAGGAACCGCTCCATGTCCCCCCCTCACAGCCCTCAGGAAATCCAATTGATTGTTCCTCCTGGCCCTGCCTTCTGCGACTTCCACCCACGTGGCTAGGCCCCGGGTGATAGTTTCCAGCGAGGCAACTTTTTTCTGTAGAGTAGTTACAGAGTCTTTCACCTCTGAGATTCTGGCATGAGTGATATGCTCCACTGCATTAAGTAAATCTTGTTGGGTAAGCATGACATCGGAACCCACCGCCCCAATTTTGCATCCAAAACGTCCCGGGACTGTGTGATAGCCGCCATGAGGGCTGCGTTATCCGGCAAGCCCCCACTCGCGCCCGCTTGGTCAGCCGCAGTGGCCCCTGGGCCAGTGAATTGGTATAATGTACTTTGTTTGGCGTATCCTCCCGCCGGTTTCTCCTGCGTCATGATGCCCTTCAAGGTGCGCTTCCTCAAGATGGCCACTCCACAACTCCCAGCTCGATCCAACTGGATAGCCCACGCTTGTATATCCTGTGTTGGAAAGGACTTCCTGTCTTGCCCGATCTGTGGGCCAAATTCATCCATAGCCAAAAGCACTCAGGATACCCGCGCTTGGACGGAGCCCCCCTGCCCACAAGCCACACCGAGTGCTAACCCGACAGCCTCCGTGGACAGACGTGCCTCCCCCCCAATGGGCGCCCCACTATCCACTGGTCTGCTGCTCTCTCTCGTCCAGGGTATCATGGCACTAGGCCCACACCAATGCCCAGTGCTGGGGGTGCCTTCTGGACCTGGATATCGACTAGACCAATGCCGGCAAT
This sequence comes from Lissotriton helveticus, assembly GCF_964261635.1. Taxonomy (NCBI): domain Eukaryota; kingdom Metazoa; phylum Chordata; class Amphibia; order Caudata; family Salamandridae; genus Lissotriton; species Lissotriton helveticus. The sequence goes on along the minus strand of NC_136067.1, from coordinate 1,211,447,986 downwards.
GTGGGCCAGTCAACATCAAGCCTACCCCCTCTGTACCAGGCCCAAAATCTCAATCCTCCCCGAGGATACTCCAATATGTGCAAGGTTAGCCGTGACTGGCGGCCGCTAGGCAGCAGCTCCGACTCTCACCATCGGCATATGCTCAATTACTGGCTCCACTTCGTGGTATGGCCCCAACGCTTCCAGCCCGTGTCTTTAAATGTCATGCGGCTCTGAGCAGCCCCCACCTAAGAAGAGTCTTGGTCCTGCATGGCCGAATCAGCTGCGTCCTCAGGCTGCCTGTCGCCGGCCCATGCATCCCATGGGTGTGGTAGTCCCCAGTGGCCCACATATCCCCAACCGGGATACCGCGCAAGCCTTGGGCACTCCCCACCACCATCCTAGGTTCCGTCAGCTCTGCTGTAGGCCCAGGTCTGTAGCACGACAACCGGCCCCCACGTGAACCGATCCATCCACCAAGATGCTAGGCTGAAGATGGAGGGGCACACAGAGAACACTCACTAGGCCACCTCCTAGGTCCTCCCGGCCCCATGCAGAGTTGCTCCGCTGCTTCCTCCGCTTGAAGTTCACCGCCAGGAGGGCATTGAAATTCGAGTAGTCCCTCTTCGACCGGAGCACTCCCGTGCACCATCGCTCGACAGTCCCAGCCACCAATGCTGCCCAGGAGGCCCGCCTCGGGTGTGCCCGCTATGCCGTCAAGACCGTAGGCAGATGCCGTCGCCTCCGCATCCGCGGCTGCTGCTGCAGTTGCGTCAGATGCCTCGATGTCCGTCCCACCACTATACTGCTAAGGTGGTACACTTTTGTAGCTGAAACAGTACGGGGAAGCAGAATAAATAAAGGATACTTGGCTCAGGCTGAGCGGAGCTCGTCTATGGTGCATCCACCATGATGGATCGCTAGGCCACGGAGCTGTTGCGGTAAAGCATTCAAATCCTTTGCAGAGAGGTAAGAATAGGAACTGCCACCCTATATTTTCCTTTTGAATTGATGAATCACTACCAACAGGGTATTGGAAGACCGGAGTGATCTGGAATGCTGACCAAGACGCAATTGGCAAAGTAATATTGGTTTTATCTAATACAGTTGGGAAGATCAGTCACCTACGTAGAGCTGAAATCTGATGTCCGAAGTACTGCTTGCAGGCAGCAATATTCATACAGAAATACAGAAAAACACAAGATGACAGTTTCAAAACTGTTTGAGCTCTTAGAAGTTTCCAATAATGATAAGCGGAAACCCTCCAATTTGCTTTCAGTTTTCGGAATCTAAGGAAAGTAAGATTATGTTTATATGATCGCACAGCATGTGGTTATAGTGTGTGAAATGCTAATTGTGCCAATGTTGAAAAGTAGGATCTGCTTCTTATAGTTACCATCACTTTTTGCAGCATGTGATACTGTTTTTGACTAGTCTGACTGGGATCCTGCTAATCAGAGCCCAGTTTATCTGCATTCTCTGTAAACTGTTATGTCATGTACTTAGGTACACTCCAGATTGGATACGGGGGTACCCTTGTCAGTCCCTAGTATATGGTACCCATGTACCCAGGGCATAGGTACCCCAGAGGCCTCCTGGGCTGAAGCATGTATTATCCACCCATGAGAGGCCATGTCAAATGGAACGTACAGGTCTGCCTATGCAGCCTGTTTAAGTTGGTGCATGCCCCACTTACTTAAGATATAGGTGTACAATATCTAAGGGTCACTGCACATAAAACCTGTAAACCACCCTATAGCAGGCCTTAACAATCCTGAAAGCAGGGTGCTTGGTTATAAGTGAGAAGGTGCCACTGCATGAGCATAACACCCCTGCAGCCTATGGAGTCTATTTTCCCAAGTTGTCAGTGCATCAGCTATTTACGACATATCGAGTGGCATTATGCGACCGCTTGATGACCAGCCTGGTGTTCTAGGTACCAGCCTTCTAGTCCTGGGTAGTTCAAAATAGTTGCTGCCGACCACAGACACATTTCTGCCCTCCTACTGCTGAGTCAAGCTCGAGCAGGGGAAGGCAAAACAATAGACATCCTGACACAGGGAGGTGTGACCACCTCTCAGACAGGATTTAGTGTATTAGGCCATGGTGGGTGTGCTTGCCAGCGACCAAAAATCTGCATGAGGGGCATATTTGGTGTGCCTGTACATAGTCCAGTACAAATCAGCCAGTGGCTCCTGCTCTGGCACGAAACTGGACAAAGGACATGGAACATGGAACGTACAGGTCTGCCATTGCAGCCTGTTTAAGTTGGTGCATGCACCACTTATTTAAGATATAGGTTTACAATATCTAAGGGTCACTGCACTTAAAACATATAAGCCACCCTATAGCAGGCCTTAACAATCCTGAAGGCAGGGTGCTTGGTTCTAAGTGAGAGGGTGCCACTGCATGAGCAGAACACCCCTGTAGCCGATGAAGTCCATTTTCCCAGGTCGTCAGTATATCAGCTATTTACGACGTATAGAGTTGCATTATGCGACTGCTTGATGACCAGCCTGGTGTTCCCTTTACCAGCCTTCTAGTCCCGGGCAGTTCAAAATGGTTGCTGCCGACCACAGACACATTTCTGCCCTCCGACTGCTGAGCCAAGCTCGAGCAGGGGAAGGCAGAACAATAGACATCCTGACACAGGGAGGTGTGACCACCTCTCAGACAGGATTTACTGTATTAGGCCATGGTGGGTGTGTTTGCCAGTGACCAAAAATCTGCATGAGGGGCACATTTGGTGTGCCTGTACATAGTCCAGTTCAAACCAGCCAGTGGCTCCTGCTCTGGCACAAAACTGGACAAAGGACATGGGAGTAACCTCCCCACTGTCCAGACCCTCCCCTGTGAGGGTCCCCTGAATCTGTCCAACCCTCTCCCTTGGGTACAAAAGGGCTTACCTGGCTCTGAGATCCTAGTTTCAACGTGGACAAGATTCTGAACATGAAACCACCAATCTTCAACCATCTGGACACTCTGGAATTCGTTTGGGGCTGACTGCGTCTCCCTCTCAGTCTAAAGCACCGTCTGTGCCTGTGCACCATACGGGCTCTGCCCAGGACCAGTGGAGCATTACGGACAACCAAAGATATCTCGCTTGGAATGAAGAAGTCACTCTCCTGCATCCGCAGGCACCACATCTTGACTGACCGGTCTGCTGCTCCTGAGCTCCCACGGTCTCCAGCAACACAGGAGGTGGGTTTCCAAATCCCTCAGGGTCCAAGCTGCCCTCCCACCAATTTTGATGACAGAATCCTTTGTGGGGGCTGCAATACCCATACCCCAGTGCACTATGTTCACTTGCAAGTGCATAAGCTTTTTGGCATTTCCAGAACAAGTGCTTTGGGCTCCAAGTAGCACCAACCTCTGGCACAATTTCATACAAACAATTCCAGTCTCCTTGCACCGAGTACTCCGTGAGCTGTTGCTTTGTGAAACTGCTTGAGGTCCCCTTGTGTCTCCTCTGCCTCTGGCCTGTGGGTCCACTTGAGGGTCAACACTGCTTTTCTTGGGCTTCCCTGGTTGCTACAGGCTTGCCCCAACTCTCCTGTGTTTTGTTAGTCTCCTGGACCTTGCTGGTCCAAACCGTAAGCTTCCTTGACCTTCTGCGTGGGTTTCCGTTGCCAAGGCTTGTTGGTGCTCCTGCCAGACATTCACCTCTCAGCACTCACCATCCTTCGTGGACAGCTCTCGTCCGGCTCCTGATCATTCTCGACTTCTCCTGGTCCCTCTGGCTGCCTAGTCAAGAACCCCCTAATTGCACCTGAAGCACCCGACATCGGTGGGCATTCGTCTACTGAGCCCCTGGTCGCTCCTGAGTGACCCAGACTCTGTCCTCTCTGCTTTCAGTTACTCTTCAACAAGAATCCACTTTTGGATTCCGAGTTACACTTTTCTTCCTTCCATAAGCCACTCTTCTTCGAAGTCCTCCATTGGGTTCAACAGCAGTTTCCAACGCCACTTCAGAACTATGCACCCAGCTTCCTTGGATAGGTAACTCTGGTACCATGGTATCCACAGGTGGTGTGGGTCTCCAACCTCCTAACTTCAACTGGGTTTCTACAAAGTCCACTGGGAAGATTCCTTAAACTTTAAAACTTCAGTGTGACTTCCCCATAGAATTGTACGGAACACTCAGTCATGTTCCCACACTGCACCCGTCCCCCATGGGGTCGATACTTACTCACCTTGGGTGGTTCCTTGGGGTCCCAGTGATTCTACGTCCTCTAGACACAGCCTTGACTCGAGTCGTGGTTCTTATACCACTATTTAAGTATATGGTTTGGTCTCCCCCTGAAGCCCACTGTGTATTAGTGCTATTTACTATTGTTTCTGTGCCACAGTATTGTGTGCATTGTGATTATCTGCGTGTAGCAGATACCTTATCATACTAGAGAGTGTTATATTAATAAATACCTATTTTTATAACTACTGTGTGGTTCTCCTTTCATTTAACCAATACTTTAAGGTTGCATTCTGGTAAAACAAGCAGCTTAACATTCTTTCAAGACTAAGCCTGAAGGCTGCTCTCCGCAGCTACCACTTGGATAGCTTTCTAAGGTTATCTTTGACCTCTTAAATCACCATAAGGGTTGTTTGGACTGGTACAAGGTGCCACTTTAATTAGTGGACATCATATACCAGGCCAACTTCTCACATTGGTGTGCAGCGGTTGGGATTCAAACCTGCATTGTTTTACCAGATAAATTTTTGTATTGATTAACTGAAAACCACTTGTATTGATTCACTGAAAACCACTAAGTACTAGATATATAGAATGCTAGCTTAGAGTATGCAAGTTCTATTGAACTTAGGGTTGGGTAAGTCAAAGGTTTAGCAACCCTTTCTCCAACCTCAGATAGTTTAGTTCCCACTAGGTTAGGTAGGTGCAACACTTTACCACACTTAGTATGTCTACTAAAGGAGATGCCAGTGGCTCTCTGCCCTCTAGGTACAGTGAGCTTTAATTCCAAGAATTGACACCCCTGTGTGCCTCTAGAAAGTTGAAGACAGGGAGAAGTGCCAACACTCAACGTCTAATAGAGATGTTACTGTTAGATGACCTAAGGAAGACCCCTGGGTCAGATGAACAGGACAGAGTGGGTGGGACATGGAATGAGGACAGGTCAGGAGGTGACACCTTTTATGACCTTGAATCTAACCCTGACCAAGGAGAACAGGATTGATTCTCACCTGGATAACTCAGATCTTCAAGAGGAGAATGGATAAGACCATCAAGGCCCTCTCTTTACTCCTCCTGGAAGAGTGCAGAGTTTACCAAGGAGATCTAGATCTCCCTCTGCGGAGTCTAATCACGCAGGATAGTATGCAGGGACCTCTGTATCTAGCAAGAGGGACCACTCTTTCGATAGAGAATACCAATTTCTTGAATTTGTGAAAGCTAGGCTTATGCAAGTACAATTGTCTCTTGATAAAGAGTCCCTAGAAGTCAAGAGAGCTAGAAAAAAGTTAGGACTAGTGTCCCATGGTGGCAGAAACAGTGGGGCATATTACCAACAACTAGCGATAATTATCGCTATGTTGGCTTAGCGGCAATAATTTTACCGCCGAGCTGCGGCGATTTTTATCACTTAGGAACCTTGCTATTATCAAGGTTTATCTCCTAAGCGATAAAAATCGGCCGAAATGCATGAATATCGCTGAAAAGTCAGCGATATTCATGCATTACCGAGCTAATGCTCTTAGCCATGTTATCCACCTACCATTGGATAACATGGCTAAGAACTGCTCAGGGGCAGGTGTTAGCTTTTGGAGATAATCGCGCTTAGCGCGCATATCTCCAAAAGTTGGTAATAGGAGATAGCGATGTTAGCGACTGTTTCCAGTCGCTAACATCTTGGCACGCCCACTTTGCATGTCATTAGTGATACATTTCACTGACATGCAAAGCGGGGCCCAAGATGGTCGCTATCTCCTACTAGCTGTCGCTAACTGGTGTTGGCGACAGCTACGTAATAAGGAGATAATTTTATCTCCGCTTTCTTGGCTTTTAAAGCCAAAAAAGCGGAGATAAACCCCCTTGATAATATGCCCCAGTGTCCCTAGAATTAAGGAACATTCCTTTGATAATAGGAACCTGAGCAAGATTGTCCCTCCCTACCATGTTGGGGATGACATTCATAAATGGATAACTGCTTTGGAGAGGGCCTGTAAAGTTCAGAGGGTCCCTCAAGAGCAGTGGGCATCTATCTTGTGGCTCTCCTTTGCTGACAATGGTAGAGATAAGCTCCTCACTGTTAGAGAAGAGGATGCTGACAACTACTCAATCTTGAAAAGTGTTCTCATTGATGGGTTTAGCTTAACCACTGAACTGTATTGGATTATGTTCAGAGACACCCAGAAGACACATAGTCAGGATTAGGTAGACTTTGTTGATAGTGCCATTAAGGCTCTGGAAGGCTGGTTGCTTGGCAGCAAAGTGAATGATTTTAAGGGATTGTACAATTTGATTATGAGGGAGCAGATCCCTAATAATTGTCAAAATCAGTTATTGCATCAATAACTGGTTGACTTTGATCTGACTTCTTCCGAAGAATTGGGAATGAAGGCAGATAAGTGGGTCAGAACAAGGGTGAAGCACAATGACCAGAACAATGGTGGTGACCAAAAGAAGCTAGAAGCTAAAACTCCAGATAAGGATGGGGACAAGGGTAAAGATCAGAAGTCTTCATCAGGGCCCCAAAAACCTGCATCTGGAGGGCGGAGCCACAATATAACAAAGGTAAAGGCAAAAAGAAACCTTGGTGTTATCTCTGTAAACGGAAGACACATTGGACAAGAGATGCTGACTGTCCAAAAGCCAAGGACAATCCTCCGACCACCACTGCCCCTGAGGCAACTGCACCCCCTAGCACTAGTACCGGTGGTGGTACAGGGAACAAGGGAGTAGTGGGGTTAACCTTGGGTTCTGAGATGGGTTATGGCCTAGTCAGAACTCCATCTCAGGCTGTGCTTGTCTGTGATGGTGGCATGGATCTTTTTCCCTTATTTCTCAGGCTCAGTAACCTGGGCAAATACCGACAACAACCTTTGATCAATGGTAAGGAAGCCATGGCATACTGGGACACAGGTGCGAGTGTCACTATAGCGACAAAAGATTTTGTGACCCCTGACCAAATTATACTTGGAGAAATGTGCCAAGTGACCAATGCAAACAATGTCATGACTGACCATTCCTTGGCAGTTGTTAATTTCAGCTGGAGAGGGGTAACTGGCCCTAAGAAGGTTGTGGTTAGCTCGGACCTACCAGTAGAGTGTTTGTTGGGCAATGATTTGGAAATTTCAGCCTGGGCTGAAGTGGAATTAAGGACTCATGCAGCAATGCTGGGCATCACTGCAGATGTGTTTGCTGTGAGCAGGTCACATGCAAAACTGGCTAACGCTGAACAGGCCCTGGATCCTGAAACAAGGGACCAAGGACCTTCCAAGAGAAAGAGCAGGAGCGAGCGATAAGTGGAGATCAGTCTCTTGAGGGAGCTGATCTTGGTCCATGTGAAGGAACTGTCCCAGATGAACGTGAGCCTGATCAGGTTGAGTTCTTGGGGACAGGGGGCCTTTCCAGGGCAGACCTGAGTTTGGAGCAACAAGCTGTCCCTCTCTTGAACCCCTCAGACATCAAGCTGCTGCTGAGGCTGCTGGGAGTGTTAGTTGATCCCACAGGATCTATTGGGATGAGGAACTCATATACTCAGAGGGTAGAGACCCCAAGTCTGTTTCCATAGGGAGATTGGCCATACCTCTGAAGTTTAGGGGCTTCCTACTCACCATGGCACATGACATTCTCTTCGCAGGACACTTAGGCTAAAGTAAAACTTGGGTCTGGCCTGGACCTCACTTTTACTGGCCTCACATGTCAGAGGACACAAAGGAGTTTTGTAGCTCCTATACCACTTGTGAGGTCAGTGATAAGTCGGGTGGTACCACCTTTGAGAGGGTTGGGATTGACATAATTGGTCCCATGAACCCTCCTACTGCATCTGGGCACAGCTATATTCTAGTGGTGGTGGGCCATGCCACTAGGTATCCAGTAGCAATACCCATAAGAACCACCACAGCCCCTGTGGTGGCCAAGGCCCTCCTGAGAATCTTTTCCAGACTGGGTTTCCCTAAGGAGGTCTTAACTGACAGAAGTACAAACTTCATGTCAAGTTACATTTCTGCAATGTGGAAGAAGTGTGGAGTGAACCATAAGCTCACCCACAATGTAATGAGTTAGTTGAAAGGTTCAACAAGCTCTTCAAGGGTATGATGATGGGCCTCTCAAAATAGCTTAGGTGAAAATGGGATGTCCTGTTGCCCTGCTATTCATTGCCTACAGTGAGGTCCCACAAAAGGGGTTGGGCTAGAGCCCTTTTGAACTTTTGTTTGGACATCCATTTCGGGGTCCCATTGTGTTTGGTGAAAGAAGGATTGGAGTTACCTCCCAAACCTCCTAAGCATGACATAGTGTACTATGTACTTGGTCTCCACTCCAGGATGGCTGAGTACATGAAAAAGGACAGTAAAAACCTTGAGGCAAGTCAAGAATTGCAAAAAACTTGGCATTACCTAAAGGCTGTGCTGACTGTTTATCAGCCAGGACAGAGGGTTTGGGTGTTGGACAGCAAAACACACAAAAGGATGGACGGAATGTTGCACAATGGCAAAACATTCACCCACAGTCACAGATCTGGGTTTAATCCATCGTTACTTTGCTCACCAAGCCACCCCAGTTCAGATATGGCCATATGCAAATCAGCCTTGACCCTGTGCCTCATGGGAACAGTCCAGCCCGAACTGCCAAGCCATGTCTTTCCTGGACTGGAATTAAGCATCCTAGGACCGTTTCTGGCTATCAGCCGTCTTCAGCCAGGATAGCTTGACTCCAGTGGCGTAGTGAGCACGGGACCTCATACATAGGGTAAACAGAAAAACACACAAGATGATGGACGGAATGTTGCACAATGGCAAAACATTCACCCCCAGTCACAGATCTGGGTTTAATCCATCATTCTTTTGTTCACCAAGCCACCCCAGTGCAGACATGGCCATATGCAAATCAGCCTTGACCTTGTGCCTCATGGGAACAGTCCAGCCCGAACTGCCAAGCCATGTCTTCCCTGGACCGGAATCAAGCATCCTAGGACCGGTTTCTGGCTATCAGCCGTCTTCAGCCAGGATAGCTTGACTCCAGTGGCGTAGTGAGCACGGGACCCACGTCTGGGCATACCTTTCCCACATAGGGTGAACAGCAAAACACACAAGATGATGGACGGAATATTGCACAATGGCCACTGGAGTCAAGCTATCCTGGCTGATAGCCAGAAACCTACTTTTGTATCACGAAAGGTAGGATTGGACAGATGACTACCAGTTTTTTGCATTTTTGAGTGACAAAAAGCACCGGGTGTATTAAAATAATGCTAGTCACATTATGAACACCTGTACATACTTTGTATTTAGCATGCATACCTCGTATACCATTACAGACTCACACATACATGTTTGCATTGCTCAAGAGAAGCATGTACCATGAAGTGACATGATATCCTACGGTTTTATGTGAACCTTTAGCACATAAAGAGTTGTTTGAACGATTGAGAGTTTCCGTACTTTACCAATGTTTAAACAATGCAATTTCTTTTGGGTTTTCAGATATGCCCCTGAGGAAGGGACACTGACGTCCCGAAATGCATCTGGCATGAAAATGAACATGACAAAATTATTGTGTATTGTGTAAAATGTTTTGATTTTTAATTTTTGTTGCATCATGTATCCAAAAAATCTATGCCAACGTTGTTGTTGTCTGGAACAATAATGGGGTACTAACCTTATGGTACCGAACACAATAAAAAAGTACCAAAAGCAGTACTAAAAAATACCAATTGAATAAAGACAAGCATTAAGATGAGGTAAATAGTATACTGTGTTATATTGGGATAAACACATTTTTATTTGGTGCAATGTGAACAGTGCACACCGCATCCAAGTCTGCGTACTTGTTATAAACTGTTGATTTCTATAAACGTGTGTCGACAGCACATGCAGCGGTGCAGCACCACTTGGTTAATTTGTATAGTTTTATATTTTAAAACGAGTAGGCAGAACACTAGGAGTGCACTCCTAAGCTAAAAACTTTTTGCTGCCGACCAGAGACACATTTCTGCCCTCCTGCTGTAATGTAAATGTAACTAGACACTTGTAGAGCCAATTGTCACTCCAAGGAGCATCATGGCGCTAGGCGGAAAACCTAAAATGGAAACCAATTGGGTGGCTGCAGGCGTGGGAAAGGTATTAGATGAGAGTTCTGCACAGGGTGTCAGGGGCTGAGAAGATCCACGTCTTTAGAGCTGTCCTGATAAGTGTCTCGGTTTGGAGCAGGCGAAGCTGATTTGGGAGTTTGTTCCAGGCCTTGGAGCCTATTACTGCGAGCGATTTTCCTCCCTTTGAGACATATCTAAATGCTGGTATTTTCAACAGATTTGCATCTGATTATCTGAGGCTACAAGAGGTTGTATATCGCATGAATCTGGTACAGAGGTAATGTGGGCCTGAGGAGTGGACTACCCTGAAAGTGATTATCAGGACCTTGAAAATAACTCTTTTGTGGATTGGCAGCCAGTGGAGTTTATCTAGCGCCGCTGATGCAGAAGATCTCCTAGGCCATTTCAGCACTAAGCAAGCTGCTGCGTGTTGGACTGTTAGATCTGGGGGTCTCTAGTTGGCAGAGGTAGGTACCACTGTCCAAATAGGGACCCTTGCTTCTAGTCAGGGCAAGGAGATAACCCTCTGAGATAACCCCTGCTCACCCTCTAGGTAGCTTGGCACGAGCAGTCTAGGCTAACCAGAGGCAATGCGTAAAGTATTTGTACCAACACTCACAGTAACACAGTGAAAACACCACAAACTGACTCCACAACAGTTTAGAAAAATAAAGGTATTTTTAATCTAAACTACACAAGACCAAAACGACAAAAATCCAACATACACAGTTCAAGAATATGGTTTCAAAAAGAGTTCTTAAGGTTGCGTTAGAATTCTCTACATTGCGATAGAATTCTCTACTGATGCGTGAAAAGTTCACAGTTGCGTCACGTTTACTCACAGTACCTTTTAGTTGCAACAAAGTTCCAAAAGCAGAAGCTGGTGCGGTGGAAAACAAGCGATGCGTTGCTCCTGAGACCCTGGGGAGGCGATGCGACAGCCCCGCTGCAGCAGCGGGCGTGTTGCGACGAATCCGGTCTGTATGGGGAGGAAGGCCACTTGTATGGATTCCGGTGCATAGGTTCCGTAGGAAGTCTGTTCTCGCAAAGGCACGATGCGACGATCTCGTAGGGGCTGCGACGATCTCCGGGGCGACGATGCGCGGTCCAGCGGTGATCCTCTCTCTCGCAGCTCCTCAATGCGTTGATTCTGCGATGATGCTCGCAGCAACGTGATGCGGTCCGCAAGCAAGCGGTGCGGCGTTCTCACCCAGCGACGACAGGCTCTGCGACGATACTCGCAGCGATGTTCGATTCTCCCGCACCGTTCTGGTGCGTCCCGCAAACAAAGGATGCGACATCTCTGGCAGCGGCGTCAGGCGCTGCGACGATCTCGACCTCCGTAGCGGCGGGAAACTTCTCGCACTGTCGGGGATGCGCTCCGCAAGCGAGCGATGCGACAATTTTCAAGTTCAAAAGTCACTCAAGCTCAGTTTCAAGCTTCCCAGCTCAGGTACAACTTCCAGAGGCCCCACAACTGGATCAAGCACTCTAGGAAGGACAGAACTCTCTCAGCAGAGTTCTGTGAAGCTGGGGGTGAAGTCCTTTTTTTCCTGGGACTTCAAAACAGGGAGCCAGCTCTTCTCAGGCCCTTGGAGATTCCTTCAAGACAGGGGACACAGCTCAGTAGCAAAGTCCTTCCCCTCTCCTTGGCAGCAAAGCAACAGGCCAGTCCAGCAGAGCAACAGCAGGACAATCTTCCTTCTTCAGTTTCAGCTTTCTCCTTGGCAGAGGTTCCTTCTTGATTTCCAGGATGATCTAATCTTCTGTTGTCAGGGGTCCTGTACTTATACCCCTAAAGTCTTTGTTCTCTTGGTGCATGTGGGCCCTGAGCCCGGTCTGAACCAGTTCTGGGTGGATCCTGAGCACTTTGTTTTGCTGGCTGCATCTTTCCTTTCAGAGTGAGGGGCAGGGTCCTCAGCCGCCCAGCAGGGGGGTGCAGCCAGCATTGTGGAAGGCAGGCACAGCCCTATTCAGCCCAGGTGCTAACTCCTCCCACCACTCCAGTTGCAACTGCAGTCATTCAGCCTAGTGCTGACTCATCCATCCTGCTGGGGAATTCCCCAGCCCCTGTCACTCACAAACCAGACAGTCAATACACAAACAGGCCCAGGCACACAGAAGGGTTAGACAAGAGAACAGCAACTTTCTAAAAGTGCTGTTCTCAAACCCAGGATTTAAAAACAACCTTTCCTAAAAGGTGTGTTATTAAATTCTGAGTTCAGGGATACTAGATACTTATGTCCTATCTTGTTCCTATGGGGAGAAATGCTTTTAACCACTGTAGCCAACATCCCCCATGTTAATCTATGGAGCAAGATAGCCTTACAATAGTGAAAAACGAAAATGGCTGTAATTCACTACCAGAACATGTTACCTGCACCAGTACATGCTCTACCTTTCTCATACACTGCACCCTGCCCAGGGGGGTACCTTGGGCCTTCCATAGGGGTGGCTGATGTGCACAAAAAGGGAAGGGTTAGGCCTGGTCAGTGGGGACACTGGCCAGGAGGACATGGCAGTTCTAAACTGCACACAGGCACTGCAGTGTCAGGCCTGAGGCATCATTTTAGGGCTACTCCTGTGGGTGGCACAATCAGTGCTGCAGGCCCACTAGTAGCATTTGTCATCACCAGCCCTGGCACACCCCGTGCACTTTACTAGGGACTTCATGGTGATACAAATATGCCAAACATGTATATCCAATCAGAATAATAATTTACACAGAGAGCATATGCACTTTAGCACTGATCAGCAGTGGTAAAGTGCGCAGAGTCCTATTGCCAACAGCCACGGGTCAGGAAAAATAAGGGAGGAAGAAGCAAAAAGTTTGAGGATGACCCTGCAAGAAGGGCCAGTTCCAACATGGACCATTTGGAGCTTGTGTAAGACTGACTTATTTGTGCCTGTGTACAGTCTGTTACAGTAGTCTAGTCTGGACATGATTAGTGCCACTGCAACTGTCTGTCTGGCTGAGATGGGAAGTAAATAAAAAAAAAAGGGAGTGATTTTATGATCTGGAAACATGTTCCAGCAACTGCCAGTGATTGCTGTTTGAAGGAGAGGGTGGCATTGAATTTAATACCCAAATTTCTAACCAAATTCACAGTGTTAGGTGGGGGGTGGTGTCAGCTGGCCAGTTAGTATCAGGGGAGTAGGTATTCTCTTTACCAAGGGGTAATATTTCCGTCTTTTCCGAATGACACTTTAGATGGTTAGTTTTCATCCAATTAAAAGTGGCGGTAAGACATAGGCAGAGACTTTCTTCCGCCTATGTGGTGTTAGTTGCAAGCACCAAGATTAGCTGGGTATCGTCCGCATATGAAATGGTCTCGATGTTGAAGGACGATATCAGTGGAGCCATATAGGCATTAAAGAGTGTGGGGCTGAGACTAGACCCCTAAGGGACACTGGAGAGCAAAGGTTTTTCTTTAGATTTGTATTGAACAATGGTGACGACTTGTCTGTGGTTCTGCAAGAAATTCTTTAGCAAGGCCAGGGCTGTTTGTGAGATGTCGTATGATGCGAGACGATGTAGGAAGACAACATGTGAGACTGTCGAACGCGGCCTACAGATCTAATAAAACCAGGACTGCAGTTTTTCCTTGATCAAGGGCTGCTCTGAGGGATTCAGCCGTATACAATTGGGCTGATTCCGTTGAGTGTTGAGATCTAAAACCGGATTGATTGGGGTGAAGGAAGTTTGCTTCTTCCAAGTAGGTTATAAGTTAGATATTAACAAGAACATCTGTCTGACCATTCCGCAGTGAAATTAAATTTGGTGATATCGGAGGTTCAAACGCAACAAAGATGGACCGTGGATAAGAGAATATTCTAGACGAAGCAAGTGTGGCTAAACTAACAGAGGAAACACAGCAATCTTTTGATCTGAATAAAGAAGGAACCTCCAAACAAGTAACGTGGGATGCTTTTAATGCCTATATGAGGGGGAATATCATGAGCATAATGGCTCCTAAAAATAGAGAAAAAAGAGTCTTTATACAAAATATCGAAAGGGACTTACTGGATCTCCATAGAGAATTAAAAGAGGCCACGAATGACCACAAAAGTGAAGAATTAAGAGAAAGAGCAAGAATAAAGAAATTGGAAATGTCTGAGTATCTGGAAACAATAGTAAAAGAAAGATGGGAGGTCAGCAAACTTTCCAATTACGAATATGGTGAAGGATGTGGGAAAATTCTCGCCTGGAAAGCAAGAACAGAGCGAACTAGGAATCACGTTAACAAAATACATAGAGAGGGTCAAACTGGATGTGTTTCTGAGAACAAGGAAATAAGAAAGGAATTTGCAGATTTTTTTTCAGAGCTATACAAGGAAGAAAATACTTGTGATGAAGATCAGATACAAAGTCTGCTCAAAATGGTAGAGATTCCTGAAGCATCCCCAGAACAAAGAAGGCAATTGAATCTAAAAATAAGTGAGAAGGAAGTTGCAGATGCAATAAAAACACTAAAAAGAGGGAAGGCGGCCGGCCCAGATTCTTTACCAAATGAACTATATCAGGTACTCCAAGAGAATGTTCTGACCCCTTTTACAAACCTTCTTAATGAAATTTTCCTGAATAAAGGAGAACTTCCCAAATCATGGAATGAAGCGATAGTAAGTATATTGTTAAAACCAGGTAAGGATCCCACTAAATGTGAGTCCTATAGACCCATATCCCTTCTAAATAGCGACTACAAAATATACACGCAAATATTAGCAAAAAGGTTGGGGGCAGTGGCAGGGTCCCTAATTCACCCGAATCAAAAGGGTTTTATTAAGGGCAGACAGATCACAGAGTTGTCTCACAAATTCATCGCCACCATAGATATTGCAAGCCAATCTCACATACCTTTGGCAGTTATAACATTCGATGCTGCCAAAGCGTTTGATTGGGTCAGCTGGCCCTTTCTTAGCACCACACTAGCAAAATTTAACCTGGGAAATAACTTTGAGACAGCTGTAAAAAACATATACAAGAGTCCAACGGCTAAAATATTGGTTAATGAGAGAACTTACTGATATTGTGCACATTGAGAGAGGAACTAGGCAAGGATGTCCCCTGTCCCCATTATTATTTAATTTTTACATAGAACCGCTAGCAAGCCTCCTAAGACGGGAAGAAGAGATTATACCCTTTAAATTTCAAGGATGGGATAAAAAAGTCGCACTATTCGCGGATGACCTGATGTTATTCACCGGGGACTTAAATAACTCCCTTCCAAAAATAGAGAAGATTATAAGTGACTTTGGAGAAGTTTCAGCGTACTAACTAAATAAGTCTCAATCTGAAATATTGGAATGGAACATCATGTCTGGAAATCCTTTAGTGAAGAGCAAATTAAAGTATCTTGGAGTTGAATATAGTAAGAATATTGAAGAAATAGCAAGCTTAAACTTCAAAAGAGTATGCAAGGAAATCAGCAGACTTTTAAAGGCCTGGTCAGGTCTACGCTTATCTTTCCTAGGAAAAACAAACCTAGTAAAAATCCCAGCAGTACTGAAATGCACATATCTATTTAATTCTCTTCCATTGGAGTTTAAAAAAGCAGAGATCAAAAAACTACAAGGGGAAATATCTAGTTTCATATGGGGGGCAAAAGGAGTAAGAATCAGTTGGAAAAAACTGAGAAGACACAAGCTACAAGGAGGAATAGCTAGCCCGGATATATTGGAATATTGTAAAGCGTTCCAATTTAAAATATAAGACTCTTACTAGGCAGAAGTGAGGAATGGCCTGAGTTTTGGAAAGCAATAATTGGACCAGGAAATGATCATTACCTATACAAATTTGGTCATCCCAAATAAAAAAAAAAATCAAGTTGAAGGCGTTAGGATCAGCAGTAAAAATATGGTACGAGATGAGAACTACCTTAGGAATACCGT
The DNA here is from genome assembly GCF_964261635.1 of Lissotriton helveticus. Taxonomy (NCBI): domain Eukaryota; kingdom Metazoa; phylum Chordata; class Amphibia; order Caudata; family Salamandridae; genus Lissotriton; species Lissotriton helveticus. Next base: position 1,211,431,850 of record NC_136067.1, on the reverse strand, counting down.
ACTATAGCAAATACTCCCCAATTTGGGACTCTCCAGGAACACCAGAGTGTCTAAAAGATAGCTTAATTAACCCGCTAAAAGAAGCCAACATAATATACTGGGGCCAGTTGATAAAAGGAAATAAGATTACAGAGTGGGAGACCCTTGACAGGGAGACCCAGGGGAAGCTATCAAGATTCCAGTATTATCAATTAACAAGTTGGCTTAAAGGAGTGAAAGAAATCGTTGAATGGGATGAAGATATTGAACAAAAGACTCTTAATACAGCACCCTTTAAGAAGGAGATATCATTTTGGTACTGGGCCTTGATAAGAGCTGGAGAAGAAGAATATAAAGTCCCGCAAAACATCTGGGGTAACTCCATGCTAAATCGGCCAATTGGGAACCTGTGGAAAGACTCGAATACTATAGCAGCTAGAGTGATAAAATCTGCTCCTCTCAAGAAGAATCATCTGTTCACAATACATAGAGCTTATTGGACTCCAAAAAAACTGTCAAAATTTAAAAATAGCACAGTAAAGAAATGTCCTAAATGTGATATGGAAAGAGCGGATGATCTGCACATGTTCCGAGAATGTCCACTGCTGGCAGAATATTGGGACCTGATTGGTAAGACGCTTTCCGAGGTCATAGAACATCCTATTGAGGTAAGCGATGAACTAAATATTTTTGGGATTTGTAAATATACACACAATATTATATTGTCTAAGGGGCCAGAAAATATCCTATTCTTACTAATTCTTTTAGCCAGGAGGGAAATATGTATAAAATAGGTGAAATATTCACCACCAAGTCACTCAGATTGGTTAAACTCCATCTTAAGGGTACATAAATTGGATAAACAGGGAAGGCAGAGCAAGAATAAGAATAGGTTCTGGAACATTTGGGAAAAATACATATTGGCAACTGAAAGGGGGTCCAATGATTAAAGCAAAGGCACCACTGATTTCAAGCTAGTCTTGAATTGAGTAGTAAAAATGACTAGCTCCCCTCCCTCCGAAAATCATGTGCTAAGAGATGGACAAAAGGAGGCCCCTGAAGGCTAAGGTAAACGGAACACCTCAAATAACCAAGGGCCGAAGGAATCAAGGAAGAGAGGCCTCTGACTCCTCCATACTCTACAATTTTTTTTTGCTTGATGGGGACTAAAAAAAAAAAAAAAAAAAAAAGTTTTTCCGTGACCTTGCTGATACATGGTAAAAGAGAAATGGGTCAAAGATTGGAGAGGATAGAGGGGCCCGCAAGATGTTTCTTTTGCGGTGGTTTTACGCTTTCGAGCTTCCATTCTTTAGGAATCTTAGCAGTTGACAGGGAAGTGTTTATTATTTTATTTATGATGAGATTCATGGTGTTGATTAAGACGTACAGGATCGAGGGGGGACCAGGGTCAAAGGAGGAACCTAATTTCGTAGTAAGGATCACCTGACAGGATTCATCAGGACTGATCGGCTTGAAAGTATGCAGTGTCAATTTGAATTTAATTTGAATTTAAAAGCATTTATACAGCGCACTTTTACCCAGCGGTTTCATGGCGCTATTTAGGTTGCGATGGACGGCAGCAGTTAGAGTGGGTTTAGACGGGATAGGCTTGCGCAAACAAGAGGGTTTTGAGTTCCCTCCGAAACTGAGTGTAGGAGGGCGTTGTGCGAAGGCCAACAGGAAGAGAATTCCAGAATGCTGGAGCCAGGACAGCGAACCTCTCTCCACCTGCCTTCTGTTTTTTAAAACGGGGGGTGACTAGGAGGGCCGAGTGGGAGGAACGTAATTCTCTGCCTGGAAGGTAGGGCACAATGGCAGAGCAAAGAAATTCAGGGGCGGTGCCTGACCTAGCCTGAAAAGTAAGGCAGCCAAGCTTAAAAAGGGCACGCTCTCGCACCGGCAGCCAGTGTAAAGCTTTGAGTAGTGGGCTGGCCCCATGGTATTTAGGGAGGCCATGAATCAGGCGGGCAGCCTGATTCTGCACCAGCTGCAGACGATGGATCGCGTAATCTGGGGCCCCATTATATATAGCATTGCCATAATCGATACGGGACAGTACCATGGCCATGACAATGATTTTCAAAGCCGGGAGGGAGAAGAAGCGGGAGACTTTCCTAATTGTTCTTAGGGAGAAGAAGCAAGAAGAGACAACCGAGCCAATGTGTGAGTGGATAGAAAGTTGTGAATCTAAGAAAATCCCTAGGGTTTTAACTTTGGAAACGGGAAGTGGAGGGACACCGAGTGAGGGGGGCCAGAAGGAAGGGGACCATGGACTGCAACCACCTCCGGTCAAGACCAACTCGGTCTTGTCTGGATTGAGTTTGAGGTGGTTGCAGTTCATCCAATCTTGGATAAATGTTATGACTGACTGGACATTCTGGGCAGATGAAGGGGAGTGGGAGAGGTTAAAGATTAGCTGGAGGTCATCAGCATAATTAAACACTGTGACCTCCAGCTGCTGTAACATAAAAATGAGGGGGTAGATGTATAAATTAAACAAAAGGGGGGAAAGTGACGATCCCTGAGGAACCCCGCACTCCACCTTGCGGGAGGCCGCGGCGAAGCCGGCAGGTGGACCGCTTGAGTTCTCCCCACCAGGAAGGACTCGAGCCACGAGAGGGCTAAGCCCTCTATGCGTCCGCCCTGACACGGCTGAGGAGGATGGAATGGTCCACCGTGTCAAAAGCGGTGGACAGATCTAAAAGTATCAGGGCTTGAGGTACGTTGGTATCAATACCCTCCCGCAGCTTGTCCATCACCGAGATTACCACCTTCTCCATGGAATGCAGGGGCCTAAACCCAGCTTGGCAGGAGGAGAGGCAATGGTTTGCCTCTACGTGGGTACTCAGGGCGGTCGTGATGTGAGTCTCAAGGACTTTAGCTAGGTAGGGCAGAAGGGAAATAGGACGGTAGTGGGAAGGGGAAGATGAATCTGCGCCAGGTTTTTTTAGGATTGGGACGACAACCGCTGATTTATGTAGGCTGGGAACGGTGCCGTTAGTGAGTGAATCATTGAGAAGGGTCAAAGGCGGGATAGGGCAGTTTAAATAAATTTCCCTAAGAATGTGGGCTGGGGCGAAATCCAGGGGAGATCCTGATTTGACTCGGTCCAACAGCGGTGAGAGAGTATTAGTGGTCAACAGAGGAAAGGAAGACAGTTTGGAAACCGTGAGGGGAGGGGAGGGGTTTGTAAATGCCGGGGAAGGGAGGGGGATGTTAAGTTTAATTTTTGCAACTTTGTTGATAAAGAACTCGTTGAGTGAGTTGCAGAGGGACTGGGAGGGAGGAATTGACGCTGTGGCTCTGCCGGATGATGCGAGTTCATGGACAGTCGAGAAAATTTCTTTAGAGTGAGACTCGGCTGCCATTACTCTGCTCGTGTAGAACTCAGTTTTAGCATCCAGAATGCCCTTTTTGTAAGTTTGTAGTACGGACAGGTAGACTGCCTTTAGCGCAGGACTGTAAGTTCTACGCCAAGCTCGCTCGGCCCTCCGTGCAGCCAATTTCTTAGCTTTTAGATCCGAGGTGAACCAACGGTTGGCTGCATGGGCTCGCCTGACTGTGAGTCGCCTTAAAGGGGCAAACTCGTCGCCTGCCAAAGTCAGCCAGTTGTCGATGACGGACAGCTGGGAATTGGCTGTAAGGCCAGATAGCTCGGGGCAGGTTTTAGCCAGAGTAGAGCAAAGGGAGGGCATGTCAGTTTTTCCCCACTTCCTGACCCAGGTGTTCTTGGGAAGTTGGGGTTTGGTCAGAGGGGCTAAGGCGAGGGAAAAAGTGATGGTAAAGTGGTCCGACCAGGAACAAGGGGCTATTATGGGGGGTGTGAACGGGATGTTTAGAGCCCAGATTTGATCTAATACGTGGCCATGCGAGTGAGTCGGGCTGTGAACCAGAGGTGAAAAGTTTAAGCTGGTCATAAGGTTGGTAAACTCCCTAGATGGAAGGCTCTCAGCAGGATCATTGGGCCAAAAGTTGAAATCCCCCAGGACCAATACTGAAGAATTATTGATCACCAGGGTGGCCAGGAGAGTCTGAATACTGGGAAGGAAAGAAGGGGTGAGCTGGGGGGGACGGTAAATTAAAACAAAAGTGAAGGGGGCCTGATGTGAAGTCGAACGGGCTAGAAGGTAATCTATGTCAGGTATGGGAGGGGAAGGGAGAATCTGAAAATAAAAATTAGTGCGAGCGATTAAAGCCACTCCTCCTCCTCGCCTGCCGTCAGAGCGATCCGCTCGGATAACCGAGTGGGTAGGTGGTAAAGCGGCTAACACGTTAGGTAGGGAGTCGTCCTTGAACCAAGTTTCGGTTAAAAATAAAAGGTCTGGATCATAAAAATCGATATAGTCGAAAAGTTCATACTGGTGAGTGACCGCAGACCTGGTGTTTAAAAGCGTATCAGAGGTACTGAATGCCGGGTCAGGGGAAACCAGAGGTAATGAGGGGGCAGGCAAGGTCGTGTTGGGAGGTAAAGCTGGAGAGACTGCTCTCTCAGGAGCTGATCGAGGAGGGGTAGAGGACACACCTAAATGCTTTAAACGGGCTGATGTAAGGGGATCGATGTTCCCATGTACCCAGTAGGAACAGAGCTGGGAGGGGGAATATGTGATTAGACGGACAGCGTCCAGTGCCCCTCGCCCCGGCCGGCCGCGGACGGGCGCAGACGGGCTTGACTCTGGCGCAACTCCGGCGCGCAGCCGGCGCGCCCGCTGCGCTCGTCCGCTGCGCTGACGCATGAGGAGCGTTTAAGTAGGCGGATGACGAGGGTGGGGGGGCGGAGTCAGCAGGGCGGGTTGGGAGGCGATTTTAAAAGTAAAGAACAAGCCAGCCACTCGTAATCAGCGGGGCGAGGGACTGCTTGTCTTCAGCAGGAAGGAGGTAAGTTAAAAACAAATGCGCCAGCAGTCTCGCGCTAGCCCTCTGCCACCGGGCTCCACGCAACACTGAGGCACAGGGAAAAGAAGCCTAAGTAGGCGGATGACGAGGGTGGGGGGCGGAGTCAGCAAGGCGGGTTGGGAGGCGATTTTAAAAGTAAAGAACAAGCCAGCCGCTCGTAATCAGCGGGGCGAGGGACTGCTTGTCTTCAGCAGGAAGGAGGTAAGTTAAAAACAAATGCGCCAGCAGTCTCGCGCTAGCCCTCTGCCACCGGGCTCCACGCAACACTGAGGCACAGGGAAAAGAAGCCTAAGTAGGCGGATGACGAGGGTGGGGGGCGGAGTCAGCAGGGCGGGTTGGGAGGCGATTTTAAAAGTAAAGAACAAGCCAGCCGCTCGTAATCAGCGGGGCGAGGGACTGCTTGTCTTCAGCAGGAAGGAGGTAAGTTAAAAACAAATGCGCCAGCAGTCTCGCGCTAGCCCTCTGCCACCGGGCTCCACGCAATCTATCTTTGTCTAAAGCAGCATTTTTGTAGTGGACGGAAGAGAAGGAGAAGTGAAATCTTTTTGTAGAGTTAACACTTTCTGTTCGAAGTAGTCAGCTATGCTATTGCACAGGAACTGCGAGGGGGATTTCTTGTTGTATAGCTTTGGGATTGCTGGAGGCATTAACTGTGTTAAAAATTGCTTTTTGGTTTGCATTGGTTGTTTTGATTAGTTGTGTATAATAGGCTTTTTTGGCTATTTTGATCTGGGTATGGTAGTTTTTGAGGGCCATTCTAAATTTGCTAAGTACAGTCTGTTCAAAGTTACGACACCATCTGCGTTCTATGGTTCTTCAATGGGTTTGTAGCTCTTTCAAAGTTTGCGAAAACCATGGAGCCGAGGGCTTCTTTTTTGGGTGGCTGTTTTGTGTCCCTGGGGGTGCGAAACAGTCCCTCAGGGTATATAGCCACAGCATAAAAAGCAGGTTGTCCACTGTTGGGTCTCCTGACAAGTTAGGTCTGCAGGCTAGCACAGATAAATGTAGGTCAGGGTGAGCTATCGTCTCTTTCCACCTAGGCTTGTCTTGTTGAGGGTACCTGGTGTGCCCTTTGGTGTTTGGCACACTCTGCGCTATGATTTTGAAGGGAATTAGCCTATAATCGGTCAACTTAAGTCAACTGGGGTCTTGACTTTATGGGTTTTAAGGTTAGAGCAAAAGCAGTCTAGCGTATGGCCAGCGTTATGGGTGGCAGAAAAAATCTATTGCTCTAAGCCGAGTTTGTCCATAATTTCCTTGAAGCATGTTGCCCCAAGGTCGTTATGTGTGTCAAGGTGGATATTGATATGCCCTAATAGGGTAAAATGAGAGAATCAAAGTATGAGTGAGCTAACTGTTTCTCCAATGCTTTCCAGCAAACGTGAAGGAGTCTTCTAGTTGGAAGCAGAAGCTAACACTAAGCTCGAGCAGGGGAAGGCAGAACAATAGGCATCCTGTCACAGGGAGGTGTGACCACCTCCCAGACAGGATTTAGTGTATTAGGCCATGTTGGGTGTGTTTGCCAGTGACCAAGAATCTGCATGAGGGGCATATTTGGTGTGCCTGTGCATAGTCCAGTTCAAACCAGTCCTGGGAGTCGGTGGCTCCTGTTCTGGCGCGCAACTAGACAAAGGATATGGGAGTAACCTCCCCACTGTCCGGACCCCCCCTGGGAGGATCCCCTGACTCTGTCCAACCCTCTCCCGTGGGTACAAAAGGGCTTACCTGGCTGTAGGACCCTAGATGCGAGGTGGCCAAGTTTCTGAACAAGAAACCACTGAAGTTCGACTGTCTGGACACTCTGGACTTCGCTGAACTTCGTTTTGGCCTGATTTCGTCTTCTTCTCAGTCTAAAGCATTGTCTGTGCCTGTGCACCATACAGGCTCTGTGCAGGACCTGTGGCGCATTAAGGACAACTGAAGATATCTCCCTTGGAGTGAAGGAGTCAATCCCCTGCATCTGCAAGCACCACACCTCGACTGAATGGCCGGCTGCTCCTGAGCTCCTACAGACTCCGAAGGCTCCAGCAACACAGGAGCTGGGTTTCCAAGTCACTTGAGGTCCAAGCTGCCCTCTCACCAAGTTTGAGGCCAAAATCCCTTGTGGGGGCTGCAATACCCATACCCCCGTGCTCTGCATTCATTTTCAAGTGCATATGCTTGTTGGCGTTTCCAGAACAAGTGCATTGGGTCCAAGTAGCCCGAACCTCTGGCACCATTTCCTAAAAATAACTCCTGCCTCCTCCCACCGAATACTCCGTGGACTGTTGTTTTGTAAAACCGCTCGAGGTCCCCTCGTGTCTCCTGTGCCTCTGCTTTTCTTGTGCTCCCCTGGTTGCTCCAGGCTTGCCCCGACTCTCCTGCTTTCATGTACTTTTCAACAAGAATCCATCTTTGAATTCCGACAGACTCTTTTCTTCCTTCCACCACCAGCTCTTCTTCGAAGTCTTCCACTGGGTTCAACAATGGTTTCCGACCCTGGGCTGTTGTTTTGTAAAACTGCTCGAGGTCCGCTCGTGACTCCCGTGCCTCTGCTTTTCTTGTGCTCCCCTGGTTGCTCCAGGCTTGTCCCAACTCTCCTGTGTTTGGTGAGTCTCCTGGATCTTGCTGGTCTGAACCGTAACCTTCCTTGACCTTCTGCCTGGGTTGCCATTGCCAAAGCTTGTTGGTGCTCCAGCCGGACAGTGACCCCTCAGCACTCGATATCCTTCATGGGAAAGCTTGCATCTGGCTCCTGGTTGTCCTCAAGATCTCCTGGTCCCTGTGGCTACAGACTCAAGAACCCCTCAACGCACCTGAAGCACCCGACATCAGTGGGCATTTGTCTATTGAGCCCCTGGTCACTCCTGAGTGACCCAGCCTCTGTCCTCTCTGCTTTCAGGTACTCTTCAACAAGAATCCACCTTTGAATTCCGACAGAATCTTTTCTTCGAAGTCTTCCACTGGGTTCAACTGCGGTTTCCGATGCCACTTCAGACCTATTCACCGACTTCCCTGGTATAGATAACTCTGGTACTACAGTATCCAGGGGTGGGGTGGCTCTCCAACCTCCAAACTTCAACAGGGTTTCTGAGAAGTCCACTGTGAAGGGTCCTTAAACTTTAAAATTTCAACAGTGACTTCCTCCTAGAATTGTACTGAGCATATGGTTGTGTTCCACAGTTCACACTGCACCCATCCTCCATGGGGTCCCTACTTACTCACCTTGGGTGGTTCCTTGGGGTCCCAGTGATTCTATGTCCTCTAAACACTGTCTTGACTTGAGTTGTGGTTCTTATACCACTATTTAAGCTTATGGTTTGGTCACCCGCTGGAGCCCACTGTGTATTAGTGCTATTTTCTATTGTTTCTGTGCTACAGTGTTGTACGCATTGTGATTATCTGTGTGTACCAGATACCTTATCATACTAGAGAGTGTTATATTAATAAATACTTTTTTTATAACTACTGTGTGGTTCTCCTTTCATTTAACCAATACTATAAGGTTGCATTCTGGTAAAACAAACTGCTTAACATTCCTTCAAGGCTAAGCCTGAAGGCTGCTCTCCACAGCTACCACTTGAATAGCTTTCTAAAATTACCTTTAACCTCTTGAATCACCATAAGGGTTTTTTGGACTGGTGCAAGGTTGCCTCTTTAATTAGTGGACATCTTATACTAGGCCAACTTCTCACAGCCAAGCTCTCTGACCTTTACATGTGGTTTCTGCAGCAACATGCACATGTTCGTCAGTATATGTTCTACGGCATGATGAGACACCTGGTGTCTCATTATATGTTCGTGTTGGAGCATGGGTGTAAGCACTGCGGTTTCTTAGTGGGGCAATAGCTCAGCAAACTAACGATCAGATGTTCTGCCAAGTTTCCTGAAACTGAAGTCTGATGTGACTTGTCTGTTTACCCTCTGTCTTTCAGCACGGATCTGTTTTCATGAGTAGGCCTGTTGCTGCTTACATGGGTTTGATGCAATTCCTAACTTGAATGGTCCTTATGGGGTCTGAGGACTTAGGCCTTAGTGGACACTCATAGTGGGCATTTCATACTGGCCTCCATCAATCCCTTCTCTAGTTGATTTTTCAACTACCTCTCCTAACCTCCCATCTTCTGGAGAAATTACCTCATACTCCCTACCCTGCCCCCTGGCTTCCTTAGTGTGATTCCTAACCATTAACATCCCTCTCACCTTAACTGACATCCTCTTTGAGCACGTCATCACCAGCTGGATAATGCAACACATCAATAACAACAGTACGAAGACCTTGAACAACCCTGGCATTCAGGACGGAAATCACTCACACCAACTCTGGAACCAGTTGTCTGGGGCACCCCCCTCAATGACCATTTTCTTTTGTAGGTCATGCAGTGTCTGAATTGCCTCACTCAATGTTCCATTTTCTGCATCGTTGGGTGGCACGTACGCAATAGCGTCTCCTCCACTATGGCCGAGGAAATTTTCCCCACCTGCCAGTAGCCAAAAAAAAGAAAAATGAAACGATAATAAACACCTGTTTATTACTGTTTTATTTTTCTCTTGGAGCCGAGCCTTGGGGCTGTGCCAGAGGGCTTACTGGTGGAGGAGTGGCTGCACTGCTATTCAGTGTGCATGACTGTCTGGCTTGCCGTCTCAGGATGGTCAAACCATCATGCACTCTGAATCTCTCTCCAACCCGAGCTGCATTGTCGGGTTGGAGAGAGCAGACACAGGCTCCCAGTCTAACTGGGAGTGCAAATCATTGGCACTCAGACCAAACCTGACTCTGCTTACAGCAGCATAAAAGCAGCATCAGGATTGGCCTCAGTGGAGAGGAGCGTGAAGCAGCAGGTAAGTGTTTTATTTTTATTCATTTCTCTCTTCATCCGTCTGTCCATCCTCCCTTTTCACTCCCTGTCAGGCCACACTTTTAACACACCAGCTGCTACTGCACATACGTACACCAGGCTGTTCCAATGTTGGCACACACACACCCCTTCCATGGCCATCATCAAGTCCAGCACATATCTGTATTGCATTACCATCCATCTAATGCCTTGTAGTTCTTCTTTAAAAGCACTGAATCCATCTTCTGTTGCATTTAGGACTTTCATGAGTTCCCACCTCGTTATTTGCAGCCATCGGGCGTTCGCTTTGTTTAGGAAGGGTGGTACCCCAAAAAAATACCTGTGCCTCAATGAATGGAATGTGTTTCTGTTCTGTTGTAAAACACTTTATTTCGGCCATAGGCCATTAAAGTAGCATCAAACAAGGTGCAACAAGGTCATTGGACGCCCATTCCTGGTATTACCAGGGAGGGGGTGTTTAAAAAGTTACTAGGGAGTAGAGGGCATTCCAGTTCGGGATGTTCCAGTAGCTAGCACAACTGTGGTGTGTGCATGGTTAAGGGGGCATTTTGCTGCATCTTTGACTGCCCAATCTGCCAGGTTGTTTTTGCAGGATACAAAGTCCTGGGTATTATTGTAAGCTGCGCACTTCACCGCTGCAACTGTGTGTGGCAGTGTCAAGGCTTATATTAGGTACTCCAATAGGGAGCGGTGTATAACAGGGCATCCACCAGACTTGAGTAACCCACGTCTACTCCACAGCATGATACTGAATTGCACTGTCATGGTGACAGAAGCTGAATCAGAGTATACTGTTATTGTTTCCCCTTCCCTTGTTTGAGAGCTGCCACTAATGCTACTAATTCAGCAGCCTGGGCTGAGTAATGGGGTTGCAATGCTATCTGTTTTGTTATCTGCGGGTTATCTGCAGAGTCATGCTGCATAGCTTTAACTATGGCTGAACCTGTATGTCTCACTCCTGTGTCCTGATCTATTGTGGAAACCCCATCCACAACATATACAATGCTACCTGGGATGGTATCTTCAGCTGCTTGGCTACAATCATCTAGGGTATATGTGGCACAGTCATGGGCATAATCTCCTGTATCTGTAATTGGGTGTACAAAGAAGGCAGATGGGCTGACTGTATGCCTCTTAACTACCTTGAGTGATGGTAATGATAATATTATTTTGTAGCCTGATACTCTCGGTGTTGTTAGTGTTGTTTTGACTTTCAGAATATTTGTAAACACTGCATGCTCCGTGTACAGAGTTAGAGGTGCTTCCATAACAATGGGGGTACTTTTCTCTACTGCAAAGGCTGCTGTGGCTAGTGCTTGTTCACAGAGGTAATGGCCTTTCATGACAGAATAAAGTAGGCCACTAAAGTAAGCAATTGGTTTGTGGCCTAGAGGATGTTTTTGGGTGAGCACAGCCATCATCACTTGACCATTACAGTGGAAAGACCCTTTGTTGTAGCGTGGTGTTCCTAACACTGGTGCATTTGCTATCTCTCGCTTTAATTTACTAAAGGTTTGCTTCATTTCAGCAGTCCATATTATCCTGTCCTGTGTTTATGCTGTTTGATAGATATGAGGAGTGGGGATTTTAAAGTACTGTCGTGAAAAACCCATTGTCTGACATAATTACATAAGCCCAGGAACTTCTGCATTCTTTTCACAGTCTCGGGCTCTGTCATCTGTCTGATATATGCTGCTCTTTCGGGGATAACTCGATGACCTGAGGCCAACATGAGTTGTCCTAAGTATCGGACTTCTTTCTGACTATACTGTAATTTCTCTCTGTCCACCTTGTAGCCTTGTTGAGCAAGGGTATACAACGGAGACACTGTGTTCTTCCTACACTGTTCCTCTGTAAGACTGCAGATCTGTAGGTCAGTGACATTCTTCAACACTGTACTGTCACATTGCAAATTGGCAAGGTTATTTTTGACCGTCCTGTTGACGATGCTAGGGGATTCACAGTATCTTTGAGGTAACTGTGAAAGGGAGGTACTGAGAACCCTTGCACGAGAATGCGATCAAATAGTGACTGTTCGGGTGCAGGAGGATGCTGAAAAATGCATCCTTTAGGTGTATGACTGAAAAATATTTGGCATTATGAGGTATGTTGGTGAGGATGATGGAAGGGTTGGGCACTACAGTGAATTCTGGTTTCACTACATCATTCAGAAGGCGTAGGTCTTGAATCATACACCATGAGTTGCCCTAGGCCTTTTCGATGAGGTAAATCGGGGTGTTGCAGAGGGATACTCCTGGATATTTCTCTACCTTCCCTATCTATGCCTGTATTATGTGCAAGATGCCCTCCTCTACTTCTTTACACAGAGGATATTGTCTCACACTTGGCAATATTCCCCCTTCCTTCAGAGTTATTCTGAATGATACTGCCATTCGGACAAGGCCTACATCATGGGGACCCTTTGTCCACAAGCTGTTAGGTACCTGAACAAGGCCATCTTCCTTGATAGAGCCAGAGACAGATCTTGGCTCCGCAGACCTTGATTCTAGCATGATGTGTAGGGGTATACGCTCTTGGGAAACAATCAATGTCCTTTTGGAGTCATCAACAAACAACTGGTCTTCCAATATGTCTCTCATTTGCTTGTTAGGATGTGTTGTCCCAAGGTGTCATCCAACCTCCCAATGGCTGTTTCTGGGATGGTGGATTGAGTGGTTAAGGCTTTATGGATGGCCTCCCGATCTTCCGCTGTTATATTTAGACATTTTCCGTTGCCCTTTTGTAGGAGGGTGGATACCTGACTATGGTTACCCCAGATTTTTTGCCTAGTGTTTAGCTGGTTTTCGACTTAGTTGGCCTGGGATCCTGCTAATCAGGGCCCCCAGGCTATCTGCTCTCTCTTAAAATGGACTCCATGCACCCTAGGTGCATAACTAAATTGGATTGGATCACCTTATCAATCCCTGTACAGTGTACTATAGGTACCCAGGGCATAGGCGCATCCAAGGCCTACCAGGGGCTGCAGCATATCTTTTGCCACCCCTGGCTGGCCATCCAAACTGACACAACTGGCTGATCACCCAGCTGGGGCAAGGTCGTGTAATCACCCCTTGCCTGTATATAGTATACCTATATCTAAACCTATATCTGGACCCATATATACCTATACGTCACTCCTATGGCAAGCCTTAACAATCCTGGAGGCAGAGTGCTTGGTTGTATGTGCGATGGTGCTCTAGCATGAGCTGAGCCTGTCTGCAGCTTTTGGAACCATTTCCTTATAGCTGTTCCAGGGTATTGCCTTACCATATACTCTTAAGTGCATTATAATCCTCGCGGTTATTGCTAACTTTGGTTTGGCTTTAACAAAACATGTCGTGTAAGGTGTCATACACTTTGGAATACTACCCCCTCGCCAGTTCTGGCAACGGGGGTAGCATTCCACCCTTCTAGAGGCAGAAGACATGTTACTTTACTTAAAACGCGGTTAATCCTAACCAGAGCCCCAGCATCACAAAATGGATGCTGCTGCCCCGACACAAGTCTGGCCTCCTGCTGCTGACCAAAACTCCGTCAGGGGAGGCCTGGACAAAAGGTATCCTGTCACAGGGAGGTGTTACACCACCCCAGACAGGAGATAGTGGATTGAGGCAGGCAGGGAGAGTGAAACTAGACACTGCCTGGGGCGCACAAGGCTCCCAATGCATAGCCCGGTTCAAACCGGTGCTGGGGCACTCCAGCCCCAGTCCTGGCGCGAAACTGGACAAAGGGAAAGGGGTGTAACCACCCTCTTCCTGGGTCCCACCCATAGGCGGGACCTAGCAGGATATCCAGCCCCTTGATTTGGAATAAAGGTAGGAGCTGTGCCAATGCACCTCAGATCACCCTGACTGAAACTTTGAAACAAAACTCTGGACCCTTCGACATCCCACTCAACGTGGAAGACTGAAGAATCTCCCTTGTGGTCAAGGAGTGACCACCCTGTGCAAACAGGCACCATCCAGCGCCCAATGGTTTGCTGACCGTTCAGCTCCTGAGGCATCCTCGAAGATGTGCATTGGGGTTTGAGAAGCCCCAGCCCTGAGCAGCTTGTGCACTGAAGATCATCCCTCCACACTCACTGAGTGCTGCGTGGGGCTCTTTTGCATTTTCCTGCTCAATGCATTGGTCCGGTCACTTGCCCGTTGGCTAGTGGCCCCAGTACCGATGAACCTTTAAATTTGCTCTGCTAGTCTGGTTAATCCAGACTGGCCCTCGCTCCCCTGAAAAGGAGCAACCTCTCTGACTTTGCTGGTCCGAGTAAGAAGCAATCTTCAAATCCTGCGTGGGTTGCATTTTCCAAGGCCTGTTAACTCTGATCTGGAAGCCGACACCGCCGACAGTGAGAACCTTTGTGGGACAGCTCGTGATCCACTCCTGGACATCCTTGATGCCCCAGAGTCCACGTGGCAGCGGAGACAAGCTTCTCAACAACCACCTGATTGCACCCGACATTGCCTGGTTCCTTCCTGGTTCCATCCTGGTCACTGCCAAGTGACCCAGACTCTGTCCCCTCTGCTTTCAGGTACTCTACATCTTCGATCCACCCTTGGATCCAACCGGACTCTTCTCTCCTGGCCGCCTGCAGCATTTTCATCTCCTGGCTCCATAGATCTCCACGACGAAACCCGACACACTTTGGCACCTATGCACCCGCTTCCTGGGGGTGAGGTAACGATCTAACACCAGTGCTCCTGTAGTGGTTTACACCTCTAGTGTCCTAGTTTAAAGTGGCTTAATTCTATTCCAGTCAGAAGACTTCCAAAACAGTAACTTTGTAACTTTTACGCGCCATTGACTTTGCATTGGTGCATGCGTGTGCTTTCAGCACTGCACCCGAATCCCGCGGGCTACTCCCGTCCTAACTACAGTTAGTCCAGTGTAGTCCCAGCAATTCCCAAGGCCCTAGGCCTTACCATTGTTCATAAAGTGATACTTATACTACTTATTTAGTATAAGGTTTGAGTGGCCACCGGCCCTATCCATAATTGTGCAACTTTTGTATCTTTAACTGTGCTTTTGTTTAAACGCTTGTGCCTCTGGACTCATAAAGAGTACAGAGGGATTATTCTAGTAATAAATACATATATTTTTATAATATATAACTTGTGTGGTGTCCTTTCATTTGATATTACAGGATTGCATATGGTAAAACAGCTGGCTTCACATGCCCTCTTGAGTTAAGCCTAAGACTGCTTAGTCCATGCTACCCCTAGGATAGCTTGTCTATAAGGTTGACTTTACAACCACCACCATAAGGGATTGTTTGGACTGCTACAAGGTGCTCACTAGAATAGTGAACATCATACATCAGGCCAACTTCTCGCACCAACCAAATGACCAGGAGTGATGCTGGATTTTTATACTCAATCATTTAAAAAAAACACAAAAGTGATTAAATCTAGTATTCATGCTGGTTATGGCAAATGCAAGTGTCATGAAAAGTGAACATATGCAACTTTTCATCTGATACAATCAGGTTATATTTGTGCAGAGTTGCTGGGGTATGGCAATTGCCATGTATGAATGTAAACTGCAGTAAATAATGCCAGTAGTTCATGGACACGGTTACAACCTGGGACCAGCATACAGCCAGCATTCATTTGAGGAGATATTTCCTCCTACATCTGTTTCCCCAGACAGTCTTTACCTTGACTAACTCACCACTTCTCAAGCGTTTCAGTCATCTGTTGGTTTCTGTGGTCATTGGGAATATATCTGATGTACTCCAGCATTTTTGATCTATCTGGATCAGGCATCAACATATTCGGGTTATATACACACCACATATAATATGAAAAAATCATTACAAAAAAGCATTCCACCCTTTCAATATGAAGGACTGTAGAACTGTACAGATAAGAAGCAAATGCTCTGCCGGTTATTCAATTCCTACGAGGAAGCTATTGGATGCATACTTTGTCTCTGTTCTAAACTTTCTGAGTTACAAAAGAAATGTTTGAGATTAAAACTTTATTAAACGGGAATCAGAATAATTCAAGAAACTGTTTGTGTTTTCAAAGCCTACACCATCAGTCTATTAGATGCAGAATAACATTTTACCCTTAGTCAAATGCACGTCTAAAGGGTTAAATTCAGCTGCTCATTTGTAATTATTTCAACTACGTGTATTTCTATGTGTAACGTGAATGTTTATAATGTCATGATTCTAAGTTTGTTTTGACTTTTATTTTAAAATATTGTTTTTATTGTGATGGGTTTTAAGTAGACTTTTACAATCAAGAAATACAACCCCCACCCCCACTCAACCTTTATATTGGAGTAGTTGCTAATTTATTTTCTACTCAGATATTCTCAAACGGTTGTGCTCAGGGTGTTTGATAAAAAGAAGTACATTGACTCCAGTATTCTTCCTCTGAGGAACTTTAGTCCCAATGCGCTTTGTGTTCATGTAGCCAGCAGATCAATTGTTCCAGTGCCAAAGAATACAAAGGGGGCAGAGTGAGTTGCACTGTCTCATTTTCATGTAAATCGGAAAAAGCTCAGGCAAAAACCAACTAACTCTGACTCATGCCATAGGATGTTAGTAAAGTAATTTAATGAGACCCACAAATAAGCCTCTCATACTGAGTCTCCACAGGGAAGCTAGAAAGAATGGCCTCTCAAGTGTGTCAAATGCCTCCTCTACATCCACGAAGACCTAAACTACTTGGAGCTAATAAGTCAGTTGATGTAAGCCCACAAACACCATCTGAAGAATACATGGGGTGGCCCTGCCAGCACAAAACCTGGACTGGTAAGGCTAAACCTCACTCAAGTTTAAACGGAAGCAATCTGTTTGCAATGATTTTAGCCAGGACGTGTTGTGTCTACATTTGACAGGGAGTACAACATATATAGCTGACATAACAAACTGTGTTTGTCCTGCTTCATGGCTGGATGTCTATGAGAGAATTCCCTTTGCTTTACCTTTTCTTAAAGACAAACCAAATGAAGGGCACATTCATCTGTGGGTTCTTTCTTAAACTAAGACGTCATACCGTCTGCTCATGGTGCTTCCCTGACAGACAGGTCGTGAATATGTCCTGATCTCATTCACTCCTTCGGGCTCCGATAAAAATTGGTAATGAGCGCCATCAAGCCACGCAAGAGTAATCTCATGTGTGTAGTTGTTAAGCTGTACATCGTCTAGTTTTAGATTGGAGGCATATAGCTGCCTGTAGTACTTTGTAAAAATCTTTAAAATGCGATACTTTTCTCCCATCACCTGTCCTGAGGAGTGATGTATTGCTGGTTCAGTGCACTTTGTCTCTTGTCCCACTCATGAGTCATGGCAAAGGTTTCCCATGTCTCTGCATAACGCCACCCTGCATTAAACTTGAACATATATATTACTTCTTTCTTAACAAATTCCTTAAAGGACACCAGTTTCATGTTGAGGTCAGCACAGTTCTGTCTCTAAATTGTATGTAACAATTGTCTAAGTTAGCTTCCTGGTTCTCTAACATTTGAAATGGGGGGTAAACAACCTTTACAACGAAACTTTTACAATGCACTACCATTACAACGCGGTCATTACAACGCAAACCATTACAACGCATTGCGCTGGGGGGCGCTCTAGGATAGGGAATAAGTTTAATTTACTATCCAACACCTTCCCTAGTGTCCACGGGGACTGGAGTTGGAATAGTAAATTAAACTATTCACTATCCAACACCCAAAAGCACTATGCGTTGTAATGGATTGCGATGTAAAAACCACGTTGTAAAGGCAGGCGTTGTAATAGCCTGCATTGTAACGTCATACATCCGAAATGGGGCACACATAAACTTGAGAACTCACATCTGCTTGGAAATGGTTATCCCACATATATATATATATTCACTGAAAAAACCATAGGTTATAGACCATATATAGTTAGGAATTAGCATTTACAAAACCTTGAAAATTCACTGAAAAAACCATAGGTTAGAGACCATATATAGTTAGCTGGACATTTTATTGACATAAAACCAATGAAATTCCATATATAGTTAGTTGCACTAACTATATATCGCGCACCCGCAATCCACTGCTGATGATGTCACATATTACATCATTCATGACATGGTCAGTGACATCACTGATGACATCACTGATAACAACATCCAGTGATTTTTTGTTTCTGTAAAGTTTAAATATGTCTTACATATTGAAGAATGAGTGGATGTGTAAGTGTCTGGACGAAGGATTTAGTAGGTGCATGACTGACTGTATGAGTGAGTGATTAAATGTGTCTCACTGAGTGCATGGGTTAGTGACTAAACTGTCTTAATTTGTGCATCATTATGTCTGTTGTTCTGTAAACTGCTGCATGTGTTGATCAGTAGCTATATGAGTAACTATATGGGTTATTGATTGATTGCCCAAGTATTTGTATGGGAGACTGAGTGTGTGTGTGGCTAGCTGGGAGGTGTGTGACTCTGTGCAGATCAATGTGTACTTGTATCAATGATTGTATAAGAAGGTAAGTATGTGTTAGTATATGTTTGAAAATGTAAGGTGCTCTATGTTTAACTGTATAGACAAGAAAATGGAAGTGTCATTGATTCTTTACAGGACTGACTAGGTGTGTGAGTAACTCCATGGATGAGTGGCAGACTGTGAGTGTCTGTATAGGTGTATGAGTGCATATGATAGTGTTGTAAAGATGAGTGATTGTATGTATGAATGATTGTATGGGTGAATGAGTGAAGGTGTGTGTAGACGTAGCAATCAGTGAGTGCGTATGTAGTAACTAGTATTGGTGTGTCAATGGTTTCAAAAATTATACTCTGTATTTAACACTGGGTGAAACAGAGGTTATATTAAAATGTGAGGAGATGCATTGTATTGTCACATGAATGATATCATCAGTGATGTGGTCATTGATGTCAAATGAGATGTCATCAGTGATGTCATCAGTGATGTCATTTGAGATGTCATCAGGGATGTCATCAGTGATGTCACTGACCATGTCATGAATGATGTAATATGTGACATCATCAGCAGTGGATTGCGGGTGCGCGATATATAGTTAGTGCAACTAACTATATATGGAATTTCATTGGTTTTATGTCAATAAAATGTCCAGCTAACTATATATGGTCTCTAACCTATGGTTTTTTCAGTGAATTTTCAAGGTTTTGTAAATGCTAATTCCTAACTATATATGGTCTATAACCTATGGTTTTTTCAGTGAATTTTCAAGGTTTTGTAAATGCTAATTCCTAACTATATATGGTCTATAACCTATGGTTTTTTCAGTGAATTTCAATGGTTTTTTAATAGCAAATATCATAAGCTGTCGAATGTCAAGTACGTGGTAAGTAAAAACATTTTCGTATTTATGCACACTGATCTGCTTTGAATGCTGCCCCCCACCCCTCATTTCTATTAGGAGTACTCTCTCTTTGCAGATAGTGAAGGGTAGTTAACGCAGGCCTTTGCCCCCGTTGTAATCCGTCGTGCCTGCTTCTCTCTCCATTTGATTGATTGTTCTCTTTGGTTCATTCTCTATTTACAAACAAGCACAGAGTCGCAATACTCTGTTTAGTCTTTGCAGATAGCGAAAAATCGTGTAAAAAAACAAAAGGAATCGAGCAAAATCAGTAGGCCACTAATGGGATCTCTTTTTCACCTCGCTAAAATAGAAACATTAGGAACAACCTGTTGAAAATAGCAATGTGTATGTACATAAGCGGCGTTCATTTGTGTTCACAGTACCCCTTGTTGATTGTTTGAATCGAGCATTGAATTGTTCGAAGTTGGTTCTCTTAAGGATCTTCTCTGCCTGCAAACAAGGAAGAATAGGAATATTCTCTCTCCCTTTGCAGATAGTGAAGGGTAGGTAACGCAAGCCTTTAACACGTCGTACCTATTTCATTCCTCATTGATTGATTGATTGTCCGAACATTGACTGTTTGGGAATTAGTTCTTTTTGGAGGTATTCCCTGTTTGCAAATAAACGTAGGAAAATCTTTGCAAGTAGTGAAAGGGTAGGTAATGCGGACCTTTCTCCCCCGTTGTAATCTGTCATGCCTATCTACTCCCCACTGATTGATGCACCTGTTTCACCCGGACCATTTACTAGAGATATCTGGCCCAACAAGAGAGCACCCCTAGTGAAAAGGACATATGCAATAATAACGAAGTGATCACTGTATCCTGTTAACAGAAACTTTAGCATGAAACAACCTAGAAAGAAAAGAATAGGAAAACGAAAATCAGTAGGCCACTGATGAACTTTTTATTAAATAACAAACAAAGAAACGATAACAATACGTAATGATAAAACCTATTATTGTCCTAGAAACAAGAAACGTTAGAAGTAAGCCCGTAATAAGAAACCTGAAAACATCGCCCCTCACTGCCCCAAAACGTGTCTGTCCCACCGCCTGCCACGGCCAAATAACGGCAAACTGGGAAAGATAGAAGTCAGCAGACATCCGCCCCATTCTAGAAACTTCCAAAGGGCAACAGGTTTTCGGCTACGCCCAGCCGGAAGCAACACATATAAGGCGTGTCCTGCTGCCACGCCTCGGAGATCATCACGTAGGGTGTAGCCGGAGGAGAGGCCGAGGCCAGCGGGACCCGGCCAGGGGGATTGACAACGCTGGAGAGTTGCAGGGGGGGGAATGTCCGTGTCCTTGACCCTCCCCTCTCTCTCCCAGTCCGGCCGCGGTGGCCCTTGACAGTTTCAGGTAGTCCCGCCACATTCTCTACCAGTCCGGCCACCAACGGCCGGGGCCGATGGGATCCGGCTGCAGCCGATAAACCAAGGAACCCGTTCATGGTGCCAGAGCAAGGGGCGTCCGGCCGACATCCACCGGAAGCCCGGCCCGAAGACGGACGGGACACTTCTTCTTTCTTGAATAATGGCTTTGACAACACTGGGGGGGATGTCTTGCACATGCCTCTGACCCCCCCCCCCCCTTGTCCTCATCGCCTGGTCCGGCCATAACAAATCTCAAGCGAGACGCCGTGGGGTGCACTGGGAGGGAGAGACGGTGCGAACAGGCCTCTCCCGCCTCCCCAGTGGAGGCTTCCCACCTGCACCCTCAGCGCTCCAGGCGCCCGGAAAAGGGTTCTTCCACTGTGGCGATGCTGCAACGTCCCGCCCGGCAGGGTGGAGCCCGTCCGCTCATTTGACCCCGCGATTGCCAGTAGCTACCGAACTCTCAAAATGGCGATCAACCTGGCAAGAGCGGGCCCAGCATAAAGAAATGGCCCGGTCACTGGTTGACTCCACCACAGTAGTCCTCCACGACCTTGAAGATTCTAGAGGAGCCGCGGGAGTCTCCGACCCCCGCAGACACCCCCGATGGGGAATGACTGCCATGATCGCCCGTGGAGTGACGAAACTGTATCCGCGGGACGTCGGCGCTCCCATGCTGGCGACAGCCTCACTTTGAATTACTAGAATCCTGCAAACCTCAGTTCCGGTGAAAGCACACTGTGACCCGGTAGGAAAAATTGTTGCACCTCCTCCCCTTTTTGACTGATAGTTCAAACCACCGATCCTTTCCTTTGCCCTTTTACCAGAACTTTGGACTGCCTCCCCCTCTTTTACATTTTCTAGAGAAAACAAAACATTAACCACTACATTAGCATAGCAGTTGACACCAGAACTGTTTTCAAATTGAAAACCAACAACATCTTCAACAGAATCCTTTTTGTTTCTGCTGTGACCCTGCTACAGCACAGGCATTGTCCCCAGCAGTAATTCTGCAATGCCGGTAAGAATACCTGTGGTGCCTACTGGACTCACTCACCCCGCGGCGCCCCACGCCGTTATTTGCTGGGCGGCAACTTACTAGACATCACCTTCGTGCCATCTAGATTTCAGCGCGTTCTGCTGCCTTGGAACTATTCGCACAACAGACTGCTACTGACGACCCACCCCCAGGCAACATCTTCTGAATTTTCATAATTTGAAAGAACTAGTAACATGTCCTCATCAGGAATTTCCTCATGAAAAGTCTGCAATGATGATTCTTGTAACTCTATGGTCTCCAAACATTCGATAAATTCGCCATCAAGAGATTGATCAAAAAAATCATTCAAGTCATCTCCTCCTTGTGAGAAAATGTCATTATTGGTGCTGCCAATTTCAATAAATGTATTGGATAATTCAAAAGAAATTGCCACGGTCTCTTCGTTGTTTAAATGTTTTTACTGTTTTTGTTTTGTTGTATATATTTATAAGTTATTAAAGTTTTATAATCCTACTACTTTGTTGGAGTGCTATATATTTTTAATGTGACACATAAATGTAAAAACTTTGATGTACAAAGAGTCATCCCTGGAATCTTCCGCTTCAGGCTCGGTCCCCTCCCCAATCACAATACAGGATGGTTTTCAGATAGTAGGAACACGTGTGGTGTGACGGATCCCATCGGGTGTGGGCCTTGATCTACTATAACTCCTTTGAAGAGGGGTGATTCTTTACAGCTGGGGCCATAAACTACATCTGCAGGGCTAGCTGATAGCCTGGACAATCGGACACAGAGGAAGAGGAGTGTCAGAGGGTGCGGTAGTGAATAGGGCGAAAGGGAGGTGTCGGGCGGGCACAGAGTGTGATTCTCAGGGAAGAGCAGCGCAGATGGGGAGAGGTTTATTGCCCATGCATAACACAGAGAGCGGGGGTGACCAGTGCCTGGGGAAGATGCTTGCGAGGGTGGGGAGCCATGCTACGATTCGACAGCGTGCAGAGAGTGGGTCTGGTCAAGGCATCTAAAATGGCTGCCGTGCACGACAAAAGTGTGGCATTTCAAAAAAGGCAAGATGGCGCAAACAATGTTTTTCAACACTTCCTCATTTCCTTCGAATCGAACGTTAACAGACGTTGGTGCATATTACCAAAGTTAAGCGATATTTATCGCTAACGATGCTTACCAACGAATTTTTTACCGCTAAGCATCGTCAGAAATTATCGAAGATAAACCTTTCTATTATCAAGGTTTATCGCAAATGCGATAAAAAACGACCGCAATGCATTAATATCGCTGAAAACTCAGCGATATTCATGCATTACCGAGCTAATGCTCTTAGCCATGTTATCCACCTCCCATTGGATAACATGGCTAAGAACTGCTCAGGGCAGGTGTTAGTTTTTGGAGATATTCGCGCCTAGCGCGAATATCTCCAAAACTTGGTAATAGGAGATATATATCTTGCATGTTGTAATGCAAATTATTGTGGTATATGGAACTCATACCATAATCTCTCAGGAAAGCAGAAACTGATCCTTTTGGGACCGCCTGAGAAGGCCTAGGGGGTGAGGGGTACTCTACTTTGCCCCCTTTTCACGTTCCGAACTATTTTATTTTACTCTCTTCTGTAATTACACAAAATAGCAGCGATACGATGCATCAGAGACACACAGTGAGAGAAAGGAGGCCGGAGATGAAGAAGAGATGTCAAATACACATTGGAGATAATATAGTGGGAGAAGGGAAGTAAATATGAGTAAACTTACCATGTAACATAAAAATGTTGCACTCTATACTATAAGTCTCATTTTATACTACAATCACTTCGCTACAACCTCATAAATTAGAAATAAAAATGAATAATGTCTCAAACAATTTTTGATTTCTAAATATAAATTTATTCTTCTGAATTTTCTAAATTTGAAAGAACTAGTAACATGTCCTCATCAGTAATTTCCTCTTCAATCATCTCATCTGGAATCTCCTCATTAAAAGTCTGCAATGATGATTCTTGTAACTCTATGGTCTCCAAACATTCGATAAATTCGCCATCAACAGATTGATCAAAAAAATCATTCAAGTCATCTCCTCCTTGTGACAATATTTCATTATTGGTGCTGTCAATTTCAATCAATGTAGTGGAATCATTCAAGTCATCTCCTCCTTGTGACAATATTT
Organism: Lissotriton helveticus; assembly: GCF_964261635.1. Classification (NCBI taxonomy): domain Eukaryota; kingdom Metazoa; phylum Chordata; class Amphibia; order Caudata; family Salamandridae; genus Lissotriton; species Lissotriton helveticus. Next base: position 1,211,408,269 of record NC_136067.1, on the reverse strand, counting down.
AATTATTGGTGCTGTCAATTTCAATCAATGTAGTGGACAATTCAAAAGAAATTGCCACGGTCTCTTCATTGTGAGCCATTTTATTTTGAAATTGCTTGCTGTAAATTGCAGAAAAAAATAATCACTTTCATTTATCGTTTTTAGTAATACATAATATAAAACTAACTTTATCAAGTATTTAGTATAACAGAAGGACTGCAAATAAATAACAGAAAACATTTTTCAAATTATCTTCAAGTGTACAACATAGTTCCCCTTACAAATTAACAACTCACCTTTTTAAAAGTAGGAGAAGTGTTAGTACTGTGTAAATCAAACACCAGAAATTCACCACCAAAAATTCCTCACAAATGTACCTCAGACAGTAGTATCACAAAATGGCTGTGGTTTCCTCTCATTTGAGATATATACATAACCAATTAACTTTCATCACACACAAATACAAAACCAAAGTAACATTTTAATTGGTTCTAAATTTCAACACTTTCAAATGTGTTTTCCCCATGCAATTTTCCATAGGACATTTACATACGTCTACAGCCTGAATGGCTGAACGGAATTACACCAAACTTGGCAAAATGGTACATCAAACCTAAGAGGTCAGGAAGGATCTACTATGCCCCCTTATGGTCATTTGCCCCTTCGCTTTGGCCTCCTCTTGTCTCTCGATCCTACCGAGAGACAAGATGGCGGCCGCTACGGACTGTTTGGAATGTTTACAGACGCCGGAGAACCAATCAGCTTCGCAAAGCTCCGTAACGCGAAAAGTACGCGAAGCGGAGCGCTGTTACAGATATATATCTTTTTTTGAACGTTAATTTCTCAAAATCCACTGGAGCACATATATTGAGACCTAGCAAAGGCACATCGGGCTACCAGTCCCTAATATTTTGCCAAGTTTCGTGCAAATCCATTCAGCCGTTCGATTATTATTATTATTATTTGTTTTTTGCCCCGCGGGGCCCTTTTAAAACCTCCACATCAAACCTAGGGTGTCAGCGAGGATCTACTATGCCCCCTTATGGTCATTTGCCCCTTCGCTTTGGCCTCCTCTTGTCTCTCGATCCTACCGAGAGACAAGATGGCGGCCGCTACGGACTGTTTGGAATGTTCACAGACGCCGGAGAACCAATCAGCTTCGCTTCACAAAGCTCCGTACCGCGAAAAGTCCAAGAACCGGAGCGCTGCCCGGTCCGCTGTTACAGATATATATCTTTTTTTGAACGTTAATTTCTCAAAATCCACTGAAGCACATATATTGAGACCTAGCAAAGGCACATCGGGCTACCAGTCCCTACAATTTTGCCAAGTTTCATGCAAATCCATTCAGCCGTTCGGGCTAAAAGTGAGGCCAACCGCCCTATGGGAAACTCAATGTTTTTTCTCGGCCCCCCCTTGACGAAACCCCCTCAAATTTTCAGGGGCTGCTCAGAAACAAAATGTTCCATTTTCCTGAAAATTTCAGCCAATTCCGTCTACAAACGCCAAAGTTATTAGACATAGAATTTTCAAAAATCCCATAGAGAAAAAATCCTAACTATATATACCTACTGGCGACCGCCAGTAGGTAATATATATATATATATATATATACATTGAAGGCCTCCCAAACATTGGAAATCTCTGGTGAGCCAGGGTTAATACAAAAAAAAATCTCAATGGCAGCGTTCATTCCTTGTCTGAAAAGAACGACGTGAAGCACCTCAGCGGCAAACTTCCAGAACTTTGCAGGGCAGCCTATAATAGGAATATCCAAATCTAGCAAAAATAGGGAATGGTCAGATAGCGCTCAAGGCATGTATGTAATTTTTGATTTAGCAGTAGTCAAATCCTCAGAGATCAGCCAATATTCCAACCATGAACTGGGAGGTAATAGAGTAAACCAGCCTATTGCTATGCCTCACTCACCATGTGTCTTTCAGTCCCATCATTAGGACAATGCGTGTCATGGCACAGTCACATGCACTATCGGCTTATTAGTGGGATCGGATCTGTGTACTTCTATAGTCATCATTTGGCCTTAGTCCCCTCCCCAAATTTGTTAGGTTCAACTCCAGGCCTCTATGGAGCATAGAGACCACCGAAAAATTCAGGCAAATCTATGTTGGGGCTGTGTGCAATAAATAGGGTGGTTGGCTTGTGAAACGGCATCCCAGGGACCATTAGATACATGTCACTTGCTACATCATGTGTCTCCAAGACTGCAAAGTCAATAGTTCTAAGAATTAACATGGCTACACTTTTAGAGTAGGAGCCAAATGAAGGCAAGAACCTATAAAACCCTCATTTATTAGTGAACTGTTGTTGTTTACATGGATCTAGGTGAGCGATAGCTCTGGGCGGTGGCAGCGCCTTGAAACATCGTTTTTGAAGGCGAGCAGATTGCGAGGGACTCTCCTCTGCTTTTACTCTTACCCTGCTGTTTCAGCATTTTTTAATCAAACATATTTTAATACTGTGTTGTGTATCTTCCTTATTATTTGTACCTCGTTTTAAACTTACTGTGCACTGTTAGCCTGCTTCCCTGTGCCCCGTTCCACCGCGGCTTCTTGGTGCCGATTGTTGTGGAGGGCAGGGTCGGGCGCCATCTTCTGTCAGTCCCAGACCCCTGCGGGACCAGAGTTAGCGGTCTAGCTGGGGGAGGGGCTTGCATAATAAATAGCAATGCACTTTCGGACGCGCAGCGGCCGCGCGCAGCGGGCGCGCCGTATGCGCGCCGAAGGAGCGCCAAAGGAGGGCCCGTCTGTGCCCATCCGTGCACCGGACGTGCCAAGTGCCAGTCCCCCTGCCCATTCGGGCCCGCTACAAAATGCTGCCAGATTAAGGTATTCCCGTGAGGATTTACTAGGATTAAACACGCTCGGCTGTGATGTGGGTAACCTATGGGGGGTTGCTGACAGTCCAGCTAGAGTGTGCTCACGGTGTAAATTTCATTTCCATCCTATGCTCATTGGCTCTGAGTCGAGCATTGCTGACTCTACTCAGATTAGAGCTGGATTGATCAATGCTAGGTCCTTGGTGTAGCATGCGGTCGATGTCTTTGAGCTCTTGGTGGAAAATCAGTTGGATATTTCTTCATCACTGAGACATGGCTCAATGACACCTGTGCTCCAGTTATAGAGCTGGCTGTTCCTCGGGGCTTTAGGATAATGAGGGCAGACCGCCCGCTCAGTAGAGGAGGAGGGGTCGCTGTGATTTACAGAGACAAATGGTTTTTTTCCTATGAGCCCAGGGGAGATTCAGGGGACACTGAGCTGCTTCTTTTTTCTATACGGTTTAGCCCGCATTTCACTTTAGGAGGCACGCTGGTTTACCGGCCTCCAGGTTATGCTGGCCATTTTATTGATGCTCTGGAGGAGCTTATTGTCCCCCGTGCTTTGAGATTTTCTAGGTTCCTCCTTCTTGGGGATTTTAACATCCATGTAGATGTTTTAGATGCTCTAGAGTCCAGACGCTTTGATAAAGCACTGAACTTGGCTCAACTGAAACAATAGGTTAAATCATCTACCCATGTAGGAGGGCATGCATTAGACCTAGTCTGCTCTAATTTTGATATCCTGATATTACACCCTGAGAGAGTGACGTGGTCAGACCACGAGCTGATAAGATTCTCCTGGTGTTTGGAAAAATCCCCGGGGGCAGGGGATTCCCCGCCAACTGCCTACCCTCAGAGGATCAACCTGGTCACTCTGGCTGACTCTCTATCTCGTGACCGTCCTCAGATGGCTTCTACGGTGGGCGAGGCTGTAAGGGTGGAACAGGGGGTCGCCGCCTCTGTTAACCAGGGGCGCATCCGTAGGATGCGTTTTTCTCCTTCTAAACCATGGTTCACACACGCTCTCAGGGAATTGAAATTAGGCTGTAAGAAACTTGAGCGGGGGTGGCGGCAAGCGTATCAGCCGGAGGCGAAAACCGCCCTGCGAGCTGCTCAGAAGAATTATTACGCCGCGATCAGGACTGCAAAGACGAGCTATTATGCTGGAAGAATTGAAAAAGCTAATAACAATAATAAAGAAATTTTCTCTATTGTGCAGAGTTTTTTATCCCCCTGTGCTGCGCAACCTCTGCTGCCTGCTTCTAAACAATGGTGTGAGGAGTTATCCTTTTTTTTTATAGAGAAAATTGCCAAAATACAGGAGGACTTGGCAGCTGTCTGTGATTCCCACATTACCCCACCATTGCTTCCCCTTCTTCCTGAGCCTAAGCCTGCCAATCAGCTTACGGCTCTTTCTCCGTCTGTTGAATCAGACATTTTGACTATCCTTAAGTCCCTGAAGTCAGGGTCACCCACCGACCCCTGCCCAGCCAGGGTGCTCGGTGGGATGGCTGATACTGTGTGCAATGAGGTTACCCAGATTGTGAACCTCTCCCTCTCCACTGCGACGGTCCCGACCGACTGGAAGCAGGCCAAGTTATTGCCGCTTCTAAAAAAGGCCGGGTTGGATCCGGCTGCCCCCCCAAGTTACCGGCCTATATCTCTGCTTCCGGCTTTGGCTAAAGTTTGCGAAAAAGCGGTTTTTCGCCAACTGGACTACTTTGTTGAGTCATCTCACGCCCTGCACCCTGCTCAATCAGGGCTTCGGGCAGCCTATAGTACAGAGACTGCCCTGGTGGAGATCTCTGAAGCGATCCGAGTGTGCCTTGATGGAGGCGGCAGAGCGGTCCTGATTTTATTGGACCTCTCTGCCGCCTTCAATACGGTGCCCCACAGGCTTCTCCTTGCCAGGCTGTCTGCTATCGGCATTACCGGAACTACTTTGGATTGGCTGTCGTCATTTCTTGAAGACAGGACACAACAAGTGTGGTTGCCACCGTACGCCGCCTGCCTTAGAAAACTCACAACAGGAGTCCCGCAAGGGTTTACTCTCAGTCCCCTTCTTTTTAATGTTTATTTGACTCCACTGATCTATCTGGCCGAACATTTGGGGGCAAAAATTATGGCCTACGCCGATGACACCCAACTCTTGTTCACCTGGCCGAGGGACAATTTGGACTCATCGGTTATTCAGCACTGCCTTTCTTCTGTTTTTTGGTGGTTAGCACTTGCTCAATTGAAGTGCAATGAAGATAAGTCCGAGGTCCTCTTCTATGGTTCCTTCCCCGACAACTTTAAAAATCTTTTGTGGACTCCTGACATTCCCTGCCCTAAATCTATGGGAGGTCCAGCTAAGAACTTGGGGGTTTGGTTCGGAAATGACCTGAAATTTGAAGATCATATTAAAAGACTTACTGGGGCCTGCTTTGTAACTCTCAAAGCCCTGCGCAGATTCTTTCCTCTCCTGCCAAGAGAGGCCAAAGAGACTGTGGCGCGTGCCCTCATTCTCTCTAGGCTGGATTATGCCAATGCCCTGTTCTGTGGCCTGCCTGCCTATTTGATCAAACGGCTCCAGGTAATTCAGAACGCGGTTGTTAGACTCCTGTTTAATCTGCCTAGGAGATCCAGCGCGCGCCTCCACTTGCGGAGCTTACATTGGCTCCGGTGGCACAGCGTATTACCTTTAAAGCTTTGGTCCTTTCCTTTCGAGCGGTTCACCAGCTTGGGCCTCTCTATCTGAGAAAACGCTTTTCTCTTTATGCCCCTAATCGCTGTCTTGGATCGGCTAACCAGTGCATGATGGCTATGCCGAGATTCAAGCTTTCCAGGCTGGGTGGCCTTTCCATCTCGGTGATTGCTGCCAGAGCTTGGAATGCACTCCCTTTCCACCTGCGGGCTGCCCAGACCATCTAATGTTTTAAGAAACAGTTAAAAACTCATCTGTTTAATGTTACCGAATAAAATTTTCTTTTTCATTAGTCCCCCTTTCTGCTCACCGCACTCCACTTTACGCTCCGCGCCAGGATACTCGTGAGTAATAGAGCACGCTACAAAACAATTGATAACATAATATAACATTCCATGTAGCATGATATATATATTTTATGTCTGTGAAGAACCGCTCATGTTAAATGGGCTTTTTTGGTGTTACTGAACCCTGTGATGTTCCAGGATAGAAGGCTAATTTGTTTACACAGTATAACTGTTGTCATAAGTATTAGCAATCATACAAACTCTTATCTAATGTACCCACAGTGCTGCCACTTGGAGCATGAAAATGCTATTGTGCCTAACCTCAACACAATACTCAAAGTCCGCCCTCCCATTCATGTTCTCACCTCCCACACTGATCCCAGATCATAACAGTGATGGATATACCTTCCAACATTTCTTTCCCCAAAACAATTAAGCTCAGCAGTACATATATTGGGGCACGTACCTGTCCCACTTCCTAGTGCATTTGCACTGAGGAAGGCTGCTCCTGCTTAGTGCCTTGTGATGACCAATATTGACAACATAGGTCAATGTGGCTTGATAGAGCAATAGTTCAGAACAGTTTAGGTCTTATAGCTATCAACAATGTCATATCAAGCACATTGTTAATGTACAAAAATACATTTGAAACTTGTATTGCCATTTCTGTCCTTAAACGAGTACCACCCATTGTGCCCCACGTGTGTTAGTACCCTTCTTGGATTTCTCACATTTTTCTTAATAAATGTTGTAGCTTCAGTAGTATTTAAGAAGAAGATGGGTTGATACTCTTCAACTTTGCTGGCTATAACATTGATTATTTAATCTCTTGTGCTGTCATTTCTTTCTTGTCTTCTGCAAATGCTCGTCTAGCAGTCTACACCGCTGCTGTATAGTCTGGGTGGAGGGCAATTGATGAGCCTTGGTATTGTAATGGGCATTTTGGTCAGTCTGAGGGCTGCATCATGATCACAGCAACTAGGAAGTAATTATGGGTCTTAGTGGGTCCCAGGTATCTACTTTAGGACAAGAGCTTGGTGAGTTTGCATCACCACACGTATCTCAGAAAAATGAAAAAGCCAAAATAAATCAGCCAAAACATTCTTGATGAAAGTTTCTAGTTTACCAATGAATATGCTCTTTGCAAGTCCACTGGAAATGGATCTAAAGATTCCCACCTCTTTCGTCACTACCTCCACCACCAGCACCTCCTCCTCCAATGGCGCCTCTTCTGCCAGTAGTGCCTCTTCCTACAGGGCCTCCTACAGAGACTTCAATACCTCCACTTCCAAAGCATACAACGCGCTATCGATCGCGCCACCACTCTCGTCATCATGACCTCCATAAATCTAGATGCTCTTCCTCTTAATGGCAGTCTCATTGTTGATATAGGTCTCACCACACGAGATCAAAGTCTGCATCCCATCTTTATGTAATTTATTGCATCCCATCGACACCATACTGAAACTTCCTCCACTACTACAAGAAGATATTTCCCAAAGTTAACAGATTCACCACTGCCTCGTGTCTCTCCTGTGGATGACAATACAACCGTCCATGAGGTTCTAGTCCGAGAAGCAGCCAAGCTTAACATACTGATGTCTGCTCCTACTCCTTGAACTTCTGTCATTTTCGAAATGCTACACCAACATACAAGACATTTACTTCCACTGGTTCCCAAACTCCTCGAACCTGCTATGGAACTCTTTTAACACTAGCCATAGTGAAGTCTGCTTCATTAAAGCTTGAAAAGATATACCGACCACCAGATCAAGACCCTCTATTTCGCCGATCTGATCTTCCACCTGCCTCTGTGGTCATTTTGGCTTCTAACAAATATCATTCCACCTCTCCATAAGCATCTCCTTCTCCAGATAAAGAGAACAGAAAACTGGCCTCAACAGGCCACAAAGTCTGCAGCATAGCAGCCACATCTATGAAGGCAGCCAGTGCTACTGCTCTCTTGGGCAGATATGACTGCGCCCCGTGGGATTCCATACAGCATTTCGCTGAGCATCTTCCCATAGACAAGAGAGAGGATTTCTTGGAAATCGTCAGAGAGGGGGCAATGATCTCGAATCAAATCATAAGCAATACAGCAGATTCTTCACTATTAGGTACCCATGTTTAATGTCACTGGGTGACTTTAAGGAGACATGGTTGACATCTCTTAAACCGGAGGCCCAACTTCGCATTCAGAACCATTCTCAGACTCTAAGCTTTTTTGGAAGCCAAGCGGATGACGAGATGGCAAGAATGAAATCCCGAAGGGAGACTATAAAAGCTGTGGGTTTTGAAAAACCAAAAGATCAACGAAAACCCTTCAGACCCTACCAACATTGGATTTACATTCAGAGGGTTCAAACCCCTCAATGGACCACAGATAGATCTCAATTACAACATTACAGATCTTACAAACCACAGTGAAAACAAACAAGAGGTTTCTCTGCCCAACACCCTGTCCAAGTAGGTAAACAGGTGACAGGAAACAAATCATGAGTACTCCCTTCCCCTCTTACGTTACCCACTCCTGTAGATTTTGCATTGCCTAACATAGTGAGTATTTACAACAAGGGGTGGTGAGGGACAGAGTCTCTGAATTAAGCAGAATACTCTCACCCAGTCAAGAGATCAGGGCTAGATCCAACACCGTTTTTTAGCTCATTGCACCATCCCAGTTTCAGAACCTGGCTGTATGCAAATTAGTCTGTCCCTGGTATTGTGCACAATTGATATTGTTTCAGGTTTACTACCCACCTTCAGCCATTCCATCAAAGCCGTCCACTGACCATCTCAACTTGCTAAAGTCCAAGGGCAGCACCCTTTTGCAGAAGAATGCGGTGGAAGCCGTTCCCCACCGACAATGGGGAAGGGTATTTACTCCAGATACTTCCTGGAGACAAACACAAATTCAGACCCGTTCTTGACCTCAAAATTACCAACAAATGGAATGTGGGAATAGTTCAGGATGCTGGCTTTCCATCAAATCTACCCCCAATTGCACTAGGGAGATTGGTTGTGCTCCATCAACCTTCACAATGCATACTTTCCCATTTCTATTGAAAAGAAGCATCAAAGGTTTCTAAGTTTCATTGTGGGGTTTAACCATTACCAGTACACAGTACTTCCTTTTGGCCAAATATCAGCACCCAGAAAATTCTCAAAGTGCATTACTGCGATGGCAGCCCATCTATGAAAGCACCAGAATTTTGTCTACTCATATCTGGATGACAGGCTCATATAGGCATCCTCTTCTCAAGAAGCAGAACTGCATTTAAATTGGACTTGTGATCTCCTTCATTAGCTGGGTCTCCACGTCAACCTCAAGAAGTCCACATCCACTCTAGTCCAGACTTTACATTACTTTGGGGCCTCCATCAACACCATTCAAGCAAAGTTGTGTCCTTCAGAGGAGCGATGTTTATCAATCGTTCAGAAATCTCAACAAATAGGGGGGCACCATACAGTGTCTTGTCACAGAAGCCTAGATGATTTGGAAATGTCTCATGGCCAGGAACCCCAAAATAATAGCTCACCTACTGGGTGTCCAAAATGTTCAGGTAGACACTCTCAGCAGAGCTCTCACCGAAAACCAAAAATGGGTTTTGCACAACAAGGTTGTTCAAAATATTTTCCAAATGTGGGCTACTCCTATCGACCTGTTCGCCACAGCGGAAAACAGAAAATGCTGCAGCTTTGCTTCCAGGTACTCACATCCACAGATGCGGGGAATGCCCTATAGTTCGACTGGTCCGTAAAATGTCTTTATGCTTTTCCATCAATTCCCCTGATCCCGGTGGCCCTTATCAAACTGTCCCACTACAAAGCCAAGATTATCCTCATAGCTCCAGAGAGGCCACACCAATGGTGGTTCCTGGACTTTCTTCACCGGTCACAGCATCCACATCTCATGCTCCCATGCAGATTAGACCTGCTATCTAAGTTTGGAGGCCAGATGGTACACTCCAATCTCTCCTCCTTGAATTTGGTTGCATGGTTCCTGAGCTAGTGCAGTATGGACACTTAAACCTGCCACAAGACTGCTTGGAGATCCTCATGGAGGCTAAGCGTACTTCTACTCACTCCACTTATGCCTTCAAGTGTCAGAAATTTTGCTCTTGGCGCTCCTCTAAGAACGTGGACCCTACTACCCGCTAATAAGATGTTATTCTTCCATAGCTTCTACACTTGGCTAAATCTGACTTGCAATTCTCTTCTTTAAAAGTTCACCTAGCAGATTTTACTGCCTACAGAAAATGTCCACCACAGACCTCTTTTTTCAGAATCCTTTTCATCAAGGATTTTCTAGAGGGTTTGAAGAAGGTTTTTCCTCCCAGCAGGTGCCCTTCTCCACCATAGGAGCTTAATGTAGTCCTTTCACCACTTATGCAGCACTCCTTCGGGCCCATACACAAGGCATCATTCCAACATCTGTCTTGGAAAACTGCTTTCCTTGTGGTGATAACATCTGCCCACAGGGTTAGCAAGATCCAAGCACTTTTCTCTCATGAACCATACACTGTATTTAATTCTAGCAAAGTGGTCATGAAAACTCACCCGAAGTTCCTCCCTAAGGTTGTTTCAGAATTCCATGTCAAACAGACAATTTCATTACGAAACTTCTTTCAGAATCCCGCTACTCCAGCGAAAAGATCTCTCCGCTCCCTGGTTGTGAGGAAATTCTAAAATTCTATCTAGACAAACCATGAGACATCCACAAATTGGACTAGTTGTTTATTAGCTACAGTCCAGTCTGTACAGTCTTAGCCATCTCCAAGCAATCCATTTCATGATTAATAGTGTCTTGCACTTTATTGTGTTATCAAAAGGCTAACAAAACACTCTCAGCTATGCCTAAAGCATACTCCACTAGGGAGAGAGCAGCTACTGCTGCCTCACTATGTAATACACATTCACCAAGCACTACTGCCTAGATTCCGATGCTAGAGTAGATGCTCAAACTGGGGAGGCTTCCCTCAGAAATCTATTTGCTTAAGCTTCTCATTTGATCCTCTGTCCCCTCCACTGTGCTATATGGGGATGGACTTGCTACTTTTCGGTGCTTATCACTATAAATGGAAATCCACTATGGGAGAAGAAATAGTTTCTTGCCTGTATATCATGTCATGGTATTTCTCCTATGTTACCCATTCCCTAGCTGCTCAGCTTGTGTGCGTGTTCTGAGTACATTAATTTTGGCGACGAGTTGGAGACCTCCACACGCACTAAAAGTGAAAAAAGTAGCCTGAAGAAACCGCAGATGTCTTCCACAACAGGTTGGGAAAAGTCTACAACAGAGTGAAAACGACTGGCACAGATAACAGGAACAAGACGCAACAAGCATGAGCCACAAGTTTCAAAACAGAAACTCAAGGAGCCACAAAGTAAGTAGCCACAAAAGGAACATAAACAGCATGCCAAGCTGCCCCATCAGTGTCCATCAGACCGGACAGCCCCAGCCCAAGAATGCTGTGTTGTGTTCACCTGGCACTTATGGACAAAAGGTGCGCATTTAAGATTTGGTGAGGAGCTGCGCCAAACAAGTGTTTTGTTCTCTCTTCATCTGGTACATTTTGACAGTATCTGCGCCTTCAAGGAAAGTAAGCCATTTTTGGAAGCAAATATTGCGTGTTACTTATGATTGTAGGTAAACACAGTTGAACTGACAAGTTACATTATTGGAGTTCCTGTTTTGTTTTGGTTGTGTTGCTCTCAACTCATCAAATATGATGCTGCCAACACAAACTGAGCATGGCTATCTACTTTCATTTTTAGTCTCCTGTTAACATGCATCATGAGAATTTCATGTTGTGTTTGCTGCGCGTTTCTTGAAGGTGTCGTTGGATTGAACTGCACTCATCAAAATTTAGTATTACATTTTATCGTGGCTACAATGCCAGATGCAGTTATGTCTCAATTGACAAGGTAAAACCACTGGTATTCAAGGTGCGTGATGTCAAACATTGATGTCAAGATTTATCTACATGGAGTATGTTGCCTCATCTTAAACTCATGGAACAGTTGTGGGTGCAAGATGTTAAGGTGAGACATGTTTTTGTCTTTTATTGTTGGGCCTGGCTGAGACCTTTTCTCTGCAACACTTCCCAACCGTCGTTTTCAATTTTTGGAAGTATCATGGCTTGAGCTATAATCAACGTGCACAAGCTTACCTTCTCTGTGAAGACACGCTGACCAGCCTCTTGCCTCTTCTTTGTGAGTTCTTTTGTGACGGCATGCTACTTTTGGACGGCTGCACACGTGGACGCACCATGAGCCATCCGGCTCACCGTCACGTATGTGCGGCCATCTTGGGGTTGAACCTGCCTCAAGTTTGTGAGTATCTTCCTTCAATTTCCCAACCACGTGCACAGTGAACAGGGTTTAACGTGTACCGTCAGCGACTTGTGGAGTCATCATCAGTTCTAGTTCCAACCACGGAAGTTGTGCAGATCGGCTATCGGATTTTCGTTGGATTGCACAGAGGTGGAAGTTGTATGTATTGGAGCTATAATGTTTCCTTTGGAATATGCAGCGGAGAATGCAAAGGTGAACAGTTTGGTAATTAAATCTGTTTCAAGCTAGTTTTCATGTTGAATGTTCTTCAAGATCCTCTCAGACTCACAATGTTAATGGGACTCCCATTGTGTGTTCTTTGGTGACTGGAATAATGAAATTGTCACATCGTTTTTGCATAGACCGAGACTATTTTTACATTGATTACAACGTGTAACTGTCGATGGGAGCCTGTATCCTTCCAATCTTCGGCCTGTGTCACAACTACAGCGGTGACAGTCTCTTTTTGTTGTTTTATGAAGCTAACAATATTTCTATTTTCAGGTGCATGTTTATTTAACATGCTTAATATGTGTTTTTCAAGAGTGATATTTGTTTTTCTCTACAGTGATATGTTTCAATTGTTAGCTAGCTGTTTGCTGTTTCTCTCCTCTCTCTGGAATGCCTGGCATTTGTGTTTGGAATGGGTGTTAGCCCCATTCCCAAGAGTGGTTTAAGGGTTTATTTCCCTTTCACTCAGTGTATCGGGTGTTAGTCCCACCTTTGTTATGAGTAATGGGTGTAAGTCCCATTTACTCAGTTTATAGGGGGTGTCAATCCCAGCTATGTTATTAGGAATGGTTGCAGGGATGAGTTCCCTGTGTGCGTAAGACACCTTGTGCCGCACGTTTTGTTTCTGCAAGGTTTAGACCTTGTTTGCCTCCTTATTTGGAGAGCACATACGTTTTTTCAGGTTGTCCCTTGTAGTTGGTGGGGGCAGTACATTGGGTTTTTAGTCCCTCTAGTCCACATGACTTAATTTTCCTCACAGAGAACACATACGGTTGTCCCTTGTTTATGGTGGGGGCAGGACATTGGGTTTTTAGTCCCTTTAGTTCTCATGACTTGCCTCTCTACATGAGGGCACGTGTTTTACATTGTTGTCCCTTGGTTGTGTTGGGGCAGGATATTGGGTTTCAGTCCCTTTATTCTACATTATATTTTGATCTATATTTATTTTCTGTATTTGAGGAGGGGGATGGGTATATTTTATTGAGTATCCATCTTTCCTTCTTGTCTTTGGTTCCTTTCCTTCTCGTGGTGCGTTTTTTTTCGTCATCCCTGGGCCTGGGCTTTTGACTCTGTTTGAAATAGTTCATTTCCTCTTCATAATGCGGGTAGTTTTCCCTTCATCTTTGGTTTGTGGACTATGTACGTATGATGCACTTATATGTTTATAGTTTATTGCATGTTCATAGTTTTATGCATTTGTTCATTCTTCTGTTTATTAGGGAAGAGGTATGTAGTATTCTCATGTCATGGTGTTTCTCCGATGTTACCCTTTCCCTAGCTGCTCAGCCTGTGTGTGTGTTCTGAGTGGAATGTTGGTGTGTGGGCTATGTGTAGAATGCCTGGGTGACTGAATGAGGAGTGACAGTTGGTGAGAGGGGCTGAGCAGCTAGCAGGCTGCTCCTGGTGGGGCTGTGATTTACCACCTACAGGACTTATATATCTGTTATGATTACTTGATGAAGACTTTTATTACCTGCTAACCTACCTGTGAATAAACCTACTTGGTTTACATCATATCAGCGTGGCATGATTACTACAAACTCCCGTTCTCTCATAGGGGAATTTCCATTATAGTCATAAGCAACCCTCCCTCCTCCCCAGTGGAATGGATAGCGGTATTCAACTGCCACGTGCTGTTTATGATGGGATACTGGTGGTGTCTGGGTCCTTGAAGACACAGCTTTTTTTTTTAGCCATATAATGACAGACTACGAGGCTACTCTGTCCTGCTCTCCTTCATCTCTACCATAAAAAATGGTTTGTGAGGGAGATTGATGCTGTTTGCAAATCATCTCAAAATGTTCTCATTTACCTTAATCTGGCCCTTGTAAGTGTCTTTGCAGGCCTCCCTGAAGAAAGGTGAAGCTCCACACTTAAGATGACATATTGAAAAACTGCAGGGGTATCCCTGCAGGTGGGCGGGACTATTAAGTGCTTATGAGTATTTTGGAAATTCCCCTACGAGAGAACAGGAGTTACTAATAAGGACCTATTCCTTACTCTTCATAACTGAATCATGGCTGGGAGATGACAAGGCTCCCGGATTGCATTAAGCTGTTCCTCCAGGCTCTCAAACTGTCACACAAAATCACATAGACAAAAGGGTAGGTGGAATAGCTGTGAAAATTCAATGAAAGAATAAATCTCACCAAAGCTGAGGATGTTTCCATGCAGATGCAGATCCCAGATGCAGCCCTGCATCAACTTCCTCCTATAACTTTCTCCTTCTTTACAGACCACCCCATTGCAATGCAACATGTTTCCAGACACAGTTTCAAACTTTAACACTAGTCTCAAACCTGTGCATCTTTGATGAACTAAACATATGGTTCTACAAACCTAATATGCCCCATCCAAGAACTATCATCACTGGCCTAGACACACTAAACCTACATCAGATCATCCCCAAACTAACAAATCATTGTACACAGCATAGATGTGATTGTTTTCAAATCCAGAACTAGTTACCTTTGAAAGGATTACACCAGTCACAGAGTCAGACCACAATCTAGTAGCTTTCCAACACAAACCACCACAACTCACCACACCTAAGGCTACCTTATATGCAATCACATATTGACCGAGGAACAAACTCAATTTTGAGTGCTTAGAAGCACATCTAATATTCATCACAGATTAAGACCCAATGACTTCAGGGGCTGTATTAAAGTAAAGGCGCATTTTCATTGTTTGTGCGAAGACAATTTTTAAAAGGTACAAACAATGAAAATGCGCCCTATTACCATAAACGTGCTGCCCCCGGGGCAGAGTAAACTCGCTACGCCCCCAGGGCGGGCATTCAATGTGAAAAACAGAGCGGCTATTTTAAAGCTGCTCGTGTTTTCACAGTACAGGCGGCAATCCACCTCCACTTTGAAAGGGGGTTAGAGATCATCGTGCAGGCAGGTGCAGTCAGTGACTGCACCCACCTGCAAGGGTATGTCTGGGAGGATCCATGGGACCCCTTTCACCCCCTCTAGAGGGCCACCATCAGGTCGCACACTGTCAGTGCACCTTTAAGGTGATGCACTGTCAGTGCACCTCCTGAGAGCTTCTTTGCCTCTGTGCCTGCGTCTGTAATACGATGAGGGCACAGAGGGATAGGGATTCCCTCATTTGCATGGAGCATGCCATCATGCAAATGAGGAAGCGCCCCCTACAGATAGCGCCTTCACTCTCAGTATTGTGCTGCACAAACATCTGCAGCCTCTACTGTAATACCAAAGTGCCCCATGGGCGGGCAAAGCAGGCGCAAATGCCCGTTGTGCCCCCTGCACACTCTCTGTAATAGGGCCCTAGGAAGGTTTTGATATCCTAATACCAATAAAAACAACAAAGTAGGACACAAGAAAACATGCATCTTGGATGCATGAAGAACTAAAAAAGAAAAAAACAACAAATTGAAAAGCTACAATGCAACTTGAGCAAAACAAATAACACCCATGACAAACTTACCAGAATATACAAGTTAACTATCCAAAAGCTAAAAAGGTGCTATTCAAATAGAATAAAAAATGCTAAATGTGCAAATAATTTTTTTTAGAAAATGATCACTGAATTTCTTAAACCTAAATGCAGGGAAGAAACTCAACCCATTTCTCCAGAATTTGCTGACAAACTGGTATGTCATTACACAACCAAAGCAAAAATGTTGGATTTCTATTTAAAACAAAGTTAAACCACTAGCACCAATTCATTTTCAAGAATCCTCTCCAAGGGTAGACCAAGCCATCCTCTGCATTCCTTCAAACAACTATCAGTAAAGTGAATTATGGATCTTGTCAAAACAAGCATGCCAGCCGTCTGCCCTTCTGACCCTTGTCCAGCATACATCTTCAAGAAGTTCCTTTTTACTACCTCTGCTACTACATCTGTCAGAACAACCATCAATAATTCTTTAACAACAGGAGTTTTTCCTGAAGTCTTTAAAAAGGCACACATTCAGCCATTATTAAAGAAAACAAATCTGGATCCACATGACCCAAACAACTAGAGACTGACTACAAATGGACCATCTCAGGGCAAATGGATAGATAGGTCAGCTGATAGGGAAATAATTGAACCCTCCCAAAAGCTAATTAGTGAAACTCACCAGACATAGCAGGGTACTCAGAAAAAGACTAAAATGTATTATTTGCTACCAAATGCATGCATCATTGCCGATCAGCAAGGAAGAAGTGAGGTCTCCTGCCTTAGGGGTTCTCAGGCTGCTTCTTCCCAGAGTGTCTTGTTTCTGGGTGTTATATGCATTTTAGTAATGCCATGTCAGCAAAATTAGAATAAACACCAAGCCAAATATGGCTAACAGGGATGTGCTAGATCTGCACCATGCCAATTATAAACAGCTAGGTATGGGCACACCAGAAAGGCTGGCTCGGCACTGTGTAAGCAACTTGCACAAACAGATAAGGAAACTATCATTAAGTCAGGGCAAGCAAAGTGACCTTTCAGGTGGTTCAGAACAGCTGTTGAGGCTTGTCCAGTCAAGGTCAGATAGGAAGCCCTTTGGAGCTCCAGGCCTCATGTTAGTGTGATATATCTAAACATGAATGTATATGCGCATATATATATTTTTTCAACAATCCTCCCTTCAGGATAGTCCTATCCTACATTAGTGTAAAACCTATATAGATATATTCATTGAAAAAACCATAGGTTTCAGGCACATTATAGTTAGGAATTAGCATATAAGAAACCTTAGAAATTCACTAAAAACCATAGATTTCACACATGTTATAGTTAGCTGGGCATTTCACTGATACAAAACCATTGAAATTCCCCCGTTATAGTTAGTTCAGCTAACTATAACTCGCACTCCCGCAATGCACTGTTGATGATGTCACATATTACATCACTCATGACATGGTCAGTGACATCACTCATGACATCACTGATGACATCTCAAATGACATCACTGATGACATCATCCAGTAAATGTGTGTCTTTCTGAAAAATAAATATTTTTTATATATGTATATCTAAAGGTCATGGAAGAATAAATGGGTTAATAAGTGTCTAAATGGATGTTTTTTTGGTAAAATTGCTTGTATAACTGACTTATTGAGTATATCTTAGTGAATACATGTATTAGCCAATAATGTTTAAATATGTAAATATCTGTATCAGTGTCTCACTTTGTGTATAAGTGGCTGCATGGGTTGGTGAGTAGCTACATGAGTGTCGATATGGGTTATTAGTTGGTTTTTTGAGTATCAGAATGAGTGTCTGTATGGTTTGGTGGGAGGTATTACTTAGTGCACAGATGCATGAATGACTGACTCCCTGTTTGTAAGTGTTTTGTAGACAGAATGTGTGCAGGACTGTATGGGTGGATGAGTGTATGTATGGGTGTGTTAGTGAGTGAATGACTGTCTCAATAGTATCTTTATGAGCAACTACATATGTTTTAAACAAGTATATGTGAGTATTGATGTATATAAGTGACTATATGTGAGAGTGAGAGATTGGAAGAGTTCCTGTATAAATAATTATGTGTTTCTATAAGTGATTGTTTAAGCGAGTAAGTATGTGTACGTTTCTGTAGAAGTAAGTGTAGTAATGTGTGTATAGCTGTACATGCAAGTAAATGGATGTTTGATAGTTTATTTCCATGTGTGAGTATGTGTGTGAGTAACTCTATGGATGAGTATCGGTGTGTAACAGGATGTATAGGTGTATGAGTACATATGATGAGTGAGTACATGTATGAGTGACTATATAGAACTGTTGGTGAATGAGTGGATGTGTATGTAGATGTTGGAATTACCTAATAGGTTGTTGTAACTGGTATTGGTATCTCCATTTAAAAAAAAATAGTTTCTATTTTTGATTGTGTGTATCAAAGGTTATATTAGGGTGAGAGGAGGTCTGCCACTCTTTCACAAGGAAGATGTCATCAGTGATGTCATGAGTGATGTCACTGACCATGTCATGAGTGATGTAATATGTGACGTCATCAGCAGTGCATTGTGAGCGTGCGAGTTATAGTTAGCTGAACTAACTATAACGGGGGAATTTCATTAACGGGGTTAATTTCTGTAGGACGGTCTGACAAGTCTACAGCCCGAACCGCTGAACGGAATTACGTCAAACTTGGCAAAATTGTAGGGACTGGTACGCAGATGTGCCTTTGCTATGTTTGGTGAAAATTGCTCCAGTGATTTTTATGAAAATTAACTTCAAAAACACATATATATCTATAGCAGCTCACCCTAAGCTTACCCCATAGCTTACCCGTACGCGTACCGTACACATACGTACGCGTACCGTACACGTACATACGCGTACGTGTGCGTACCCCTACGTGCACGAGCTGCATGCTGATTGGCTGCCACTGTCTGTCAACACTCTAAAACAGAAATTGTGGGCAGCCATCTTGTGCCTCGGTAGAGTGAGGTACAGGAAAGCAGAAAAACAAATGTGTAGAACTCAAAAAGGGGGCAGGGTAGAAGCACCCTGACCCCCTAGGCCTGCTCAGGGGGTCCCACAAGGACCCCCAAGACCCCCCCAAAAATTTTTTTTCAAAAAAGTCGCGGGGTACCCCGCGACTTTAAAAAAATATATATATATTTTTGCCTTGGGGGTCCTTGTGGGACCCACTGAGCAGGCCTAGGGGGTCAGGGCGCTTCTACTCTGGCCCCATTGCGAGTTTCACACCTTTATTTCACTGCTTTCTTGTGCCTTGGTTCTAATAAGGCACAAGATGGCTGCCAACACTTCCTTGTTTGGAGAGTTGACAGACAGTGGCAGCCAATCAGCATGCCTTCCCGAGAAAGCTGCATGCTCATTGGCTGTCAACACTTCTAACCAGGAGGTGTTGGCATCCATCTTGTGCTAGTGTTGACAGACAGTGACAGCCAATCAGCATGCCTTCCCGAGAAATCTGCATGCTCATTGGCTGTCAACACTTCTAACCAGGAAGTGTTGGCATCCATCTTGGGTCTTAGTAGACTGAGGCACAAGAAAGCAGAAAAACAAACGTGTAGAACACAAAAAGGGGGCAGGGTAGAAACACTCTGACCCCTAGGGCTGCTCAGGTGGTCCCACTAGGATATTAATATATTTAAACGTTATCCGCTAATAGAATTAGCATTTAAAAAACCTTTGAAAACCTTTGAAATTCACTGAAAAAACCATAGGTTTCAGGCCTTATATAGTTAGGAATTAGCATAAAAATTTTTTTGCATAGAAAAAAACGTTATCCGCTAATAGAATTAGAATTTAAAAAACCTTGCGAATTCACTGAAAAAACCATAGGTTTCAGGCCTTATATAGTTAGGAATTAGCATTTAAAAAACCTTGCGAATTTACTGAAAAAAACATAAGTTTCATGCCTTATATAGTTAGGAATTAGCATTTAAAAAACGTTGCAAATTCACTGAAAAAACACATAGGTTTCAGGCCTTATATAGTTAGGAATTAGCACTTAAAAAACCTTGCGAATTCACTGAAAAAACCATAGGTTTCAGGCCTTATATAGTTAGGAATTAGCATTTAAAAAAACCTTGCGAATTCACTGAAAAAACCATAGGTTTCAGGCCTTATCTAGTTAGGAATTAGCATTTAAAAAAACCTTGCGAATTCACTGAAAAAACCATAGGTTTCAGGCCTTATATAGTTAGGAATTAGCATTTAAAAAACCTTGCAAATTCACTGAAAAAACCATAGGTTTCAGGCCTTATATAGTTAGGAATTAGCATTTAAAAAACCTTGCAAATTCACTGAAAAAACCATAGGTTTCAGGCCTTATATAGTTAGGAATTAGCATTTAAAAAACCTTGCGAATTCACTGAAAAAACCATAGGTTTCAGGCCTTATATAGTTAGGAATTAGCATTTAAAAAACCTTTGAAATTCACTAAAAAACCATAGGTTTCAGGCGTTATATAGTTAGGAATTAGCTTTTAAAAAACCTTTGAAATTCACTCAAAAAACTATAAGTTTTAGGGGTGTTATAGTTAGCTGGACATTTCACTCATACAAAACCATTGAAATTGCTCCCATATATTTAGTTGTACTAACTATATTTCGCGCACCCGCAATCCACTGCTGATGATGTCACATATTAGATCATTCATGACATGGTCAGTGACATCACTGATGACATCTCAAATGACATCACTGATGACATATATATATATATACTGTGCAGAGGGGCCATATCCCCAGCAAATTGGTGTGGCGCATCCATATTAAAATTGCGAAATGTATCCACTTAACTCCTACCTTAGTGGAAACATGAGCTTCTCCTCAGGCATGTCTGATACCTTCGGAATTTGCAAGGTTTTTTAAATGCTAATTTTTAACTATAACGTGTGTGAAACCTATAGTTTTTTCTGTGAATTTCTAAGGTTTTTTAAATGCTAATTTTTAATTATAACGCGGAAGAAACCTATGAGTTTTTGAGTGAATTTGAAAGGTTTTGTAAATGATAATTCTTAAATTTATTAATTATTAAATGTTTTTCTGTTTTTATTAAATTTCCTAATTTTTTTTATAAATATTTACATATTATTTTGTTTTATTTCATATTATAATGTAACATAATAACAAAACTAAATACAACATTTTTTTATTAATTATTTAAAAAAATATATATATAAAAATAAAATTTATATTATTCCTTTTTTTTTACATAGTCGCACCGTACGCGTATGGTAAACGCACCGTCATTTGTACTGTAAATTTTACTCAGCGCTTCCATGTGACGATATCTACGTTCGTACGACCCCCCGTACACGCACCTCCGAAAATTTTATAATGTTAAAAAGAATAAATGTATGTATTTCTTGTAAATTTTAAAGGTAGACATTATCTGGGATAATCAAGATTTTTTTTTTTTACTTTTAAGAACCGTATATTACTTTTTAAATTACGAACATCGCGATTGTACGTCCAGCGCACACGCATCGTAAGAGCATCAGAAGCGGAACATAAGAGCTCCGTAAGCACACCGTAAGAGTACGTACAATCATGTGACATTAAAAGAAGAGATTTCATTGGTTCATAATACTTCCAGCTCAAAATATTGAAAGACCCCTCCCATTATGTTCATTCTACTTGAACTTTCAGACAAGCAGGATCTTTTCTTTCAAGGTGAAGTTCTGTGCAACTCTACTTTATTAATATGGCTGCTCGGTCTCCATCATCATCAGGCCACTCTTCTGATGAGAACACTTATCTACCTGAGCCACCTAAAAAGAAGAAGAAGGAGGCTTTCATCTGGAAATATTTTAGTTTTCCAGATGGTCAGAAGAAAGTGAATACTCCAAAGGTCACTTGCAATATATGCCAAGTGACACTGTCTCGTGGTGACCCGACTAAAAAATACTCATTTGGGACTGCGAGCATGGACAGGCATGTCAAGAATTTACACCCACATAACTACGCGAGGGAGGCAACACGTAGCGGACAGGATGATCCACCACCTGCAGTGGCGAGCACCTCCAGTGCATCACCATCTGGAAGCACTCCAACGCATGTAATTGTTCCCCAGTTTGCAAATATAAAGTTCCTGTGCAAATATTACAACAAACTATTATGTTATGGGGAACAGTCAGTGGACCTGATTGTAAGGAGGTAGGAGCACCACCAATGCCCCAAAAACTGATTTTTTTTTTCAATTTCAAATACAGGTCCACAATTTTTTGTTTGGAAAAGTTCAATTTTTCTAGTTTTTGTTTAAAAAAAAAACAAAAAACGAAAAAAAAGAAAATTGTTCAAAAAACTACAAAAAAAGTACAAAAGAAAAAAGAAGAAGAAAACAGTTCTTTTTAGAACTACCCTCCTGGTCAAAAAAAAGAACTATATTTCTATGTTTGTCTGTAAAAGTTTGTCAGAAAGAATGTGTAGTTCATAAATGAATGAATGAATATGAAAGTGCAAAACTATTAGGATGTGCTACAGCATAAATCTATAGGGTGTTTACCTATAGTATACTGTAGTACCTCCGAAGCACTTGAATGTAACATATGTATACAAATATTTTACAAGTCTATGCTTCAATTTGCACTATTGGTGAAACTGTGTGGATGAATTTGTATGTATTAAGGGTGGTTTTACAACCCCCTTGTGCCTCTTTTACACAACAGTTGCATCACATTTGTGATGCAGCGGTGGTGCAAAAGATGTACCATGATGTATGCTATTTACAATCTGACGTAATTGGAAGGTGAGTCACATTGTAAAGCTGTGCGCCAAAAGGAGGGTTTCCTGCATAGAGGGTGGCTGTTCGGATGCAGGAACGCCTCCTAAAAGTGACTAAGTGAAATCTATAAGATTTCATTCAGTCACTTTTGGGCTTATACTGCATCAAAACCCTGCACCTGTTTGAAGCAGGTGTAAGGATTGACACAGCATTGTGAGCATAGGGCCCAAAGAGCATTCCTGGAGCTGTATTGTGCTTGCAATGCAAGTGAAGCAATGCGCCATCTTCACAGCACAGATACATCACATATCTGTGCCATTTTTGCCCCATAGTGCAGCACATTGTAAATATGGTGCATCCATAATGGTGATATCACAGTGCACAATAACTGTCATATCTCTGGGGATCTACCACTTATTCTAAATCTACTAATTACTGTTTTAATGTAGTGAATGCTTTACTACACACTGATCAATGACTCACTAGAAAACTATTGCAAGAGTAACAGAGTGTTTGGTAAAAGTGAAAACTTAAAATCTGCGAAATTCAACATAAAAAAGCAAATTTGCAGGTGCATAGAAAAATGTATGCACAATCTATAGGGGTTTGAAGTACTCACTGCCCTAACGCCTACTTTGCACCATGAGTACTTGACTACACACATAGGCCTCATTTATGAGATTTTTCCGTAGGAAAGTGCAGCATGCCTTTCTGTTACGCTTCTCTATGGCAAAAGAAAAATATAGGAATGCACCATATCTATAAGATACAGCATATTCTTATCCTTTTCCCTTTCACCGGTGCACAATAGTCTGCCTGCACCAATGCAGAAACCTTAGCAGAATGGAGCAAGCGTGTCTGCATTGCAAGGACGATTATTTTTGTACAGGTAGGGAAACCTTTCTGTTGAAAAATAATCACAAAAGACTTTTCCTTTTTCTACATGTGCTGCAGAAAGCAACACACATAGAAAAAAGACAGTGTCTCAGATTTAGAATTTATTGTAAATGTAGAACCTTGTCAAAAGGCCATGGGTGTTGCTAGAAACACCCGCACCAACAACCGTTACACACCCCTTTAATGTAGAACACTGTATTAAAGGGTCTGATATTTATCAGGCAACAGTACACCTAAAAAACTATCCTAGTGCTACCTAATAAATATTACGCTGACAGCTGTGCCACAGAACATCACAAAAAGTGACATTCCAATGGCACAAGAAGTCTCATAAATCAGGCTGTGAATGATTACAATTCTGCGAGGAAACTGTCTAGGTGAATGTATACAACTTTACTTTTAGAACATTCTACAAATAAGCACACAGTACTGTATGGTTCACAATAACACTAAAACACTAGTGTAAAACTGTTTTGTGAAAGTGTAATGATACACACTGGGGAATTGAAGGTAAGACAACTCAACTGTTGTGTAGAAAAGAGGATGCATAGTCTATACGGATTTGAAGCAGTCCATGCCCTAAGGCCTACTTTGGTACATAGAAGACTGCATGCATAGTCTATAGGAGTTTTGAAGCACTCAATTTGCTCTATAATTACTTGGGTACCGACTGTATAATTACACTTCTGCAAAGAGACTGCATGAATTAATTTATAATAACTCCATTTTTTCCACAGTGCATACATAAGGACATTTCAATGAATACCTCAATACAATACTAAATCAGCAATGACAGAGTGTTTGCTACAAGTATAAGGAGAAGACTGGGGAATTGAAGGTCTAAAACACAAATTTGCCGGTACATACAACAGTGCATGCATAGTCAACAGATGTTTGAAACAGTCCATGCCCTGAGTCCACTTTACCTCATAAGTACATTGGTACTGGCTGAAAGATTAGAAACCTGCAAGGAAACTATTTGGTTGAATGCATAGCAGCTTCACTTTTAGAATATAGCCTTATAGCTCACCGTAGAGGACTATACCGGCTATTAAAGACCCTCTACAAGCGTTAAAGGCCCGAATCGAAGGCAAGGAACTTTAACAAGGCAAAGGGACTTTAATAGCCGGTATAGCCCAGCTATGAAGGGCTATAAGGCTTTTAGAACATTCTGTCATTAGAATGCAAAATGTCCTAACAAAAAAGAACAATGCCTTCAGGGAGTGCCAGGGGATTGGAATCCCCTCAGACTCCCTGAAGCCTTTATTCACAGCCAGAACAGTGAACAAAGGAACATTGAAATGTTGGAGCTCCAAGCTTATACCAGCCATTATAAGCCCAGAGCACTCCATTTTTATCAGCGGAGCTCCCAACATTCCAATGTTCTAATAGTTTATAGATAAGCAGATACTGCTGTATGGCTCAATACAATACTGAAACAGTAGAGTGAGAATGATTGCTGAAAGTGTAATAATACACACTGAAGAATTCAATATAGAAAAGAGTACTTTGTAGTTACATAGAAGACTACAAGGATAATCTATGCAGGTTTAAAGCAGTCCACAGCCTAAGACGTACTGTCCTCCATGAATATTTGGATACTAACTAGATGATTACAGTTCTGCAAGCAAACTGCCTACTGAATTTTAAAAAGCCTCATTTTTAGAACACTACATACAGAAGGACATTCTGTTGAATAGCTCTCTTTAATACTGGATCAGCAATCACAGAGACTTTGCTGAAAGTCAAAGGATATACACCTGGAAATAAAAACTATAAAACACAACTTTGCTGGTGCATAGAACATTGCATTAATAATTTATAAAGGTTTGTAGTACTCCATGCCCTAGGACCCATTTTGTTCCATGAGAACTTGGATACT
This sequence comes from Lissotriton helveticus, assembly GCF_964261635.1. Lineage (NCBI taxonomy): Eukaryota > Metazoa > Chordata > Amphibia > Caudata > Salamandridae > Lissotriton > Lissotriton helveticus. The sequence continues at coordinate 1,211,382,992 of NC_136067.1, read as the reverse complement.
TGCTGAATGATTACAATTGTACAAGAAGAGTCTCTCAAACCATTTTTAATTTTTAATCATGAATTTATTCTTCTAACAATTCATAATTTAATAGAACTTCCACCATCACTTCATCTGAAATTTCGTTCTCTTCATCAGGAATTCCAAAAGTCATGTTATGTAACTCAACGTCGTCTAATGCTTCTCTAAACTCATTGTCAAAACTTTGATCTAAAAAATCGCAGGTAATATCTCCTGCACCAATACTTTCTTCTTCATTTTCGCTGTCTATGAAACGTATATTAAGCTCCTCGGTCAAACTGTCAGTAATTCCATATTTCTCCTCCATATTCTTCTGCTCTTCTTCCATAATGAATTTTATATGTTGTTGTTCCTTGCAGAAAAACATAAACACTTCATTTTATCATTTTCCCTAATACATAATACAAAGCTAGCTTTATCAACTATTTTCCCTTTAAAAAATATTATGCAAAACCTTTCTCAAGTACTTTATATGATTATATCAATTAAATTTGCTTATATGAATTTTTTGTTATAAAATGTCCTTACATGTTCAAACCAGTCACTGTTTATCATTATAGAAATAAACTAAGGCTATTATAATAAAATGCAGTACTAAAAAAAGTAAAACATTTCTATTCAGCTTACCAGTTCCAAAGCAGTTAATGTGTTGTAGTAAAATATAATGAACACAGGTACACTAACTATATATATTTTTTAAATTCTTCAAATGTGTTTCAAAGATACAAACGTCTTTACAAACTTTTGTACACCATAGACGTTGTACTACTTCACTTTTGTAGAGGTACATCCCATCGATCATTTTTGATACTTAGTTATACTTACCTTCAAAATAATACATTTAAAAAAAAAGAATTATTGCAAATTTAGCATCTGTAGAAGACAAAAAAATAGTTACAATTTATCTTTTACAACACAAATTTTTTGCTGTTCTCAGAATATATTGAATTTCACTAGAAACAGTGAGTTTAATAGTACTCATCGGGGAACATTGTTTACAACGCGGTGTTTACACCGCAGTACCTTTACAACGGTGCCATTACAACGCAAGTCGTTACTACGACTTGTGCTGGATGGCTCTGTTGTATAAGGAATATTGTAATTTTATATTCCAACACCTTCCCTACTGTTACGTGGGCTGGTGTTAGAATATAAAATTATAATAATCCACAATCCACGCTCACCAACGCAAGTCGTTGTACCGACTTGCGTTGTAAAGGCAGCGTTGAAAAGTACCACGATCTAAAAGATCGCGTTGTACTAACGTACATCCGTACTCATCACATAACAGCGGGCAAAAAAAAGACAATCAAACAGATTATCTTAAAAAAAACCAAACAACAATCTCATTAAGAATCTATAAAATAGAAATAAAACATATCCTAATTTTTTTTTTCTAAGAGCAATTTCTTACGTAACTATGAGGTATTTCAAACAATCCTGAAATAAAAAAACGCTATCATTAATTTTATTCCATCACAAAACTTGAAAAAAAATTATTAAAGATTTCACAAACTTTTCCGTATGGCCAAATAGTATGTGTGAAATTCATTTTGAAAGTTGTTCAATAATAACTCTGAACATTTGCCTTCCAGTGTTTTGATCTAAAACCATTGATATTATTTGCACCGTCCCCCAGTGCTGATCTGTCATCCCAATGCAATTCAACATCTTCATAGCCACCCTCACATAAGTGGCCCACCATCTCAACCACAACATTATCTCTTACGTCGACGATACCCAGCTCATCCTCTTCCTCACCAAGAAACCACATACCATAAAAAACAACCTCCACAACGTAATTAAAGATGTCACCAAGTGGATAAGGAGTAGCTCTCTAAATCTGAACTTGCACAACATGAAGATACTCATCCTCAAACCCATCTACTCAGCTTCAGATGACTTCTGCTGTCCAAGTACACTATAAACAGTACCAACACCTACTGACCATGTACACAACCTATAATGTATCCTTAACTCCTCCGTCTGCATGTGTAAGCAAGTCTACAGCATCTCCTCATATTGCTATAACACCCACCACATGCTCTGCAACATTTATAAGTGCAGCGTAACTAAAAGAAAAAGAACAGTGACACAGGCCCTCATTAAGAACACACTACACGGTGGCAACACACTCTACATAGGAATATCAAGCAAACACCTACAACGACTACAACAAATCCAAAACACCTCTACCTAACTGATCTTCAATATCCTCTGCTGCAGCCACATCACTCATAACCTCATTCACCTACACTGCTTTAACATCAACATGAACATTATCCTTCAAACTCGTCACCCTCCCTTACAAAATACTCTAGAACAGCAAACTAATCTACCTTAACAACAGTAATCATGAAAGGCTAAATTTTAGCTCTTAAAATGTTGGCTTTAAAAATATTAGGTAAGATTTTGGTAACTCTTTAGGCAAACGTTGCTTAAAAACTAATTGAGTATCATTACAAAGCGTCCAACCTTTCAGACATCTTAAATAAAGAGTGTAGTGTCCAGATGTTGTAGAAGGTCCATCATGATAAATAATTGCAACAGTTACAAAAGTTCTTCCTGATATTGATACTTGAGTAGCTACAAAATGTTTAATTAAAGTTTCCAATTTTCTTCCATCAGCTCTACAACGTTGCAGAATTAAAATAACATACTGTCCATAACACTGTATAAATAATGTTGATGACATTTCTGATTTACATTGGCTACACTCCATGTTTTGATTTGCTCTTCTAACTAGATTATTAAAAGACACTGATTTACACTCTGGTAAAGTCAAATATATAAATCTTTCAGTGTCTATGTCAGTGATACATGTAGACAAACAATTTTGACATTCATGTTCCCATTTATAAGAAAGGCCAAAAAGGGTTTCAATATCTATACCTTCATCTTCCAGTACACCAAGCATTAACATTAAAAATTCCTGACAATCTTGCTGTATATTTTGCATAAATGGAGTAGAACCAGAACATATGTCCAAAAGATTTTGAATATTAGAAACACTTTGTATATTAGTTCTATCAGTACTACATTTCTCATAAATAGAATACAACAATGAAGAGAATCTTTTCTCCCGATTTTCAGCAATTTGCTGTTGCAAACTTTGAAGAAGAAAAACAACATTAACAACTACATTAGCATAGCAGTTGACACCACAACTAATTTTCAAACCGATATCCAACATTTTCTTCAACACTATCCTTTTTCTTTTTGCGTGCAGGCGCAACTTCATCTTGTTTTTTTTCCTTCCTCTACAGTTTCACTACAGATATTCTCTAATCTTCTTTTTCTACCTACAACACGCTTTTCAAACACTGGATATTGGCCTAAATTGGGTGCATATTCTCTTCTTAATCTATTATACTCTTTCACACAATTTGCATCTGCACTATCCTTTGTCTCATCAAAATCAATCAAATACAGCCCAGATAAAGTTCTCACTCGGGACAAAGCAACATATGCCATACCCTCTTTAAACACGGTACTTCCAATATTCACTAAAGCACTATCTACACTTAAACCTTGAGATTTATGATTGGTCACCGCATATACCAAACAAATATGAAACTGTTTTCTGCGTACATACAAATCTTTTACAAGCAAAAACCGAGATGAACACCGACTAAATTGTTGTATTTCAGCAATTTCATCACATTTGATTTTCAAAAATTCAATCCTATCTCTATTTACATAATTAACAAAATCAACAATTCTACCCATTGCTCCATTTACTAAACCTTTTTCCACATTCAAATTACGTCGTAAAATTACCCTACAGTTTTTACATACATATAAATTCTTTTTTAACCTAGCAGTTTTACTTATCGATTTCTCTAAAGAATCTAATTTGCTCTTCAATTTTTCAGTCAAAAGAATAGTGATTCCTTCATGTTCTATTTTATCAATAGCTTCCAATTTTATAATTTCTTCATTTTCCAATTTTAACATTTCTTCATTGAATATAGAACATTCACGTAGTGTTGGCATTAAACAGATTACAGAGTTGTTTTCTGAAATTTCCATATATATTTTCTCAGGAAAAATATTTTCATTTGGAAACAAATTGGGAAGTAATCGTCTCTGTAAAGCTTGTTTGCCATGTTCTGTCAGTTTTCCAATCCTTATATCTTGAAGAATTTTTCCATAATCTGCATCATTTGCCTGACGCATATTTGTAATAAGTTCCTTATATTGAAAATATGACCAAATGTTAACGTTTCCAATACTCCCCAAAGACTTTCTTGTATCTTCATGTGCCAGTGTTTTAAACACTGGTTGTCCTTTCACAGGAGTAAGTTGTAGTAGAGCTCCAAAAACTATGACGTGTTTTCCTCCAAATCATACTTCATACTCTGTTTTAAGAACTTGCTACATTCTTAAATGCACAAAGGCAAGCATTAAGTTTGATACCATGCTTACCTCATCAATAATGAGAAGTTTTATTTTCTTCAAGACTCTTGAAACTTCAAAACAAGCTTCTCCAGATAGCTTGTGGTATTCCAATTTGTTTTCATGCTCTACTGGTAGCATTAATAAACGATGTAAAGTAATTCCTTTAATATTGTGAGCCGCCAACCCAGTTGGAGCAGTGACAACACAAGACAAATACGAGTCAGTTCTTTTGTGTAAATAAGTTGAAATTACTTTTATTAAAAAACTTTTTCCTGTTCCAGCTTGTCCACTCACGTACAATCGGATAGGTTGAAAGGATGAGCAAGAGCACTCCTTGTTTTCATGAAGTAATCCATGGTTAATCTGTTCTTTCACTTGCTCATATATTTCTTTCTGCTCAACATTTAGTTGTTCTTCCAAAGTTCCTAAGTTTCTTACATCTTCTAGAGCTTGATACATTGCTGTTTCCACCTCTTCCATAGCAGTTGCTGCTTCATTTTGAATAATTGGTTCTCCTAATGGATCCTGACTTAATGAAGCAGAAGTTTGACTATTCTGAGAACTGTCTCTAGCAATCTCAGCTGCAATTGTAGCTTCTTGCTCAATTTCATCATTCAACATCTTCATGTAATTAGTAAAAACAGGATATTCTGTAGTGTCTTTAGTAGCATTGAAGGAATCTTCATAGGTCTCAAAATCTCCAAGTAATTCTAATTCCGAACGCCATGGCTTGAAAAGTTGCAAAAGAGCTAAATAGTAAAATTCCCTTTTGTCAGGTGTTTCACAACTCAGTTTACGATGATTAATCAAATGTCCCTTTCTTTGTTTCACCAGACATCTTTCAGATCCAATCACGCATATATACTATTATTGATGTTTTCTGTAATATTCTGTTTAAAAATATAGTTTTGCAACACTTTATAGAGACAAATGTTCTCAAGATGATGACTTCTATTTGGTTAATATGTATCCAACATTTTTGTTTTCACAATATCTGTACTTTCTGGCTCCTTTACAGCTAAATATTCAATTTCTTGTACAGATTTAAGTACTCGGTTTCGTTTTGCAGAAAGACCAAGACTCACCCAAATGATTCTTCTAGATTTGGAGTAAAGACTTGAAGATGATAAGCGATCTAAACATTCATATGCTCCAATTTCTCGATGAGATAACATCTTCAAACTCTAAGTATATAATTTCTTACTTAGACTCTTCTCGTGAGAAATCTCTTCCCATATTTCCGTCAATTCTGTCTTTTCTGATTTGGTTATGTAAGATGTCACATATCGAGCAACAGCTATGAAATTGTCTGCAACGTATTGAATATCCATGTTAGCATTCCACATAGACCAAATTAATGGGTTGTAATCATTTATATATTTTGACTCTTCATTTCTTCTTAAGTTGTAGGTATTTTTTGGAGACTTTCTTCTGATACTATGTCGCAGAGATGACATAAAATTGTTCACTCTTCCTTTCGATATTACAGGACGTGGGAATCCAAAACGACATTTGGTATAGAATTTATCCTTTGATTTGTACTTTCGTCGACAGTATTTGCCACAACGATGACTTTAAAAACGTAAGACTTTTTCTCTTAAGTCCTTATCTTTTGTACATGTTGCATATTCTTCAATGAAAGACAATACAGCGTCATCTGAGTCTGTTCCAAATTTGGGAGCATCTTTAATCCATATTAACATATGTATGTGAGGAGCACCTCTTGCTTGATACTCCTTTCTCCAAAAGAAATCCAAAACCTCTCCAAGAGGAGGATTTGTTTTATTGGTGATAAAAGACATCATAGCTTCAAATCTATGATTGAAATACCTGCATACATTAACTGGATCCAAAGAGCACAATTCTCCAGGTGTCTTGTATTCATTATTTACTATAGTTGCATTTGCCTTTCGAAGAAATTGAAGTAAATCATCCCAAGCATATTCAGCACAGCTTAGAGTAAGGAACCATGTAGGAGTTCCTAAGTTCCTTAGCATACATTTAAGTTCTCCATGACAACGGTACCAGTACTCATTAGTACCACGCTGACATGCCATAAGATTAATCAGATGAGATTCCAAACATTATCTTTCAAGTGTACTTTATCCATAACTTCCTTTGCTGAAACATTTTGCAGATGTACACCTGTTTTCAATATATGATTTACTGCATAAGAAAGTCCAGACAAGTCACTCTCAAACAAAAGATGAAACAAATATGGAATACATTGTCGAAATCTTGGATCTTCAGCATACAATCTTGATGTCCGGTGTTCATATGCAGGAATCTGCACAGGTCGGTCATCATATCGTCCACCTTTTCCTGTTGGAAACAACTGAGGAAAGCAGCGAGCTTCCAAACTTTTTCCCATACACTAATGGGATTTCACTCTGCTTCTTTCATTTAAAACAACTCTATAGTATCCCCATCACTTCTTTAGAATGAAGTGGATGAACACTGTAATGTTCATAGACTTCTTCTGTTCTGGACACATCCACTTTTTCAATCTGTCCAAGTGACAAGTCACTGTCTTCTTCTACAGTTATTTCTTCTTCTCTCAGAAACACAATTTCCTAATAGTGATTGTTTTTTATCAGATACAACGTTGCCTTTTTAACTTTCCTAACATCCACTAATTCCTGCCAGATTTTCTTACTCTTAGTAGGAACACCATTAACTAAAATAACTAAAGGTTCATCTTCTACATTTTCTACACCAATTGTTTCAACATTTTTCTTTAAATCTAGAGGCAAATATACAACTCTTCCCTTTAATCCTCTTTGTAAATCTGAAGAAGGCAATTTCCCTGTTTTAGGCTCCATACGAACAATAGCTTGAAATGGATGAACACATTGAATAAGAATAGACTCATAAGTATTTAAATCCATCAATTCATAAGGAATATTTACCAACTCAAGATTATTATACACAGCTCTAGCAGGCATTTTATTCTCATCTAATTTATTATAACAATATTTACAAATACGCTGATCAGAACCCAAATCAAAACAATTCTCTACCAACAAATAAGTTGCAAAATCCTTCCACTCATTATTATTTTCTTTTTCACTTTTTACATACAGATCAACGGTACTAGTCTGATTTTTATAATGAGTACGTCGACAACAGATACAAGAACAATTTGGCCTTTCACCAGAAATTACCTCAAACTTAGAAATTTCTTGCTCAAATTTTTCTGTACTACAATGCTGTACATTCTCTTCTACATTTCCATCTATTAACGGATCAATTTCTGCACAGTGTTCTTGAGGACCAAAATAACTAACCTCTATTTGATCACAAACCTTAATTACATCTGATACAGATCCATTCAAAAGAGCATTGTTCAACTTCTTTAACATTAATGCTGGACTTTTTGCATAATACAACCTTCTCACTAATTTCCTCATTTGAGTATGATGAACTGCTAACATTCTGAAATGGTGAAAAACACTTCAACACTCTTTTTTAGAAAGACAAGCTAAAGAATGTCCTTGCAAACCAGTATTTTCTCTCACTCTGCAAGGGTCTAATCCTTGCAACATCTTAATCTTTTGTTTAATACTTTTCTTACTATAATTAGGTAAGAAATTGCGTAAACAATCAATAGACTCCTGCCGTACACTACAAATACTACTGCAATTCCAAGTGTACACTGGAGCTTTAGGACGTCTCCCTAAAACTTCATCAGCTAACAACTGTTCCTCATTTCTAGGAACAATTTTCTCTTTCTCAATAGGACAACCATTTCTAACCTCATAAGCACGACCACTAGTGTCAACTGCATGCAACAAATCTTTACTCTGAAGATAACTTTCTTCATTAAAAAAGGCTCAGAACTTGAACTATGTTTCCATTCACCCTGAAAAACCTCTGAAAAATGACTTCTACTAATTACTCTTCTCCATTTACTTTTGTTCTTCATTAAATTGATTGGCTTATCTAGTGATCGAATTCTATTGATTACTAAAATGAAAAGTATTTTTTTCAATTCAAAAGCTTTCTGAACTGCATTCTCAATATATTTCTTTTTTTGTAAAAAGCTCTTTTTCTTTTACAATTCTTTACATTCTTAGTCAAATTTAATACAATTTGATTATAGTACATCTTCTTCCTTATCTCAGTGTATACATTTTTCCTCTTTGTATTACACTCAGTTTTTGCAGAACATAATACTACACGGTTCTTGTATTTTCTCTTGCTTGCAGAAACACGTTTTTTTTCTTTGCACACACTACTCTTACTGTTTACCAATCTTCGTAGAAAACTTTTCAATTTTCTTACCAGGACATTTTTAAGTTTTCTTTATACATTTTTCTTGAGGTAAATCTTGTAGATGACTTCTCTTTAAATAACTTGCTTTCTTTCGTTGTTTTGTCTGCTTAGCCTTACTAGGCATGATGACTTTTTTTAGTATTGATGAAAAAAATCTAGTATAAAAAGAGATATCACTTTTGAAAAATAAATGTATAAAACACACTAATATATTACTCTTAAGAAGAGAGCAGAGATTAGACTAAACATTTAAAATACAGAACTCAGCCCATGTATATGAACACTGCATTACAGTGCAGAAACCTGACTCATTTTCAAAATACATTTCCAATATGCAGCATTAGTTTTTTGCCAGCATTACATCCAAAAATTGAGACACAATACAAGAAGAGGCCCAAGGTGCTAGTAAATCTGCCCAAGACTGCATGCAGCACTCTATCTATATTGAGTAGGGCATTGCTAAGAGGAAGTATGATAAAACAGAGAGAATTAAGAGGGCAGAGGAGTGAGTCTAAAAAGAAGGGGGAACATTAGGGGACAGGAAAGACCATGACGACAGAGAGAGACTAAGAACACAGGATGCAGTTTGAAAAGAAACAGCACTATCAAAAAAGACTAGTGAAAATAAGGAAAGAGTGGAAATATCAGAAAAGAGAGGACAGTATAAGCAGAGAGAGGTAGACTGTGAGAACAGACAGGTGAGATTATAGAACAAGATGCCAATATAAACATTTCATTTACACAGACACTCAGTGTGATCCTGTACCAACATTTTAAAACCATACATTTTTCCAAAACACATTTACCACACTAAAACGTTTAAGACACAGAACTCGTCCCACGTATATGAGCACTACCTTACAGTGCAGAAACCTGACTCATTTTCAAAATACATTTCCAACATGCAGCATTAGTTCTTTGCCAGTATTACATCTAAAAATTGAGACACAATACAAGAAGAAAGAGGCCCAAGGTGCTTGTAAATCTGCCCAAGACTGCATGCAGCACTCTATCTATATTGAGTGGGGCATTACTAAGATAAGCTAACATACTGGTCTCTCTGACGAAAAGCCGTTTGCTGTGGTAGGGTGGGAGCCGCGAGGTTCTGCCCTACCACAGCAAACAGCAGTGTCCCGGGATTGGGCACCCCGGGACACTGCAGGAGCTGGCCCTGGGGGGTGGCGGTCCCCAGGGCCATCAAGGGCTCTAGGAGGGGGGCCGCACAGCCCCCCTCCCAACAATTAAAAAAGCCCCGGGGATGGTGGTCCCCGGGGCTGGGGGGTCCATCATGGAACCCCCTTTTTTCAATATTAGAGCCCTGGGGGGTAGCGGTCCCTGGGGCTAAGGGGGGCCATCAGCCCCCCCAAACATAAAGTTAAAGCCCCGGGGATGGGGTCCCCAGGGCTTAGTAAAAATGAGTAAAATAAGCTTCTTTTTTTTTTACGATAGATTTACCGTATGGTGCAAATGCTGTGAGTCGTCCCGGAAGTTTACCTTAGCAAGAAAAAAAAAGATTTTGACATTGAGGATCATTGAAAAACTCCCTAATCAACCCTAAGAGATAAAACAAGTACTATACCAAACAGCAAACGTTTCCTATCAATCTACACACTCAATCTACACACATACACAAATTAATTATAAATCACATTTATTCCCTCAATAAATTCAAAATGAAACACACTTTTCTATTGCTTGAACTTTTGAACTCTTTCCAACTGACAACACTTTCAACCCTTCCCCCATTGCACATTCTGCCAGTTACCATAGAAACACTTCAGGGAACACCTAACTGAGCACACAGGTGAAAAGTTCATCATACATTGTTGCAAATCAAAACAGCAAGTGTGCTTGACTTTTCAATATACTAGCTCATCGAAAGTACTGTACTTTTCTATCACTTTTACTTAACCAATAAATAACAGGCTTTTAAAAAACAGAAAATTGCACCCTAGTTTTGTAGCTAATAATATCCACTTATCCACCATTTAAAAAAAAATCAAACTGCCCTTTCATTTACAGAGACCATCTGAGTGCATCCAGACCTCTCTTCAAGATGTTTAACATGTGGATTGTGGGACACAGCTATATTTTCTGGAGTGAAAGGTATGCACAACAGAAAGGAACTCACAAAGACCTACGTTTATCAAATGTAGACATTAAATGGATTGGACAGGGAGGGTTAAAGTGGCATCAATTGATGCCATTGGTGAAATCCTTTATGCATCTCGAACACCCTGAAGCCCTAATTGTGCACTGTGGTGGCAATGACCTAGGCGCTTTGACTGGGGTAGGACTGGAAATGTTTATGAAGAACACCTTTACAGAACTGATGTCACTTTTCCCAAAACCTGCCTTTGTCTATTCTAATATTTGTCAAAGGCAGAAATGGAACTGGTCCAATCAATTTTGTCCACAAATTGAGAAAGCTAGGAAGCATGTTAATAAATGTTTCTGCATTTCTCAGAGACTATAGAATGGGGTCCATTTACCATAACAATCTGCGCTTCAATATGCATGACATCAATAGGAGAGATGGTGTACATTTTACAGATGAGGGGAACAGAGTCTTTCTCTTGAACCTCAGACTCTGCATCGGTACTTACTTGTAGGTACTAAAATCTCCCAATAAACACAAGGGCTCTTTTTAGAGCCACCAAACATCTAAACACATACACTTCATAAATATCTAAAACTATTTTACTTTTTCTTGCTTAGGTAAGCTTACGTGCCGACTTACAGTCCTCGCACCGTACGCGCACTGTAAATCTATCGTAAAAAAAAATAGAGTCTATTACACATTTTTTATAACACCCGGAGACCCCATCCCGGGGCTAAAAAAAACATTGTGGACCGTGGGGGGAACCCCAAAGCTCCACTTTAAACCAGAAAGTGCTGGCAGCCATCTTGTGCCTTGGACCGAGTGAGAAGGAAAAAGGTGGGAGAACCATAAAAAAACAAGAAAAGGGGGCAGGGTAAAAACATCCTGACCCCACTAGGTCTGCTCAGGGGGTCCAACAGGTTTTGCATTTTCGGCCTGGTGGCGCTGAGTGCGCGAACACGGTCAAAAATGAAAGAAAACAAAGTGTGGGCTCCCTCGCTCTGTTTTTTAAAGCCCCCGGGTGGGCCAGGTCCTGGGGGCAATGCTTATTTTTGTGGCAGGGGCCCGGTAGTGCCGCCACAGCCCCAGGAACCGCCACCTCCCCTAGACTTGATTGTTTATGCGCTGGGGCACGCGGCCCTCCCGCAGCCCCGGGGACCGCCACCTCCCCGGGCCTTATATCTAAAAAACATTGGGGGCTCCTGCCACCTCCCCGAGGCAATCCTTATTAATGTAGGGGGGCCTCGTGGCCCCCCAAGCTCCGGGGACTGCCACCTCCCCAGGGCTAAGATAGATTATGTGTGTGGAGGGGGCTTGAGCCCCCCACACTGCCCCGTGAGCCACCACCTCCCCCGGACATTGTTTATTTGAATGGGGGGGTCCATTGTAGACCCCTGGAGACCCAAACCTCCCCGGGGCTTTCAAAATCTAGGGAGGGGGGCCACACGGCCTCCCTCCTGGAGCCTTCAATGGCCCTGGGAACTGCCACTCCCCAGGGCCGGCCCCTGCAAAGTCCCGGGGAGCCCACCCGGGACATTGCTGTTTGCTATGACAAGGTGGGAGCACGGCTCCCACCCTGTCATAGCAAACACTGCTTTTGTTTTCAGAAGCGAGAGCAGGAAAACCTGCTCTTGCTTCCAAAAACCAATGCAGATTGCTTTTGCACAAGGAGAGCTGCATCTCAGCAGCTTTCCTTGTGCAACAGCAATGCCGGCTCCCGCAGGAGGCAGGGAGCTGGCTGGGACCGTGGGGGCATTGGGGCTCCCCCCACGGTCCCCAACGGAGAGGCCAGGCCCCGGGGAATTGGGTCCCAGAAGTGGCCCTGGAGGGCTCCCCAATAATTAAAACAAATATAAAAAAAAAAGAAAGGCAGGTTCTGAGGGATATGGTCCCGGGGCCATAATTGGCCTTAGGAGGGGGCCAAGCAGCCCCCTTCCAAATATAAATTTAAGAAAATAAAAGTCTGGCCAAGCCCCAGGGGATGGGCTCCCCGGGGCCTAAATTGGCCTTGAGAGGGGGGCCCGCGGCCCCCTTCCCGTTTAGAAAAAAATAACTTTTTATAAAAGGGGTCAGGCCCTGTGGGATGGGGTCCCCAGAGCCCCAAATTTTTTTTTTTAAAAGCGGTGCCACACAGCCCCCTTCTAAAAAAATATTTTTTAAAAACTGACAACTCCCCGGAGGCCCCACCCCCTCCCTGCACCACTTTGCAAACGTGCCCCATGGCGCGTTGTAAGTTGGGGAATTAATTCCCTTTGAATACTGAGGGTCTCTGGGGGACAACTAGCACACCAGGTACCTCCAAAAAGCGCCATAGAGCTGGATTGCAGAGAGGTGGTCCGAGGCCACGCCCCTTTTTACACCACTGTGCTGGTGGGGGGATGAGGTCCTCTTGTGTCCTGAGGACCTCAGGACACAAGTGGACTTCATCCTCGAGCGTGTATATATTGGACTGCTATTTAAATACAAGTCTCCCAGCTGTCCAATATGACAGCAATGGGCTGAATTCTCATGTCCTCACAGAAACCCAAAAAGTGTGATAAACCACTCATTACCTCCCTCTGTTCACACATGTGCCTTTGGACAGACAGCTTAGCGGCTGTTAAAGCTTTCTTGCTGGTGCTGGGAATGAACTCATTATATTCTAATAAAAACCAGGCATTCCTATCCAGTCAAAATCTATCGTTTGCAGTGTGATAAAAGGAGGACACTTGTTTTAGCTGTTCACCTCTATAGCAGCCACTAACTACTCATATAATATGAATGCCTTTAATATTTAAAATGTTCTGTCTAAATCTACGCCACCTCAGTGATACATCCAACTTAGCTTTCCTATTTGTAATAATGATTTTACATGAGGTATATTAGTCTATTGACATATTGAGTTTATTTGAAATTTCCTTATAAAGTGTTATACCATATGCCCAGGTTCTGTATTACATGTACATTAAATGACATTAGAGTGCTCTTTCAAACCTGTCACTTTACTGCTACTTTGACTTGGCATATGAAACTACTTGCCAAGCACTGAACTCCTATTTTCTACATATAAGTTACCCCTAAGCTGCTAGGTAGCTGATAGGCAGTACTAACAAAATGTTGGGCATCTATTTTAAATTTTTGTTCTGTCCTAGTTGTGTAAAAAACACAAACTCGTTTTTCTCTGTGAGGCTTACTTTTTTCCTATTGAGTGCCTTTTTCTAGGTAAAGTTAGTTTTAACATTACTATGTTAAAATTAACACTATTTTAGCATTATATAGCTTTAGCTATACCCAAAGGTATCAAAGCGCTTTATTTGTTATGAGATAACATTTACAAGAGGTACATGAAACATGAACAATCCTTAATGCATCAATTATGTACATTAAAACACAAAATATCTTCTCTGAAACATAGAACAATGTATGCAAAGTCTATTCTCAAGACCTGGCTATTCGCGCAGTAACGTACCCCCCCCCCAGCGCTTTGAGACCCTTCCGGGTGAGTAGCGCGCTATATAAATGTTCATGATTGATTGATTGATTGATTCTCTTTTAATATGGAATGCTTGGAATTTCTGCCTCGATTTTTAATTCTAATTTTTACCATTCTGAGAATTAAATCATTGAAGTTTCACACATCTATACTTTGTTACAGCTGCACTTTCCATAGTTGCGCACAACTACTTAACATATTTTATATAATTTGTATTCTTACCTTTATTTGCAGGGCTATCTGGTGATGATTTGTTTAGAACTTTCTCTCCTGCCAGTTTATTAAACAACTTTCTAAAGGGCTTACCATGATTTTCTCCAAGATCCACTCTCATGAAATGTGCTTTTTACTCACAATGTGCACTTACACCCTGAAAGATAAATACAAAAGGTCTCCTACAAGGGAAAAGCTGTTGGGTAGTGGATAGAGTGGAGAAGTGTGGCTCACTGGTTAGAAGCGGCAGACCCTGAAGCAGAGATCGGCCCGGGACCAGGGTTCAATTCCCGACGCGGCAGGGTCTTGGGTCAATGTCCGCGGACTCGATAATTCTCGCCGAGGTGCCTACGCTAACCATGGGTCCCACTCTGCAACAATAGCTTGCTTAATCTCCACAACGGCCCCATCAGCGCTGGGGATGCCTGGCTTCACCTTGGAGGTGCCCAGGAGGGACCATCTCTCAGGGAAAGCCAGGACGGGTTCCCCAGCGGTATACAGCGCAAGGACACTCCGAGATGGAGTAACAGTGCGCATTACAAGTATACTTACCTACCTTTCTTACCATAGATGAAGTGAAAAGAGGAAAATCAACAGTTATGGACTACTCAGAGATATCACATAAAACAATGTTGCTTCTCCGGTGCAGTAATGCTCTACTTTTCATTTCATTCAAAGAAGCATTTCAAGGAAACATAGTGGCCCATTACTGTTGAAGATCAGTACACGGTTTAAACCAAGATATACTACGCATATTTCAAAATAATTTCCCTGTGTTCCGGTGCAACCTGCAAATCAGAAGCTCCACTCACTATATTCTGGGAGGGTTTCTTTTTCTGTGGAAAATCAGTATCCCATCTTGGCACAGGCTCTTCTGCAGTGTCCCTTATAAGCCCCCGAAGGGCCTGCCACTTGTCAATATTTATTGACATAAAGTAAATGAGTTACTTATCAGTCTCCTCTTTCACTACATCTCATATATGTAGGTACACATAAATTATTCTCTAACCCAGGCTCTCCTGCAGTGGAAGCCACACATCAATTAATGTATTGGTACAGCGAATATGTCAATATTCTCTACAGTCCCCTGTTTGGTTTAAATGCCAATTAATGCCCCTTTTCATTAATACTATGTTTTAACTAAGCATTTGCAAGACTGAAAGATCACTTGCAGCAAGTTAGTGATTTAGCTTACAATTACTTACTGACTGGTGACATCACAGTCCTCCAATGTCCCACTTTTCTGACACCATTCTGATAGGGAAATAGTTGCACCCTCCCAAGAGCAAATGAATGAAACTCACCCGACGTAGCAGGTTGCTCAGAAACAGAGTAAAACGTATTTATCGGTACCAAATACATGCATCCTTGCTGATCAGCAAGGAAAAGGTCAGGTCTCCTGCCTTAGGGGCTCTCAGACTGCTTCTTCCCGGAGTGACTGGTTTCTGGATGTTATACGCATTTTAGTAATGCCATGTCAGTAGAATTAAAATAAGGCACCAAGCCAAATTTGGCTAACAGGGATTTTTCAAGATCTGCACCATGCTGATTATAAACAGCTAGATATGGGCAGACCAGAAAGGCTGGCTCGGCACTGTGTAAGCAACTTGCACAACCAGATAAGGAAACTATCATGAAGTCAGGACAAACAAAGTGACCCCTAAGGTGGTTCAGAATAGCTGTTTAAGCTTGTCCAGTTATGGTCAGATAGGAAGCCCTTTGAAGATCCAGGCCTCATGTTAGTGTGATATATCTACGCATGATATCTTTGAAGTGCATACACATGAATTTCAATGGACATATATATATTTTTCAACATCAGCATTCACCCATATGCCACTATTAATTTAAGCTAACTACATACTTTCCGACTTTCAAACAGGATACTATCCAGGAAGAGGCACATAATCTGCCTTCCTCGCCATCTGAGATGACCTTAAAAACACAGTAGACTAGAACGTGGTCGCTGAACTACTTGTCTTGGACCTTTCAGCTGCCTTCAACACAGTTCATCATGATACTCTACTCCAAGGACTCCACAAACCCGGCATAGAGGGATCTGCTCCCAACTGGATCGCATCCCACTGTCAAAACAGATCAAATATTATCCATACTCCTACTTACTACTCCTTTCTCATTCAAACCCTACATCATAAAAGAAGGAGACCCTCATGGTTCTATCATCACACCCATGCTTTTCAACCTGTACAGAAGTCACTATTATCAATGATTTTCAGCTCACATGCTATATTGATGCAGATGATACACAAATACTTCTTAAACTGATAAGCCCCAAAGACAGTAGAATCTCAAAAATCTTCATATGCCTTTAAGCCGTTGATCAGTGGAGTGTAAAATAAAAAGTCTCTAGCAATTCACAAAATGTCAAATCCATTATGCTTTTGTTTTGGGTTTGAAAACCTTATTCTTAAAAATGAAATTCTTTCTGAATCAGAGTGTCGGACTAAGTTCTAAAATGTATAGAGCTTAAACACAATACATGTATAAATAATTAAAATCTTCTATACATTTAGTATAAGAAACCAGACAAAAGTGCAAAGTGTTTTACAACAAATCAAAACATCTTATTCTGTTATAACCCTTCTATGTTGTCCCTAAAACGCCATGGCAGTTGGAATACAGTGCATCACGGATATCTAACAATCTTCAATTCTAATATTATAAGATGCTAATCAATGATATGGAAGCTAATCCATTTTAAAATACATTGTTCAAAGTACAATATCTGTTCAAATTAAATCTAAAGGCATGTCCAACGGAATCAACCTTGTGCTTGCAACACATTTCAGATACCTAGAGGCAATTTTAATTTTCCTCACTACATCAACTACTCTCACCATCTATTCACCAAACCCCCCAAGTGCAGGAAAAGATCGCCACCAAAAAGCCCTGTTTTCAGGGGCCCGCTGGCCATTGCACCGCCCGCCCAGTGTGGAGCATGACCTGATGAAGAAGCATGCAACCTAGGTGGGTGTGCATCCTTAAAAGGATCTCCCTTGTGATATTTGGAAAACAAAAATTAATATGAACACTTGTCCTCCTATTCTCTGTCCTGAGTGGAGGTTAGAAAACCTCTCGGAATGCCACATTTTTCTGTAAAATGTAGTTTGAGGAGGATATGTGGTGGAATGCTAACATCCTCCTAATTTGATTTTTACCTGTATGAATGTCACACCATAATGTGTTGCAACCTACTGGCCACAGACACAAGCACACACCCAGCTCTCATCTTCACTGAAAAAGCTATGAGACAATATGGTCTGGGTGAGTGCTGATCTGTTCATTTTGCCATAGGGCCAGCAGCTGCTGGTCCTCATAGGCGCCTTCTTGAAATATCCAGTGTTTGAGATAGCTTTTGAATATGTTAAGCTCAAGAAGGAGAACACGCCATGTATGCGCCTCCATTCACTCTCAAAACTGGCAACAAACCTATTTTCATTGGGAGTGAGTTGCAGGATTACTTATGGTCGGTCAGAATCCATCATCAAAGGATGACCCACTCTGGGCTGAGGTTAATTGGGAAGTTGAGCAATTGATGTTCATGCTCATCAAAATCGTATGCATAGGGGCAGGGGCGGCTGGTGACATTTGAAAGTGGTGCAGCGTAAACTAATTTGCATATTGCACCGCAGCGATCGAGCGCAGCGAGCGAGCCCGAACCACCTTGCATCCATCCATACATCATTCATGCATCCACCCATCTATCCACCCACCCACCCACCCTGCATCCACACATCATTCATTCATGCATCCACCCATCCATCCATCATGCATCCACCCATCATGCATGCATCCATCCATACATCATTCATGCATCCACCCATCCATCCACCCACCCATCCCGCATCCATACATCATTCATTCATGCACCCACCAATCCATCCATCCACCCATCCATCCATCATGCATTCACCCATCATGCATGCATCCATGCATGCATCCATCCATACATCATTCATGCATCCATCCATCCAACCACCCATCCATCATGCATCCACCCATCATGCATGCATCCATGCATCCATCCATACATCCATACATCATTCATGCATCCACCCATCCATCCACCCATCCTGCATCCATACATCATTCATTCATGCATCCACCCATCCACCCACCCATCCATCCTGCATCCATCATTCATGCATCCATCCACCCATCATGCATGCATCTGTGATGTATTCCTATAGGTTCTGTATCGATCCCCCTATTCCTGACCCTATTCTGGTTAACAAACTAACAAGTTAACTAGCAGCCATCCCATGAGGCAGAAAACCCCCATGATGCAGGAACCGTTATCTGATAAAGCCACACTACGGCACAGGAACGTGTTATCTGATTAGGTCATAACGCTTGCCATCTAATTAGACAAGCGATATTCCTCCAGCCCCTGATAAGGCATACGGAGTTCTCAAAACAAATCAAACCTATGACAACCTGGGAAAAACCCTGCGGCCATTGTTTTGATTTCACCGAGAACTTCAGCAAAAGAATGTGCTAACGACCTGGTCGTATGACATCCTTATTGACGTATCTATGTCCATCCTTACGTCAATCTCGGCACCTTAAAGGTATAAATATTACCGATATTGCCCTATGCAAACACACGCGGTGGTAACGAGATCGGAGCAGCCAGACTTGCCGAAGCCCAGAGCAGAGCAGACCCCGCTGGCGCAGCCCCGCCTTCCTGACGCGCTGAGAACGAGAAGCTGTCTTTTCTCCTGCCGAGAAATCCAGCTCCGGCGCTTCCGGGTAGCCCTCGCAGGCAGCCTGGAATATCGAGGCCAGAGACGAGAGATACCATCCCTCATCCATCCTAGATTCCAGGTACAGAACTGAATAACCCCTCACAGAGAATTCTTTAGTCAGTCACTTGGCAAAACAAACTTAACTTAAACGGTAACTTTCTATTCCCGCCCACGCATTAGACTTAGGTCAGGTACACGGGGTAGGCGTAGTTAGAAACACCAGTTGAGTACGATTAGTCAAATGTATATGTGTATGTAATATATCTTATTCATTTTAAACCTTCATATGGCTTAGAAACCATATCAATGTTTTTACAGTATTATTTTATACTTCTGCTTTTAATGTATGCACTTTACTTAACCATAAGTATTGCAATAATATCGATCCATTTCTCTTGTATGAGAAAAGAGACTGATCAATAAATAACATCTTTTATTGAACACGCCCGTCTCTTCCTTTTCTCTACAATCTGATGAGACTAAGAATGCACGTACTGACTGAGTAAAATAAATTGCCTTTTGTTCACACGACTCTCGAGATACACTCTTGATTAGGGGAGAGCAAAGTTGTCATGTTCTATGGTTGTCAGAAACTAAATCCCTTCTTGTCTATCCAGGGAGGTTCAACTCCTCCTTGCCTATTCGAGAAAGTTTCTAGTGAACTCTGAGCTAGCTGGCAAACCCAAAACTTTAAGTCTAATATCGACAGTAGTAGACCTAGTTAACGTCTGGTCTAGGCCTATACTATTGAAGGTATTATTCCAATGCGCAGAGCCTATTGGGATAATAGGAACTACACTACATGGCGCCCAACGCGTTTGGAAGGGCGATAAAACTAACGTAAGACATTTAGAGTAACTCAGTCGTGCTTTCTCACTCAGACCCCTTTTCCCATAATACTCCAAAGACGTCTGGAGTGGGTGAAAGGTAATATCCGCCAAACCTCGCAGGAGGAAACTCCTATGTATGGTACTTGGTTTAGTCAACGTTGAAGGATAAACCGTTCCAAAATATTGTGCATCTAATCTTTGTTTCGATAAGAAACCTGATCTGCAAACAAACAAAGTAACCATCCTGTCGGTAAAATGGTAGACAGTAATGATGAAAGAGAGGCAGTTAGATTAGCAACTGAACTCGCAGCAGATGATACTGCACTGCAAGAAGCAGACCAGGATATAATACTCATCCCAGTCATCAAAAGGAAATCTATAACCTTAAAACTTATAGAAAATGGACTGACACCTAGAGGTGGTACAGTCATATTCGTAATTGAGGCACACGAATATCGGCAGACAGAGGTATACTATTCATGGATACATTTTCCAGCAGCAAATGCTGTAACAAAGTACTTCCACTATTACAAAACAGAGGAACCTCCTAATGAGTACACTCCTTTCGAGGAGGTGGAAGTACCACTTAAATTTCAAGAGCACCTGCTCTTATTTAATGGCGCCCTAAAACATAATAATCACATCACCAGGCTCGGTCCCTTAGGGAGACCAGGAGCAACGTGGCCGGTCCTAGCCGGATACACACCACATGCAGAGTTCGAAAGAATGCCTGCAGCAGATCTTTTAGTACAACTAAAACAATTAATAAAGATACATAGACAATTAGTCCAATATGTGATGCGGACTTCAACAATTCAGCCAGCAATTAAAATTCCACAGCTGACCCCTCACCAGGGGAACACAAATAAAATTACACCACAGAACATACAATCCTGCCTAGGTAAAGTACCAGCTAAACGGGAACAAATACCATTCTGGTTAGCACAAAAAATCACCCAAATAGAGGCTGTGTTTCCAGACACCACCCCGTTAGAAAAACACAGGATTCTGACTATCTGTCTTCCAATGGGAATCGCACCACACATTGAGGACTGTGACACTTGGGGTACAGTCTTTGCTTCCATCTACACAAAAACGCACGGTGTTCCATCCATTTCGGTAATACCAGATGTGCTAAAACAAATTCAAGACGAATATGGTCCAGAACCCGCTTCAACTCTTGGTATGAAATTACTAAAAGACTTCAAGCAGGTCTCGGCTATATTATTAGCCAACATAAAGGGAGAAGCAGCAAACGTGGCGATCCGCCAAAGGCTAACAGAGACAGATATAGCAGACCAACCAGCTGAAATTGCCAGAATCATAGAAAAATCCTATGAGGAACTAGGTAGAGATAGTTTAGGTGGAATACCAGTAAAACCACAACTGATTGAAAGTCCTGAAAAAATATTTTTTAATAATAACTCAACATCACAAAAAAAGAGCTGGGATGGAAACAATCAATCCAATCCTAAAGAAAAGAAATTCCAGTCCAGAGGAAGGTCTCCTAGGCGAAGAGAAAAATCTCCGAACCAAAGACACAGGTCACCCCCAGAGTGACCCCTCTGGGAAAAGATATAACCTTAGAAATAGGGATAATATAAAGAAGCCTGATAGATATCAAGACATTGATACACGTCCCTCTCAATCTTTTCAGACTTCCTCGCAGAAATCGGAAAGAAGAGGACGATCAGAACAAAGAGAAGACCACGCCAAGTCCAAAGACAATGAACCTGCTCAGCTAAAAAAGAAATTACAATTTCCAAAAAAGAAGGTAGCCAGTATCAAGGTAGTTAACAATGCCGAGAATACTGAGGACACAACTGAAAAACGGAGAATGGGCTCAGACAATGCTAGACAGCGCAGCAGAAGTGAGCATAGCTCGCAAAGTCCTTATGAATCATCTGGAGACAGTGGACACGAATGAATATCTTCAAGTGGAAACTGCAGACACCAGAGTTAGCAAACCTCACAAAATATATGAAATAACTTTACGTATAGAGGGGGATAAGACTAGAAAAATAAGGGGACTATTTTGGGATAATCTCTCCAAGGGCTATGACATCCTTCTAGCTGAAAAAGACTGGCCACCAGAGTTTGTCAGGGATTGCCCTCATGGCGAATAAATAATTATGCCTGCCTTCTCAAATCACATCCCAATTCATAAAAAATACACACTTGCTAGAAAGTGGGCAGTAGCCCTAGCTCCTGCTTTATATAAAAATCACGTAGGATGGGATGAGGACTCTCCTCCTCACAAAATCCAGTTAAAATCACAACCTACTGCACAGAGGCAGTACCCAATTAAGCAAGAAGCTAACAAACCGGTAAAAGAAATCCTAGATCAGCTAGAATACCAGGGGGTGATTGAAACTTGCACCTCACAAATGAATAACCCTTTGTTTCCGGTCTCCAAACCAGACAATTCATATCGTCTAGTTTTGGATTACTGACACCTTAACTCATGTTGCAAAACTTTTGCAGTGCAAAACTCGCATAGTGCTGCACTAATGAATAACATAGTGCGCAAAAAATACAAAACAACATTAGACATCTCTAATGGATTCTTTTGTCAAAACATAGCACCAGAGAGCAGATATTTGTCTGCATTCTCAATAAATGGCACTCAAAAACAATTCTGTCGGTTAGCCCAGGGGTACAAGAACAGCCCGGGAGTATTCTCAGCGAGAGTAACAGAATTACTACAAACATATGACGACAAAGCATTATCATATGTCGACGACATATACTTAACAGATGATGACTTGGAGACTCACTAGAAGAGAGTGAACACCATAATACTTGGGTTCGCAGCAGAGGGTTACAAATTCAACTTTAAAAAATCCAGAATTGCCCATCTGACAGTCCTGTTCTTAGGATATGAATTATCAAGTGAAGGCAAAAGCCTGGCTGACAATTTTCTAGAGAAATGTGCCGTACTCCAAGCACCTAGAACACTAAAAAACCTACAGTCAATTCTAGGCTTCCTAAATTTCGGAAGAACATACATTGCAAATTACGCAGAAAGGGTCAAACCCCTTTATGATCTAATAAAACCAGATTTTAAAAGAACCAATTGGACTCAAATACACACAGAAATTCTGAGATCCTTACAAACAGACATGCTAATTAAAACAAAATTAGAAACACGTGATAACACACGCAATCTTGTGATTCGAGTCATCCCAGGAAGATGCGGATTCACATACCTGACCTCTAATGAGGGAGAAAAGGTACCAATTGCATTCAAATCACACTTGTACACAGAAGCTGAACAGAAATTCAGCATTAAAGAAAAAATTGTTCATGCAGTTCAAACCGCAATAGCTAGAGAAAAAGATCAAGCTGACGGTAGACGTATCACAGTCAGAACAGCAGAATCAGCCTTTGAGGCATTAACAACACCGTGTAATTTACCAACAACAAAATTGAATCCGGAATGGATACAATGGGTGAATTCCATTACAACGGACAAAGTATACTACTACTTTGATCCAGAACTAGAGGAACTAAAAAATCTAGAATATGAAAGAACATTCCCTCTGCCAATCGACATTCTGCCCTTACGACAATACGCTTGTGTAATCTATACAGACGGATATGCTCAACCCTCCGTTTGGGGAGAACAAGCATACAACCCAACATGTGAGATTACAAAAGAAGTGTGGCACGGAGGTAAACTAAGACCTCTATTAACAAAAACACACTCAGTAGAAACTAATTCAGAACAACAGACTGAAATAATAGCATTGAAAATGGCGCTAGATAATGCGGATCGCGAATTCCCGACACTTATAGTGTCCGATTCATATTACTGCGTCAAATCATATAACAACGATTTGCAGACATGGATTCAAAACGGTTACAAAGATGACACAGATGCAACAATAAAGCAAAAACTGCTTTGGGAACAAATAGCTCTTTTACAAAAAGAACTACCAAAGACTCACGTGACACACTCACTGAGTCATCAGCGTGATGGCGTTCACGTTGCAGGGAATTCATTGGCTGAGACAGCCACAGCGGTAGCAACTAAATCGGCTTCCGTAGTTCGAAAAAAGCGTACAGTGAATTATATTGATGGTGAAACAGTGCTGTTAGTGAAAACGTCATCAAAAGGTGACTGCTCAGCGCTACCGATCAACTATCCACTCAATTATACATACATAATCGATGCAAACTCCGTCCCTTTTGCTCGAATCCCTGGAGTGGGGGATAGAGTGATTCCAAACATGGACAGGAGAAACTTGTTAATCGCAGACGCACATATGGGCGAGGGTCTCAGACACCTCAAACTAAAAGATTCTCTGGAAGAATTACAATCAAGGTACTGGTGGCCAGGCATGAGCCTGCATCACACCATGTTTGTAAAAAAGTGCCCCAACTGCAACAGGAATCGCAGTGGTGAGAGAAACGGTGTAATACCGTGTCGTTTCACTCCAGAAAAAATCAACAGTAAAAAGCAAGGCTTGCGATTAACATATACAGGCTAGTTTCCACTTATAATGTAGATCACCAGCACTCGGCTGACGTCTGGACTGTTATACAAAGATTTGCGAGTCTAAATGGCATATACGCTAAGAGCATGCTACGTTTGACCATTGTTTTCACTCTAGCCCTCCAGCCTGAGGGGAAACATGGCCAAATGAGCATAGCACAGTGGGAATCTTCTCACTTCCTTCCTGAGGGATACGGGATGGTGTAAAGAAAAAACCAAGGCATAAAGCAATCTATAACGGAAAGGATATTAGGTTCGGGAGCTGGGAGGGTCAAACATCTAATAAGTGTCCAACGTAGTCTAAATAACCTGCCAAGAAATTCTCTGAAGGGATTCAGTCCGTACGAATTATTATTTGGAACTAGGATGTTAATCTCTGACCTTGACAGTCAGACTTCAGTGGTAAAGGAAAAAAGCTTTGATATCAAAGATCGTTTGGCTATTTTACAGGACTTAAACGAAACAAGAAAAGACCTGAGCAACATAAAGTTGAAACAGCAGCCAACAACCACTGAAGAACCACCACCTGTCCCAGCAAGACCTGTCTGGATTCCAAAAGTCGGGGATCTAGTCAGAGAAAAGATCGCGGTAAAGAAGGAATTTGGGCCTTCTTACAGAAAAGCAGTTCCTGTCTTGTCTGTCAACGGGACAAGATCAGTAGTACTACCGCCGCTTGCTGGTAAAAAGGAGAACCGAGTTGTATCCATCAACCTGGTAAAACCACAATCATGTGGCCGATAACAAATAGTAGGCCAAGTGGACTCCCCATAAGTAGCAGAACACCAAGGTTCGCTACCAGTACAGAGGTCCTAACAAAGAGGCTAATCACATTCGAAACACCTACTGAAGAACGACAAGGACTATGCAACAATGCAATGGAACTTAGACCTCTGAACACCCAAATAAAAACATTTAGCAGAGACACACCAACCTATAATGAAGTAACAAACGACTATGCAAGAAACAGTAATCCTGAAACAATTGGAACAATTGACAGAACTGCATCCGGCTACTTCATAAACTTCGATGATTCCTCCGAAGGCTTCGCTGAATCAAAAACACAGCCATCATCAAAAACCTTTAAAGATAAAGCTAAAGAACTTTTGAAACAACTGAAAGAAACATATCTGATTTCTCCATGGATTGAATTTTGAGTGGGTTTTGGTGCATTTATCCTCATACTTTGGCTCATCATGATACTAACTTTGGGACGCTTCATTGAGGGAAAATATGCTAAAATGGACACAGCAAGTCAGAAAATCAACTTGATCCTCAAACCACACACATCTTCACACGTCGAGAAAAGAGAACTTTCTTCAGTCAACTTCACAGCCAATCCTATACCGGGTGGGGTAGCATGGGACAACACTGACTACGAAATCTATGGTCCGGTTGAAATCCTGAAATATCCACACCAAATTAAAATCTCTTTGAGTGACTTCGTAAAACCAAGCACATTTGCTGATGATTGGGACTTTGAAAGCATAAACAATATGATGTCTGACTTAGTGATGTCTGCTAAATTTACCAAACATGATTATTTGCAGGGTTCTACAAATTATGATAGTATGTATTGCTACAACCACTATGGTAACCATTTTTTACATAGATCTGCACAACCTAGAAATGTTTTAAATTATAATCAATGGGAACATTGTGCAACCCCTCCAAAAGGAAGCTCAAGAACCGTTTATGACAAATATTCATACTTTTCAGGTTTTAACATAAGTAATGCTGAAACATTTTATTTCAAATTGTCAAATAAGACAGGGACAAAGACCATGATAACCAACACAAAATTGATATATTCAGACTCATTCTTTGAACAAATGAATACTTTTGGTTTTGATTATTGGGACAAAAATGTTGAATTGAAAAGTGTTTGGGGCACAAAAGAATGGCAAGTACAGGGTATAGAATCTTTGTTTAGAGCCTGCATGATCCCAGAACAAATTATATTTTTAAATGACACTGTTCAACAAACTACCTGTCTTGGCTTAGCCAAAATCAAAGACTTAAATAAACCGTCTATTCCAAAACCAACAATGAACAGCAATAGCTCTACAGATGAGGAGATAGACATGAACTATGTATTAAAGCAAAACAGAACACATCCAGATTGGAAACAGTGGTTGATCTGGCCCACAGATACTAATAACTGTCAAGACAGATTCCTGAACAAAACACAGGGGTTCAAAATGACCAGGCCAGACCCTAGATATCCCCAAAGACATCACCCAGGGATAATAACCACCTACAGTGTGGGCAAATTATGCCTTCAATGGCTACAAACTTCCACACTGGCAGAAATTAAGCAACACCTAACTTTACTTACTGATGGTGCTGACTTGCGTGATTTCACTATGGGACCACGCAAACAGCGTCAAAAGCGTTTCATAGCAGCCTCTGTATATGCAGCATACAATGAGGCCTGGAAGGTTACTCAAATTGAGACAGCAGAAAGGATACGGGAAATTGACCGTATTAATTTGGAAAAATCACTTTCTGTAGTGGACAATGGGTTAATGACTCTGTCCTCCAGAATTTTTTCTCTGGACAGCATTGTGTCTTCAGCAATCGACATAATATCGCAAGACTTACTGTTGTTACAACACGGTCAGTCTCAATTGCGTTCTATTGTACAGCTTGGCTGGACGTTACAAAATCTGCGTTCAGGCTATGTGCCTTGGCGTTTAATCAACACAACGTCACTTTTCAATATCTTTAACCTTACTGATAAACAAATCAGTATGGCCCAGAAGGGTGCTGATTATACAATCCTGAGCATTGAGAAACTCGAAAGATTACCAGTGACAATGTCAGAACGACCTGTCAGTGAATGGATAATACATGGGATAATTAATATTCCTATATCAACCTTCAGGTTTCAATACTGCCAAAAATATATACAGGCTGGCATGTACGAAAAATTGGGAAAAGGATACATTAAAACAACATGGAACCTGCCCTATTCACATGCATGTGTCAGTAATAAAGGACAGAAAGTGTTTCTTAGTGGCAATAATTGTGCAATGTCACTAAGCGGTACACTTCTGTGTAACGGAATTAGTTTGCATGGAGCCTGTGAAGGGAACTCAAATAACCTTTCATGTCACCAGCTAGGAACACCTGCTACAGAGATAGAACCATTCTTTCAAAGACTCTATAATGGGAGTTACATTCTAATTGTGGACCGCAGATGCTGTAGTCTCATGCCCGGGACTCCTTATCTCGTAACTACGACTGCGAAGGTCAAGTGCTGTGGACGCTTATTGTTCTCCAGCTCCTTTCCAGACAGGGAGGCAAGGGCATGGCCCAACTTGAAAATTACTTCTATTCGAATAGATACTTTAAGCAGAATGAAAACAGTGCTTCTTCAGACGCCGACAAGGCTCACGTCATCAAAAGAAACGTATGATCTCCTAGTCGCAAGGACGACTGCAGAGATACATTCATTGTTATCGACTAATTCCCCCATACATTTCGCAGAAATCCTGAATGAAATCTTAAATATTTCTGATACCAGTGGAGTCTCAAAAGTATTTAAGACAGTATTTTCGATGGCATTAACACCATTCAAAGCCATACTGGGTATTTTTCCAGATTTCGTCCATTCGATTTTTGGCGGACTTCCCCTCATTTTAGGACTAATTGCAGGAATCCTATTCTTAGTCCTTATATTTCGTTATGGCAAACCATGTCACAGACAAAACACCTGCGACAAGGGAAGGAACAATCCTAGCCATTGGATACCGGGACCGGATATCAAAAATCCTGGGACTACCCCGGCTTAGAGACCTGAACATGACTTGGTTTCTTTCATTTCGACCAATGTGGCATCGATGTGTTTTACCTGTATTAAGGTGCCTGCTATGCGGAGAAGAATGCGTGTTAGACACCTGTCTGACGCTACAATCGGATGCGCCAATGGATGCAGAAACATTGTTGAGTCCAACAAAGGCTCATGCTTTGTGCTGCCCTCAACGGCTACCAATCCTGATGACGGCATTCGTGGAAGCTTCACCACTACGATTAAGGGGTAGTGAGGTTCAAAATGAAAGCAGCATCGATCAGGTACGACCTTCTGTCAGCAATCCAAATCAGAATGTCAATGGAGACAATCATGCGCACGAATGCATGGTTACACCTATTTCCGAGTTAGTGGAACTCTCCCAGGAAGCTGTTGACAACTTTTTCGAGAGTCTAAATGATATGATGTTCTCACCAGAGCAGAAATAGAGACTTTTGAGCAAGCTCGTACACGGCGTTCCCTGAATTTGACCTTCAACTAGAAAAGCAAAATACCATGAACATTTTTCCCTCCAGTTCACGGACAGCAATTTTTTCAGCAGCCCCAAAATATTTTTGCATATTTTTCGGGACACTATCTTCTGCTTAAAGTAAGAACTATTCTTAGAGAACTAAAATTTCTAATTTTAGATAGCTTATAGACATTAGCTGCCCGCTGGTATGTTCATAATTATTTTATTCTGTGATGGAATGGTCTCGAACTTTTTTCTGTATTAAGAGCCATTTCATGTGTGAATTCTCATATACCATTTAGCAATAATGTATACAAATGCGTGATTACTTTAGCATTATTTCACAGCTTGAGTGCATACAATACATGTAAATGCTTTTTTTTCCGTATATTTGATAATTTCAAAATGCATTTATGTATTTTGGGGTGGTAAGGTATACACGATACTCTACAGTATGTTTTACTATGCATAGATTAGTAAATATGTCCATAGTTAGCGTGGAGTGGGTGTGATGTATTCCTATAGGTTCTGTTTCGATCCCCCTATTCCTGACCCTATTCTGGTTAACAAACTAACAAGTTAACTAGCAGCCATCCCATGAGGCAGAAAACCCCCATGATGCAGGAACCGTTATCTGATAAAGCCACACTACGGCACAGGAACGTGTTATCTGATTAGGTCATAACGCTTGCCATCTAATTAGACAAGCGATATTCCTCCAGCCCCTGATAAGGCATACGGAGTTCTCAAAACAAATCAAACCTATGACAACCTGGGAAAAACCCTGCGGCCATTGTTTTGATTTCACCGAGAACTTCAGCAAAAGAATGTGCTAACGACCTGGTCGTATGACATCCTTATTGACGTATCTATGTCCATCCTTACGTCAATCTCGGCACCTTAAAGGTATAAATATTACCGATATTGCCCTATGCAAACACACGCGGTGGTGACGAGATTGGAGCAGCCAGACTTGCCGAAGCCCAGAGCAGAGCAGACCCTGCTGGCGCAGCCCCGCCTTCCTGACGCGCTGAGAACGAGAAGCTGTCTTTTCTCCTGCCGAGAAATCCAGCTCCGGCGCTTCCGGGTAGCCCTCGCAGGCAGCCTGGAATATCGAGGCCAGAGACGAGAGATACCATCCCTCATCCATCCTAGATTCCAGGTACAGAACTGAATAACCCCTCACAGAGAATTCTTTAGTCAGTCACTTGGCAAAACAAACTTAACTTAAACGGTAACTTTCTATTCCCGCCCACGCATTAGACTTAGGTCAGGTACACGGGGTAGGCGTAGTTAGAAACACCAGTTGAGTACGATTAGTCAAATGTATATGTGTATGTAATATATCTTATTCATTTTAAACCTTCATATGGCTTAGAAACCATATCAATGTTTTTACAGTATTATTTTATACTTCTGCTTTTAATGTATGCACTTTACTTAACCATAAGTATTGCAATAATATCGATCCATTTCTCTTGTATGAGAAAAGAGACTGATCAATAAATAACATCTTTTATTGAACACGCCCGTCTCTTCCTTTTCTCTACAATCTGATGAGACTAAGAATGCACGTACTGACTGAGTAAAATAAATTGCCTTTTGTTCACACGACTCTCGAGATACACTCTTGATTAGGGGAGAGCAAAGTTGTCATGTTCTATGGTTGTCAGAAACTAAATCCCTTCTTGTCTATCCAGGGAGGTTCAACTCCTCCTTGCCTATTCGAGAAAGTTTCTAGTGAACTCTGAGCTAGCTGGCAAACCCAAAACTTTAAGTCTAATATCGACAGTAGTAGACCTAGTTAACGTCTGGTCTAGGCCTATACTATTGAAGGTATTATTCCAATGCGCAGAGCCTATTGGGATAATAGGAACTACACTACACATCCATCCATGCACCCATCCACCCACCCATCCACCGAACAATCATTAATGCACCCACCCTGCATCCATCCATCATTCATGTATTTTTATGACCATATAAAAATAAATTATGGACTCTAACAAGCCTTTAGGATCGATGTTGAAGGATGTGCCAGTTTACATATTACATCACCCCTACCTTTTATGCTGGAAACCTTCTACCGCCCATGTATTTGCCATCCTGTAAGCCCTAGGTATGTACTATACAAATTCACATACAAACATACACCAACATGCATGCAATAATAAATGCATATATCATGCTATTCCGCCTCTACCGTTTGTTAACATTTTGAAATTTTATAACCTTAGTTTAAAGAGTACATTATATTTGTGGTGACAAAGTTGTTAACTCATTTTCTGGAAAATGTTTATAAAATGAAATCTGATGAAGGCTGTTGTTGCAACTATCAGAAATTCTGAGAATTTTTACATTTCCAAAACCCCATGCCGTTTAATAAACGGGTGACCTGGAATAGGCGCACACATTTCTGCAGCAGATGCTTTAACACACTGAACTATCTCAAGTCATTTGTGCAAGCTAGTTTACTGGAACACCGAAAAACACACACTCTTACCTTGCTGCCGGTCCCGGTCCGCGCCACCTCTGGGCTCAGCTCCCCACACGTCACAGGGGCACAGGTACCCTCTCGCCCGCAGCACGCCCATTAGGGCTCCTGATGGGCATGCGCAACGCCGCCAAAACACAAGTGCGCATGCACGGGTAAAAATTCACCCTCCGTCCCCACGCATGCGTACTTGTGTTGCCGCCTGTACAATCATGTCAATGAATCAACATGACGCCCGCCCGGCTGTCTGAAATCATGTTGATTCATTGACATGATTGTCATGAGGGAGCTGCGGGCGGCGTCGGGCAGGGGGGGGCTACGCCCCCACGCCCCAATGGACGAACCGCGCCTGCATAGGGGTGGAACAAGGCACGAGCATGTAATGAACACTGAGCAACTTCCAACATGCATGTTGATAAACACCTCACTAGTACAGCTCAGTGCAGACTTTTCCAGCAGCAGAGTGTAGAGCCCCATCCCGAGATAGAGGAGACCGCCACCAAGGATCTCAAAAGTGTTTGGGCCCCAGAGCACAGTAAAGAAATTCTCCCAATAATTCAGACAATTGTGGTTTGAGGGAGGAGCCCAGACACTCTGAGAGGCTGAAAGACCATGTGACCTGTTGAACATATGCCCAGCACGAAGGGGAAGAGGCCTGTTGAGAATATATAAGTTCAGGATTTTTTTCTAATGTTACTGAGGGATGTAGCGTGCCAGCCAGCCTCCAGAGTTTATGTTACGCACACGGTGATCACAGGGGAACAACCTTTACAACGCAACTTTTACAACGCACTATCATTACAACTAAACTTTTACAACGCAACATCCATTACAACGCATGCATTTACAATGCAACAATTACAACGCATGACACTACAACGCACACCACTACAACGCATGTCATTACAACACAGTCTTTACAACGCATACTATTACAACGCATAGCACTACAACACATAGTACCCCTACACTATCCAACACTTACCCCACTGTTGCACCCCCTGGAGTTAGAATAGTAATTTTTACCACTACACTATCCAACACTTACCCTACTGTTGCACCCCCTGGAGTTAGAATAGTAATTTTTACCCCTACACTATCTAACACTTACCCTACTGTTGCACCCCCTGGAGTTAGAATAGTAAATATTACCCCTACACTATCCAATTCTTACCTTACATGCAAAGTAATATTATGCGTTGTAATGGTATGCGTTGTAAAGGTAGTATGCGATGTAGGGGAATGCGTTGTAAAGGTAGTTTTTAAAAGTTCGTTGTAAATGCATGCGTTGTAATGGAATGCGTTGTAAAGGATGTTGCGTTGTAAAAATGCGTTGTAAAGGTAGGCGTTGTAAAAGTATGCGTTGTAACGTCATACATCCGATCACAGGCATGTCGTGACTGCACTAGAAAATATCGGAGCTGGCACACTCGAACTGAGGCATCAACAACTCCTTGGTGCTGTCTCTTCTGTGTACCTATTAGCTGGGCGTCACACTGTGCATTACCCTGGAGAAAGTTATAAAAACGATATTATTTATGTAACCCAAGAATATTTTTTAAAGCGTATTTATGTTTTTACATTCATGAGTAATAACCATCCACATTTAGAGTTCTGCAGCAATTTGTTCTTCCAGGAAATCTTTTTTTTTGCAGATTAATACCCACTTAGAGAAAGAAATGGCATGAAAATTGCATGAAGGTGATCACATCGTAATTCGCCAGAAGGTATAGAAATCCGTCCTTTGCTGACAGTAACTCCTAGCAAAATAATAATGAAATATGCACTTGATAATGTTTCTCACGTCAGTACTGTTTGCTTGCCTGCAAGTTAAAGTAAGGTGAAGTATCGTCGGTAACATTAGTCACAATCCGAGCAGAATGCCTCCTTTAGCTTGGTCGTCGAGGTGAAGCCGTTTACCCTTCAATTATTGCGTCCAAAGTGTCGATACTGTTATCACGTTACCTATACGTAGGACACACGCTAGTTGTACGTGCAATGGCGCAGGAATAGTTTTCCTCATTTAGTGCTAATAGCAAAGAAATACATTTGAATCCATTCATGTAACACGTCTAGCCAATCATAACTAAGCCGCAGACATTAAGACATTCAGCCATAATTCATCAGAGGCACTGAAATAGTACATTTGCAAAATGAAGCATATCATAAAAGCCACAGAAGACACATTTCTCTTCAAAATGATGATTGGTCATATTAAAAAAGACTCAGTAGAGCCAGCATCCTTGGAGACCTGCGTATTGAATTGCTTTTGGTTTTTCGTTGCAGCTGTTCGCTCTTTATTCCCTCACATTTTCCAGAAGTGGGATTTGGCATGCTCTGCTCCATCTAGCCTGAATTTAGTATCAAATGAATTCATTTCCAAAAGAGCATTGGACCGACCTACTTAATTTTTTTTTCTGCTAATGATGCAAATGTGAATTTCTTGGAACAATTGGGTGAACAAGCAGTGAATAAACGTCTGAAGTACATTCCAGTTCTCTGCTCGCTTGCTGTCATGGAACATAAGCTGTTAAAATCAGATTAGACCCCTAAACCCTGTCAGAACGGCTTAAAGAAAAATGAATCCACTCCGATGCCTTCTCCCCAAAACATATTTTAGAGTAAAAAAGTACCATTGTTACTGGCAGAAATTAGCAGCAAGTGATTTTTGTAAAGACCTAAACATTTAAGTGCATGGTTGGCTGTATTTTTCGGGATGAGGAGGAGTTTGGGGGTGTGGTACTATTAATGAAATTCCTATGAGCCCTTCATTTTGTCACTCCAATGACACAGCGGCTTGCTTGATTTTAAATGAATAATTAAATTGTGAGCTAAATGAATAGATACAAGTCAAGTCAAAATTTAGCTTTATTCGGTTAAAAATGTTAAAACCATCAAAGCATACACAATAAATTCCTTTTCACAGTTAATCATGTCACTGGGTCCTAATTACACAACAAAGTATATTACAGTATAAATTGGTGAATACATATATACAATAAAAAAGTTTGGCCCCGAAACAGAAAATTAATAATATTTAAAATTCAAATTACAGAATTTTTCACATACAATTAAAAAAACTATTTAATAAACTACGTGCAGAAAATACAGAAAAGGGGGATAGTTATGGTAGCAGCATTTTCTTGCAACATCTCACAGCCCTTGTGATGTAACTCGAATAGATACATTATTGAATCATCACCTTTGCCTGCTGCCTTCGCTACCATTTCTTCATCTTTGTCTTTCCCTCATCTATTGGTACAAAAGGGGGTGGTGATGGACGGAGCATCTGAACCAATCAAACACTCACACCCAGTCAAAAGATCTGGGTTTGATCCATCACTGTTCTTTAGCCCACTCTGCCACCCCAGTTCAGACATGGCTATATGCAAATCAGTCTGACCCTGTCCCTCATGGGAACAGTCCAGCCCGAATTGCCAAGCCATGCCTTCCCTGGACCAGAAACAAGCTTCCGAGGACCGGTTTCTGGCATTCCAGCCGTCTTCAGCCCGGCTTCCTTGATTCCAGTGGCCAAGTGAGCAAGGGACTCACGTCTGAGCATACCCTTCCACACTTATGGCGGCCAAAAGCGGTACAAAAGGGGGTGGTGATGGACGGAGCATCTGAACCAATCAAACACTCACACCCAGTCAAAAGATCTGGGTTTGATCCATCACCATTCTTTAGCCCACTCTGCCACCCCAGTTCAGACATGGCTATATGCAAATCAGTCTGACCCTGTGCCTCATGGGAACAGTCCAGCCCGAACTGCCAAGCCATTCCTTCCCTGGACCGGAAACAAGCTTCCGAGGACCGGTTTCTGGCATTACAGCCGTCTTCAGCCCGGCTTGCTTGATTCCAGTGACAAAGTGAGCAAGGGACTCACGTCTGAGCATACCCTTCCACACTTATGGCGGCCAAAAGCGGTACAAAAGAGGGTGGTGATGGACGGAGCATCTGAACCAATCAAACACTCACACCCAGTCAAAAGATCTGGGTTTGATCCATCACCGTTCTTTAGCCCACTCTGCCACCCCAGTTCAGACATGGCTATATGCAAATCAGTCTGACCCTGTGCCTCATGGGAACAGTCCAGCCCGAACTGCCAAGCCATGCCTTCCCTGGACCGGAAACAAGCTCCCGAGGACCGGTTTCCGGCATTCCAGCCATCTTCAGCCCGGCTTGCTTGATTCCAGTGGCAAAGTGAGCAAGGGACTCACGTCTGAGCATACCCTTCCACACTTATGGCGGCCAAATGCGGTACAAAAGGGGGTGGTGATGGACGGAGCATCTGAACCAATCAAACACTCACACCCAGTCAAAAGATCTGGGTTTGATCCATCACTGTTCTTTAGCCCACTCTGCCACCCCAGTTCAGACATGGCTATATGCAAATCAGTCTGACCCTGTGCCTCATGGGAACAGTCCAGCCCGAACTGCCAAGCCATTCCTTCCCTGGACCGGAAACAAGCTTCCGAGGACCGGTTTCTGGCATTCCAGCCGTCTTCAGCCCGGCTTGCTAGATTCCAGTGGCGAAGTGAGCAAGGGACTCACGTCTGAGCATACCCTTCCACACTTATGGCGGCCAAAAGCGGTACAAAAGGGGGTGGTGATGGACGGAGCATCTGAACCAATCAAACACTCACACCCAGTCAAAAGATCTGGGTTTGATCCATCACCGTTCTTTAGCCCACTCTGCCACCCCAGTTCAGACATGGCTATATGCAAATCAGTCTGACCCTGTGCCTTATGGGAACAGTCCAGCCCGAACTGCCAAGCCATGCCTTCCCTGGACCGAAAACAAGCTTCCGAGGACCGGTTTCCGGCATTCCAGCCGTCTTCAGCCCGGCTTGCTTGATTCCAGTGGCAAAGTGAGCAAGGGACTCACGTCTGAGCAAACCCTTCCACACTTATGGCGGCCAAAAGCGGGTCAGACGTGAGTCCCATGCTCTCCACACCACTGGAGTCAATCTATCCAGGCTGATGACGGCTGATAGCCAGAAACCGGTCCTTGGATGCTTGATTCCGGTCCAGGAAAGACATGGCTTGGCAGTTCGGGCTGGACTGTTCCCATGAGGCACAGGGTCAAGGCTGATTTGCATATGGCCATGTCTGACCTGGGGTGGTGTGGAGTGCAAAAAAACGATGGATTTAGGCCCAGATCTCTGTACTGGGGTGAATGTATGACATTGTTCTGCATTCTGTCCATCAATTGTTGTTTTTGCATTTCCCTCATCTATGGCATCCCCCCTTACATATATCCCCCGTATATTAGAGATGCCGTTAGTGCGTCATGATCTCTCATCATCCGGTCCCCAGGTGAGCTGATGAGGCGTAGGGGCTGAGGGCAGCCTTGACGAAGGTGTGACTACATTCCCCCCTCCTCCCTGGAGAGATCCCCCTAATTTTAACCATACCGACTAGAGTCTGGAATAAAGTTGGGTGACCTACTAGTCAGGTATTTTTAAAACTTGCTTAACACCTTCACTCCACTCCCCTCCCACACCATCGTCTTTATCTTAGAAAATAACAAAAAGTGCACCTGTGGATTTGCCTGGTCGCAGCATGATCCGTAGCAGATCGGAAAAAAAAAACATTGATGAAGCATGCCACCAAGGGGCAACCCTGGTGGGTGAGGCTTTTTTAAGAAAAACTGTTTTTTTCTCTCTTATTTTTCGCTGTGGAGAGTTTGGTTATCTCTAGTTTTTCTCCTTGCTAGGTTCCTTTTTTTGTTCATAAAGTGTCATTGAGGAGGATGAACCCAGTTTTCCCTCTTCCTCCCTCTTTTTTGGTTTGACTAAATGGAACACAACAGCACAGAGTGGGACGGAACGTGCTGCTCTGAAGGTGGTACACTTTTCCCACAATTATGCATAATTACAAGTAATTTTGTAGTAATTACAGGCAATTACGCTAGAGAGAGTTACGCCAGTTACTCACACCCCTAATGCAGATTCACCCCTTCACTCAAGCACACTTCTCACCTTACAAACACAGACACAATCCTCAACCTGCACTCATACAAGTACATACCTACCTCTGACCTCACAAAGGCCCTTTCTCATCCTGCAGTCTCACTGAACCAATGTGCTCCCGGATCCCACACAGGTACACTGCACTTGTACAAGCACACACCTCCCGCTTTACTCCCACAGTTGCAGCCCTGCAGTCACGCTGCACACACACAGAGGCATTCCCCTCACCTTGCACTTACTGGCACACGGCTCACTCTATACTCATAGAGGCACACTTTCACGTTATATTCATGCAGTCGGATCACTCACCATGTACTCATTAAGGCACACTTCTCATCTTGAACTCGTACAGGCACACTGCTTAACCTGCACTCTTACAGGCACACCACTTACCCTACAGGCACACCTTTCACCCCACAAAGGCACACCGCTCATTCTGCACCCACAAAAGCAAACTGCTCACCCCGCACTCACACAGGCACATTGCTTACCCTGCAATCAAAGGCACACTGCTCATCCTGCACTCATACAAGCACACTCCCTAAACTGCATTCACACTGGTTCACTACTTAACATGCACTCACCAAGCACACCTCTTAGTGTGCCCTTTCTCATACAGTCACAACACGTACACACCACTCACACATGTACACCATCTTTTTGTGCGGTATAATCAGTGCACCTTCTGACCACCTATTTGCATCAGCACCCAAATACATAATACGACGAGGGCGCAGAGGCAAAGTGTTTCTCTCTCATTTACATATTCAACATATAAATGAAGGAACACCCACTTAAGTTAGCACCGTCATGATTAGTATTATAGAATGTGTTGCAGAAGCACCTGTGGACCCTCCTGCAATACAAAAGTGCTCGGGCATGCAAACAAAAAAATGGGAACACAGTATTGATGCGCCCTTTGGATAGTGTCTCTAATACAGGCCCAGGTGTAGTGAGACTACAACAGTTAATGGGGAAAAAAATTAAAAAGTAGGTAAAGTCGGGCACTTAGAGGGAGGGATAACAAATGAAGGATGAGAAAATAGCAAGGGATAACCTCTTAGGGAATGAAGCCATCCAACAATATACCTCAAGGGGCGATGGGGAAGGAGCAAAGGAGGAAGAAATTCAAAAAGGGAAATAGAGTTGGGAATTTGACCAAGGAAAGGAAGAAGAAAAGGCAGCTCACAGCAAGTCTCTCAGTATAAGAGGTTCTGTCCCAGTGTGAGCAGGCTCAGCCCGGAGAGAGGAAGTGTTAGCAGGAGTGGTGGGAAGGAGATAGTACTTCATTGCTAGGAAGAGAGATGAAGGCATATAGGGAGGTGGAAGGGAATGACAGGATAAAAAAGGCAGAAAAGGGGCAACATAAACAGAAAGGGGCATAATAAGGTAAGCTCAGGGAGGAAAGACGGATGGAAAATGAAGGTAAGAATCAGGATAATCAGGTGTGAAATAGGAAAATAGAGCTAAAAGGAGGCGCACAAGCCGCAAAAGAAGAAAGACAGACGCGTGATGGAAAAGAATCAGACAGAAGGTGGAGGACGTGAGCTGAAAAAGGAAGTCAGTAAAAATGAGAGGCAGACAGAAAGGGGTGGAAGAATTCATGGGTGAACAACAAAAATTGTTCAAATTGAGCCAACTGGCAACACGCAGAAGCAAAAAGTGAAAATGAGACAGCTATAGAATGAGGGGCAGAAAGGGACACGCAGCACCTAGGCACTTTGAGTGTCAGCCGCACTGCTTCTTACAACTGGTCCCAAACCCTTATACTGCTTTGCACTAACCTGCAGCAGCTGCTTGGCTAGTCTTGAGCTAAGGCTCCTCCTCCCCCATAGGTCTAGTATTCCCTGCTACAGTTCAGGGCCCCCCCTGCCCCTTCTCGCTCTGGTAGTCTCCATCCATAACCCATCATCCTATAAACAGGCTGCCTTTCAAACAGGCATGCACCCGATATATAAGAAAGCCAGCCGCGGCCGGCAGTGGGAGTACCTGCAGGGCGGTGATGTGGGGAGGGGGAGGGGCAGGGTGGGGGTTAGTAATGTATGGAGTACAGAGTTTTACAGGTAAGTAAACATTTAAATAAATAAAACACATTTCGTTGCGCGCACTGCATCACCAAATGCGAAGCAGTACGCGCAACAAAATTTGTTTTATTTATTTAAATGTTTACTTACCTGTAAAACTCGTAATCCATACATTACTACCCTCCACCCTGCCCCTCCCCCTCCCCACGTCACCTCCCTGCAGATGCTCCCACTGCTGGCCGCGGCTAAAGAAAGCCAAATCCTAGTGGTGCTGGAAGTAGGGGTCAGCTGTTCTACAGCCCCCCTTGCTGTCCTGGAGAGATTGCATCAAGAGAATGGACAGTAACTCCGCTAATTAATTTGTAGTATATTTTGCAGCCTTTGGTGTGTGTTCTAAGATTGTCAGCATTACAGGAATCAAGGCCCTCATTATGATGGCAGTCGGCGGAGACCGCCCGACATGTAATTGATGGCTCTACCCACCAAGTTATTATACAACTGCCATGTAGGCTGTCGGAAACAGGCAATTTTTTAATGCGGCTTGTGCTGCGGCCCAGAAAAGGGCTGGCACATGGTGCATGGTCGGACCGTCATGAAAACGCTGTTAGAAACTGACATGCTAATGCCTACGGCGGTGCCTACACAGGCACTGCCTCTTTTGTAGGGAATTAAGCTCCGACTGCCAC
Source organism: Lissotriton helveticus (assembly GCF_964261635.1). Taxonomy (NCBI): domain Eukaryota; kingdom Metazoa; phylum Chordata; class Amphibia; order Caudata; family Salamandridae; genus Lissotriton; species Lissotriton helveticus. Next base: position 1,211,342,971 of record NC_136067.1, on the reverse strand, counting down.
CCGAAGGGGCTCCTTGAGCCTGTTGGAGGCAGCAGCGGTCTTTCCCCTTCACCAGATGTGCTCCGACCACCAGTGTCCTAGGGCCACATGCATCAACCTATTTAGGAAGTGCAAACGGTGCGAATCGGTAAATTCAGCCGTTTGCGATTCCTAAATAAGTTTTTGGGATGCATCATACATTTTTGTGAAATTCGCTCTTTGTAGTGATTTCCAAAAATGCGATTGCTTTTAAGGAATTGCAAATTTGCAATTCCTTAAAAGCAATGCATGATTGTTTTTCAAATTGCGAATTAGCAATTAGGGGGTGCAAATTACCACGAGGTTGAACCTCGTGGTAATTTGCGAAAAGTTATGAAAATGCTCAAAAATGCATTTTTTAAACTTTCATGTTACAGACACACATGTCCTTAGGACATGTGTGTGTGAAACATGCACTTTAAAATACATTTCAGGGGTGCAGGTCCTTTGGACCCCCCTCTGCACCCTTGCAATGCATCAAACAAATGGGATTCCTCTAGGCCCATAGGAATCAATGTAATGCCATTCCTTAATTGCGATTCGCAATTAAGGAATCGCAAATACCGAAAATTAAGAAATCCTAAAAACTTTTAGGATTTCTTGATGCATAGGATGCATAGGATTTTGCAATTCCTAAATTGCGATTCCTTAATTTTCGCAATTTAGGAAATGCAAAATCCTACATTGATGCATGTGGCCCCTAGTTCGGCAGTCGGACCGCTGTCTCAAATGCAGATGGACTGCCATAGGCGATCTGCCGACATCGTAATTAGCCCCTAAGTAGTTAGATACTACTTTTAGAAATTATTATTTTTGTATTTTTTTCACATCTTTATTTTTATGTGTATCTGGTTCAAATATATAAAAGTGAACCAAATATCCACATTACTTTGAAATGTCGGAAAAGTAAAACCAGTCTACATAGATTAAAGGAAAAAACAGAAGCTAGAATCTATCTTGAACAACTTCAAGACTGCACAAGCCTCAACTATTACTTCAAGGGTTTTCAGCTCACAAGGATGGACTGTTGAGATGTATGCTGCAAGATATGTATTAGAATTATATTGATTCTAATAGACAACTGTGATGAGGAACCTAATCTATCAAACAGCATTCTGAAACAGAAAAACATGGGCATGATCCTTGTTTAATAATTCGAGCAGCATTGTTTCTTGGAATAGTATTGTGATAGACGTTTGGCGTTATGTCTACTTGGAACTCAGTGTTTGTTATGTCATTACTGTTTTTCAGCAAGGCATTCAATAAGGTTTTTTAGCAACACCACGCTTTGCCCAATGATCACTATTTATTTTGACAGTGAATTTGTGATGAGCATTACTCCAGCTTGGACATGTTATTTCTGTTAGACCACTGGCTTTTGCACAAATACATTTCTGTGGTAGGGACTGCACTGTAAAGGCAGGTTGTGGTTCTGCTTTCGTTGTGAAGAATGTTTCCCATGGGGGGCCTCCATTGGCTATTTGTTGTGATTTGTTAGCATCCATTTCATCACTCATCAAAAAGGGGAGAGTGGTACTGCTCCTTTTCCATCCTCCCTATCATAGACCTCAAGTACCCACAAAAACAGGGAAAGGAGGAGGATGCTGGTGTAAGAGCATACCCCCTCAGGGAAAATGCAAGGCTTGTTTGAAACTGCCCTGCCTACTAATAGTGTTATGCTTCATCATAGGGCCTACTACAACATCCCAGCGCAGACCAACGTCTGGGACGGAGCAAAGGGAAGGGGAGGACTAATCAAACAAATATGTTGGGATCCACTCAGTAAACTACATATAAACAATCAAAGTGTAGACATAAAACTACCTCAGGAATACCCTTAACAGTCTTTAATCATGGGTTTCCTGGATAGGATTAAAAATGAAAATGTGGAGATGGTCTAGGGTATAATTAGGGCCCCTTTGTCCCTCCTTATTGCCCGTTTCTGCCATGTTTGTAGAGGTAAATAATCAATAAAATAAGTATAATGCACACCAGTGACCGGATTCATTAATTAAAATTGATTTGACATGCACATCCTGCCGGTATTATGGAGGCAAGTGTGCAGGCATATTATTGGTTATGAGGAGCCTGCATACAGAGCATAAAATAAGTCTAACGGCCATCCTGCCGAACCTCGTGGGAAACGGCCACTACAACGCGGCCGTTTCAACGAAAAGCTTAACCACGCATGCATTACAACGCATGCGTGGTTACAACGAAAACCTTTACCACGCATACGTTTACTACGAGGTACGTAGTAAAGGCATGTGTGGTAAAGGGTACAATTAAAAAATGGGGAAAACCCCACTAACCTTAATTAGAGAAGTGCAGGGAATCGGCATCGTAGAGGAAGGAAACGGACGTTTTTTTTATTACGTAACACGTCACCACGGAAAAAACGTGGAGAAGGTTATGCGTGAAAATAGTATTCCGTTGTAACGCATGCGTGGTAAAGGCATGCGTTACAACGGAGTTCGTTGTAATAACATATAACCAACCTCGTTTGTACTAGTTTAGTAGTATGTCTGCACACCTGTAAACAATTGAATCAATTCATTTGCAAGGTTAAATGGTTTTTAAAGAGAAAATTGCGTGCAACTGCCTGTTTGAGAAAAGACCCAATTATTTCTCAAGGAGTTTAGATGCAAGAATGGACCGTGGAGTACCCACAGTCAAGGTAGTGCACAGCTATAAGACAAAAGTGTCTCAAAAAACCTCGTTTGTAGGCATTCAGGAGCTACTGTTGCAGGCCACTCGCTTGCAGCAGTATTATTATTAAAGTTTAAGCTGCGTGCAAGTCCATCTCGCACTACTGCATTGTTATTGTCATTGGATTTCAGCGGGGATCTGAGTTCGTAAGCAGCTTACTTAGCATACCTACCACTGATTCAAGTGCGACTGGAGGCACAATACATTCAACATTTTCACAGTGCCCTTACCGGCAGACTTTACAGGTCAATCAGCAGGCTGTCAATCAACTTTTGAAAAGCAAAGTGATGACTTTACCACATGGGTAATAATGGAGAACATAAACTAGAACATTGTCTTGAAAACTCATGGATATTACGTTATGTTATGTTGATATAGTTATTAAGCGCACAAATACCCAGAGGTGTCTTGGCGCTGAGGTCTGGAGTAGCACGTTCATGTAAGGCACAGGTCACTATTTTTTGAACAACCAAGCTTTTAGGGCCTTCCTGAAAGCAAACAAAGTTGGAAGTGTTCTAATGGATAAAGGAAGTTCATTCCAAAGTTTAGGGGCCGTCACCCTAAAGCTTCTTCCACCCCAAGTGGCTTTAAAAAATCTCGGAGTTCCTAGCAATTTAGCTCCTTCTGAGTGCAAGTGCCTTTTAGGGACACACCAATGTAATAGGCATCTCAGGGACTTAGGACCAGAATCGTGGAGTGCTTTGCAGGTAGTGCAGAGGACCTTAAAGGTGATGCAGCTCTTAACTGGGAGCCAGTACAGCTTTTGCAGGTGTTTCCGAACTAAATGATGCTTAGGAATTCCCAGCAGAACCCTGGCGTATTTCGTTGTGTGCACTGCATCACCAAATGCGATGCAGTGCGCGCAACGAAATTCGTTTTATTTATTTATATGTTTACTTACCTGTTAAAATCCGTAATCCATACATTACTACCCCCCACCCTGCCCCTTCCACACGTCACCGCCCTGCAGTTACACCTACCACCGGCCGTGGCTGACAGCTATGTATTGGCTATTCAGTTGTCTGTATCCTAGCAAATCATTGAATGTCTGTTTGATTAAATACTTCCCACACCGAGCCAGAATATGTTTTCAGAATTTGAATTAGTAAAATAACATTAATTCACCAGAAATGTAATAAAGCAACTGCTAGCATATGATTTCCCCTGTTATAGCTCAACAGATGAGGCCAATTCAGAAATATGCAGGGCCTGCAGCGTTATGTGGCCGCATACTTGGGAAATTGTGCAAATCTAAAAAGGGATAACTGAGACATATAATTTTGATGGAGAAACGACTTTCTTGGAAATCGAAAAGAATCCTTGCAAACATGTCATACTAATCAAGGACGTAATCAATAAAATCTTTGCGGCTGCACAATCTTTTTATTTGAATTCTTACATCACAGTTTGTTACTCATTTTTGATGTGCATAGTGAAAGAAGTCTCTCAGCAAGATGTTGTATTAGGTCCTTGTATACACAAGTCGTTTCACCCGGTGCACAATTGTCCACTCAATTCCATGTGTTTATTATCATTCATATATACATGGCCATCCTGATATTTAAAGAATCCTACGTAATTGGATTATTTTAGAAAGCTCTTCAGTTTATTTTTCACAAAGAGGCAGTGATGCTGGAACAAGTTTCAGAGTGGGGCTGCTGGCCAATTTATCAGCATCAATGCTAAAAATAATCTTGCAGAATGAACTAGTGTATGAGAGAAATACCACCTGCTGGACATTGTGGGGGGTCCTGAAAAAAATATGTAGGAACATTGGCTCTAGTTGTGTGTTTTGAAACGTTTTTCAAAACATTTTTCCTAAAAAGTGGTATGATTGAGTCTGGCCATTTTATAGTGAACACACTTTTTATTGAAATTGTGTCTGGGTGCTAATAAATCACAACATAAGCCTATTGGAGGGCCATCCCCATGTCTCCATATTGTCCAGGTCTTAATTGTAATGCACAAGCTGAAAGGATCTTCTTGAGACCTTCAGATTTAATTAAATGTATCACATTAATGCTGGGGGCACGGCGATGTGGCCTTTTGGCAAGTTATTTAAATAGCTAAGGGGCTCACGCGTTCTGTGCAGTCTGAGTGTGGTATCGGATGCAGTTAGCGTCAATGCGGCGACTACTGGCTTAAACATAATAGGCCGCTTCCAGGTCTTTAACTTTTTTAGATTATTCCGCACCTATCTGTGCCTTAAAATTCGTTTTATAGATTGCTCTGGGTATCTTTGGACTTAAATCTTTATATTTTACTACTGCAAATTTAAATTTTGAATCTGGTACTGCCAGTGCTCCTAAATTCACTGATACTAGACAGAATGTAATTGAGTTTCAGGAAATCGTATCCGTTAAAACTTTAGGAAAAATCATCACATGATCAGGCGGATGGGGCAAAAGTATGGACTACTCATTGTTCTATTCGTGCTTAATATGAGAGAGATACAAATGCTGGTATGTTGATACATTATTTTTCATTTCATGATTATAAACAAATCCCTTGTACCGTTCTGTCTATTCTACTGTTTTAACAGTACTGTTAGGAAATGCCTCTTTTTGGATGATCACCCCCAAAGTGTGGAAGTGATGCTGCTGGTTTTTCGACACTGAGGGGCCGATTCACAGAACTAATCTGAGATAAAATCTCAACTCATCTAAAAAAAACGTTATTTCGGTAGGTTCTGCCATAAAAGTGCAATAATATGTAATTTTTATACTCATCATAAAATCACAGAATAAAAACTGGAAAAATAAAAAAACAAAAAATAAAAAGGAACAGCACTGACAGTTTACATATATTAGCGTGATAACCCCAAAAGTAAAGAGGTAGCAAAGGGAAAAGGGTCCCTCCCCCACGAGGGAGTGACCCATAAAGTGCATTGAGCACATACAAGTCTCACATTTGAGGGTAACATTAATGGCGTATTACATAACATCAGCCTATGGCACATACTATTTAAAAATATAAGTAATCGAATATGAAGGTTAAAAGGAAATAGCTTCAATTAATGCCATTTAAGATCGGGGAAATTAAACTTTTGGTAGGACGACGACAACTAAAGTCGCTACTCTAACTACTGACAAGGCATCTTCGTTTGCACCACATTGCGAATACAAATTTAGCAATTACCGCAACAAAAGCTGGATGAGTATCATGTTTAAATATCCTATAGACCTCTCTGTAGTTGCTTATACCCAGATTCCTACAGAGTTGAACGACCCATTTAGATCTTGCAGCACTATATAAAGGGCAAAATAAGATCAAATGGATCTCTGTTTCTTCCACAATCTTGCACCCGGGGCATAGCAGCTGTTTTGCACCCACCCATTTATTGGTAAATACATAGAGGGGGAGCGTCCCGTGGCTGAATTGGAGAAACAATTTCTTAGCTAAAAGGGGTTGAATGATATCTAACACAGGCTCCAAGCTATAGTGCTGCTTTATGTCTAGAAACGTGAAGGTAAGGCTAGCTGAGTCTACTGTCTGGAACTTACTTGCCAGTCTCTGTTCTTTCAAGGCAGATGTTAAAGATTGTTTAGATATAGTGGGGCAAGACTCTTCAGGTGTAGCCCACAAGTCATTTCTCACTATTTTGCAAAATTCATCCGAATAAAAGACAGCCAGGGAATCTTCCCTGCCCCGAGTTACAAAAACTGAATTATGCTCCACTCTATAGTGTTCCAGCTAAGAGGTGCTCCATAACCTTCGCCAAAAGAGAAGCGGGCGAAAAACTATAAAATCAGCAATAGGAGCAATGCCCATGTCCATCCTTAGAGGAATTGGGGGGTACTTTGCGGGAGGCCCAGGAGTTGCCTTAAGAAAGTATTTTCAGTTGCAGTCAGAATGTTACTCGGACGGTGGCTCCATAGTTCGGCACCATACACCGGTGGCTCCCCTTGCTTGAACCTTGTATATTTCTGCAGGGGGGGCGATAACTTTTACAGTGCAGTTCCTATGTACGTTTAAAATCCCCCCACTTGCCTGGATAAGTTTTAGATTTGCCTTATTAATCTGTGGACCTCATTCCATTTTCTCATTCAGAGTGAGGCCCAAGTAATCGAAAACCGGGACCCTCTCTAAGGGCTTGGAATCCAATTTAGGGTGTGGGCGGTTGGTTGAATCGGCATGAAAAACCATGTACATAGTTTTTTTATGTTTACCTCTATGTTCCTTTTTTTACAAAACTAACTAAATTCCACTAGGACAGGCTGCATCCCCATGGGTGTTTTCGATAGCAGTAGCGTGTCATCCGCAAACATAAGTTCAGGTATGTTGCGGTTAGCAAGTTTCGGGGAATCTATGTCCCTAACAGCCAAAAGGTCCTTAACTAGTCCATTTAGAAAGAGGGAGAAAAGGGTTGGGGCAAGCACACCGTCCTGTCTCACTCCCTTCTCAACGGAAAAAGGAGCAATAATTTCCCGCCATTTCCAAATCTTATTCTGGCAAAAGTACCATCGTGAAGGCGTCAAAGTGACACCCCCTGCACCCTTGCAAAAATCGGTAATGCCCATTGATTCCTATGGGCTTCAATTACCGAATTTACCTAAATCTCCCCCTTCTATTTTACCGATTCATAAATACCGAATCGGTAAAATTTGGTATTTATGAATCGGTAAAATAGAATTAGCTACATCTGGCCCCAAGTCTCTTGAATAGGCAGATCTCATAGATATCAATAAATTGGCCCCAATGCGAGTGGCCCATTGTAGCACTTATTCCAGCTATATTCCAGGACAACATCTTTAGGCCTTGCGGTATTACTGCCTTAGTACTCTGTGTAGCTAAAATAGCCTCCCCTCTCTCAGGGCTCCAGAGCGGGTTCGCCTCCACACGATCATCAGATATTTCGACGTTAACCTCAATAAAACAAGCTTCTGTCCCTATGGGGTTCTCTAATGTTACGATAGCATTGCTCATCAGCTGTAAATAGTTAGAGACCATAACACCCTCTGGTCTTTGAACTTCCCTATCAATAGTTGACACTATTGGTTTCCCCCATTCGGATACAGTGGGGACTACCCCCTCCCGACAGGGCAAAATACTTTCCATGAGCTCTTTTGTATCATCTGTTGTTCTCGTTGGGGGTTCTACTCCTGCTAATTCCCTGCAAGTGGTCAATATATAATCATCAGCCTGGACCCCACTAGGGCTAGGGAAAAGACCTTGCTGTTGGGCCTTAGGGATTAAATGTTGGCTACTAGGGTTCAGTCAGTCCACCTGGTCTAGAACACTAACTCTGTTTCTTACAGTAAGGGTGACTGGTGGCAAAGTATTGTAGCTGCGGAACCTGTTATTTGCACTATCGGCCTGAGAACTAGTCTCCCAGCTTTCCCAGAATTTACCCCTTCTCTCAGGTAGATGATTAAAAGAGAAGGGGGAATAAAAAGAGGTTAGGGAAAGGGACTGTGTCCCAGTGGCCTCCCGCGTTTGATGCCAATCACATATATGTTCTCCCGCCCGCCTGTCTCTAAAGTTAATCAAAATACAATCACCCTCAATACATTTCTTTCTTTGTCCCACCCAACCAACTCTATGAGCGAATAAAATTTCCCTATACACCTGAGGAGGAAGTGGTCTATTCACATTGAACCAATGGGTACACTTATTTTTTAGTTCAGTGTACTACTCCTGTTTTCCCTGCTCCAACATAGGAACACCAGCCAGAACAACAAAGTATGGAATTGATGCAGGTGGTAAATAAATACAAGGCAGGCTGTGATTCCTTTCACCTTGGCCAAGTGAACACATACGGTGGTCATGGGCTTTATCTTGTCCCCTAATACTAGGCGCCAGACCGCCTCCCAATGGACGTGGCCCTAAGCCCTCGTTCATATTAATTTCTCTCCCACCATGTAACACATTGCCTTGATTTAAGGTAGACCCAGCCACTACATTCCCACTAGAAGATACTGATGGCAAGTTGAGAGGGGAAGAAGTAGATGGTAGATTGGTAGAAACGGAGGGATTACACATTACATTCGCAGTTGTTACAATGTGGCCCCCCAATGTCTTTCCGCTATTGGCATGATTAGGCACAAGAAGTGAATCAAGGTGCAAAAATTCATCCTCTATTAGTGCAAGTCTTTCAATAATTGGTAGGAAAGATGTTGTGAGTAAGACACCCAGTTTGTCCCAAAAGTCCTCATCGACTTGAGGTAGATGAACACCAGCCATGTCCGAATGAGACAAACCCAATACAGGGATAGATGGCATAGTCTCCAATGGTGGTGGCGTTACTGGTAGCTCCGATGTACCAGAAACTGTTGGCTTTCCGGGTTTTTGCATTTTTTTCCCTCTGTGGACCCCCACCCCGTTTTCTCTTTAATACGGGATCCGGTTCTTGGGCAGAGGTATGCAAAGAGGAGCTATGCACAGACCTCGTTTGAACACGTGGAGGTGTTCTGTGAGCGGGTTCTCTTAGTGTTGGGGCACCAAACAAAGTGACAGCTGAGAGTCCCAAAGATTGAACAGTGCCAGCAGAGATCGCTAAGTCCCGCGGTGACTGTTTTTTGTCTCCTCCCGAGGCCTGGATGCCCATAACCACATCTTCAGATTGTGCTGGTGACCTAGCATGCATTAGCCCTCCCAAAGATGAACGTTTTGAATGAGTAGGGTCCAAGGATAAGCTTCTCTTAGTCATGGCTATTTCGTGGGCCATTTCTGATGTTGCTCTGATTATAAACTGGTCCAGTGTACCTGCCACAGACCCGCTTTTAGGAATAGTATTCCTTCCCTTTCCACCTCCAGTAGCCATCTTGAAATTAGGCTATCGGAACAACTTGGCCAGGTTATCAAATACCAGGTCAAATCTAATACCACCAGTGTACAATGAGAATAATTTAAGATCAACTAACCTGAGTAGACCAGTAGAGTTAGAGGGGTTGCCCGGCTCGTCCTCTTACGTACTCGAACGGGCCCGCCCTTGGCCCGGGCTTCGCCCTGCACGCGCCCGTGCGCGTTCCGCGCATCGGGTGCTGGGAGGAGTGAAGTAGCGCTGGTGGGAGGGGCTGATGCCGCACAGGTGGCATTAGCCTGAGGACTCTTGGAGCCTGGAGTCTGGGACAGAGAAACAGTTCGCCCCCAACGAAGTCTCCTCCAGAGTCTGGAACTGATGCTGCTGGTTTTTCGACACTGAGGGGCCAATTCACAGAACTAATCTGAGATAAAATTCTAAACGTACTACTTTTGGTATTAATTTTTTTTTTTGCAAAAAGATTTTATTATTTTCAACATCGCTGTGCACGTTACAGTCAACAGCATATACAGCAGTGGTACATATGTGCTCCCTTAAACTAGCTTCGTGCTATCAAAATTATTTAATAAACTTCCCCTCCCAACAATACCATTCCCCCACCCTACGCCCACCCTCTGTCAGTGTGCCCATCACCCATCGATCCTCGCGAGAGTCGCCCGTCTGCTCTTTCCATAGATAATCAAACCATTCAACGTTTTCTCGATGACCCCCCTGATCTCATCATTGTGCCTCACTAGTATCCCTAAGCCCGGAGTGTGTAGATTGGCCCCCTGTCACAGTGCAGCTTAGCGCCCCACAGCATGCCCTTCTTCCTGCTCAATCACAGCGATGCCCCCATATGATCCGTTACACCACCTTCCTCACTCTCACCATCTTCCGCAACCGGGAGCTGGAGTCCCGTCAGCAAAGCCCCCCATGCTCTGGCTGACTCCATCGCCTTATCATTAGCAGTACGCCTAGCCAGCTGCAGCCAGAGTGTCCCCTCGTTACTTGCCCAACTTAAAAAGTTCGCCCTCCACCTCTGACAATTAGGCCCTGCCTTCGACTTCCAATGCATGGTAATCTCCCTCTTAGCCATTATTAACCCCAAGTCATAGAACTTACTAGTGATCTTCGTACGAGCGGTATGTGGGAACCAGAGTAGCAAACAAGCCCCCAGCTCTGTTTCTATTGTACGTCCCGTTACTTGATTCAAGCACGTCATTACATCTTGCCAGTAGGTCCCCAACCCTGTACAGGACCAGAACATGTGTCGGAAATCCGCACCATCTGAGTTACACCTCTGGCACTGCGCCAGGGATGTCCCGAAATACTGTTGGATTTTAACCGGCGTCAGGTAAGCCCTATGTAAAGTGAAGAACTGGATCATTTGAAACCTGGCATTACGCGTTCCTTTCCAGGCACGTCGCACCAGGTGAGACCACGCCGTCTCGGGTATAGGCCTGCCAACATCCACTTCCCACTAGACCTTCAGACCATATAGGGGTGATAGTCCTTCGGTCGATAAGCGTCTGTACAGACACGTGACAGCTTTAAATGTGCCCGCCGCCATGACCACATATTGGCAGCCCAGAGAGGTCAAGGGTTCCGACAATCCCGCCCCCACTGCTTTTGAATCCCCATTACCAAGGCGGCATGTAGCAAGTAATCTCCCCGCGGTAGCCCGAAAGCACCCCGCAGTTCCCGAAAGGACAACAGAGCCCCATCCCTGTATAAATCCCCCAGCACATGAAGCCCAAGCTCCTCCCAAACAGCCAACGGAGACCATTGCCCTCTATGGGGGAGAGCCATGCACATGCCAAGTGGGATCTACGGAGCATATGGGCGGGAGAATCCAGCTCGTTTCTGACTCCGGTTCCAACATAGGAGAAGAGTACGTTCCTCGAGGGTAAGCTGATCAAGGCCGATCTTTTGCTGGAGAACTATAAATGATAAAACATGCCGGGAATCATCCTAGCCTGGGGCCCCTCAGGGCTCCTAAACTCCAGAGCCACCGCCTGCGTAAGCCACTGTAGTTGCGCCGCCAGGTAATACCACTCAAAGTCGGGAACCGCCAGTCCCCATCCGCCCTAGGCCTCATCATCGTCGTGAGTGCGACCCGTCGTCTGCCTGACCCCCAGATGAACCCTGTAGTCAAGGTCCTAATCTCCGGAAGGTTGACGCCGGAATCCACACTGGCAGTGTGCGAAAGAAGTAATGAAGTTAGGACTCTTAACTTTACTAGTACTAAATGCCTTTTGCGAATACCGAAAGTCATAAATTTAGGATTATGTCTCAGTTTAGTAGTAGTAAAGTTAGGAGTCTTAACTTTACTACTACTAAATGCCTTCTGTGAATACCAAAGGTAGTAAGTTTAGGATTTTATCTCAGGTTAGAGTGCACTGATGCCTACTAACCAGATCTCAGTGTCAGTGTTCCAACCCTGTACAAAGTATATGTTAAATTGACTACTCCCAAGTGGCATGAGTTAACTTACATATAAGTCCCTAGTATATGGTACCAGTGGTACCCATGGCACATGAGTTAATGTATTCAACCAGAGCTGCAGCACAGATTGTGCCACCCTGAGTGTGACAAAGGAGAACATGGCTTCTAGCCTTCACCTGCAGACTAGAGGAATAATTTTCAAACTCATAGTTCGACTTTGCGATTTAAACTTATGGCAAAGCCCTTCATATTATATATAAGTCACCCATTTGGGAGGCCTGAGGAGTCCAAATACACGGCAATATATTATTAAGTAGGACATAGTACATATTTGCATATGTACAAACAGGAAAAAAAAATTGATGTTTTTACTGTGGGCTAGGAGGCCCATTGGCAAGTGCAGGGTTACAGGCTGACATCTCAGCCCTGGTAACTTCTGAATGAGACTGCAAAAGGTGGTACTTGAAAGCATCACATTAATCGTGGCAAAGGACTCGACTTGATGTCCAAGTCAGATATAATGTCACTTTAATAGAAAGGCAACTTTTAGAAAGTTGACGCTCTGTTGCCTAGTTATTCCAGTGGTAATTCACAGATGCTGTCCACCAGACAGCATTCTGCCTTCCCGGAGAGGAGTGTCAACAACTCCCAAGTACAGGAACAATAGAGGCCTGCCGCAGCGGGAAGTTTTAACTCTTCTCACAGAAACCCACAGGTTGTTGACCCAAAAGGTGTTCTAAGGAGTAGCCACCTTCAAAGGGCAAATGGCAACCACACTTGAGAGGGGCTGTTCCTTTGACCAGTCAGAGGAGCTAGTGGCAGGAACAGAGAAGGAAAACCAGTTGCCAAGCTGTTTTTCCGGTGGGCATGTAACCCACAGTTTACCAAAGCTTTAGGGTTGGTTACCAAGCTCCCAAAACCAACTGAAGGGTTCAGACATCTTGGGAGGGGGCAGAATAGTGTGCTCTGTGATAGGATGCCACACATAGCTGGAAGTCATCATCAAGTGGGAGGGAACCTGGTAGCCTATTGGCTAATGGCCGCTTTTTCCCACAGGGGCACTTTCTGGGCATAAATATGGCACCCATGGCTCCCAAACCTCAGATCACAGCTTGACTGGAGAGAGGAATGAAGAAGGACTGTTCTCCTAACCCCTGGACCTGGCAAGAGTGGCTTCCCCACCGCTGGACTGGAACTGATGCTCCTTGGGTTAGCAAAGAGAGGACAATATCTGTGGTGCATGGCTCATGGAAAAGTAATTCCAGAGCCCCAGACAGAAAAGGTGAACTCCGAGAATCAATTGGCTGACTCCCTGTTCCAGCACCAGGGCCATAAAAGCTGAAGTAGCCCATTGTCACTAGTCCATAGCCAACTTTGCCAAATCACTGCTGAACACCTACGTGCAGCAAAGACGACCACTCCTTGGTGTTTAAAAGTTACTCTGAGTCTGTTGGACCCAGGAGAGTTGTCAGAGTTCATATTGGTTGCCGAAGACGGACACTAGCCATCACCAAAAGAAACCACTGTACCTGCTGTGACCAGAGACCATCAGCCCAGTAGTAACAGGACTTCAGTTGGATCAAAGAGGGCTTTGAGAAACAACGACCCCTGTGGCCAAAGTCACTGTACCTCAACCGTGGACCCAGGAATTACCCCAGGAAGCCCCCTGTTGACCGCACAGCACCCAGTGCATCCTACAGCATTCACAGTATCCTGTATCGTCAGCACCAACCTGAACCAGCACCTGGATCATCTGCACCGGCGACTGAGCCACCCCTACTAAACCAGCCAGGGTGCAAGGTCCCATTGAACGAGCCAGCTGGTACACCCCAGAACTCTGCGCGGCGACACACAGATGCAAACAACTGGAAATAAAATAGCACTCAGGCAAATATGACCATGATCGAGCCATCTTAAAATCTGCCCTGAACAACTACCACCACCACCTCAAAGAAATGAAAAAGAAAGCCTTGACACACCACATCGAAACCAGCGCCACCCAGAATAAGGAACTCTTCACCACCATCTGAAAGTTCCCCTGCCCATCAGCCACAGAATACTCAATCCCTTCCTCACAGGAACTCTGTGATGCTTTTGCAGACCACTTTCACAACAAGATAGCCACCAAATACAGAAAATTCGATCCCCAAGCCACCAACCTCCTCCATATCTCCACTCCTGCAAGGACAGCTGCCGACCACCCTCTTGCCACATCAGAACAACTCAGCACAGCAAACACCAAGGCCTTAATGAGCTCCATCCACTCAGGAGCACCCACCAACCCATGCCTCTATCTACTCTTCAACCTTGGAAGTGATGAGATCAGCCACCAGCTCACCACCATACTTAATAACTCCATCACCACAGCCAACTTCCCAGTCACCTGGAAACATGCATAGGTCCAACCCATCCTCAATAAACCCTCTGCAAACCCGAACCATCTCCAGAACTATCCCCCTATCTTGGCAGCTCCAGTTGCCTACCACAGTTATTGAGAAGTCCATCAACCTTCAACTCAACGAACACCTGGAGAGATATAACCATCTAGACCCCTCGGAATCAGGGTTCATAGCCAACCATAGCACCGAGATGGCCCTAATTGCTGCGACCGCCGATATCTGCACCCTACTCAAAGTCGGAATCAGCCGCCCTGATCCTTCTCAACCTCTCCTATGCCTTTGACACTGTATCCCACCACACACTCATCAACTGACTGCTCCTGGTCGGAATCAAAGACAATGCCCTCAGTTGGATGACATCCTTCCTCTCGGGGTGCACAGAGGATTTGTCTCCCTCCCTTCACCTCACAGCCCAAGCACACCCTCTGAGGCATTCCGCAAGGCTTGTCCATCAGTCAGTTAGAGCCCCCAAAATCAACATCATCTCCTATGCCGATGACACCCCACTTGTCCTATCACTCTCAGCGGACCCCACTACGAAGAAAACCAACTTTCACAACTGCATGAAGAACGTCTCAACCTGGATAAAAGACAAGTGTCTGAAACTCAATACGAACAAAACCGAAGTACTGATTTTTAGTAACCACACCACCCTCTGGAACAACTCCTGGTGGCCATCGGAACTCGGACCCAACCCCACTCTGAAAGATCATGCCCGCAACCTCTGCATCATCCTGGACAGGGAACCCTCCATGAAACAACAGGTCAATGGCATCTCCTCAGCCTGCTTCCACATGCTGTGAAGAATTATCAAATGGCTACCCACTGGCACCAGAAAAATAGTCACACCGGCCCTCATCACCAGTTGTCTGGACTACAGCAATGCACCAAATGCAGGCACTACCTGTGAATTCATGAGAAGACTCCAAACAATCCAGAATGCAGCAGCCAGACTGACCCTTAACCTGCCCAAAAGGAACCACATCTCCCTGCACCCGGGAGACCTCCATTGGCTCCTCATCTAGAAGAGATGCCATTTCAAGCTCCTGACCCACGCCTAAAAGCCCTCCATGACCAAGGACTGACATACATGAACCACAGCTTTAACTTCCACCAGCCACCCAGAAACCTACGTTCTGCCCACCTTGCCCTCACACAGACACTGTGCATCCACGTGTGTGCACCAGAGAATTATCCTTTTCCCACCTCACCGCCAAATCCTGAAACACCATTCCCTTCCACTTTCGAACATCACTCTCTCTGAGGGACTTTAGAAAGAGACTCAAGACCTGGTTCTTTGATTGAGACCCACAGTCCAATGCCTGGATACCCTCACGAGTGATAAGATGCTATATAAGAACAGTTTGATTGATTGATCTGTTAACTGATTATAATTCTCAGAGAGAAGGTCATAATGCCTCCCATACAAATGTGATTTATATTTCTAAGATGGCCCAGTTATGCTCAATCTTATTTTCATAAATAGTGGACAATAGAGGCATCAGATAAGGTCAGAAACGGATAGTAGAATGTCAATAGAGTGAATGATACACAGGAGGTGTGCTGCTCCAATGGTTGCCAAAGGCATGACAGGGTTAAAGGAGAGCAACCATGCAACTATGATAGACATCAACCTTTACCAAGTGACTGTAGCAAACACATCTATTTTTACAAAATATTCAGTAAGGCTATTAACTTTAAGCTGATGGTAGTCAAATATTGAGCACAAATGCATGCACCACCGTGTTTCATGTGCCCGAGGGCACTTTGCAATAAAGCAAATTCTTTCAAGGCCATTCACTGTCCACAAAACTACATCCTCCTCCACGAATGGAACGACCTAAGATAGATAAGGAGAGAGGAGCCGAGCAATGGTGTATAAAGTATTCTAGCTAGGCTTGGAAACAGACTGATAATAGTATCCAAAAGGGAGTAAAATCACCCGCTTAAAGTCTTAAAAAGCAAATGAGTACTTATACGAACAAGCCTGAAATGCCATCTTAGGGCAGGTTATATTAAACACTGACAATACTGCCAACACTGGTGATGGTAAAGAAATAATGAACAACGGGAAGGACACTTGCTACCTGCTCAGGCAGAAACTTCTAAAAAACACTTTGGACAATAAACTTAGAAGTATACTTATCTACAAAGGAAGCTTCATCTTGCACCTGGAAATATTTACCAAATCCAAACCACCTTACCTGGCATCAGGCAACCAGGTCACCCACTTCTACCGCCAACCCACAAATAAATTTGCCTAGCTGGGGGCGAAGCAGGTGCCCATGGCCGTTCCCTGTACCTGTTTGTAAAGCTGTTCCTAGAATAAGATATATTCCAGGCTTGAAAATAACAAAGCAAATAATTCAATTTATGAATTGCAACACAACCTTCACGGTTTATTGTGTAGTGTGTCCCTGCAAATTAAGATACATCAGCAGCACCATTCATCCCACCAAAGTATGTATCCTAGAACATCTGAAAGCAATAGCAGATAAAGCCATGACATACCCAGTAGCAAGACATTTTGAATCACGTCATGGCAGCAACCAAGATCTTCTATGCTACTTTTGCCTAGATAATGTACCATCACATGCCAGAGGTGAGAATAGAGTGATGAAACTCAGCAGGCTGGAATCAAGGTATATCATAGATATGCAAACCCAGACCCCAATGGCTTGAATAGTGGAGAAGAAATGGTGGTACACCTATAAATAGGTCAGGGCGCTAAACAGAAGCTTAATCAAATATCACTTCCTCGAGATGAATGATGCAATGAATTGTCTGAAATATTTATTTACTATTTGTTGGTTTCTTTTAATATTATTTTTGCACTACTCAGTAAAGTCAATAAGTGTCAATCTTTTATTATGTATCCTTAGAAAACATGCATTCTTATAACAGAGCGTTCTACTTTGTGCAGATTTTAAAGGATATGGCATTTGTCTGTGAGCAGTTTATAGATTATTGAAAGTGAGAGGTGCAGTTCAGAAGTTATTTATGGGAAGATTGCAATGTAAGAATTGCTCATACAGGGCGGCATAACTGTGTACAATTAATAAGTGAAGGAACATGTGGTGTATGATTTGAGAACACGGATGAAGTGTTTTCAAATATACTCCTATAGGGCGCATCACACTTCTGAATTAGCAGACTGCAGTTTGAAAAAGAACCTGAGTAGGATTGTGCTATATTAGGGAATCCAAATAATGAAATTTCACGCTAGCTCATACAGGGAGAAATTATGTGGAATGGAGATTGTTTGAGGTGGAGATCACTAGTAATAATGTAGGCACATTGCGCTTTGATTAGGAGATCTGGTTAGATATAAATGTATTCACACCATTACAAGAAAGTAGACTGTATGGGCCCGATTCACAGAACTAACTTAAGACAAAATCATAAACTTACTACCATTTTGTATTCACAGAAGGCACTTACTCATTTTGGTATTCACAAAAGGCACTTACTCATTTCGGTATTCACAGAAGTTAGGACTCCTAACTTTAGGACTCCTAAATGCCTTTGGTGAATACCAAAAGTCTTAAAATTAGGATTTTTCTCAGTTTAGTAGTAATAACGTTAGGACTCCTAACTTTAGGACTCCTAAATGCCTTCTGTTAATACCGATAGTGTTAAAATTAGAATTTTTCTCAGTTTAGTAGTAGTAACGTTAGAAAAATCCTAATTTTAAGACTTTCGGTATTCACAGAAGGGATTTAGGAGTCCTAAAGTTAGGAGTCCCAACTTTACTACTACTAAACTGAGAAAAATCCCAATTTTAAGACTTTCGGTATTCACAGAAGGCATTTTGGAGTCCTAAAGTTAGGAGTCCTAACTTTACTACTACTAAACTGAGAAAAATCCCAATTTTAAGACTTTCGGTATTCACAGAAGGCATTTAGGAGTCCTAAAGTTAGGAGTCCTAACTTTACTACTACTAAACTGAGAAAAAAATCCCAATTTTAAGACTTTCGGTATTCACAGAAAGCATTTAGGAGTCCTAAAGTTAGGAGTCCTAACTTTACTACTACTAAACTGAGAAAAATCCTAATTTTAAGACTTTCGGTATTCACAAAAGGCATTTAGGAGTCCTAAAGTTAGGACTCCTAACTTCTGTGAATACCGAAATGAGTAAGTGCCTTCTGTGAATACCAAAATGAGTAAGTGCCTTCTGTGAATACCAAAATGGTAGTAAGTTTAGGATTTTGTCTTAAGTTAGTTCTGTGAATCGGGCCCTATGTTTATAGGATGTATTATTCTGATTATATCATGTTTTAAGATGGCGCACTCTAATTAGCAGCCATACGATACATGTAATCCGAATGAAATAGAGTCATGTGTTGATTTCTTTGCATTTTAAGTAGCGCATTTTGTGATGCATATAATGACATATGTAACAAGTGTGCCCACCAACATCGAGGAAGGCATCTGCCAAAACGCGTCTGTTTGCACAAATGATCCATTACAAATTTGGATTTCTTCCATCCCTGTGAGTGCTGATCTTTTCTTTCAATTGGAGGTGTGATAGGTATCTCAGATCCACCCCCATGAGTCCAGCATCTGCCTGTCAGTGAATTTCAAAGGTTTTGTAAATGATAATTTTAAAATGTACTAATTATTATATTTCTTTCTTTTTATATTAATTTCCTACATTTTTATTATAAATACTTATATTTATTTTATTTTTAAAGTTACATTTCATATTTTTAATGTAAAATAAGAACAAAAGTAAATTCAAAAAGAATACTCTGCTAGTGAAACTGCCTGGGTGAATTTGTAAGTGTTTGTTAGGGGCAGATTTACAACACCCTTGTGCATCTTTTACACCGCTGTTGCATCACTTTTCTGATGAAGCGGTGGTGCAAAAGATGCGCCATGGTATGTGGTATTTAGAATGTGACGTATCTGGGAGGTGCGTCACATTGTAAATCCCTGTACCAGAAGGAGACATTCCTACATGGGGGGGGGGGCGTTCTGGCGCAGGAACACCTCCTAAAAGTGGCTGACTAAAATCTACAAGATTTCACTTTGTCACTTTTGGGCTCATGCTGTGTCAAAACCCTGCACTACCTTGAAGCAGGTGTAAGGATTGACACAGCAGTCTGAGTATAGGGCCCCCACAGCATTGCTGCAGATGTGTTGCACTTGCAACATAGTTCAAACAATGCACCACCTTTACAGCACAGATATATCACATTTATGTGCCGTTTTTTCCCATGGTACACCGCATTGTAAATACGGCGCATCCATGGTGGTGGTGTCACGGAGCACAATAACTGACATATTCCTGGGGATATGCCAGTTATTGTATATGTGCTAATTAGTGTTTTAATGTAGTGAATGGATTACTACATACCGATGAATGAGTCACTACAAAACTAAAACAACAGTGACATAGTGTTTGATGGAAGTGTAAGGATACAAACTGGTAAATTGAACGTATAAAAGACAAATTTGCAAGTACATAGAAGACTGCATACATAGTCTATAAGGGTTTGAAGCAGTCTATGCCCTAAGGCCTATTTTAATGCATGAGTACTTAGGTAGTGAGTGGATGATTACAGTTCTGCAAGGAAAGAGCCTGATCGAATTTATAACAGCCTCAGTTTTACCACAGTATACAGATAAACACATACTGCTGAATGGCTCACTACAATATTGAAACAGTAGTGTGGGAAGGTTTGCTGGAAGTGTAAGGATACACATTGAGGAATTGAACGTATAAAATAACCCTGGGCGAAGGACTTCGCTATGCCCACAAAGTGGGCGTAGTGTTGCCTACTTCGCCCTTTGCACAGTAGGCGAAGCAGGCAACACTACACCCACTCCTTGGGCGTAGCGAAGTTGCCCCCCACCCGCCTCCCTCCCGCCCTCCCGAACAGACCTAATTTTATTAAATGGGCACATCTGAATAAATAAAAGGCACTTACCTTGTCCGCGGCGTCCCGGGGCTCCCTCTGCTTGTTCACGCCACCGTCTGCTAACCAATGCGCATGCGGACTAGGTAAGTGCCTTTTATTTCAATGCAAACATTTAAAGAATATATAACTGAATCTATAAGTGCTTCACTTTTAGTACAATAAATACATTAGTAGATAGTGCTCAAACCTTTATTATTTAAAATAAATAAATGTATTCTTGTAACATCTCATAATTTAACACACGTTCTAATACAAGTTCATCAGATATGTCATTCAGATCAATTCCCTTGTTAGCAGTTTCTAAATTAATTTGTTCTAAAATTTCAACATAATTTAATGCTTCCAGAAAATCTCCATCAAAGCTTTCGTCTTCGAAATCACACCTCATGTCTGCAGCACTAATTTCCCCTTCTTCACTCTCATTGCCTGTGACAGATACGTTTAGTTCTTCAATTATACTCAAGGTAATATCCAAAATCTCCTCACTATGAGGCTGTTCTGTTTCCATAATTTTTCCATTATGTTCTTGCTCCTTGTATAAAAATATAAACAGTTAATTTTATCACTTTTCGTAATATATAATACAAAACTACCGTTTTCACCTATTTTGGCCTACAAAAAATACTATTATCTAATAACATTCCATTAGTAGAGTTTTGGTCCTTTGCAAAGTTATATAAATATAATTACTTATAAAGATATCCTGTTCTTAGCTTTTCTTAAATTTTGAAACCAGTCACTCCTTATGACTATAGGAAAAGACTCAGGCTATTATAGTAAAATACACTACTAAAAATGTAGAATATGTCTATTCACCTTACCCATTCCAAAATAGTAAATGTGTTTTAGTAAAATGCAAAAGATACTATTCATTGTCCAGAATAACACTGTGTATATGTGTATATTTAGGCATCATTATCACACTACTTTTTGAATACTTCTTGTGTTTACTCTATCTCTATTCCTCATCTATAACTTAGTCTAACCCTACTAATTACCTACCCCTTCGACTTTCGAACTAGCCTCTCCTCTAGTATTTATCTGCAACTTTGTAGCTTGCGGTTCTTTTTTTTTTGCACTGCTTATAACCTATAATTACGTAACAGTCATTAACCTAGGCCTCTCAGTTTATTGTCTAATTTTTATATTATTAATTGCCTTGTGTTCTTCTACTAATCTTTCTTTATGCAGTTGCTTGTTATCTATTCTGTCAATCCTTGAATATCTTGTGTTTTTCACTAATGTTCCTTCTTAATTCAACAGTGTTTCTGGTATTCCTTACTCCATGTGTTCTTTTCACTTAAGACCTTGTTTATCACAAATTTGATAGTTTCTTGTTTTAGGTTAGAGAAAATACATCGAGTGAATATATTCAATGTTCTCTATAATGTCAGGTAAGTTTAGTCACTCAGTAACTTGTCATACGATTATTTTCCAAGAATATACCTTTGTGAACTATAAGGTATCACTTAGGTTTCTTGTATGGTTTCTTGTTCTCTCTGCTCTTCAGGTGCTGAACACGACTGACTCCGTCTGCCCTGAAGGAGCCGCGACGGGAAAATCAACTGCTCTGCAATGTGCAGGCTTCTTCCAACTCGGAAGCTGAATTCTAGTTGCGGGCACGATAACTAAGGTAAGTTTAACCGGGAACCTTCTTTAACTCTCTCACAAATATTTGTGCTTTCTCTTCAGGAATATCTATGAAGCAATTGAAAACGGGTCTGAACTCAGGAACGTCTTAGGTGAAGTGCGCACTTGTTAGGGAGCGCGCGCCTCACCAAGGATTCCCCACAGGTGTGTGGTAAATGACTAGACCACCACCGTGTCTTTCCTCGAGGCGGCCATATTAGAATTCCTCTGTTACACTAAAGCACTCCAAGCATGTTTACTTGCGGATTCTTCATCTCTCCTGCAGCAGCTAGGGTTTAGATAAGTCATTATCGTATCCACTGATTGATGAGGGGTTCTGACAGGTACACTCAGTATATAATTTTTGGAAATATCTTTAAAAGATAAAAACCATCTTTACACACTTACCTTCTCCGTCCATGTTTTGTTACTTCAGCTCGGTTGAAGCACATTCCATCGACCATTTTTAACAGTAACTTGTACTTACCTTAAGCATATTAAATAATACAAAAAAATTATATATTATAAAATTACCATCTGTGGAAAACAAAAAAATACAGTTACAATATATCTTTTACAACACAAAATAATTTGTAAACTATTACATTTGCCTTTTTTGCTGTTCTCAGAATATATTGAATTTCACTAGAAACAGTGAGTTCAATAGTACTCATCACATAACAGCGGGCAAAAAAGACAATCAATAAGATTATCTTAAAAAAACATTCAACAATCTCATTAACAATCTAAAAAATAGAAATAAAACATATCTTAAATGTTTTTTCTAAGAGCAATTTCTTACGTAAATATGACACATCTTAAACAATCATAACATAACAAAACATTATGATTAATGTTCATACACTGTAAATAATATTACTTACAAATATTTGCTGACAAAATATGTAACAATAAGTCCTTTGTGGTTTCACATGCTATTCCACACGGCCAAATAGTATGCGTCAAATTCTTAGTTTGGTAATTGTTCAATAGTAATCCTGAGCATCTGCCTCCCAGCCTTCTGATCCAAAACCACCGACACCATTTGCTCGTCTCCCAGTGCTCATCCCTCAGCCCGACGCTATTCAACATCTACATGGCCACCCTCACACAAGTAGCCCACCATCACAACCTCAACATCATCTCCTACATCGACGACACTGAGCTCATCCTCTTCCTCACCAAGAATCCACATCCCACCAAAAGCAACCTCCACAACACAATGAAGGACATCAGCAACTACATAAAGAGCAGCTCTCTAAACATGAAGTCGCAAAAAATGAAAGTACTCATCCTCAGACCCACCCCCTCAGCCTCGGACGACTCCTGCTAGCTCACTACACTGTGGACAGTACCAACACCTACAAACCATGTCCACAACCTAGGATTCATCCTAAACTCCTCCCTCTCCATGTGTAAGTAAGTCTACACGTCTCCTCATACTGCCATAACACCCTCCACATGCTCCGCAACATTTACAAGTGGATCCTTACCAAAAGAAGAAGAACAGTGACACAGTTCCTCATCAGCAGCAGACTACACTGTGGCAAAACACTCCACACATGAATTCCAGCCAAACACCTACAACAACTACAACAAATCCAAAAGACCACCACCTAACTGATTATGAATGTTCCCTGCTGCAGCCACATCACTCACCACCTAATACACCTACACTGCCTCAATATCAAAGAGAGGATCACCTTCAACCTCCTCACCCTCACTTACAAAATACTCTACAACACCAGACTAATGTACCTTAACAGCAGTAATCCTAAAAGGCCACATTTTGAACTTAAAAGTTTGGCTTTAAAAATATTAGGTAAGAATTTGGTAACTCTTTAGGCAAACGTTGCTTAAAAACTAATTAACTATCATTACAATGTATCCAACCTTTCAAACCTTTTAAATAAACAGTGTAATGTCCAGATGTTGTAGAAGGTCCATCATGAAAAATAATTGCAACAGCTACAAAAGTTCTTCCTGATATTAAAACTTCACCAGCTACAACATTTTTAATTAAAGTTTCCAATTTTCTTCCATCAGCTCTACAATGTTGCAGCATTAAAATTACATACTGTCCATATCTTTGTATAAACAATGTTGATGACATTTCTGATTTACATTGGCTACACTCCATGTTCTGACTTGCTCCTCTAATTAGATTGTTAAACAACACTGATTCACAGTCAGGTAAAGACAAATATATGAATCTTTCAGTATCTATGTTAGTACTACATGTAAACAAACAATTTTGACAGTTATGTTGCCATTTATAAGAAAGGCCAAAAAGGTTTTCAATATCTATACCTTCATCTTCCAGTACACCAAGCATAAACATTAAAAATTCCTGACAATCTGGCTGAATGTTCTGCGTAAATTGACTAGGACCAGAACATATGTCCAAACATTTCGAATACCAGAAACACTTTGTATTTTACTTTTATCACTACTACATGTCTCATAAACAGAATACAACAATGAACAGAATCTTTCGTCCCGATTTTCAACAATTTGCTGTTGCAAACTTTCAAGAACAAAAACAACATTAACAACTACAGTAGCATAGCAGTTGACACCACAACTATTTTCAAACCGATAACCAACATTCTCTACAATACTGTCCTTTTTCTTTTTGCTTGCAGGCACAACTTCATCTTGCTTTTTTTCTTTCTCTACAGTTTCACTACAGTGATTCTCAAATCTTCTTTTTTTACCTACCACACGCTTTTCAAATACTGGAAATTGACCTAAATTGGGTGCATATTCTCTTCTTAACCTATTATACTCTTTCACACAATTTGCATCTGCACTAACCTTTGTCTCATCAAAATCAATCAATTACAATCCAGATAAAGTTCTGACTCGAGACAAAGCAACATATGCCATACCCTCTTTAAACACGGTACTTCCAATAATCACTAAAGCACTATCTACACTTAAACCTTGAGATTTATGAATGGTCACCGCATATGCCAAACAAACAGGAAACTGTTTTCTGCGTACACACAAATCTTTCACAAGCAAAAACCGAGATGAACAACGACTAAATTGTTATACTTCAGCAATTTCATCAAATTTGATTTTCAAAAATTCAATCCCATCTTTATTTACATAATTAACAAAATCAACAATTTTACCCATTGCTCCATTTACTAAACCTTTTTCCATATTGAAATTACGTCGTACAATTACCCTACAGTTTACACATGCATACAAATTCTTTTCTAAACCAGCAGTTTTACTTATCGATTTCTCTAAAGAATCCAATTTCTTCTTCAACTTTTCAGTCCAAATACTAGTGATTCCTTCATGGTCTATTTTATCAATAGCTTCCAATTTTATAATTTCTTCATTTTCCAACTTTAACATTTCTTCATTGAATATAGAACATTCACGTAGTGTTGGGATTAAGCAGATTACAGATTTGTTTTCTGCAATTCTCATGTATATTTTCTCTGGGACAATATTTTCATTTGGAAACAAATTGGAAAGTAATCGTCTCTGTAAAGCTTGTTTGCTATGTTCAGTCATTTTTCCAATTCTTATATCTTGAAGAATAGTTCCATAATCAGCATCATTTGCCTGTCGCATATTTGTAATAAGTTCCTTATACTCAAAATATGATCAAATGTTTACATTTCCAATGCTCCCCAAAGACTTTCTGGTATTTTCATGCAACAGTGTTTTAAACACTGCCTGTCCTTTTACAGGAGTAAGTTGTAGAAGATCTCCAAAAACTATGACGTGTTGTCGTCCGAATAATACGTCATACTCAGTTTTAAGACTTTTCTGCATTCTTAAATGCACAAAAGCAAGCATTAAGTTTGATACCATGCTTACCTCATCAATAATGAGAAGTTTCATTTTCCTCAAGACTCTTGAAACTTCACAAGAAGCTTCTCCAGATAGCTCGTGGTATTCTAATTTTTTTTCATGCTCTACTGGTAGCATTAATAAACAATGTTAAGTAATTCCTTTAATATTGTGGGCTGATAATCCAGTTGGAGCAGTGACAACACAAGATAAATGCGACTCAGTTGTTTTCTGAAGAAACGTTGTAATTAATTTAATTAAAAAACGTTTGCCTGTTCCAGCTTGTCCACTCACGTACATTCCGATAGGTTCAAATGATGAGCTAGAGCACTCTTTCTTCTCATGAAGTAATCCACGGTCAATCTGTTCTCTCACATGCTCATATATTTCTTTCTGCTCAAGATTTAGTTGTTCTTCCAAGTTTCCTAAGTTTGTTACATCTTCTTGACCTTGATACATTGCTGTTTCCACCTCTTCCATAGCAGTTGCTGCTTCATTTAGAACAATTGCTTCTCCTAGTGGGTCCTGACTCAATGGAGCAGAAGTTTGACTGTCTTGAGAACTGTCTCTAGCAATCTCAGCTGCAATTCTACCTTCTTGCTCAATTTCGTCATTCAACATTTTCACATAATTAGCAAAAACATGACATTCTATAGTGTCTTTAGTTGCATTGAAGGAATCTTCATAGCTCTCTAAATCTCCAAGTAATTCCAATTCTGAACGCCATGGCTTGAAAAGTTGCAAAAGAGCTAAATAGTAAAATTCCCTTTTGTCAGGTTTTTCGCAACTTAGTTTACGGTGATTAATCAAATGTCATTTTCTTTGTTTCACCAGACATCCTTCAGAACCAATAACGGCATATATACCATTATTAATGTTTTCAGTAATATTCCGTTTAAAAATATAGTTTTGCAGCACTTCATAGAGACAAATGTTCTCAAGATGATGACTTCTATTTGGATAATATGTATCCAACATATTTGTTTTCACAATATCTGTACTTTCTGGCTCTTTTTCAGCTAAATATTCAATTTCTTGTACAGATTTAAGAACTCGGTTTCGTGTTGCAGCAAGACCTAGACTCACCCAAATGATTCTTCTGGATTTGGAATATAGACTTGCAGCTGATAACCGATCCGAGCATTCCTACGCTTCAATTTCTCGATGAGCTAACATCTTCAAACTGTAAGTATATAACTTCTTACTTAGACTCTTCTCATGGGAAATCTCTTCCCACATTTCCTTCAATTCCGTCTTTTCTGATTTTGTTATGTAGGATGTTACATATCGAGCAACAGCAATGAAATTGTCCGCAACATATCGAATATCCATATTAGCATTCCACATGGACAAAATGACTGGGTTATAGTCATTTATATATTTTGACTCTTCATTTCTTCTTAAGTTGTAGGTATTTTTTGGAGACTTTCTTGTGATAGTATGTCGCAAAGATGACATAAAACTGTTCACTCTTCCTTTTGATATTACAGGTCGTTGAAATGCAAAACGGCATTTGGTGTAGAATTTGTCCTTACATTGGTAATTTCGACTACAGTATTTCCCACAACGATGGCTTTGGAATCGTAAGACTTGTTGTTGTCTTAAGTCCTTACCTTGTATACTTTTGGGTATATCAAATGTAGCATATTCTTCAATAAAAGACAACACAGTATCCTCTGAGTCTGTTCCAAATTTGGGAGCATCTTTGATCCATATTAGCATGTGTATGTGATACTCTTTTCTCCAAAAGAAGTCCAGAACCTCTCCAAGAGGAGGATTTTTTTTATTGGTGATAAAAGACATCATAGCTTCAAATCTATGATTGAAACACCTGCATACATTAACTGGATCCAAAGAGCACAATTCTCCAGGTGTCTTGTATTCAATATTTAGTATATTTGGATTTGCCTCTCGAGGAAATTGAAGTAAATCATCCCAAGCATATTCAGCACAGCTTAGAGTAAGGAACCATGTAGAAGTTCCTAAGTTTCTTAGCATACATTTCAGTTCTCCTTGACGACGGTACCAGTACTCATTAGTACCACGCTGACACGCCATAAGATTAATTAGCTGAGATTCCAAAACATTACCTTTCTGCAGTACTTTATCCATAAATTCCTTTGCTGAAACATTTTGCAGATGTACACCTGTTTTCAATATATGGTTTACTGCATAAGAAAGCCCAGACAAATCACTCTCAAACAAAAGATGAAACAAATACGGAATACATTGTCGAAATCTTGGATCTTCTGCATATAATCTTGATGTCCGGTATTCAGATGCAGGAATCTGCACAGGTCAGTCATCATATTGTTCTCCTTTTCCTGTGGGAAACAATTGAGGGAAACAGCGAGCTTCCAAGCTTTTTTCCCATACACTAATGGGACTTCCTTTTGCTTCTTTCATTTGGAATAACTCTGTAGTATTCCCCATCACTTCTTTAGAATGCAGTGGATGAACACTGTAATGTTCGTAGATTTCTTCAGTTCTGGACACACCCAGTTTTTAAATTTGTCCAGATGGTAAGTCACTATCTTCTTCTACAATTATTTATTCTTCTCTCACATACACATTTCTGTAATATTGATTATTTTTTATCAGATACAACGTTGCCTTTTTAACTTTCCTAACATCCACTAATTCTTGCCAGATTTTCTTACTCCTAGTAGGAACGCTATTAACAAGAATAACTAAAGGTTCATCCTCTACATTTTCTACACCAATTGTTTCAAAATGTTTCTTTAAATCTAGAGGCAAATATGCAACTCTTCCCTTTAATCCTCTCTGTATATCAGAAGGAGGCAATTTTCTTGTCTTAGGCTCCATACGGACAAAAGCCTGAAATGGATGCACACATTGAATAAGAATAAACTCATAGGTATTTAAATCCATCAGTGCAGAAGGAATATTTACCAACTCAAGATTATTATACACAGCTCTAGCAGGCATTTTGTTCTCGTCTAATTTGTTATAACAATATTTACAAATACTCTGAACAGAACCCAAATTTAAACAATTCTCTACCAACAAATAAGTTGCAAAACCCTTCCACTCATTATTATTTTCCTTTTCACTTTTTAAATACAGATCAACAGTCCTGGTCTGATTTTTATAATGTGTTCGTCGACAACAAACACAACAATAATTTGGCCTTTCACCTGAAATCACCTTATACTTTGTCATTTCTTGCTCAAAATTTTCTGTACTACAATATTGTACATTCTCTTCTACATTTCCGTCTATTAATATCTCAATTTCTGCACTGTCATCCTCAGGACCAAAATAACTAACCTCAATTTCATCACAAACGTTCTTTACACTTGATACAGATCCATGCAAAAGAGCACTGTTCAATTTTTTTAACATTAGAGCTGGACTTTTTGCATAATACAATCTTATGACTAATGTCCTCATTTCATAATGATGTACTGCTAACATCCTGAAATGGTGAAAAACACTTCGACATACTTTTTTAGAAAGACAAGCCAGAGAATGACCTTGCAAACCAGTATTTTCTCTCACTCTGCAAGGGTCTAGTCCTTGCAACATCTTAATCTTTTGTTTAACACTTTTCTTAGTATAGTTACATAAGAAATTGCGTAAAAAATCAATAGATTCTTGCCGTACACTGCAAATACTACTACAATTCCAAGTGTACACTGGAGCTTTAGGACGTCTCCCTAAAACTTCATCAGCTAACACCTCTTCTGCATTTCTAGGAACAATTTTCTCTTTCTCAATAGGACAACCATGTCTAACCTCATAACCACGACCACTAGTGTCAACTGCATGCAACAAATCATTACTCTGAAAATAACTTTCTTCATTAAAAAAAGGCTCAGAACTTGAACTATGTTTCCATTCACCCAAACAAAACTCACAAAAATTACTTCTGTTAATTACTTTTCTCTACTTACTTTTGGCCTTCATTAAATGGATTGGCTTATCTAGTGATCGAATTCTATTGATTACTAAAAGAAACAATTTTGTTTTCAATTCCAAAGCTTTCTCAACTACATTTTCTATACCTTTCTTCTTCTTATAAAATGCTGTTTTTTTACATCCCTTATTTTCTTTAATTAAATTTGAAACAACTCTGTTATAAAACTTTTTTTTCCTAATTTCGATAAATTGATATTTCCTCCTTTTACTATACACTATTTTTTCTGCAGTTGACTTTCCATGATTGTTCATTTTGTTCTTCTTTTTCGTTGCAGCCACACTAATACCATTTTCCCCTTTGTCCACACTACTATTTTTCTCACAAAAGTGTTCCTTTTCTTACCAGCACTTATTTTCTTTTTCTTAATAGATGGTTCTTCATGTAAATCTTGTGGAGACTTCTCTTCAAATAAACACCTTTCTTTTGTTGTTTCCTTCTCTGACTTTTGGCAGGCATGATACCGTTTTTTCAGTATTGATAGACAGAATCTATTTAAAAAAATATATATAACATTATAAAAATAAATATATGAAATATTCTATAATATTACTTATAACAACAGAGGCAGCATTATGACGAGAAACGTGAGACTATGAAAATAAAAGTACTTACAACAAGAGAGGAAGAAGTATGAAACAAAGGAAAATATAACCTAAAAGGGGAGTATAAACAGACACTGTAATATAACGGGATGAAAGAAGTATGAATAAACTGGAAAGTATCCATAGGTAAGGGAGGGTATGAAGAGAAAGATGGAAATATGAGGAGAGAAGAAAGAGTATAAGAAGAAAAAAGAGAGGAAGAGGACAGAGGGGGCACTATAAGAAGACAGAAAAAGGCTCTAAAGAAAAAAGAAGGAATATCTGAAAAGAGACACAACTATAACAACAAAAAAGGAATACTAGCAAAGGACAGTGTGTATAAGGACAGAGAGAACAGTACCAGAAGTGAGCACGAAGAATGTGGGGAAAAGTGGAGCATAAGGAAAAAAGGGGTGTACAAGAACAGAAGATACAGATTGAGGAGAAAAGAAGGAGTATAAACAGATGAAGGATTATAAACAGTGAAAAATGTATGACGAAACAGGAAGAAGTTTGACAAGAGAAACAAATATAAAGAGAGATCACTTTGAGAAGACGGAGAATATGAGGAAACTGCTGCAGAGTGTATGCAGGGAGTCAAAGAGGAATAAGAGAAGAGAGCAAACAATATGAACAGATTTAAGAAGTATAAACAGAGAGGACAGAAAATGAAAAGAGAAAAGAAATATGAAGAAAAAGAGGAAAATATGAACACAGACAGAAGGAGTATAGGACAAAAGGAAATATAAGAAAAACTCAGTAGTATGAGGAGACATGGAGAAGTAAGAGAACAGAGAGGAGAATATGAAAACAGGGGGGAGTAAAAGAACAGGGGGGAATAGTGCAAAGTATAAGAAAAGAGAGGAGAAATGTGACTACAGAGAGAAGAGTATTAGAACAAAAAGAAAAGTATGAGAAAACAATAGGGAGTACCTGCAAAGAACAGCGAGAATAAGAAGAAACAGAGAATATAAGAACAGAAGAGTATATATGTAGAAAGAGGAAAGAATGTAAAAAGACACAGAGACAAAAATGTGGAGAAAAGACAATTATAAAGGAAGATTGACCGTATAAGGAGAGAGTGAGTACTATGAGAACACAGTAAGAACTATGACAATAGTGGTGAATATAAAGACAAGAGAGAATATAAAGAGTAGGACAAATATGCAAAAAGAAGAGCAAGTATGAAAAAAAAAAGTATAAAAAGAAAGCAGAATATAGGAAAAAGAAGATATTATAATCAGAGAGGAAGGAGTAAGACGAGACAGGAGGGAGTATAACAGAGTGTAGAAAATATGCAAAAAGGTTCGAATATAATTCCTTAATGTACACACATACACAGTTTGATATTATCCCCAAAAAATATAAGACCATCCATTTTACCAAAACACATTTACTACAGTAAAACGCTTAAAAAGGAGCGAATATAGGGGCATATTATCAAAGACTGGTGTTAAAATTATCGCCGTCTTAATATCAGCCGGAAACTGCTGATAAAACGGACGATAATGGGCTTGATAATACGCCCTTGTTAATTCCCATAGAAACTCATGTTCTGGTGTTAACATAGGCTTCTATAGGATATAACAAACGCGTATTATCAAGCCCATTATCGCCGTTTTGTCGGCAGTTTCTGGCCAGTAAAACTGCGATAATTTTAACACCGGTCCTTGATAATATGCCCCCTAATTCCTTAATGTACACACATGCACAGTGTGATATTACCCCCAAAAATTATAAGACCATGCATTTTACCAAAACAAATTTACTACTGTAAAACGTTTAAAAAGGACCAGTGTTAAAATTATCGCCGTTTTAATATCGTCCGGAAACTGCAGATAAAACGGATGATAACGGGCTTGATAAGACGCCCTTGTTAATTCCCATAGAAACCCATATTCTGGTGTTAACGTGGGCTTCTATAGGAAATAACGAACACGTATTATCAAGCCCATTTTCGCTGCTTTAGTGCCAATTTTCTGCCGATAAAAACGGCGATAATGTATCGCCCTTTCTTGATAATATGCCCCATAATTCCTTAAGGTACACAGACGCACAATGTGATATTAAGCAATAAAACATAACAGCATGCCTTATAGCAAAACACATTTACTACTATAAAACGTTTAACAAGGCACGAATATCGGGGCATATTATCAAGACAGGCGATACAATTATTGCCGCTTAATTGGCAGAAAACTGCCGATAAATCAGCGACAATTGGCTTGATAACATGCTCTATGCAATTGCAATCGAAACCCATGTTAGATGTCCCTCACATCTAACATAGACTTCGACTGGAATTCCATACAGCATATTATCAAGCCCATTCTCAGTGCTTTATGGGCAGTTTTCTGCCGATTAAACATCAATAATTGTATCGCCTGTCTTTATTATATGCCCCATAATTCCTTAATGTACAAACATGCACCACATACATTCCCATACAATTTATCAACTCACCTTTCAAATTGATTTGTACATTAAGAAGAATGCCACTCACGCAGTAGATATTCCTATACAGAATCTCTGTAGTTCACTGTTTGCACCAGAACCACGAAATGGAATATTTTCCCTCTCACTTTACACATACATACATATAAACAACCAATTAAAATCCTTCACACATTAATTCGAAACGAAACACACATTTCCATTGCTTTAACATTTCAAACCTATCCAACTGACATAACTTTCCACGCTACCCCCAACAGATCACGCAAAAGTCGCCTGTCAACAGAGGTCAAAAGTTCACCATTGTATAAAACACTGCTCCTCAACAACTTTAGACTATGCCTAATCACTTACTTATAAGTACCAAGAAAAAGAAAAGGTCTCATTACAAGCAACCAAGATATAAACACATAAACTTGATACATATCTGTAAAATATATATTTTTTATTGATTTTTTCTTGCTTATGTAGCGACTTTCAAAATTCGCACAGTACGCGTACACTAAATATACCCGAAAAATAAAATAGCATCTATCACTAATTTTATTAAATCCCCGGGGACCCCATCCCCCGGGGCTCAAATATAACGTTCAGGACCGTGGGAGAAGCCCCAAAACCCCCACGGTCCCAGCCGGCTCCCTGCGTCCTACGAGAGCCGGCATTGCTTTTTGTCAGAGAGACCAGCTTACATGGTGCTCTCTCAGACAAAAAGCAATCTGCTTTCCTACTTGAAAGAGAACTCTTGCCCTACCATAGCAAACAGCAGTGTCCCAGGGATAGGCACCCCGTAACACTACAGGAGCTGCCCTGGAAGGTGGTGGTCCCCAGAGCCATCAAAGGCTCAACAAAGGCCATCAAAATTTTGACCTTCGGATCATTGTAAATCCCCCAAAGCAGTCCTAGGGGGACAGGAAGTCCAATAGCAAATAGCAAACTTTTACTGTCAATCTACACACTCAATCTACACACATATACAAATAAATAAAAAATCACATTTATTCCCACATTACAACAAAACGAAACACACTTTTATATTGCTTGAACTTTTACACTCTTTCCAACTGACAAAACTTTCAACCCTTCCCCCATTCCACAATCTGCCAGTTACCATAGAAATACTTCAGGGAACACCGAACTGAGCACACAGGTGAAAAGTTCATCATACATTGTTGCAAAATAAAACAGCAAGTGTGCTTGACTTGAGAATATACCAGCTTATTTTATGTAACGTTCTTTTCTATCAGTTTTTCTTAACCAATAAAAATCAGGCTTTTAAAACACAGAAACATTCATCCTAGCTTAGTGTAGAATGTTCTTGAACAACTAATAATTCCTTTTCTTTTTTCAAAACTGCATGTTGTCCACCATTTTTGAAAAAATCTTCCTTTTTAAACTGCCATTTCATTTACAGAGACCTTCAGAGTGCATCCAGACCTCTCTTCAAGATGCTTACAGTGTGGATTGTGGGACACAGCTATATTTTCTGGAGTCAAAGGTACGCAGAACGGAAAGGAATTCACAAAGACCTACGTTTACCAAATGCAGACATTAAATGGATTGGACAGAGAGGATTAAAGTGGCACCAATTGATACCATTGGTGAAATCCTTTTTGCATCTCCAACACCCTGACCTCATAATTGTGCACTGTTGTGGCAATGACCTAGGCACTTTGACAGGAGTAGGTCTGGAAATGCTTATGAAGGACACCTTTGCACAATCGATGACACTGTTCCCCAAAACTGCCCAAGGCAGAAATGGAATCGGTCCAACCACTATTGTCCACCGATTGAAAAAGCTAGGAAACATGTGAATAAATCTGTTTCTGCCTTTCTCCGAGACTATAGAATGGGATCCATCTACCACAACAATCTGCGTTTCAATATGCATGACATCTATAGGAGCGACGGTGTACATTTTACAGATGAGGGAAAATAGTCTTCCTCTTGAACTTTAGACTCTGCATTGGTACTTACTTGTAGGTACTAAAATCTACCAAAAACACAAGGGCTCTTTTTAGAGCCATCCAACATCTAAACACATACACTTCATAAATATCTTTAAAATATTCTTCTTTTTCTTCCTTCAGTACGCTTACGGGACGACTTCCAATCTTCGCACCGTAAGTCGTCCATACGTGCTTGGTACGTGTACAATAAATCTAACATAAAAAAAATTGCCTTTATCACTAATTTTTTATAATCCCCGAAGAACCCCATCCCCCGGGGCTCAAATGTAATGTTGCGGACTGTGGGAAGAGCCCCAAGGCCTCCACAGTTCCACCCGGCTCCCCACTTCCTGCGGGAGCCGGCAATGTTTTTCGTCACAGACAGCAGCTTACATGCTTACATTTTACTTTCAAAGATGATTTCAACAGTTCAACAGTTATACATTTTATAAAATAATATAGTACTGCATGCTAAAGAAGAAAAGTCAGCACAATTATAATAGAATAGAAAATAGAAAAAAAAATACTTCTACACTCAACAAACTCGTAAGCACACTTCACAGTTTAATTTAAAAGCACCCCACCACAACTAGTTTTTGAAACGCATTATACAATAAAATGCGTCACATAGAAAAAAGAAAGCCACTCTTACGCTACCAGATAAACACAACAACAGTACAAGTGCCAAATTTCCATTGTAGTGATTTCTTAGTTGCAGGTCTAGTTGTCAGATCGACACACACTCCCTCATGGCTGCTATACACCCACACCACACCCATTCAGCGCATACGTCGCTACACACGTGACCCTACGTATAAAAAAGACAGAGTGTACGTGTTGTACGCCATTTTAGAGTTGTTCCCAAAGCACCGAACAAGGGTCCACTACCACATGCGTGGCCTCTTTGGTCACTGAGGTAGTGGTGCCTGAAGCACTGAGCGGGTGAAGAACCTGCGATGATGATGATGGGAGCACGAGTATGTCGTTAGCCATACAGATATCAAGACTCGGCACCATATAAGAGACTTCTTTGTTGGAGATCGGGACTACATCATGAAGAAGGTGTCTTTTCCACGAAAAGGTGAGCAGTGAGGCTTGAGTATGCATCGGAAGGAGTCAAAGGGCTGTAGCTGACAACATACAAAAATGCAACTTAGTATTTTAGACAAACGTATTCCTACATAATCTATTAATTTACATGTTTACATTTTTTTTCCCAATAGCAATAAAGTTTTTCTAATCACTGAAATGTTCGGAATATATTCACAATACAAACAGTTCGTAGAAATGTGACAATCAACGCGTCTATAAAAGCGCGGTATTATCTAACTCCAAATTAATATTGTAACACTTCCCAATCCTAACATCTTTCTTTTAATATCTTTTAGATGTCCAGCTTCAAGATGGAATATGTAACACGGACGACGGCAATAGCACAAGGTGAGCAAAGAAGCTTGTTTCTGAAACAACGACAACTTATCTGTCAAAGGAGAGAATCTGTAGTATGCACCAAGCGCAAAAAAAACATTGGGCTAATGGGGCTTCAGGTAGGATCAGATAGCTTCCTGGGCCCACACACAGTCACACCCAAGTACGTCACAGGTCTTTCAAACACATTTTGCTTGTTAATGAGACTTTGATATTTCCCCCCGCTTACAGCCCATGCAGCTCCACTCTTGCTTGAACTTAAGCCCCAACCCCAAATTTTTTCTAGCCCCCACACCCCCGATATTTTTGACTGTGGGTGCGCCTCTGGCTTCACGTACAACTCCCCTGTCGTGTGTGTCTCTCCCACGTTTTAATGTCCTTTTTTCCCTTTCGCTTTCTCACTCTCTCACATCGTTTCTCTTTCAAAGTTTTGGACTTTGCTATCTCCACTCTGCTCCATACAACGTTATCTAAATTGAAATGATTAACTCTCTTGATTACAGTGAAGGCTTCTTCCACACGTAGACCACCATCTTTCAATCACTCTCTGTGACATCATTTCTCTTTCTCTTTTAAACTTAAAGAAAATGCTGTCTGCTTTGACGTGTAGAAGCAAAGGTGTCTTCAAGTTGTGAATTCCACTGGCCGCAGTGTTTATACAACGGTAAGCACCGAGGCCTAAAAATACAATGCCTTCATTACAATGCACTTTTGTGTCACTAACGCAATAGGCACTTCCATATAGACACCACTTGAACGCGGCACTATAACGGAACTGAAATGTACAAGGCACACTGCACACGTAAAACTGTAGTGTTACCTTCATTTGTGAAAGGAGACAGTCGGCAGTGTGCAGCAGCTTCACTGTGTAAAATGTATAATTACCTCCGAGCAGTGACAACAGATAGGTTACAACAGTCTGACAAACAGATCTACAAGTTTATTACACCACTTTTCTATCACTTTTAACATGGGAAAAGTGACACAAGCAGCTTCTAAATCTACGTCTGTCTTTTCAAGAAAAAATCTCAACTGCACACTCTGAAAGACAGTTTTAATGTTGTTTTCTCACACTCACTCTCTGTGACATCATTTCTCTTTGTCTTTTAAACTTATAGACACTGCTGTCTCCTTTGACTTGTAGAAGAACACCTAAATTGAAGTTGTGAATTCCACTGGCCGCAGTGTTTGGCCGCAGTGTTTATACAACGATAAGCACAGAGGCCTAGATATACGATGCCTTCATTGCAATGCATTAGAAATAAGTCGTCATATTTACAATCCCGTTCTGCCACTTTTGTGTCACTAACGCAGTAGGCACTTCTATATACACACCACTTGAACGCTGCACTATAACGCAACTGAAATGTACCAGGCACATTGCACACGTAAAATCGCAGTGTTACCTTGACTTGTTTCAGCTCATTTAGTCACATCTACATAATTCTAAACTCTAATTTTCTTTTTTGTTTTACAGATTACCAATCGTACATCTTTTGGAGTCAACTTCACAATTTGTTTATTGTATTGTTTTTTTAAAGTTATTTTTCTAGTTGTTTATAATATAGTTATCATTGAGTTTAGTTTACGGTTATTGTTTTAATAAAACTTAATAAAAAAAACTACATACTATTTTTTTACTTTGTGGGGGGGGGGGGGTGACGACCCACAATAAAAATAATATTTATAATGTTGAAGTACTATAGTAAGATGTTCAAGACTAGGATTGAAAAGTACTGACTTATATTTTCTCTGGATACACTACAACATGGTAAATAAATCAAACTAATACGAAACAATGTGTACCACATTTACAAACCTCTTGCAACATTTCCCCATGCAATGCCTATCCCCCTACAAAATTAAGTGTGTGCGCCTCAATGACGCCCCTCAAACCACGGAAACAATAACCCCACAAAGACTTCTCTATTGTATGAGAGGGGCTGCGTGGCCCTCCGCCTGGTGTCCAACACGCACAGACCAGGTTTCTGCAGTGTCCTGGGGGGAAACAGCCATTACAACGCCTGATCGTCACCACGAAGCCATTAGCAGTGCACGCATATGGCTTTACCACACATGCTTTTACAACTAGTATGCATTTACCACGCATGATAAACGCATAATCATAATAATGTCTTTGTGTTGACCAACACGCGTTGTAATGGCTGTGCCTTACCTCCTTCAAATTAGTTTCTAGGTATACGTGTGACCAAGTCTGATAAGATCGGAGGCCAAGGACAAACACTGTGCTGTCTGTGGCAGGAAATCTCATTGATCACAGAGAAAATATGCGGAAGGTAAAATGAAAGTAACAGGTATAATAAAAATGACGGAGGAAAACTACTAAAATGGCGGTGGACGGAGTATGTAATCAACGTTTGCCGCCTCAACACTACATTTCAAATAAATATAAATACAATATATTTATTAATATATTACAAAAGTATATCAGCGGATGACACACACAGCCCGGGAAAAGAAAGCGGCAAATTTAATACCTGAAATGAGGAGAGGTTTGCTTGGCGAACTTGAAGAAAAAGAAAAAAAACGTGCGCTTGGAAACAAGGCTGCGCATGCGTAGAGAGTACAACTGGTGCACAAAAAAACCTGAAAGTTTTACATACTATCATAGAAATATAGCTCTTTTTTTGACCAGTAAAGTTAGTTCTTAAAAAGAACTTTTTTTTTTTACCCCAATGCCCCAACGATCGCAGATGGCTCCCCGCGTCCTTCGTGAGCCTGCATTCCTTTATCAGAGACATCACCTTATATGCTGCTCTCTCTTTCGAAAAACAATCTGCTTTCTTGAAAGATAGAACAGATTAACTTGCTCTCTTTTTCAAATAGGAAAGCGGTTTGCTGTGGTAAAGTGGGAGCCGCGACGGTCCCGCCCTACCATACCAAACAGTAGTATCCCGGAAGTACGCACCCCGAGACACTGCAAGAACCGACCCTGGGAGATGACCCCAGGGCCACCAAGGGTTCCAGGAGGGGAGCAGCACGACCCCCTCCCAACATTAAAAAACCCCGGGGAGTGCAGGTACCCAGAGCTGGAAGGTCATTTTACATATTACTGCCCCAGGAAGGTGGTGGTCTCTGCGACGTGTATGGGGAGAGAAAGAGGGAGAGCTAAAAAAAATATTTAAAAAAAACCTCGTCGGGGTGACGGTCCCCGAGACTGAGGGAAGAGGATCGTAACCCTCCACGCATACTTCAAAATAAAACTACAGAGGGGTGGCGTTCCCCAGTGCTCGGGGCACCTTACAAGCCCCCCAATATGAAAAAAATTGCCCCAGAAATTTTCCCCCGGGACCTAATGAATAAAACGGACTTCTATTTTTTATTTCCCATTTCCACCGAGTACGTATACCATACGCGTACCCCCCAATTTATTTTTTTTAATCTAAAAATTGAGCCTAAAGATCCATGTATGACCCCCTGAGCAAGCCTAGAGCGTCAGGATGTGTCTACCTTGCCCCCTTTCCCTATTTCTCAACTTTGTTTTACTGTTTTCTTGTGAGTCGCTTCTAGCAACAAACAAGATGGCTGCCATCACTTCCTGATTTGGAGTGTTCACGCACAGTTGACAGCCAGTCAGCATGCAGCTCGTGCTCACAATTGTACGGATTTCCGTACGCATGCCGCACTCCGTCTCTAGATATCGCTATGATTTTACTTGTAATTTTCTAAGGAACTACTGAACGGATTTAATAAAAAGCACAATCTGTGAACCAACCTCTACCTCTCTGCCAAATTTGGTGTAATTCCGTTCAGCCATTCGGGCTGTAGCCCTGGCTAAAGGTCCCTATGGAAAATTGCATGGGGAAAACACGTTTTGGGACCCCCTCTTTTCTCGGCCCCAACCTGACAAATCACCCCCAAACTTTTAGGGAGGGAGCGGAACCGAGCAGGTTATTTTTTGGGAGAAATTCGCGACGATTCGTCCACCGACGCCAAAGTTATTCCAAAAAGAATGTTGTGGATTTCCTTTGGAAAGTAGGTCCTAACTATAACTACCTACTGGCACCAGTAGGTATATATATATATATATATATATATATATATATATATATATATATATATATATATATATATATATATATATATATATATATATATATATATATATATTTTCACTGAAAAAACCATAGGTTATAGACCATATATAGTTAGGAATTAGCATTTAAAAAACCTTATTTTACTCACACAAAACCATTGAAATTCCATATATAGTTAGTTGTACTAACTATATATCGCGCACTCGCAATCCACTGCTGATCATGTCACATATTACATCATTCATGACATGGTCAGTGACATCACTGATGACATCACTGATGACATCTCAAATGACATCACTGATGACATCACTGATGACATCTCAAATGACATCACTGATGACATCACTGATGACAACATCCAGTGACTGTATGTTTCTGTAAAGTTAAAATATGTCTTACATATTGAAGAATGAGTGGATGTATAAGTGCCTGGATGAAGGATTTAGTAGGTGCATGACTGACTGTATGAGTGAGTGATTAAATGTGTCTCACTGAGTGCATGGGTTAGTGACTAAACTGTCTTAATTTGTGCATCATTATGTCTGTTGTTCTGTAAACTGCTGCATGTGTTGATCATTAGCTATATGAGTAACTATATGGGTTATTGATTGGTTGCCCAAGTATTTGTATGGGAGACTGAGTGAGTGTGTGGGTGGCTGGGAGGTGTATGACTCT
This sequence comes from Lissotriton helveticus, assembly GCF_964261635.1. NCBI lineage: Eukaryota > Metazoa > Chordata > Amphibia > Caudata > Salamandridae > Lissotriton > Lissotriton helveticus. The sequence goes on along the minus strand of NC_136067.1, from coordinate 1,211,302,198 downwards.
GTGCATAGATGTGTGAGCAGTTGATTCACTAGATGTATGGGTTCAAAAGTGCATGTGGAAACAGCTGTATGGGCGGTTGACTGTGTGCATGAGTGTATTGGTGAGTGAATGGATATCTCAGTGCTACATGTCAAAGTAAGTACATATGTAAAACACAGTACATGTGAGAGTTGGCATATATAAATAACTGTGCATAAGAGCCAGTGAATGTGTGAGTGGCTGTATGGATCATTGTGAACTTGTATCAGGGATTGTATAAGAGAGTAAATATGTTTTAGTATATGTTTGAATAAGTAAGGTGTGTATAACTGTATAGTTGAGGAAATGGAGGTGTGATTGATTCTTTGCATGACTGACTAGGTGTGTGAGTAACTCCATGTATGAGTGACAGTCTGTGAGTGTATGTTTATACTGAGTGTATCTAAGGTTATATAAGAGTCTGAAGAGGTTCATCATAATATCACATGAATGATGTCATCAGTGATGTGATCAGTAATGTCAAATGAGATGTCATCAGTGATGTCATTTGAGATGTCATTTGAGATGTCATCAGTGATGTCATCAGTGATGTCATTAGCGATGTCATTTGAGATGACATCAGTGATGTCATCAGTGATGTCATCAGTGATGTCATTTCAGATGTCATCAGTGATGTCATCAGTGATGTCATTTGAGATGTCATCAGTGATGTCATCAGTGATGTCATTTGAGATGTCATCAGTGATGTCATCAGTGATGTCACTGACCATGTCATGAATGATGTAATATGTGACATGATCAGCAGTGGATTGCGGGTGCGCGATATATAGTTAGTACAACTAACTATATATGGAATTTCAATGGTTTTGTGTGAGTAAAATAAGGTTTTTTAAATGCTAATTCCTAACTATATATGGTCTATAACCTATGGTTTTTTCAGTGAATTTTCAAGGTTTTGTAAATGCTAATTCCTAACTATATATGGTCTATAACCTATGGTTTTTTCAGTGAATTTCATTGGTTTTTTAAAAGCTAATATATGTAGCTGTAAAATGTATTCTTCTTTAAATCCAAAAATATATTTTATATGTTTATTAATAATTTTTTTTTTTAATATTTTTTTTCTTCGCTCCCGGTTCGCGAACCGGGAAGCTTCCCGTTAGCTCAATTTGATGCCGCGACCCGGTCCGCGAACCGGTAAACGTTCCGTTTGCGCAACTGCCGCGTTAGAAATCAACATCGTGACGCGTCGCGGAAGCGCGACGTATCACGTTGTCGCGTAATGCGTCTTATGACGCGCCGCGTTAGCGCACCCGGAAGTGCACCGGTACGCAAACTGAGACGTGAAGCGCAGCTCCCCGGAAGCGATCCGGGGCGCGTCGCGAAAGCGCGACGTATCGCGTTGCTGCGTAATGCGTCTTATGGCGCGCCGCGTTAGCGCACCCGGAAGTGCTCCGGAGCGCGAACCGAGGCGCGAAGCGCAGCGACCCGGAAGCGATCCGGGGCACGTTCTGCAGCGCGTAACATAAGCGTAACAGGTCATGTGACTTGTTAATAAAACTTTTCATTGGTTCATTTCACTTTTGCTTTCATAATGATGTAAGGCTAGGTCAGGTGACCTAAAAATAACACTTTTCATTGGTTTAGAACTATTGTTTTTCCCAAATGATGAAAACCCCTCCTTCTTTCCTCACTCTGACTTTCATCTTTGTGAGAGGAAGACCTTTTTTGATATTTGAGCAATGGCTTCATTGGTAGCTTCAGCTGGTGGACCCCCACCACCACCACCACCTCCTCATGGGAAGAGAGGACCACCTCCCCAGTTCATCAGCAACACAGAGGAGGAAGAGGATGAACAAGAGGAAGAGGAGACAGAAGGGCCACAGTTTTTACAAGAGCAGCCCCGGGTTTCTCATCGGAAAACCAGTTTTATTTGGCAGTTTTTTTCAATCCCTGAAGGGCAGAAGAAAGTTAATGCTAGATATGTCACCTGCCTCATATGTAAAGAGAAGTTATCTAGAGGCACCTTAAAAAAGTATAGCTTCGGTAACTACACCATGCATCGTCACATGAGCAGGTGGCATCCATTAAACTACAGCCGGGCAGAGATGCGTGACCTGCAGGACAACTCACCAACTCCTGTGGCCAGGTCATCATCACAGATATCTTTGACAGCAGCAGAGGCACGGGAAACCGTGCCAAACATTCAGGACAACTTTGTCCATATGAAGTTTACCTGTTTGTATTGCGGTGCATTACTGTCATGTGGCAATATGAGCATTACCTTAATCAACCGAGCTTATGAAAATCACAATTGCCCTAAACGCCCCAGACAGTAATTTTTTTTTTGCTCCTGTTGAGCCCTTTCCAATGCCTGTTTTTTGTTGTTTCCCCTCCATCAAAAACAAAAAAAAACATAAAACTGTTCAAAAAATACAAAAAAAACAAAAAATGTTCAGAAAAAAAAAATATATATAAAACAACAAAAACATAAAAAAAAGTTCTTTTCAGAACTACCTCCCCTTTCAAAAAAAATTGCTAGAATGTTTAGCACTCTGGCAAGCTCTATTTCTTTTGGTTCGCTTCCCTGTTCGCTTCCCGGTTCGCAAACCGGGAGCGAACCAAAAAAAATTAAAAACAAAAAAAAGAAGAGTAAGTATAAGGGAAGTAAACAGAGAGTAATGTTAAAAGAAAGACAGCTATAGGGAGTAAACCAGAGATACTGTTTAATAGATCTATTTACCGAAGAAAAGATGGAAGAGGGTATAATTGTGAAAAACAAAATAGATAAGAAAGTGAAAGAAAAAAAAGAGAGTAGAACAATAACAAAGAAGAGTTTCTTGGAGAATGTGAGTGAATGTTCAAAATAAGATTAAAACATGTGGAATAACAGAGAGAAAAAACAGAAAACAGAAAAGAAAAAATAACAGAAAAAGATTAATTGAAACAGCAAAGAAATGTAAATAACATAGAGCCATATCATCAACATAGCCAATAAAAGTTTTGCAGCTTTTATCGGCAGAAATGTGTCGCTAAAGCCGCTTTTGCGGCAGAAAACTGCCGCTAAAACCACTTTTGCAGCAGTTTTCTGCCAATAAAAACAGCAATAATTTTATTGGCTGTGTTCATAATATGCCCCTTAGTGTGATTCAACTACACAGAGAAAGCATTATGAACAAGTAGTGAAAGAGTGATCAGTCAAAGACACTAAGAGTAATAGAGACGGAGTGAGTGAACAAGAGTGAGGAACTATGAGAAGAGAGGGACTGAGAAAAAGAGTGGAAGGAGTTGAGTAAGTAGGTAATAGAGAAAGGAATGAGGAAAGTAGCAAAGGCAGGAAACTGAGGGTTAAAGAAATGAAGCTGTGGAACTAATAGTAGGTGAATGTGATAGAAATGTAACGAAAAGAGTACAAAACATTTACCTTATAATTGTCGTTAACTTACTCACTTTTTATTTTTATACTTTCAATCTGTGAAAGAGAGAACAAACATTTGAAAAATATTAAAACATGTATTTAAAAATTAGAAAAGACAAGGGAAAAGATTGAAGGACAAACAGTTTTTCAACAACTTTGACACTTACAGAAGCTTCTGCTTCTCCAGGCCCCCTACACAGTCCTAAAGATATACATTTTAAACTAACAGTATCTTGATGCAGATGAAGTGAGGCCTATCTTAAAACATGGTGCATCTTTTGCACTGCTGTTGTCTCACAAAAGTGTCGCAAGACACTAACATTTTAAATGATTGTTTCAGGATGCCAATAAGATGTGTCCTATCCAGAGGTTTGTTTGAGGTGAGGCCTACTCAGGGTTCCAAATGAAATTTCGAGTTGTTGAAGAGAACAGAGGACATAATACATGTGAAGGCCTACCAATGAAGTAAGTCATGTCCACTTCACTCTTGAACAAAGGCCAGACCTCTTCTGTGTCCGTGGACAGACCTAAACTTCATCTGCACAATGTCATTCATAAACTTAGGAAACACAGGTGATGTAATTGAAAAATGTGGAGTTTCTTTTCCTCATTTCACAATCACATCACCTGTGTTGCCTTTGGTTAGGTATCTCATAGTGCAGATGGAGTCTAGCATATCAAAGAGTACATAGAACTTGAGCAGTATATACAACAATTTTGACATTTACAGAAGACTTAGCTTCTTATCTTGTTGGAGATGAAGTCAGGCCTGTCTTGCAACATGGTGCATCTTTTGCATCACTGCTGCATCGGTTTCATGTGGCACGGGTATTTTACATCATGACACATCTGCCTAGATGCATCAATTTGTAATTTTGTCGCCTCATAGCAAATCTTTTGCACCGCCGCTGCATCACAAAAGTGACGCACAGTGGCGCAAAAGAGGCATACACCTATCATAAATCTGTCCCTAACATTTGAAATGATTGATTCAGGATGACGATACGGTGTGGCCTCTCCAGAGGTTTGTTTAAGGTGAGGCCTACTCAGGATTGCATATCAAATTTATGCTTGTTGAAGAATACAGAGGAGATAATACATGTGAAGGCCTACCAATGAAGTAAGTCATGTCCACTTCACTCTTGAACAAAGGCCAGACCTCTTCTGTGTCCGTGGACAGACCTAAACTTCATCTGCACAATGTCATTCGTAAACTTAGGAAACACAGGTGATGTAATTGAAAAATGTGGAGTTTCTTTTCCTCATTTCACAATCACATCACCTGTGTTGCCTTTGCTTAGGTATCTCATAGTGCAGATGTAGTCCAGCATATGAAACAGTACCCAGAAGTGCAGCACTGCATGCAACAACTTTGACACTTACAAAAGCATCAGCTTCTGCATGCCCCCTACACAGTGCTAATTATATACATTTTAAACTGATGGTATCTTGCTGGAGATGAACTGAAACCTATCTTGCAACATGGTGCATCTTTTACACAAAAGTGACCCACAGCGGAGCAAAAGAGGCGCACGGCCATCATAAATCTGACCCTAACATTTTAAATGATTGTTTAAGATGCCGATAAGGTGTAACCTATCCACAGATTTGTTTCAGGTAAGTCCTACTCAGAGTTGCAGATGAAATTTAGGTTTGTTGAAGAATACAGAGGAGATAATACATGTGCAGGCCTACCAACGAAGTGAGTCATGTCCACTGCACTCTTGAACAAATGTCAGACCTCCTCTGTCTCCAGGAACAGGCCTAAACCTCATCTACACAATGTGATGTGTAATGTTAGGAAACACAGGTAATATAATTGAAAAACGTGCAATTTTTTTTGCTCATTCCACAATCATATCACCTGTGTTTCCTTTGCTTAGGTATCTCATTGTGGAAATGTAGTCTATCATATGAAAGACTACGTAGAATATGAGCACTGTATGCAACAACTTTGACACTTACAGAAGCCTCACCTTCTCCATGCCTCCTACACAGTTCTACATGTACATCATAAATGCAAACAGTACAGAATTAATTATACATGTTAAATGGTTTATTTTTGCTGTTCTCAGAATGTATCAAATTTCACTAAAAACAGTGACTTGAAGGTATTCATCATATAACAGCGGGGAAAAAAAAACACAATCAAAATGATTGTGTTTAAAAAACCCATACAACATAACAAATCAGAATTCAGAACTCCTTAAAGTTAACTTACTTTCCATGACGTCGAAGGATGTCCTATGAACAGCTTACACTCTGTTGTGCTGTTATTACTTTCAGCCCACCACTTTCTGAAAGAAAACCTCCATCGTTTTGAAAAATATGTTACATACAATAAATGACTTCTCGCTCTCTACCACACGTTTCCACAAGGCCAAATCATGTCAGAGCCATTAATAACTCCTGGAATTCTTGTAAGCCAATCCCGTCATGTTGTATTTCCGCAACTTTCAGAATTAAAATGTTGAAGATCATTTTCACAATCCTGGACTACTAATATCTTACCCTTCTTGCTCACTCATGTTCTACATTTCCTATGACACTGATACTGCTTACTATGAAGCAGACTTACACTACCTCTATGACTACTACAATTATTTAATTCTCTACATCACTTTTAATCACAAAGCAATATAAAACAGTAGACAGCATTGCAGACTTACATTCCCTCTACTCCATGTTTTGATTGGCTGCTTGAATTAGCTTATAAAAAGAAAACGTTTTTCTGAACTCATTCAAAGTGCAGTTATTTTTCCATGACGTCCAGTGTTATGGTAAGAAGTTATGTCTCTGTACTACACTTATCCTCAAGGCCAAATCGTGTAGGAGCCATTAGAACTTCTTGAAATTCCTCAGAGCACATCCCGAGATTCTTTCCCTAAAATTTTGGTTTTAAAAACACCAGGTAAGAATTTTTAAGGTCATACGGCAATTTTTTTTTGAAAATTAAAACAGAATCGTTGCTGAATGACCAGCCATTTCTAGACTTTAAATAAGCTGTGTAATGTCCTGATGTTATTGAAGGACCGTCATGATATATAATTGCTACAGTTACAAAAGTCCTTCCTGATATTGACAACTGTGAAGCCACAACATTTTTAATTAAAGTTGTCAATTTTGTTCCATCAGGCCTACATCGTTGGAACATTAAAATGACATACTGGCCATATGTTCGTATAAATAATGTTGACATCATTTCAGATTTACATTGGCTACATTCCATGTTGTGATCAGCTGCTTTTACTAGCTTATTAAAAGAGACTGATTTACCGTCTGGCAAAGTTAAATATATAAATCTTTCTGAGTCTACACTAGTAGTACTTGATACCCTACAGTTCTCGCAGTCATGCTGCCATTAATAAGAAAGCCCAAACAGGTGATCTACATCTACACCTTCAGCATGCAATACATCAAGCATATACATTAAAAACTCCTGACAATCTTGCTGAATATTTTGAGAGAATTGTGTTTGACCTGAACATCTGTCTAACAGATGTCGAATTTCAGACACACTTTCTATTTTTGTTCTATCAGTGCTACATTTCTCTAACACAGAATTTAACAAACTGCAAAATCTTTGATCAGAATTGACCACAATCTCTTCTTTTACATTTTCTAGAGAAAACAAAACATTAACCATTACATTAGATCAAATGGATTTTGAAGACTGATAGTCTTAACTCTGGGCTTAACCTTCAAGATGAATGGACTGCCCTTATTTAGAACTTGGTGCTGTTTGTAGTCAGACCTGTATTCTGTTGTAAATATGTATTTTAACTGCACTATCTATATGCTTTCTCTTAAGCATGTCACTTATTTAGAACTTGGTGCTGTCTGTAGTCAGACTTGTATTCTGCTGTAAATATGTATTTTAACTGCACTATCTATATGCTTTCTTTTAAGCATGTCACTGTCCCTTCACGTCACCACTTATACCCATAGCTAACCACACCCTCACTCACTCCCTCACTGTCCCAAGATGGCGCTTATGGGAGTCCGTCAACTATTTTTATGCCCTACCCTCGGACCAATCAGAAGCTATTATATTGCTTGCTGAGCTATTCTGCTTTGAGCACGCCAGGAAGTGAAACTCTCGACCGACTAACCCGGTAAGCAGATCCCCTTTACACTCGACATCTGTGCTAATCGCCGTTATTGATACACTTCAGTAACTCCTTCCTCATCCCCAGGTATCCTGGCAGCCGACGGACTCCACTTAATTCCGCGGCTCCCGCCACCCGATTGGGGTAAGTTAGACACTCCAATATTTAACCTTGGGTCTCCTACACGCTGGCCGCGTTATTTGTTCTCATTTTCTCCTTTCGCTTGTCCAGGGTGAACGCGTGTATTTCCGCTAACCGAGGAATAAGCCTCTACACCATGAGGCGTTCCGGTGAGCATTTGTGCCCATTTTGACTCCCGCCGCCGACTCCCTGTAAACTACCACGGACACTATCACGCATTCCGCCTTAGAGAGCACTTGTACTCTTGATACCATCCGTCACTCCCTCATTGCGTTATACCCCCCTTTTTTTAGTCATTGCGGTATTGTTCTGAGCCACGACGGGCTTGATTACATTGTCCGCTTCACTGGGCACTTTCACTACCGTATTGACCTAACTTCCGCCCTCCTCCTAGCATCACGGTTGTTCACAAGGACCTGATCTTAGAATATTCGTGCACCGACCACCATAGCTCACCTGATAGATTTGACTAGTGTTGCGCCGCTCACTGGTCACACTGAAGTCACTGTTTCCTTACCATGCTCTTTACCATGTAAACGCTGTTTTTGTACTTAATGTGAATATTTCCTCTTCCCCCCTTTAGGCATTTAGAGGCTTAATTACTTTAAGGCTTTTCATTGTATCTGTCCTGATGATGGACCCTGAGATTTACTAGGGGTCCGAAACGCCGTTGACTTTAAATGCACTGAAACCGAATTGTGATTACTATTGGATGTCAAGTGCACGGTTGTAATACTCTGTACAATTGTATTGTTGATAGATTAACTTGTTTTCGCCTTACAAAGCCCTTCTTTGCTGTCTATATCAACCCTTTGTACCTGCTCTGTTAGTCCTGGACACAAGCTTGTGGTCCACACTGGTTGATTGTTGGAAGGTATTTCTATGTGATTTGAATACATGAATTCTGAGTAAAATCTCTGAAAGACCACTGTCCGGCTGGACATGCCTTTCTAAAAATATAGATTGACTCTGTCTATATTTTATTTTTGTGCTGAAATTTCTCAATGTTGGGGACCAATGTTGTTTGATAAAAAATATGCTCCCCGAGGTCCCTGCTGACTAATTTTGGGGTCCCTTGTTGTTGTTGAATTAACTACATTAGCATAGCAGTTGACACCAGAACTGTTTTCAAATTGAAAACCAACAACATCTTCAACAGAATCCTTTTTGTTTCTGCTTATAATTTCAGGTTCATCGACTTTTCGTCTTTTTGCTACAACCTCCCTAGTATTGGTCACATTTGTTCGTTTCCGGCCTACCACACGTTTCTCAAACAAAGGATATTGAGGCAAATGTGGCGCATACTCTCTTCTTAACCTATTGTATTCCTTAACACAATCTAGATCCGCACAAATGTTTGTGACATCACACTCAATCAAGTACAATCCCGATAAAGTTCTAACTCGTGACAATGCCACATATGCCATACCCTCCTTGAACACAGAACTGCCAATATTCACCAATGCACTGTCTACACTTAAACCTTGCGATTTATGGATTGTCACCGCATATGCCAAGCAAACAGGAAACTGCTTACGGCGAACATATAAGTCTTTTACAAGCAAAAATCTAGCAGAACAACGACCAATTAGCTGTACTTCCTCAATGCCATCAAATGTAATTTTTAAAAATTCAATTCCATCTCTATTTCTGTATTTCACAAAATCAACAACATTACCCATTGATCCATTTACCAGACCTCTTTCAACATGTAAATTCCTTCTTAAAATTATACGGCAGTTTAAGCACACATTCAGAGTCTTTTCAAAACCTGCAGTTTTAGATAAAGTCTTCTCTAATGAATCCAATTTGGATTTCAAATTCTCAGACAAAATAATTGTTGATCCCATATGCTCTACTCTTTCAATCGCTTCCAGTTTCACAATCTCTTGCTTTTCTAAATGCAACATTTTGTTGTTGAAGATGGCACATTCTGCAAGAGTTGGCATCAAACATATTCCAGATTTCTTCTCAGTAATTTTCTGAAAAATATTCTCAGGCACAACATCTTGTTCTGGATATAAATTTGACAGTAATCGTGCATGTAAAGCTTCTTTCCCATGCTCGGTCACTTTTCCAATTCTAACATCTTGTAGAATATTCTTGTAAACTTCATCCTTCGCCTGACGCATATTTTCATGCAGTTCAGCATAATTGAAGTTTAACCATATATTGACGTTGCCAATGCTCCCTAGGCACTTCCTGGTATCTTCATGCGTGAGCATTTTGAACACAGGTTGCCCTTTCACTGGTGTCAGCTGCAGAAGATCTCCGAAAACAATGATGTGTTTGCCACCAAATAACACATCATACTCTGTTTTGAGAACTTCTTGCATTCTCAAATGCACAAAGGCAAGCATGACATTGGAATCCATGCATACTTCGTCAATGATAAGAAGTTTCATTTTCCTCAAGATTCTTGAAACTTCACAACAAGCATCTCCAGATAGCTTGTGATATTGTAATTTGTTGTCATGCTCCACTGGCAGCATCAGTAAACGATGTAAAGTAATCCCTTTAATGTTATGTGCTGCCAGTCCAGTTGGAGCGGTGACAACACAAGACAGCGATGACTCAGTCCTTTCCTGCAAATAACATGAAATTGCTTTAATGAGGAAACTTTTTCCAGTTCCCGCTTCTCCACTCACGTACAGTTGGACAGGCTTCAACGACGTACATGAGCACTCTTTCTTCTCATGACTTAATCCATGATCAAATTGCATGGTAACTTCGTCATATATTTTCCTCTGCTCAACGTTGAGTTGTCTTTCCAAGTCTTCTAAGTTAACCGCATCCTCCTGAGCATGTGCCATGGCTCTTTCCACTTCATTCATGGCAGTGGCAGCTTCATTTTCGATAACAGGTCCTCCTAGTGGATCCTGACTCAATGAAGCAGAACTCTGACTGTCCTGAGAACTGTCTCTGGCAATCTCAGCTGCAATCGTTGCTTCCTGCTCGATTTCCGCATTCAACATTTCTACATATTTGGGAAAAGCAGGACATTCTATGGTCTGCTTGGCGGCAGTGAAAGAGTCTTCGTAACAGAGGAAATCTCCAAGCAGTTCCTCTTCTGCACGCCAAGGCTTGAAAAGTTGCAAAAGTGCTAAATAGAAAAACTCCTTTTTTTCAGGAGATTCGCCACTCAATTTTCGATGGTTTACCAAGTGGCATTTTCTTTGCTTGACCAGACATCCCTCACTTCCAATTACAGCATACACTCCTTTCTCAGTATCTTCTTTGATGTTCCTCTTGAATATGTAATTTTGAAGAACCTCATACAGACAAACATTCTCGAGGTGACTGCTTCGATTTGGATAATATGTATCCAACATGTTGGTCTTCAAAATGTCGGTACTGTTTGGCTCCTTTTCCGCCAAATACTCAATTTCCCGCACAGGTTTCAGAACTCGATTACGCGTTGCAGCAAGACCAAGACTCGCCCAAACGATACTCCTAGATTTGGCATAGAGACTTGCTGAAGACAACCGGTCAGAACATTCGTAAGCTCCGATTTTTTGATGCGACAACATCTTCAGACTGAAACTGTACAACTTCTTACTGAGGCTCTTTTCATGGGAAATGTCCTCCCACATATCCTTCAATTCTGTCTTCTCTTTTTTGGTGATGTAAGATGTCACATACCGAGCCACAGCCATACAGTTATCAGCCACAAACTGTATATCCATGTTAGCATTCCACATGGACAAAATCACTAGGTTGTAGTCGTTGATGTACTTGGACTCTTCGTTCCTCTTCAAATTGTATGTGTTTTTCGGTGATTTCTTCATCACATTATGTCGCAGCGAAGACATCAAACTGTTTACTCTTCCTTTAGAAATCACCGGTCGTGGAAACCCGAAACGACATTTGGTGTAGAACTTGTCCTTGTTTCGGAATTTACGACGACAGTACTTTCCACAACGATGGCTTTGGAAACGTAGAACTTTTTCTCTTAGGCTTTTCTTCTCCTTTGCGTTTGGAACAGCACACGTAGAATACTGTTGTATGAAACTCATCACTGAGTCTTCTGGATCCGTTCCAAATTTAGGTGCATCCTTGATCCACAACAGCATATGTATGTGAGGAGCACCTCTTGCCTGGTACTCCTTTCTCCAGAAGAAATCCAACACCTCTCCAAGAGGTGGATTCTTCTTATTCATGATGAAAGACATCATAGCTCCAAATCTATGATTGAAGTACCGGCATACATTGACTGGATCCAAAGAACACAGTTCTCCGGGTGTCTTGAATTCGATGTTTTCGATGTTTCCATTTGCCTCTCGTAGAAATTCAAGTAAGTCTTCCCAGCCATACTCGGCACAGCTCAGAGTGAGGAACCATGTGGGAGTTCCTAAGTTCCTCAGCATACATTTTAAATCACCATGACGACGGTACCAGTACTCATTAGTACCACGCTGACACGCCATGAGATTAATCAGGTGAGAATCCAAAATACTGTCTTGGACATTGACTTTATCCATAAAGTCACTTGCCGAGATGTTTTGCATGTGTATACCACTTTTCAAGATGTGGTTCACTGCATATGACAGTCCAGACAGATCGCTTTCAAACAGGAGATGAAACAAATAGGGAATACATTGTCGAAATCTAGCATCTCCTGCATACAATCGCAAAGTCCGGTATTCAGAAGCAGGAATTTGATGAGGTCGCTCATCATATCTTCCTCCCTGACCTGTTGGAAATAGCTGTGGGAAACACCGAGCTTCCAAACTTTCCTCCCAAACACTAATGGGACTCCCTTTGGCTTGTTTCATTTGAAACAACTCAATAGCATTCCCCATGACTTCCTTTGAATGCAAAGGATGAACACTATAATGTTCATATATTTCTTCACTAGTAGAGGGTTCTAATTTCTCAATTTGACCAGCACACAAATCGCTATCCTCTTCCTCACTTACTTCCTCTTCTGCAACATATATATTCTTATAGTACTTATTATTTTTTTTCAAATACAATGTTGCCTTTTTGACTTTCCTAACATCCACTAAATCTTGCCATATTTTCTTATTCTTTGTCGGAACCCCATTAACTAAGATAACCAGAGGGTCCTCTTCCACTTTTTCTACTCCAATTGTGTTAATGTTTTTCTTCAAATCTAGAGGCAAATAAACAACTCTTCCCTTTAATCCTCTCTGTAAATCTGATGGAGGCAATTTCCCTGTCTTTGGCTCCATTCTTACAATAGCCTGAAAGGGATGGATACTTTGAATCAAAATAGATTCATAAGTATTTAAATCCTTCAATTCAGAAGGAATCTCAACCAATTCCAGATTATTATGAACTGCTCTAGCAGGCATCTGGTTTTGATTTAATTTGTTATAACAATAAGTACACACACGTTGATCCGATCCCAAATCAAAACAATTTTCTACCATCAAGTATGTTGTGAAATCATTCCATTCACTATTATTTTCCCTTTCACTTTTTGCATATAAATCCACTAACTTAGTCTGATTCTTATAATAAGTGCGTCGACAACACACACAAGTGAAATTAGGCCTCTCACTTGATTTCACCTGAAACGTCGCAATTTCCCTCTGAAAATTATCTGTACTGGAAACCTGTACACTATCTTCCACATTACCTTCTTCTTCTTGGTCAATTTCAACATTCTCCTCTTTACTTCCAAAGTAACAAAACTCAATTTCTTCACAAATATTCTTCACATCTATTTCAAAACCATGCAAAAGAGCAGCGCATAATTGTTTAAGCATAATTGCTGGACTCTTAGCATAATACAACATTCTAACTAATTTCCTCACTTTATTATTATGCACTGCTAGCATCCTGAAATGATGAAAAACACTCTGGCATACTCTCCTGGAAAGACAAGCCAGTGAATGACCATGCAAACCTGTCACTTCTCTCACTCTGCAAGGATCTAATTCTTGCAACAACTTCATTTTCTGCTTCAAACTTTTCTTATTAAATGTCCGTACAAAATCACAAAGCAAATTGATGGAATCCTGTCGCACACTGCAAATACTACTACACTTCCAGGTGTACACAGGACCCTTAGGACGTCTTCCTAAAACCTCATTACCTAACACCTCTTCTGTCTCTGTTGTCACAAGTTTTTCTTTTTCAACTGGACAACCATCTTTCACTTCATAAGCTCGACCACTGGTGTCAACTGCATGCACCAAATCATTATCCTGGAAATAACTCTCCTCATTAAAAAATGCCTCACAACTTGAACTATGCATCCATTCTCCGGAAAAAACTTCACAAAAATTACTACGATTAACTATTCTCTTCCATCTACTATTTCTTTTGAAATCATAAATTGCCTTGTTTAGCTTCCTAATTCTATTGATTATCAAAATAAATAACTTACGTTTAATTTCAAATGCCTGATCAATAACTTTCTCAACTTTTTTTTTTCTCTTATAAAAAACCACTTTCTGTTGACCTTTCTTAATATTTTTTAACAAATTGCCAATTATCCTGTTGCGGAACATTCGTTTACGAATGTCCCTAAACTGTTGTTTCCTTCTACTATCATGCACAGAGTTATCTCTTGCTCTAGCAGTAACATTTTTGATTGGCCTTTCCTTTCCGTTTAAAATGCTTCTCTTTTTCTGGACTGAAACATTTTCTGTAGTAATATTTTTTTTACTACAAATATTTCTTATGAATGTTTTTGTGCTCTTACCCGGTGCTTTCTTGGTGACTTGACAAGTTTTTTTGGTAGAGGACTGCTGCATTATTTCATGTACCTGCTGTCTTTGACGTTTTGCAGCCTTTTTAAGTCTATCCTTGGTTGGCATGCTGAAATCTTGAAATGATATGCAGTTGAATCTGTGGTAAAATATAATAAAAAATTTTATTAACCACTATTACCAAACAGTAAATCAATAACAGTCATCAAAAACTTAACACACTACTTGACATTTTTACATAGAACATTTTTTAGTGCTTTGGCAAATATATAATACACAAATAGCAGAAAAGAAATAGAATTCTTCTTCATTTTACCTCTACTATTTTATATGTGATTCTGATCTAATTTTATGAGCATATTTTAATATTTTATTGAAGACACTAGACATAACCTGTTTTTAAAGGTGTTTTTAATTATAAATCAAACGGTTTACATTTTTACTTTTCATTTATTATAAATTTTAAAAATAAATGTTTATAGTTCCATAGGCTCAAGCACGTCAGCTTCCCAACCTATGTCATACAATTCTGACAAATCGGCATCCTCATCATGTTCTTCATCATCCTGAGAATTTAAATCATCCAATGGATCTACTTCCACTGACGTTTCAATTACAAGTTCAATGATAATGTCATAATCAACTGATTGCTGATTGTCACTCATGGTTGATGTTGTCGTTATCTTTAAAGAAAGAGAACAACAATGAGATGTTGCAGAGTAAGAGACAAATCTCAGAGATTATAATAGTAAAATTGTTTAACAAGAGTAACATTTTGCAGCTATTATTTAGCCATGACCAGCGATGCTGAGGAGGTAAGGCCTATGTCCAAGTTTTCAGTGAACAGGACTCATCTCTTCTTAACCTTGGATAAGCCTCACCAACTCTGTGTCCCCTGCTCATACTTAAATGTAAAGGGGCAGATTTATGTTAACTGACGTATTCCAGGGATGCACCAGTTAATGTGCACCGCTGCTCTGCCACCCATGGTGTGCCGCATTTACAATGTGGAGCACCATTGAGTGAAAACAGCACAGATGCGTCACGCATCTGTGCCGCAAAAGCAGCACATTGCAGGAATCACGTCGAAAGCGCAACATGTCTACTGCAATGCACAGGAGCAAGCCACACATTGCATGGTGCATCACTCCTTATGCCTGTTTCAAACAGGCGTAATGATTTGAATCAGCAATGCCATAAAACTGAGTCAGTGAAATCTTCTAAATTTCACTGTGTTAGTTTTACAGGGCTTTCTTGCAAATTAATGCATACCTTGCAACAAAACACCTATATGAAAACTGACGCAGGTTTCATGTGGCACAGGACTTTACAGCATGACACATCTGCCTAGATGCATCAATTTTTAAATATGTCGCCACATAGCCAATCTTTTGCACCGCCGCTGCGTCACAAAAGTGACGCACAGCGGCACAAAAGAGGCACACGGCTATCATAAATCTGTCCCTAACATGTTAAATGATTGATTCAGGATGACGATAAGGTGTGGCCTATCGAGAGGTTTGTTTAAGGTGAGGCCTACTCAGGGTTGCAGATTAAATGGAGATGGGGCACCCCTGAGCCTTGCTGGAGCTGCATCGCACTTGCGATGCAGCTCCAGCAATGTGCTACCTTTACGGCACAGATGCGTCACGCATCTGTGCCGTTTTTGCCCCATGGTGCGCCGCATTGTAAATGCAGCGCACCATGGGTGGCGGAACAGCGGCGCAGGATGACTGGCACATCCCTGGGGATGCACCAGTCATCATAAATCTATCCCTAAGCTTCTTATCTTGTTGGAGATGAAGTGAGGCCTGTCTTGCAACATGGTGCATCTTTTGCATCACTGCTGCATCGGTTTCATGTGGCACTTTTTTTTACAGCATGACACATCTTCCTAGATGCATCAATTTGTAATTTTGTCGCCACATAGCAAATCTTTTGCACCGCCACTGCGTCACAAAAGTGACGCACAGTGGCGCAAAAGAGGCATACACCTATCATAAATCTGTCCCTAGCATTTTAAATGATTAATTCAGGATGACGATAAGGTGTGGCCTATCCAGAGGTTTGTTTAAGGTGAGGCCTACCTACATTCATGGGGAAATGACTTAAAATGTCCTTAAGACACATGAAAGCGTTTTTTTAAAGCCTTTGCAGCATTTTTGGGTCACTTTTAACATGGCTATGTAACTCAAACAATCAAAAATTAAATTTGCCAAGCACAGGTGGGAGCATATTTACAAGGAAGTTGCACCACGGGGAAAGGTCTTTTAATTTAAAATGGGAAAAATAATATCAGAGACACTCAAATGCCTTATAAAGAAGCAGACACCATTATGTCCTTGTCATAAATTTTAAAAGCATTCCTTTACCTCAAAAACGATTTTCAAGTCATAATTTGAAAACACTGCACATGGGGAAATGACTGAAAATGTCCTTAAGACACATGAAAGCGTTTTTTGATTGCCTTTGCAGCATTTTTGGGTCACTTTTAACATGGCTATGTAACTCAAACAATCAAAATCTAAATTTTCCAAGCACAGGTGCGAGCATATTTACAAGGAATTTGCACCACGGGGAAAGGTCTTACATTAAAATGGGAAAAATAACATCAGAGACACTCAAATGCCTTATAAAGAAGCATACACCATTATTTTCTTGTCATAAATTTTAAAAGCATTCCTTTTCCTCAAAAACGATTTTCAAGTCATAATTTGAAAACACTGCACATGGGGAAATGACTGAAAATGTCCTTAAGACACATGAAAGCGTTTTTTGATTGCCTTTGCAGCATTTTTGGAACACTTTTAACATGGCTATGTAACTCAAAGACTCAAAATCTAAATTTGCCAAGCACAGGTGCAAGCATATTTACAAGGAATTTGCCCCACGGGGAAAGGTCTTTTAATTTAAAATGGGAAAAATAACATCAGAGACACTCAAATGCCTTATAAAGAAGCAGACACCATTATGTCCTTGTCATAAATTTTAAAAGCATTCCTTTACCTCAAAAACGATTTTCAAGTCATAATTTGAAAACACTGCACATGGGGAAATGACTTAAAATGTCCTTAAGACACATGAAAGCGTTTTTTGATTGCCTTTGCAGCATTTTTGGGTCACTTTTAACATGGCTATGTAACTCAAACAATCAAAATCTAAATTTGCCAAGCACAGGTGGGAGCATATTTACAAGGAATTTGCACCACGGGGAAAGGTCTTACATTAAAATGGGAAAAATAACATCAGAGACACTCAAATGCCTTATAAAGAAGCAGACACCATTATGTCCTTGTCATAAATTTAAAATGCATTCCTTTTCCTCAAAAACGATTTTCAAGTCATAATTTCAAAACACTGCACATGGGGAAATGACTTAAAATGTCCTTAAGACACATGGGAGCGTTTTTTGATTGCCTTTGCAGCATTTTTGGGTCACTTTTAACATGGCTATGTAACTCAAACAATTAAAATCTAAATTTGCCAAGCACAGGTGGGAGCATATTTACAAGGAATTTGCACCACGGGGAAAGGTCTTACATTTAACTGGGAAAAATAACATCAGAGACACTCAAATGCCTTATAAAGAAGCAGACACCATTATGTCCTTGTCATAAATTTAAAATGCATTCCTTTTCCTCAAAAACGATTTTCAAGTCATAATTTGAAAACACTGCACAGCTCCTATGCACAAAAACACCCTGTCAGTACTAATACTTCACATTTTCTCCAATTACAATTTCTCAAAGAAACATAATCTATTTGTAAAACACTTGAGACAAAGCAACATTTTAAAAACACAACTTTCTTCATAATTTTCTCCTTAAAGCACACTATTCTCTATCTAAATTAAATAAATCTTTTCTCACCTTAGCAAATACTTTATGAGTTTCAAAACAGTCTCAGAAATACACCAATTTGTCTTCAGCAGAACAAAGGGTATGCACTCCAGAGGCTGCAGCTATAGAAAGCACAGAAATGCTGTGATTCTTCACACATATCTCTCATGTCACCCAATCAAAACTCTTCCCTCACTTTTTTCAAATCAAAACCCTTCCCCCCTTTGCCCTCTCTGCTTTTTTTGCATAGCAACCACCTCCTGGAAGACCTCTGGTGTTTGCAAGTTCACACAACAATGTTTCAATTGAACTCTGAACTCTCAGTGCACCTGCATATCCAGTGCAATCTTTCATTTAATGATTTTTTATTGACCATTCAAAAGACATCTTTCAAAGAACTCATCCATGCACCCTAACTTTCTGTTTTCAGCAATCAAAATCCACCAATCACTGTTACTGCTTCCTTAACACAGAAACTCCACAGTTTTTTCATTTTAAACTCTTTTTTTTTCAACTGCCATTTCATTGCCACACTTCATCTGACAGCAGCAGAACCTTCTCTCACCATGTTTTCTGTCTGGATTGTTGGACATAGTTACATCTATTGGGCTCAGAGGTATGCTGAGAACAGAAATTTACCTAACCTCAATTTACAAGATGTGGAAATTAAGTGGTTTGGCCACAGAGGATTAAAATGTCACCAATTGATACCATTGGTGAAAACCTTTATGCATTTGCCAAAACCTGACCTGTTAATTGTGCACTGTGGAGGTAATGATTTGGGCACTATGACTGGGGTAGGTCTGGAAATGCTTTTAAAGGACACCTTTGAGCAATTAATGGCACTTTTTCCTCAAACTGCCTTGGTATATTCAAATATATGCCAAAGACAGAAATGGAGGTGGTCGAACCAATTTTGTCCACAAATTGAGAAATCGAGGAAGCATGTAAACAAATCTGTTTCAGCTTACATGAGAGACCATGGAATGGGCTCCGTGTACAACAATAACTTGCGTTACTACATGCAAGATATCTACAGAGGAGATGGAGTTCACTTCTCAGATGAGGGCAACAGAATTTTCATTCTGAATTTAAGACTGTGCTTTGGTACCTACTTATAAGTACCTAAATGTACCATAAACCCAAAAGCTCTTCTCAGAGCTACCCTACATCTGATCACTCACAATTATTATTTTACTCTAACTTTTTTCACTAATTTTCAACAAAGTACGCTCCCCGGGGCGCTACCCGGTACGCGAACCGGAAGCTAACCTCGCGAATTTTTTTTAAAAAATGTGTTTTTTTCGCACATATGGGCCTCCTCAGCCACCCTCAGAAAAACTAGGGGGTCAAGATAAGTCTACCGTGCCCCCTTCTACCCATTCTGAACATTATTTGCCCTCCATCTTGTATCTTAATTCGACCGAAACACAAAATGGTGGACTCCCGTAACGCTTCAGGTTCGCGTACCGGGGCGCTCGCCAGTTCGCGTACGGGGGCGCTGCCCGGGAAGCGCTCCATCAAAAAAGGTGGGAAAGTCATTTACAGAAAAACGACTGGAGACACTTTCACCAAATATAGATTAGCTCATACTACATACCAATCCCTACCATTTTCACAAATTTGATTGAAATTCCATTTAGCCATTTAGCCTGTAGACCTTTCTAAATACCATGAGGTAAATTACTTCACAGAACACATCTGAAGTGTTGGAATTATCAACCAATGAAAATGTTACTTTCATTTTCTACTTTTTTTACCTGACATTTGATTCGTTATATACCTGAATATATTTAAAGGAAGAGAAGGGAACACAGCCATTTTGACTACTACTTCCTGTTGTACATTTCAATTGGATTTTCACTAATCACTTCAACTTCTTTGTAAAGTTAAGTTGTTATTTTAAAAACTGAAGTATATTGTGCACTATCAGTTAATATGGTAAACTTTTTCTGATAGTTATATACTATCCCTCTGTAGTAGTTATAGATTTAGATAGACTTCTCTGTTATAGTTATGGATGGAGTTAGGCTTCTCTTGTATAATTATGAATTTACTTACGTTAAATCACATACACTTTTTTATATTCCTACTTCCACTCTGATACTATACACTGCCCAAAGATAAATTCACTGATAAAAACTGCCTATCTAAAATTAATCCCAACAGTGCCCTATCTCTACTAATATATATTTTTTTTATCCAAATTTCAGGCAACATGGAAGGCGAACAGAAAGTTTCATTTCAAATTGTCCTGCAAGAGAGCAGCCAAGAATTAATTTATCCAAATTATATAGAATTTATGGATGAAACTTGGGACCAAGAACTACTGCAATGTGTGCAAGCAGTAGATGACCTCCTTCAAAATGAGGATATTTTACACACTCAGAGATTACAAGCTATGTTCAATGAAAATAACGACATTTCAGACAGTGAAATGTTAGAAATGTTATTAAATTTTGAAACACAATCACAATAATAAATAATTGCTTAAAAAATAAAGAAATTAAAAAATAATCAACAAAACCAACAATCAATTAACATACAGTATTTGAAAAGTCTATCATTCTTTTTTCCTTATAGTACGCTCCCCAGAACGCTTCCCGGTTCGCTGACCGGGCGCTCCCCACGCAAAAAAACAAAACTTTTTTTTTTTTGCCCTGCGGGGCCCTTTTAAAGCCTCCACATCAAACCTAGGGGGTCAGGGAGGATCTACTATGCCCCCTTATGGTCATTTCCCCCTTTGTTTTGGCCTCCTCTTGTCTCTCGATCCTACCGAGAGACAAGATGGCGGCCGCTCCGGACTGTTTAGAATGTTGACAGACACCGGAGAGCCAATCAGCTTCGCTACGCGAAGTTCCGTTACGCGTCAAGTACGCGAACCGGAGCGCTGCCTGGAGCGCGCTTACAGATATATATCTTTTTTTGAACGTTAATTTCTCAAAATCCACTGGAGCACATATATTGAGACCTAGCAAAGGCACATCGGGCTAACAGTCCCTACAATTTTGCCAAGTTTCGTGCAAATCCATTCAGCCGTTCGGCCTAAAAGTGAGGCCAACCGCCCTATGGAAATTAACATGGGAAAAACACGTTTTGGGACCCCCCTTTTTTCTCGGCCCCCCCTTGACGAACCCCCCCCCAAATTTCCAGGGGCTGCTCAGAAACAAAATGTTCCATTTTCCTGAAAATTTCAGCCAAGTCCGTCCACAAACGCCAAAGTTATTAGACATAGAATTTTCAAAAATCCCATAGGGAAAAAATCCTAACTATATATACCTACTGGCGACCGCCAGTAGGTAATATATATATATATATATGTATATATATATATTCACTCAAAAAACCATCGGTTTCACACCAATTATAGTTAGCTGAACATTTTACTCATACAAAACCGTTGAAATTCCCACGTTATAGTTAGTTAGACTCACTATAACTCGCGCGCCCGCAATCCACTGCTGATGATGTCGCATATTACATCCTTCATGACATGGTCAGTGACATCACTGATGACATCACTGATGACATCTCAAATGACATCACTGATGACATCACTGATGACATCATCCAGTGAATGTGTGTTTCTGAAAAGTAAAAATATATTTTATATATTGAAGAATGAGTGGATGTATGAGTGTCTGGATGAAGGATTTAGTAGGTGTGTGACTGACTGTATGAGTGAGTGATTAAATGTGTCTTACTGAATGCATTGGTTAGTGACTAAACTGTCTGAATGTGTGCATCAGTATGTCTGTTGTTGTGTAAGCTGTTGCATGTGTTGATCAGTAGCTATATGAGTGGCTATATGGGTTATTGATTGGTTGCACAAGTATTTGTATGTGAGGGTGAGTGTGTGTGTGGGTGGCTGGGAGGTGTGTGACTCTGTGCATATATGTGTGAGCAGTTGATTCACTTGGTATATGGGTTCAAGAGTGCATGTGGAAAGAGCTGTATGGGTGGTTGACTGTGTGCATGGGTGTGCTGGTGAGTGAATTGCTATCTCAGTGCTCCTAGTCCAAGTAAGTACATATGTAAAACACAGTGCATGTGAGAGTTGGCATATATAAATGACTATACATGAGAGCCTGTGATTGCGTAAGTGACTGTATGGATCAATGTGTACTTGTATCAGTGATTGTGAAAGAGAGTAAGTATGTGTTAGTATATGTTTGAATAAGTAAGGTTTAGTGTGTATAACTGTGTAATTGAGGAAATGGGAGTGTGATTGATTCTTTGCATAACTGACTAGGTGTGTGAGTAACTCTGTGGATGAGTGTCAGCGTGTGAGTGTCGGTATAGGTGTATCAGTGCATATGAGAGTGTTCTATTGATGAGTAACTGTATGTATGAGTGATTGTATGGGTGAATGAGTGGATGTGTGTGTAGACCTAGAAATCAGTGAGTGCGTATGTAGTTACTGGTATTGGTGTATCAATAATTTCAGGAATGGTAGTTTGTATTTAATACTGGGTGTATCAAAGGTTAGATTAGATTGTGAGGAGGTGCATCGTATTTTCACATGGATGATGTCATCAGTGATGTCATCAGTGATGTCATTTGAGATGTCATCAGTGATGTCATTTGAGATGTCATCAGTGATGTCATCAGTGATGTCACCGACCATGTCATGAATGATGTAATATGTGACATCATCAGCAGTGGATTGCGGTCGCGCGAGTTATGTAATGTAAATGTAAATTGATATTTGTATAGCGCACTACTCACCCGCAAGGGTCTCAAGGCGCTTGTACAAATACTGCTGTGGAACCCATCCTGGCTTTCCCTGTGAGGTATCCACTCCTGGGCACCCCCAAGGTGGAGGCCAGGCATCCTTAGCGTTGTGGGGGCCGTTGTGGAGATTAAGCAAGCTATTGCCCAGAGTTGCAGAGTGGGACTCCATGATTGGAATAGGCACCGAGGCGAGAATTATCAGGTCCGTGGAATTTTTTTTTTTTAGCTCAAGACCCGCTGAGGCGGGGAATTGAACCCTGGTTCCGGGCTAGATCTCTGCATCAGGGTCTACCGCTCTAACCATTGAGCCACACTTCTCCACTATAGTGAGTCCAACTAACTATAACGTGGGAATTTCAATGGTTTTGTATGAGTAAAATGTTCTGCTAACTATAACTGGTGTAAAACCTACGGTTTTTTCAGTGAATTTCAAAGGTTTTTTAAATGCTAATTCTTAACTATAACGAGTGTGAAACCTTTGGTTTTTTCAGTGAATTTCAAAGGTTTTTTAAATGCTAATTCCTTTGTATATCAACTTTGTAACCTACGATTTTTTTTATTAGCTGTTCTTTACAACTATTAATTATATTTATTTGTTCAATGTATATATATTTTTTATAATTTTTTCCTGGTGCGCTCAGGGTGCGCGCACCCGTAAGCTTACCCGTATCATTTTGTGTTTGAGCGCTCAGGGTGCGCGCACCGGTAAGCTCTCCCGAGAGCGCAGCGAGAGCGCTAATTCTGTGTTCGTAAAAAAATATGTATGAAAACTAAATAATAATGCAAGACATTCAGTACCATACTTATAAAAGCAGTATTTTTGTTTTTCTGAATGAAAATGATTTTGCATTTCCGTAAAGCTATAAAACGTCACTCAGGCGCGCCGCGTAAGCGCCCCCGGAAGCGCTCCGGTGCGCGCAGCGTAAGCGCGTCAAGTCATGTGACCTCAAAATAACAATTTTCATTGGTTGCTATCAGTTTTTTTCACTAAGAATGAAAACCCCACCCGTTTCCTTCATTTCTTCTTTCACTTTGGTGAGAGCAAGACCTCTTTTTTTCTGTGCTAACAATTTGTGGATAGAATGGCTGCCAGAGCATCCAGCAGCAGTGAGGAGTCAGATGGTTTCATAGATGAAGAGCCTCCTCAGCCGAAGGTGAAAGAACATTTCATTTGGAAAAAAAATTCTATACCTGAGGGACTTAAAAAATTAAATGCTCCAAAGGTGGAGTGTAAGATCTGCCATACTGTACTTTCTTGAGGAGACCCCAGAAGGAAGTACAGTTTTGGTAATTCAACTATGATTCGGCACGTCCAGAGGAGGCACCCCCAGAACTATGCCCGGGAGAGTGTCAGGGCTCTGGCACGAGAGGCTCCAAGGGATGGTGCCTCTACTTCAACTGGAGGAGCAACTGCATCGGTGAGGGGGCGACCAGAACAGCTGATCCCGAATATTCAGTCTGTTTTTAATGAGGCCTCAATCAAATGCAAACATTGTGATGTACTACTTTGTTACAACCTTGATTTACCAAATGTGGACATTGTATGGATTGGGCAGAGAGGACTGAGGAGTCACCAATTGATACCATTGGTAAAATCCTTTATGCATTTACCACACCCTGACCTTATAATTGTGCACTGTGGTGGAAATGACCTGGGCACTTTGACTGGGGTCGGTCTGGAAATGCTTTGGAAGTGTATATTGGTCCCAAGATGGCTGCCAACACTTCTTGGATGAAGAATTTGAATTTTGAAATTTTTTTTTACCACACCCTGACCTTATAATTGTGCACTGTGGTGGAAATGACCTGAGCACTTTGACTGGGGTAGGTCTGGAAATGCTTTGGAAGTGTATATTGGTCCCAAGATGGCTGCCAACACTTCTTGGATGAAGAATTAGAATTTTGAAAACAATTGTTTTTTTTTGCCTTGGGGGTCCTTGTGGGACCCCCTGAGTAGGCCTAGGGGGTCAGGTTGCTTCTACCCTGCCCCCTTTTTGAGTTCTACACGTTTGTTTTTCTGCTTTCCTGTGCCTCAGTCTACTGAGGCACAAGATGGCTGCCAACACTTTTTGGTTTGGAGAGTTGACAGACATTGACAGCCAATCAGAATGCAGCTCATGCTCGGAAAGGTAAGCTTACAGTAAGCTGCTATAGATATATATATTTTTTCTCTTTTGATTTTCTCAGGAACTACTGGAGGGATTTTCACCAAATATAGCAAAGGCACATCTGCGTACCAGTCCCTACAATTTTGCAAAGTTTGGCGTAATTCCGTTCAGCGGTTCGGGCTGTAGCCGTGTCAGAACGTCCTATGGAAATTAACATGGGGAAAACACGTTTTGGGACCCCCCTTTTTTCTCGGCCCCCGCTTGACGAATCACCCCAAAACTTTCAGGGAAGGAGCAGAACTGAGCTGGCCAGAAGTTTGGAAAATTGCACGCAAGTTCTTCAATCGACGCCAAAGTTATTCCCAATAGAATGTTGCGGATTTCCTATGGTAACTAAGTCCTAACTATATACTCAGTTAACTAATCAATAACTAATATAGACTTTCACATAGCTAGTAACCAACTTTAGAATCAGTTTACACAACAACTGACAAAGTGATACAGATATTCACACAGTTTAGTCACTATCCACTATATTTAGTGAGACATTATAAATTGGTCAAGTAAACAGTCAATTACACTGCTACTAAATCCTCCATCCAAATATTTATTTATATATATCCACTCATTCTTCAATGCAAATTTCTATATATATAATGCATATTTAAATAACGAAGCAAACCACATTCACTGGATGATCTCATCAGTGATGTCATCAGTGATGTCATTTGAGATGTCATCAGTGATGTCATCAGTGATGTCACTGACCATGTCATAAATGATCTAATATGTGACATCATCAGCAGCGGATTGCGGGTGCGCGAAATATAGTTAGTACAACTAACTATATAGGAGCAATTTCAATGGTTTTGTATGAGTGAAATGTCCAGCTAACTATAACACCCCTAAAACTTATAGTTTTTTGAGTGAATTTCAAAGGTTTTTTAAATGCTAATTCCTAACTATATAAGGCCTGAAACCTATGGTTTTTTCAGTGAATTTGCAAGGTTTTTTAAATGCTAATTCCTAACTATATAAAGCCTGAAACCTATGGTTTTTTCAGTGAATTTGCAAGGTTTTTTAAATGCTAATTCCTAACTATTTAAGGCCTGAAACCTATGGTTTTTTCATTGAATTTCGAAGGCTTTTTAAATGACAATTTTTAAATGAATGAATTGTTATTTTTTTATACTGATTTACTAAATTTTTGCAGGCAGGTGTTCAGAGGGCACGCCCCCTTTTTACAACGTTCTGCAGCGCAACCCCTGGCGCGTTTGCAGAGGAGGAACTAATTCCCCTTGCATACTGGGGGTCCATGGGGGGTAACTAGCCCACCAGGAGCCTCCAATATAAGCCCGGGAGCTGCATTACAGAGAGGTGTAATGAGGCTACACCTTTTTTTACACCTCTCTGCAACGCAGCCCCCGGGCGTGTTTGCAGAGGGGGAACTAATTCCCCTTGCATACTGCGGGTCCCTGGGGGCCAACTAGCCCACCTGGAACCGGCAGTATGCGCCAGGGGGCTGCATTGCAGAGAGGTGTAATGAGGCCACACCCTTTTTTACACCTCTCTGCAGCGCAACCCCTGGCGTGTTTGCAGAATAGGAACTAATTCCCCTTGCATACTGGGGGTCCCTGGGGGCCAAGTAGCCCACCAGGAGCCTCCAGTATGCGCCATGGGGCTGCGTTGCTTTGCCCCGGGGGCGGCGGTCCCCGGGGCAGTGTTGGGGGGATTGTGGACCCCCACACTTCTTTATCACTATGCCGCCGCGATTTGGTCCCCCCGGGGGGTAATTTTTAAAAAAACAGACCAAGTTTAAAAAAAAAAAATAATTTGCGCCTTTTTTGTCCTTGTGGGACCACCTGGGCAGGCCTAGGGGGTCAGAGTGTATCTAACCTGCCCCCTTTTTGTGTTCTTCACGTTTGTTTTTCTGCTTTCTTGTGCCTTGGTCTATCTACACGCACACATACACACATATATATATGCATATATATGCATTTATATATATGTATGTGTATATATATATATATACATACATATATAAACATATATAATCTGCATATCTATATAAATACAAATATAAATGCATGCATGCATATGCATATATGCATACATATGCATGTTATTTACATGAAAGTTTGAAAAACACTATTAAAAGCAAAGCTAAAAAGCCATCTCATTACAAACAGAATGGCTTTAACTTAAACGAGTGCGATATCTATTGCATTTTCAATGCTTGTTTATTTTGGTTCCATCAAGAAGGCATTCGGATGTGTCACACATTTGCCATAAATTCTGAATGTTAGCACTCTAGTTCGTCATTATATCACTGTAGTAAAGCTGGGGGCGTGGCTAAGCAAGCCACGATGGCGGCTGTGTTCTGCTAAGGCTCCGCGATTGGGCTAGCATCATGCCTAGTTCCAGCGATCGCCGGGAGCCTCAACATCCAGGTTTGGCACCCGGAGTGCCCCCACTTCAGGCGGCACCCCCCCCGGGTGAGGCGCGGATTGTGCTACCGGGCGGAATCTCCAGTGACACCTCCCACCGGAGCCGCGTGCCGAGCTACAATATGGCGGTCGCGGCTCCGTTCCTCTGATACCTGCGCCGCTGTGCATCTGGGTCATCCGATCGGCGGCCCTGAGCGGTGCGGTCGGCCAGCCGCCACAGAGATCCGAGCGGTGAGACGCAACCAGCCCCGTGAAGGGAAGCCGCGACCGGGCTTTCCATCGAGGTCACACGTTTGGGCGCAAGATGGCGGCTGCAGCCCCGGGGCTCCACATCACCAGTGCCCCTTCCCGCAGAGGGGGTTGACCCGACTCCTACATCTACCCAACCTGTCACCGCGGATTGGCGATACCCGCGGTCACACCTACTTCACGGCACCGGACTATCCTGACGACCGCAGTTCTTCTTGGCGGTGAGTGCCTGTCCCCCTGGGGATTCTAGCTCCAGTGCCCCAGCTGCCTCCAGTACTCTCCGGGGCTCATCGGAGGACACCCGCCTCTACATTCCCCGAACGGGTGTGCGGGCCGAGACATTCCTGGACCCACGGGCAACTCTCCGGGTCGTGATGCCTGACCCCAACATGGCGCCTACGAGGACCCAGGCGCTGAGCTCGGCGCGGGCTGCCCCATCCCCCTTCTGAGAGCGGCGACGCCCCTGGATCAGCGGCGGCCGCCCGCAACAACGAGGACGACTCACCACTACACCCAGACCCCTGGGGCCTTGCCACTTGGCCCCTGACCCCTGTGAAAGGTTCAGAAAAGGGGGTGGTGATGAACAGAGTGTCTGAATTAAGCAGACCCCTCTTACCCAGTCCAAAGATCAGGGCTTGATCCATCACCGTTATTTAGCTCACTGCCCCATCCCAGCTCAGAACCTGGCTATATGCAAATTAGTCTGTCCCTGGCCCAGTGCATCATGGGAACAGGGCAGACCAAACTACCAAGCCAATTCTTCACCAGAAAGGATACAAGCTTCCGGGGACCGGTTTCTGGCATTTCAGCCTCGTCGGCCCGGCTTGCTTGAATCCTGATGGAGCAGTGAGGAAGGGACTCATGTCTGAGTATACCCTGCCACACCTATAGTGGCCAAAAACGATTCAGAAAAGGGGGTGGTGATGAAAGGTGCCTGGACTATTCTGAGTGCCGGGGAGGGGAGCGGGAGCCTGCCGCCTCCACACAGCCTCATCCTGGGCGGCGAAAGGCCCCTTCCTCTGGAGGAACTCGACAGTGGGGTAAAGTTCCCAGATCGTGCGTGCCCGTGGATACGCACATAACCACCAACTGCGCCACTGTAGCCACCAGTGGCTGCGGACTGCCGGCACACTCTGGATCTGGGTCCCCCTGGTTCCAACCCCCCGTGATCCTGGACTAACAGGTGGTTGGAGCGGCCTGGCCACGCCTGGGCACCTATTGTCTTTTCTACCGGCACCCTTCTACGGCACTACGCACCGCTGAGGTGAGACCACTGAGCGGGCGAGCCCCTAACCACCCCTGCACCAACGGAGACCGCGTAACCAACCCCCACCGGGTTGTTGTCTGCCCCAGCGAACTGGTGTTTGGTGGCCTGTTGGTCCCTGAATACACAGCGGTACAGGGCCCTTTCCATCGGCCTCATGGGGAAACCGAAGGGCTCGCAGGTGGCCGCCGTCCCTGAAACGGCCCCTGAGAACATGCCGCACACGCGAGCCTGGACGCAGGTCAACACGTCACACACCGACCCCACTTTATCGGCGAAACTGGACCAGGTGCTGGCAGCTATAGAACTGTCTCGACTCTCAATGGAGGAACGATTAGGTGTCCTGATGACAGACATCAGCCTGATCCGCGACGACCATCGTAAGCTAGCGGACAAGGTGAAGGAGGGGGAGCAAACTGTGGCCGCACTACAACCCACGGTGAAAACTCAGGGGACGGATCTGCGGGAGGTACTGCGCCGTGTGGCGGCCCTCGAGGAACGCACGGTGGATTTGGAGGGACGCTCGAGGCGATGCAACATCCGCGTCCTGGGTTTGCCGAGGGAATTGAGAACTCAGACCCCCTGACCTATATGGAATCATGGACCAGATCGTTCACCCCCGAATCGGAGCGCTCGCCATTCTTCTCTATTGAAAGAGCCCACAGGGTCCCTGCCCGGACACCTAAGCCGGGTCTCCCTCCTCGGCCCATGCTGGCCAAGTTCCTTCACTTCCGAGACCGCAATGCGGTGCTTCGTTAGGCCCGGGCGGCGGGTCGCCTGCAGGTGGAGGACCAACGGATCATGGTGTTCCCAGACTATGCCCGAGAAGTCCAACAGCAGAGTTCTACCTTTCTGGATGTTAAAAGACGCCTCCGTGCCAACGATATCCAATACTCATTACTGTTTCTGGCCCGTCTCAAGGTGCTGCACAATGGAAAGGCCATATTCTTCACCACTGCGGATGAGGCACAGGACTGGGCTGAGCTTCCCTATCCGTTGATCCCCAAAGCCGGGCCCAAACGCAAACACAACAGTAATTCACGTTGATCCAGGAGACGGGGCACGTAACGTACCCAGACGGGCCTCTCCAAAAGCCTAGCATCCTCCCCCTCGGGCTCACCCGACTTTACACAAATCATACGGGAGAGACGGGACGCCTTAATGGCGGTGGCTGAACTACACCTATCTCCCCCTGCATTGGACCTGGAACGCCAACCTCATCTGTTCACCCCTGAGAAAGACCGAGACAGCGATTG
The DNA here is from genome assembly GCF_964261635.1 of Lissotriton helveticus. Lineage (NCBI taxonomy): Eukaryota > Metazoa > Chordata > Amphibia > Caudata > Salamandridae > Lissotriton > Lissotriton helveticus. Next base: position 1,211,271,971 of record NC_136067.1, on the reverse strand, counting down.
CACAATGTCGGGATTTGGCTCAATCTCTTCCCCTCTCATGGTCGCACACACAGTGGACGCTACCCTGGCCGGACAACCTGGCACCTCTTCATGATGGATGGAAAGACAATTACTGTATCCTCTTTTCTTGATCGTTCTATGTCCTGTTTGTGAGCCAAAGATGCATCACCAATTGACTGTGTGTGCTCGCACACGATAGACACATCTCCTACAAAAGCCCGATCCGCGCACATGCCTAGCGGTAACACATACTGCCACCCCTGCAGAATTCTGTTGTATTTCTCCCCTAGTGGGACACAAGTTTGGATATGCCACCCCCGGTGATATATCCCCTGTATTGGGACCGTTTCCCACCCTTGGTTTTACCTGTTTTTACTCCCGACAGTTCCCTCCCCATACCTATGGAAGCATGGCGCGCAGGAGCTAACGCGAGACACATGACCACACTGACCAAGGGGACAGCAGGGGGGCCCCGATCGCACACACAACCCCTAAGTAATGACGGCTCCACGTTCGGACGTTAATGTCCTCACACTAAATGTAAGGGGCCTCCACACACCCAGTAAACGCTACTCCGTCTACTCCTACATAAAGCGCATGACAGCTAGTATTGCTCTTCTACAAGAGACACATATCACTGCAACTGAATTAGGCGGGTACAGGCCAAATGGCGGGGGACCTTTTGTGCCACGACATACTCAGCATTTGCGCGCGGCGCCTTAATATGGATTAGGCCGGGCACCCCCTTCCGAGCACTCAGACGGGTGGTGGACAGGGAAGGCAGATATGCACTACTAGAGGGACTCTTAGATGGACAGGGAATCCTCCTGGGTAGCATTTACGCCCCTAATACTGAGCAGGATAAATTTTGGGATCACCTTACAAGTGTCTTGGCCCAGTTCACCACCGTTCCTTGGGTCTTAGGGGGTTACTACAACTGCACACTGGACCCTACTTTGGACCGCTCACACCCCCCCTGCACGTTCCCCAGTCCCCCGACAAGCGGAGCTATTCCGAGCATGGACCACGCACTGGGCGCTTACTGACGCCTGGCGACACTTACACCCTCATGCCCGCATTTACTCATTCCACTCGATACCCCAAAACCTTCGGGTCCGCCTGGACAGGTTTTTATGCTCTGCACCAATCATCCCTAAAATGATCTCTACGGACTACCTAGGTCGGATCCTCTCCGACCATGACGCCCACATATTACGACTGACCTGGCGCCCCCCGCACCCACCCATCCCCACTTGGCGACTCCCTAAGGACTGCTTGGCAGACCAGGTGTTCAGGGACTCACACAAAAACTGCATACAAGACTACTTTTCACGCAATGCGAACATGGCATCATCGGCGTTGGTGGAGTGGGATGCGTTTAAGGTAGTGGCACGGGGGGAATGCATCCAACAGATCGCAGGGGTTCGCCGCACATTGGAACAGACACTCTTAGCCACGGAACAGCGCCTAGCTACACTCACTAAACAACCCGATAACTCAGAAGAACACGCCGCGCTCACGGCCGAGGCGAAGTCAACATACCAGGCAGCCTGCGCTGATCTCAGGAAATATAACTTCAGGGCCTATGCCACCAGAGTCCATAAAGCCAGGGACAAAACGGGATCGCTGCTTGCCTGGATGGCGAGGCAAGACACCGAGATCAAACCGATCACGGACATCATCAACCTGGAGGGTGTGCTAGTGCGATCTCAGGCTGAGATCCTCCAGGTGTTCCATCACTATTACGCTAAAATGTACGGGGCCCCAACCTGGTTCTCTCCGTCATTCGTGGATCACTTCCTCGATCCACTGTCGCTGCCCACAATATCGGATGCTGACAAGCGTACGCTCGACGCTAAAATAGCACCCTCAGATATCACCCAAGCACTGCGTGCCTTGTCTCGTAATAAAGCCCCGGGTCTCGACGGCTTCCCGCTGGAATACTACTTGACGTTCTCCCCCCTTGTGGTCCCTCGCCTGGCTCGGGTGTTCGCAGCGGCCCTTGATCTGGGAGTGTTACCCTGTTCACTGCGAGAATCAGTGATTGTTACCTTCCCCAAACCGCACAGAGACCCACACCACATGGGTTCGTATCGCCCCATCACGCTCCTGTCAGTGGACTGTAAGATCCTCGGGAAGATACTGGCTGACAGATACGCCCAGGTCATATGCCCACTGATCCACCCTGACCAATGCGGATTCGTTCCGGGGAGAAACACCTCACAGAACATCCGCCGAGTCTTCCATGTCCAGGACCAGGTACGGGACAGATTCCCTCGCGCCGCTTGCCTCATATTCGATCTTGAGAAGGCGTTCGACACCCTCACCTGGCCATACCTTTTCTCGGTCCTACATCGTCTCAACGCTAGCCCGATACTCATAGCGTACACACGCCTTCTGTACACCGATCTGACAACACGAGTCCGGATTGGGAAACACATTTCGCCTGCATTTGAGGTCCGGCGGGGCACAAGACAGGGGTGCCCTCTATCACCTCTTCTGTTTGCCCTCGCTGTCGAACCGCTGGCGATCAGACTACGCCAGGAGGGAATACACTGGGGCATCCCGCTCGCAGACGCCACACACTGCGTCTCTATGTACGCAGATGACCTCCTCCTATACGTCCGGGACATCGAAGCTGATCTTGCCCCCATAGGGGTGACGCTCACTGAGTTTGCAGATGCCTCGGGACTCCGAGTGAACTGGGACAAGTCCACGATCTACCCCTTCCACCCAGATCTGCCACCCCGTGACATTAGGCTGGGGACTCATAGAGTCTCATGGTCGGCGGAAGCCCCCCGTTACCTCGGTGTCCGCCTATATCACTCTCCGTCCAAAATCTTCGATGGTAATCACCGTAGGGCGCTAGCTAGCCTCTGCCCGGCTGTTGCCTTCTGGACCAAGCTCCCACTGGCCCCGATAGGGCGGATAGCCCTGGCTAAAATGGTGATGCTCCCCCGGCTCCTCTATCATTTCACTAACCTACCTGTGGTGCCACCTAGGTCCTTCTTCCAAGACCTCAACTCTCTCCTTGGCACCCTTATATGGGGCTCAGGTCGACGCAGAGTGGCCCTGAAAACCCTCCAACTCCCCACAACACAGGGCGGGCTTGGAGCTCCCTCCTTTGAGTCCTATTTCCTGGCGGCGCAGCTCCAATGGCTGTCGTATTGGACGGCAGACCGACATACCCAGGAGACTTCCACCCCGACCGGCAGAGTTACGACCCCGGAGCTCATCCGTCTTCTCCTCCCGGGCACCAAACCACGACGTACATACCCCCTTCAAGTCGCAATGGCGCGTCAATGCATGATGCGGATCCACCGGATATCCCTGGGAGGACCCCGTACTCCCCGTTACTACCGCTGGTCGGCTGCCCCAGACGGGATTCCTATTTCTCGGCCCCTATACTCGCTGAATGGACGCACTGCGATATCACGGACATGGAGTCGCTTTTTGAGGAGTTTCAGCTAAAACCGATCGACCGGCTGGTCGCTGAGTTCGAACTCCCCCCAGGTCAATTCCTTAGATACCGACAACTACTTGAGGGGTTCCGTCCTTACCATAATCTCCAGGCCGGCGAACCTGACACGCATCCGGTTATACACACTATCCTGCCCATGGGAACGGGACACCATTTAATCACCTGGCTGTACAAAGCGATCCGGGAACTCTCGTACGCTCCCCTGGCGACCCTGCGGGCCACATGGGAGGAGGACATCGGGCGCGCACTACATGATTCGGAATGGACCAAGGCGCTGGAGGCCCCGAAACGTGTCTCTAGGAACGCCCGTTTCAAGAATATCCAATACTGCATACTACACAGGACATACCTTACACCGGCGCGACTGAAAAAGTTTTATCCCACAACACAATTCCTATGCCCCAGATGTCATTCCCCCGATGCAGATTTCCGCCACATGTTTTGGAGCTGCCCCAACCTCCAATCCCTATGGCAGACGGTACACGACACACTGACAGATCTCACAGGCCTCACAACCCTGGCCTCCTGGGAATCCAGCGCATTAGGCATTTTCCACATCCCTAAACAGGACCCGGCACACAGACGCTTTGTATCCTTAGTGCTGCTACTGGCGAAAAAAGCTATGCATTGGCGATCTCCGGAGGGTCCCCCCATAGCGGCATGGACGGGGGTGGTCTGTAAGTGGGCGGCGGCAGAGGAGGATGCCCTTCGGGAGGAGGAGGCCAGGGGCGCACGCAAACATCCCATCTCTATGGAATGGGCCATGCTCCTCCATAGCTTCCGGCAGTCCTTGCGCACTGATGACCCGCCCACACCTACAACCCCCTCCCCCCCACCACCGGCCCCGACCATTCCCACCCTCCCCCGCCCGAGTAAGCCCATGATCCTTGCCTGACGCCCTTCTACTTGTGCCGGACCCCGGTGCTCCACGTCCCCTCATCAACACCCTGCCCCCATATCAATTGTCCCGTTGCCCACATGCATGGGATGCCTCCGCCCTCTGGCCACTATGCCTCCCTCTGAGCGACCACTGGGGACCCCCTTGCCACCCGACGCCCGACACCCGTCTCCTACTGCTATGCTCTTGCCAACGCCTACATTCTCCCCCCCACAGTTCCGTCCCCCCAGTTACCTGGCAACACCGCTATGCGAACTATACAGGCCCCGATCCAACGACCCCTATGGCTGGGACTCACATGTCTATTGTTAATCCTCTTTCTCCCATGCGCAGATTGTTTCCTGTATCCCAGCCTGAATACTTGTCTGATTGGTCTGTACTGTTCAGTGGATGAAATGCCAAATTACACAGGTTTATGTACAGAAAAGTTGCGCGAACGGCTGACCGCGGCTGAATGTTGACGCCACGCCAGCAGCTGATATACACTGTACCCATGTTTTATGATGCAACAATAAAAACACATTTAAAAAACAAATCACTGTAGTAAAGCTACTGCTCACCAGGGGAAGTCTGCTGCTGGTATTCAAGTGCATGTTTCAGTCTGCATGTCAGAATTTTTTTAATGAAATAGAAGAGGATTTGAGAATTCACTCGAAATGTGCCCTAATTTTTCTTTCTGAAGCACTAATCATACTTTCTATGGCAAAATGAACCCCCTCATTTTGTTCCTTTTTAAATTAAATGTTTTCAGACTTACCACTTCATTCCAATCAAGATGGCTTCTGGTGTGTCATACTTTTGTCATAAGTAAGATTGTTAGCGCTCTAGTTGTTCTTTAGAACACTCTGGGAAGCTGCAGTAGAACCCAAAGGAATCAACTGACAGTCTCTGTCCTTGTTGGATGTACATGTTTTACTGAGAATGTCAGACTTCATTCTCACATGACTGAGAAAGATAATGTGAATTTACAGAAAATATGCTTTCAGTTTAGCTTATAGATCCCCTTCCAAACCACTGTGGGAAAAGCATGAGATAATAGTTTTCTTTCAAGCATGATTCTTGATATCCCAGCAGAAGGCTTTTTCACATGGTAAAATCACCTTAGAACACACCACAATTCCTAATATGAGTATGGTACCATCAACAAATGATTTATAATGTAACTAAGGTCCTAAAACCTTCTATTAACTGCAATGCTTTTTAATGAGGTGCTATCATGTATATTGGTCCCAAGTTGGCTGCCAACACTTCTTGGATGAAGGATTTGAATTTTGAAAACAATTTATTTTTTTGCCTTGGAGGGTCCTTGTGGGACCCCCTGAGCAGGCCTAGGGGGTCAGGTTGCATCTACCCTGCCCCCTTTTTGAGTTCTACACTTTTGTTTTTCTGCTTTCCTGTGCCTCAAGATGGCTGCCAACACTTTCTGGTTTGGAGTGTTGACAGACATTGGCAGCCAATCAGAATGCAGCTCATGCTCGGAAAGGTAAGCTTACAGTAAGCTTACACGTAAGCTGCTATAGATATATATATTTTTTCTCTTTTGATTTTCTCAGGAACTACTGGAGCGATTTTCGCCAAATATAGCAAAGGCACATCTGCGTACCAGTCCCTACAATTTTGCAAAGTTTGGCGGAATTCCGTTCAGCGGTTCGGGCTGTAGCCGTGTCAGAACGTCCTATGGAAATTAACATGGGGAAAACACGTTTTGGGACCCCCCTTTTTTCTCAGCCCCCACTTCACGAATCCCCCTGAAACTTCCAGGGAAGGAGCAGAGCAGAGCTGGCCAAAATTTTGGAAAATTACACACAAATTCCTCAACCGGCGCCAGAGTTATTCCCAATAGAATGTTGCGGATTTCCTATGGTAGCCAATCCTAACTATAACTACCTACTGGCGACCGCCAGTAGGTAATATATATATATATATATATACTGTGCGACTAATTTGTCTCTCGAGGGAGATGGTTGATTTAATATATATATATATATATATTTTTATTACAAAGGTCCACGCATTTCAGAAGGCACACAACAGCATTCTTATTCCTCAGTGTAGCGATGTAGCGATCGTCAGTCCTACGCGTTTCGAGGCCGTCCGCCTTTCATCAGGGGCTTATTTCCCATTCTGGCGTTTTTGACATTTCTCTGATGCACGCATTTAAATAGTCGCGTTTCAGTACGTCGTGATTCTTTGCATGCTGGGTCTTGTAGTCCCATAGAGAAAATAATCATTTACCCATAGTGGGCTCATTGCGCCATGAATCAATTTGAGCTGTTTTCTTATTTCCATCATGCACTGGGACATTTTCCTGTAGTAGTTAGGAATCGCTGCTGCCATTCGATCGGGATAGGTTCCCATCTCGGCTCCTGTTGTTTCCCAGGCGGTGCTCCTCTGCACGGCTGGACAGCCGTGTGATTAATTTTATTACAAAGGTCCACGCATTTCAGAAGGCACACAACAGCATTCTTATTCCTCAGTGTAGCGATGTAGCGATCGTCAGCCCTACACGTTTCGAGGCCGTCCGCCTCTCATCAGGGGCTTATTTCTCATTCTGGCGTTTTTGAAATTTCTCTGATGCACGCATTTAAATAGTCGCGTTTCAGTACGTCGTGATTCTTTGCATGCTGGGTCTTGTAGTCCCATAGAGAAAATAATCATTTACCCATAGTGGGCTCATTGCGCCATGAATCAATTTGAGCTGTTTTCTTATTTCCATCATGCACTGGGACATTTTCCTGTAGTAGTTAGGAATCGCTGCTGTCAATCGATCGGGATAGGTTCCCATCTCGGCTCCTGTTGTTTCCCAGACGGTGCTCCTCTGCACGGCTGGACAGCCGTGTGATTAATTTTATTACAAAGGTCCACGCATTTCAGAAGGCACACAACAGCATTCTTATTCCTCAGTGTAGCGATGTAGCGATCATCAGCCCTACGCGTTTCGAGGCCGTCCGCCTCTCATCAGGGGCTTATTTCTCATTCTGGCGTTTTTGAAATTTCTCTGATGCACGCATTTAAATAGTCGCGTTTCAGTACGTCGTGATTCTTTGCATGCTGGGTCTTGTAGTCCCATAGAGAAAATAATCATTTACCCATAGTGGGCTCATTGCGCCATGAATCCATTTGAGCTGTTTTCTTATTTCCATCATGCACTGGGACATTTTCCTGTAGTAGTTAGGAATCGCTGCTGCCAATCGATCGGGATAGGTTCCCATCTCGGCTCCTGTTGTTTCCCAGACAGTGCTCCTCTGCACGGCTGGACAGCCGTGTGATTAATTTTATTACAAAGGTCCACGCATTTCAGAAGGCACACAACAGCATTCTTATTCCTCAGTGTAGCGATGTAGCGATCGTCAGCCCTACGCGTTTCGAGGCCGTCCGCCTCTCATCAGGGGCTTATTTCTCATTCTGGCGTTTTTGAAATTTCTCTGATGCACGCATTTAAATAGTCGCGTTTCAGTACGTCGTGATTCTTTGCATGCTGGGTCTTGTAGTCCCATAGAGAAAATAATCATTTACCCATAGTGGGCTCATTGCGCCATGAATCAATTTGAGCTGTTCTCTTATTTCCATCATGCACTGGGACATTTTCCTGTAGTAGTTAGGAATCGCTGCTGCCAATCGATCGGGATAGGTTCCCATCTCGGCTCCTGTTGTTTCCCAGATGGTGCTCCTCTGCACGGCTGGACAGCCGTGTGATTAATTTTATTACAAAGGTCCACGCATTTCAGAAGGCACACAACAGCATTCTTATTCCTCAGTGTAGCGATGTAGCGATCGTCAGCCCTACGCGTTTCGAGGCCGTCCGCCTCTCATCAGGGGCTTATTTCTCATTCTGGCGTTTTTGAAATTTCTCTGATGCACGCATTTAAATAGTCGCGTTTCAGTACGTCGTGATTCTTTGCATGCTGGGTCTTGTAGTCCCATAGAGAAAATAATCATTTACCCATAGTGGGCTCATTGCGCCATGAATCAATTTGAGCTGTTTTCTTATTTCCATCATGCACTGGGACATTTTCCTGTAGTAGTTAGGAATCGCTGCTGCCAATCGATCGGGATAGGTTCCCATCTCGGCTCCTGTTGTTTCCCAGACGGTGCTCCTCTGCACGGCTGGACAGCCGTGTGATTAATTTTATTACAAAGGTCCACGCATTTCAGAAGGCACACAACAGCATTCTTATTCCTCAGTGTAGCGATGTAGCGATCATCAGCCCTACGCGTTTCGAGGCCGTCCGCCTCTCATCAGGGGCTTATTTCTCATTCTGGCGTTTTTGAAATTTCTCTGATGCACGCATTTAAATAGTCGCGTTTCAGTACGTCGTGATTCTTTGCATGCTGGGTCTTGTAGTCCCATAGAGAAAATAATCATTTACCCATAGTGGGCTCATTGCGCTATGAATCAATTTGAGCTGTTTTCTTATTTCCATCATGCACTGGGACATTTTCCTGTAGTAGTTAGGAATCGCTGCTGCCAATCGATCGGGATAGGTTCCCATCTCGGCTCCTGTTGTTTCCCAGACGGTGCTCCTCTGCACGGCTGGACAGCCGTGTGATTAATTTTATTACAAAGGTCCACGCATTTCAGAAGGCACACAACAGCATTCTTATTCCTCAGTGTAGCGATGTAGCGATCGTCAGCCCTACGCGTTTCGAGGCCGTCCGCCTCTCATCAGGGGCTTATTTCTCATTCTGGCGTTTTTGAAATTTCTCTGATGCACGCATTTAAATAGTCGCGTTTCAGTACGTCGTGATTCTTTGCATGCTGGGTCTTGTAGTCCCATAGAGAAAATAATCATTTACCCATAGTGGGCTCATTGCGCCATGAATCAATTTGAGCTGTTTTCTTATTTCCATCATGCACTGGGACATTTTCCTGTAGTAGTTAGGAATCGCTGCTGCCAATCGATCGGGATAGGTTCCCATATCGGCGTGGACCTTTGTAATAAAAAAAAAAATATATATATATATATATATATATATACATACATACATATATACATATATACATCAACGCTCCAGTTTCAAAGAAACATGCTGCTGCACTCATGGGGTCCCTTTTAAAATAACTTTATTTGCAAGGACACGTTTCGGCTGTATGCCTTCTTCTGCTTGCTTCATAAATAAAACGTCACTGGGGTGATTGTGCTTTTAAGTTCATACCTGGATCTTCATTGGACCCTGCACAGAAACAGGAGAGAGAATTAGACGATCATGGGCCAATGGCAATGCTCCATTTAAGATTTTACATATCATCGGCATACTTCGTCATTTTTAATATTTAGTTCTTTAACTGTATGCCAATGTCAATGTTCTTTTTCACATTGCGCCCCCAGATGGGCACCTCCGAAGCACACACACACATCCTCCTGTTCTGGCCATTTACGCTGGGTTGACGGTTATCTACCGGGACCCCTCGTCAAACCGTCAGGGTTCTCATCAGGTCACGCAGGAGTCGGTAGATAGCCGTAACTTCAACAGTCTGTATGACTGTTGACAATATCGGCGTTACATGCCAGGATTCTCTTCAGGCGGTGCAAGACATCATGTAAATGATACTTTGCTCCATAGTCCACCTTAAGGCGCAGCTGCACTCTTCACGATGGGTTGCATGCACGCACGGAGGTGGGTCCATGCCAAATATCAACGCTCCAGTTTCAAAGAAACTTGCTGCACTCACGTGGCCCTTTTAAAATAACTTTATTTGCAAGGACACATTTTGGCTGTATGCCTTCTTCTGCTTGCTTCATAAATAAAATGCCACTGGCATGATTGTGCTTTTAAGTTCATACCTGGATCTTCATTGGTTCCTGCACAGAAACAGGAGAGAGGATTAGTTGATCATGGGCCAATGGCAATGCCCCATTTCAGATTTTACATATCATCGGCGTACTTCGGCATTTTCAATATTTAGTTCTTTAACTGTATGCCAATTTCAGTAAAAAAGTACGCACTCACAGGATCATCATATCTTCATCATTTCTTAATTTTCAATCAGCGATCTTCAGCATTAGAAAATACCGACGCGTTTCGTTACAAGCAGTAACTTGCTCACGGTGGTAGACATGATGAAACCACAGTCCTGATTCTATTGCAAAATCCATAGCATGAGGCGTTTTGACCGGGTCTCCCCGGTCTTGATCACATGACGTGCCTGAATCTGTAACAACGTTTTATAGTGACACCTTGATGGAACAGCCCCTCCCTCCCACACAATAGAGCTAAACAAAATACTACTTGTGTGCATAGTCAGATAATCATATCACAAGGCATAAATACTAATAAATTGTAGCGACTACCAACTTCCAGTGTTTGCGCACAATAATTCATGTTGTATACCGAGCCAACTGGCTAATGCGATAGTATACTATCAAAGCTGGATAGTGACACATAGGGAATAGACTGTATTAAATAAAAACAGTTACTCATGGTTCAGCAAATATTGTGGATGGGGAATAAACTGTGCAAATTTAAAGTTAAAGTGCAAGTACTTGTGTCAAAAATAAGCCAGCTATTTCATCATAGCTGAAACTAATACAAAATAAATGGTTGGCTGTGCTATGCCTGTAAACATGTTTTCTTAGAATCAAAGTGCTAGTGAATATATACCTTAAACATAAGGCAAAAACCGGACATTAGTGATAGCCATTAGATATAGCACCCACGTTGATTCATCACTTAACACTTGATGGGGTGCAGATTCACAGAGTAATATCAATCTAATGTGCAAAATAAGCAGTGCAAATAAGCAGATGTTGGACCATGTTGTTGCCTAGCGCAGATAGTCATACAGTACATCAATGATTCAGGGAATCTTTCAGTTTTCTAAAACCGATTAAAATCACCAAGTAAAAACCGTACCAACAACAAGTAAAACCAATAAAATCAGGTGAAACTAGGTAAAAACAAAGCTAAAACCAGACTAAAATCATTCGGATAAAAAAACTGAAAAACACAGATCACCACAATTCATATATGGAAGGAAAAATATGCAGGGACAAATAGACATTATATTACAAGAAATTGTGCAAATCCTCTCCCGTATTGAGGCCATTCGACATCTTGGTATCAAGATGTAAGATAGATTGTGTTTCCAACTGATGAAATTTCTTTTCTCTATTGCCTCCCCTTATTGACCTAGGTACTGCATCTATTACAAAGTAGCTAAAATCACTCAGGTTATTATCATGAACTAGCTTAAAATGCCGAGCAACCGGGTACGGCTGCCAGGGCCGCACCTCATTGGCCTGTCTCACCTGTGTTCAGTCACTGGCTTTCTGGGTCTCACGTCTCAGCCTATTAGGAGAGTTAGCTACATCCTTTGTATTAGGCTGAGTTGTTGTCAGTGCTCTGTGCATTATGTCCTTCCTACTATCTGCGATGTCACTGCATGTTAAGGAACATAACCTTAAGTACTGCACTCATACTAGGCCGGTATTGGTAATGCCCTAGCATGGAAAGCAGCAACTCCGGGTCAGTGTATAAAAAGCACCAGTATGTAAAGACCTATCCCCAGGTGAGGATGCTACCTTGTCCACATATGGAGCCAGTCTGTTGTACTCGCGTTTGCAAAAATAACAATGGTGTTGTGTTGGTATTTGCCTCACAATGTTTCTATTAATGTGCTTGGCACTAGTCTTTATTGCTGCTCCCTATTAGAGGTATGGTTAATTCCCAATACACCAAAAATAAGCATGTATTAGCATTTCCCCCTCTGGATTTAATTTTTAATCAGTAGGTGTATTGCAGCCTTTTATGCTGCCTCAGTATTTCTCTTGTTAGCTGGTATAAGAAGATCTCATTTGCTAGGTACGGGGTGCTTATTACTAACATATTTAAACATCCTATATCCTTACTTAAAACGGATATGGTACTTTGCCTGCAACCTGTCAGTGCCTTTCGTGCATAATGGAAGTCTTTTTTTTTACACAGCCCTAGGTTAAATGTCTTAGTTTTTTTTAATTAGTTCATGTTTTCCTGTACTAAGTTCCTGTTTTGTAGTTTTTAATTCATTTTTTTAACTATAGACAGTCTTAAACAAGTGTTAATGTGGTACCATAAAACATTTGTTGACTTTTGTGAAGGTTAATGGAGGCGTTTGGAAACATTGGAACTTGTAAACCTTGTTTCTACAGCAACTCCGTGGTAATTTTAATAATGTTTTTGAATATCATCAAGACCCTGCAATGGCTGTTGTTGAGTTGCACAATACGGGTTTGTTGCAATTCTTGTATGTATAGTTTCTATTCACTGTAATGTTTTGGTTATATTTTACTTTTTCAAATATTGGAAAGATTTTTGTTGTATAAAAAAACTCAGTGTGTCATACATTTACGTTCTAAATGTTATGAGGCAACGCCACACCACAATTTAGGTACCCTTTAGGTACCTATTAGAATAACATGATTATTTACAGGCTGGTCTGAAAGGTGTCTGTCTTGGTGATTTTGAGTTTGTGTAGGGTCACTGGCATGTGACTTCTTCACTTGCCTTTACCTTCTCACAATTACCCTTGGCATTATACTATTAAAGGAAATATGGTAGACATTTCCCACCAAAGGCTCAGGGATCATCTCTGAGGGTTCAGAAGGTTTCTCTTTCCTTACCTAACCTGTGCTTGGTGTCGTCGTTGAAACTCAATAGAGTTTCTGTTTCATTATCATCTCCTTCAATAGGGAGCGGAGATGAATTAGAACCAGCCAGCCCGCTCTGGATTCAACCAAAGCGATGAACACCTCTGTGGAGGCCTGGAGCAGATGCACAAACTACTCCCTGGGGTATCTGCTATTTTAACAACAAAGGCTAGTGTCTAGTGTGACTTAGGTAAAATACTGTTAAATCTAAGGCCAAATCATGGAGGCAAATTAATTTCAAAGAACAAAGGGCAAGCTTTGGTCTTGCATTTGACTTTCCATCTGTTAAAAGAGGATGAGGAAAGTCATTATGATATCCTGGTAGAGTTAAAGAAAATCAGGTAATTTGTCTTTTGAGTTTGGGGAAAAATCTACTACTTTCAAGTGAGGCGCAATTTATCCCAATATTAATTTTGTAAATTCCTCTGTCCAAGTTTCTGAACGTAGCTTGGACTCAAAGAGTTTTTTAGCAGTCAACTAAGTCAACAGCTGCAAATGTTGTAGTATGAATCACTGCCCTGGAAGAATATATTTGGACCCCTGCACTTATTTATTTATGCAGGTATATATTTAGCTAATGAAGCACTGGTTGTTCTCACCGCTAGAGGCTGACAGGGCAGCCTCATGGAATGGATTCCCTGCAAGACGGATTGTCCAAGGCTGATGCAGGTCGTGATTTATGTGAACACATCAGAGACCAGCTTATGGGAAGAGCCGGCCTTAACTTAAGCATCCACTTAAGTGTCTGGTTAGTGGAAATTCACCCCTCCCCCCTCATATGCCCTTCCCTTTGGGCCTATTGTGGTAGAGGAGGCAACAGTTACAGGTGTTAACGCCCTAATTATAGGCTCCAAAAACAGTTTCCCCAAACAATTGGCATTAGAATATTGAAAACAGAATAAGTCTAACAAGCAAATAGCAAAAATAAAAGTGTGGAAGTCAGGTCACTTAAGTTCCCACTCACTTCTACATTTTCGTGAATGAACCTGCCTCTGGGTAGGTGTAGGCACTACACTGGAGTGACAGCCCTGGTTTGAGAGGGGTACGACTTCCTCCAGTTACAGACAAGGGAGTGGTGGGAAGAAAGGTAAAGAAACCTCCATCTCCAGTGAGAGACAAAAGGAGCTATGAGACCCGAACAGTCGCCTTCACTGCGAGACACATGCAGCTGTGGGATGGAAAGGAAAGCTCCAGTCACCTCCAGTGTCAGACACAGGGAGCTCTGCTATAGGAAGAAAAGAAACCACCACCTTCAGTGTCAGACAAAGGGAGCTCTGTGATGTGAGGGATTGAGACTGTCACCTCCAGGATTAGGCGGAGGGAGCTCTGTGATGAGAAGAAAAGAGACCGCCACCTCCTGTGTCAGACAGAGGGAGCTCTGTAATGGGAGGGAAAGAGACCGCCACCTCCTATGACATCTCTTTATTAATGTAATAACTACTATTTCACAATTGCTTTATTAACCATCTAAAATTTGCTTGAAAATGCACCATTTACCCACTCAATTTTCAAAATGTTCTCGGGGAAAGAACGCCCCCGAACCACCCTGTATGTGGTTCAGGCTCGCATGCTACGCCCGCTCGCCACTCTGCAATATTTACTCCCCACCACTTTCAAATGTTATCAGCCATCACTGATAAATAGTACAGTAATTATACAATAAACCACAAAAATAATTGATTGGGCTCTTATTTTCTTTTCCTTAATTTCCACAGATCCATTTAGACATCTCGGAACGCTTCAGTCTTTCTAACTTAACAAATTTGTCTCGCAACTAAGCATGGGCGGATCTAGCGGATCTCGCGTACGCGAAATTGCGGATTTACGGATTCGCAATCCACGAAGATACGCGAACTCTAGCGGATTTGCGGATTTTCCCGTTTTTTGTGTTGGCGCGCGTTCGCGACGATTTTGGGACAATTTCGCAATTGCGAACTTACTTTTCGGCACGCAACGGCCGCGACTATGTTGTTTCTACGTCTGGTTTATCATCACAGGTTCACAGCACCCTCTGCTTCACCACTGCCACCCTCTGGGACACCCATGCCACCCTCTGGTACATCCTCACTGCCACCCATTAGGTTTGTTTATCACTGTAGTTTATGGGGGGTGAAAAAAGCAAGCACACCTCCCCTACTTCAACTGCCATGAATTAATTGGGGGTTGATTAATGTGTCAGTTATTTAGAAAGTTCCAGTCTGGCTGGCACCTGCTTCCTTCCTTATCTGTAATTTGCTTTCTGTTGCAGTGAAATTTTTTTTCACAGGACCTTTATGGTCTACTTGTAGCTATTCTATGAGCCTGCTGTTTGGGTCATAGCAGGGTCATAGAATAGTTGCAAACTCTGGAGGGGCCCCTCTGGAAGCACTACAGTGAATGTTACAAATGTTAAGTTTGAACTTTTGCACCTGCTCATTGCTTTCAGTTTAGCAAAAACCGTTTTTTCTGCAATTTCGCGCGTTTTTTGGGGCGCGAATCCGTGCGAGATCGATTTCGGGAGCCGCGAATGCTTGCGAATACACTTTTTTTTTTTTTGCGACGTGTATGTTCGCGGGCTTTTTGGGCGTGTTCGCGAGGCGCTTGTAGCTATACGTTTGCCAAGTTACCCTAGCGGTCGTACACGGGCGCGGCCATCTTGTTTGCGTGACGTAATTCCGTTTCCGGCCGCTATGTGTAATCTCGCAAACTGTGCTGCTCGCTAGTACAATTTCGCGCGTGCTCGCGAGGAAAATCTCGCGCGAAGTTACCCACGCGGTTGTGAACGGGCGCGGCCATCTTGTTTCTCATTCATTGCTATGGTTCTGGGCATGCTTTCTGTATCCTCTCTGAATCTCTGCCATCCTTTGCTTGTTTGAAGTTTATTTAATCTATTTTACTTATTATCTATCCCTCTATTTTTCTAGCTGTATATTTTTGTGTTTTCTGCTACTTTTAGTTACTTTTAAACTACTTTTTTAAACTCTTTTCTTTTCTTCTTCACTATTCTATTTCTTCTTTATCATTTAAGTTTATTTCTGCCCAGACCATGGTAAAGGGAGCCGGGAAGCACCCTGAAAAGGGGAAGGGTCCCGCACCCCGTGCCCGGCTCCCGTGCGGGCGTTTGAGGGGGGAGCAAGTGGTGCCGCGGGAGATCTTCAGCGCGGAGGAAGTGGCGGCACTCATCTTCCACGTCCAGCGCCGCCTCCCCAAGACGATCCTGGGAGGCGGCAAGATTGCGACTGGCTATGGCATCCGGGAGCGCCGGAAGCGGTGGGAGTAGGTGTGCCGTGTTTGACACGTCTTCTTCCTCCTCGTCATCATCAGATGAAACATCAACGTTTCCTTGAATTCGGCCTTTCTTGATCGCATCTAGGTGCGCAAACCATTTGACAGTGTGCTGTCTCCTAAGATGACCTCTCTGGCCTCCGGTACCATAGTTGGTACCTGGCTTACCACGACTAACTGCTTGCTTACAAATGGTACAAATGGCAAACTTTGGATTTTTTGGACAAACAGTAAAGAAGTCCCAAACTGGGGACTTGAAGTGTCTGTGGGACATGGAGGAGGCGGCGCCGGCGATACTGGTGGTGGTGGTCATGAAGCTAATGCCAGATGAAGTGGAGGATCTGGATTGCCCAACTTTTGTACGTTTTGCACTTTCACCGCCACTAATTAAGGTCGAGGTTGACGGAGGTCTCTTCTTGCCAGAAAGAAATATGGAAGCGGGACGAGTTGGTGTACTACTTAACTCCAATGATTGTGGTGTTTCCACTGCCTCCTCATCGACAACATCATCATCATCATCACGCTCAGCAGCTCTTCGGGCTAGGGTCAAAATGTCTGTTTGCTGCATGCCCGCTGGGGCTGCAGTGACCTTTATGATGACTGGGTCGTCGTTGGCAGAGTCTTCATCAGCAGCAGTATCCGCCACTTCTTGTTGAGCCTCATCACACTCCATAACCCTGAGACTTTGGACGAGCTTCCTTTTACGCTTAACTACCTTTGTCGGATCATGGTGTGCCTCACTCTCAGACGGCTGTGGTGCTGGTTCCCAAGTTTGATCCGTATCATCAGAAGGAGGTGTGCTTGAAGAAGATGTAGACACCACCCTTGATCTCTTCCTTGCTAGGGGTGTGGAAGACAATGAAGGATCATCAGGAGGAGTGGCTTCCTCAAATGATACCTCGCCTTGATTGTCGATTTCCTGATGTGCCACTACTTCGGGAGGAACAACTATTGTGGCCACTTGTGACCCTCCATGCACCTCTGCTTGCGCATCTCCTTGCGCTGCCTCTCCTTCCACATGTACTTGGGCTTGTACTTGCACATGTGATTGCTGTTGCGGCTGTGGTTGTTCAACACTCGTCAGATGAGCTACAACAACCTGTGTTGATTGAGGGACATTGCTGCTGCTTTCTTGCGATGAGCCAACATCACTGGTCGATGGTGATTGAAGAACTATACTGGCTGCCTCTGCAGCACTCAAGGGCTTGGACTTAAGTTGGAGTGGTGGTGGTGGTGGCACTGAGCCCAATGGAGCGGGGGTACTGCTGCCAGCTTGTTCCCCAGCAGATCCCGCTGCAGGCATACTTTTTTTTTTACTCCCAAAAAAAGGGGCGGGCGGCACACCAGTGTCCTTGGTAACTTGCTTCTTCTGCTCCTTACTGGCACCTTTCTTGCTAGAGGAGCTACGGGTTACTTTTTTTGGGGCCATCTTCTTCAGAGCAGGTCAGCAGGCAGCAGTTGCACGAGTTGCAGAGGGTTCTGTGTCCAGACGTGACGTCGCGTGACGTTATGCTGCACACACACACCGCTGCAGGACTTCTTCCTGGCACTGGTGGTTCTCTTGAGTCTTCTTGTGCACCTAAAAGCAATGGAAGACAGAGGAACATCAGTTCAGTTATACACCCCAAAAAATGGACAAAACACAGAAAAATGAGCACAATCCCATGCCATCCATGATGTTTACATTGAAGACACCCCACAGAAAGACTAGGGACATGCAAGTATGCAACACTCACTACCCCTGGGCATAATGGATGAAAAGTAGGCAAAATAAGTGCATGCCTCAGACACTGCCTCTCTTCAAAATGGCCCCTTACACCCCAAGCACATGTTGCCTGTACCAGCCAGCACTCAAGATGGCCACCACCACCACCCACATGGCCAGTCCACATCAACAGTACACCCCCAAAAAACAGAAAAACAGCCAGAAATCACCACAATCCAATGCCATCCATGATGTTTACATTAAAGAGAGTGAGACCAGACCAAACCACAGGCACACTCAGTCCATGCACCACCACCCCTGGGCAAAAGGCCACACCAGCAGCCCCCAAAAAACGACAAAAAACAATAAAATAAGCACAATCCCAGCCCATCCATGGCCTCAATTATGTTTACATTCAAGAAGACACCCCTCAGAAACACTAGGCCCATGCAACACTCACTACCCCTGGGCATAATGGATGAAAAGTAGGCAAAATAAGTGCAGGCCTCAGACACTGCCTCTCCTCAAAATGGCCCCTTACACCCCAAGCACATGTTGCCTGTACCAGCCAGCACTCAAGATGGCCACCACCACCACCCACATGGCCAGTCCACATCAACAGTACACCCCCAAAAAACAGAAAAACAGCCAGAAATCACCACAATCCAATGCCATCCATGATGTTTACATTAAAGAGAGTGAGACCACACCACAGGCACACTCAGTCCATGCACCACCACCCCTGGGCAAAAGGCCACACCAGCAGCCCCCAAAAAACGACAAAAAACAATAAAATAAGCACAATCCCAGCCCATCCATGGCCTCAATTATGTTTAAATTCAAGAAGACACCCCACAGAAAGACTAGGCCCATGCAACACTCACCACCCCTGGGCAAAGGGCCCCACCAGCAGGCCCAAAAAAACGACAAAAACAATCAAATCAGCACAATCCCAGCCCATCCATGGCCTCAATGGTGTTTAAATTCAAGAAGACACCCCTCAGAAACACTAGGCCCATGCAACACTCACTACCCCTGGGCATAAAGGATGAAAAGTAGGCAAAATAAGTGCAGGCCTCAGACACTGCCTCTCCTCAAAATGGCCCCTTACACCCCAAGCACATGTTGCCTGGACCAGCCAGCACTCAAGATGGCCACCACCACCACCCACATGGCCAGCCCACATCAACAGTACACCCCCAAAAAACAGAAAAACAGCCAGAAATCACCACAATCCAATGCCATCCATGATGTTTACATTAAAGAGAGTGAGACCACACCACAGGCACACTCAGTCCATGCACCACCACCCCTGGGCAAAAGGCCACACCAGCAGCCCCCAACAAACGACAAAAAACAATAAAATAAGCACAATCCCAGCCCATCCATGGCCTCAATTATGTTTAAATTCAAGAAGACACCCCACAGAAAGACTAGGCCCATGCAACACTCACCACCCCTGGGCAAAGGGCCCCACCAGCAGGCCCAAAAAAACGACAAAAATCAGCACAATCCCAGCCCATCCATGGCCTCAATGGTGTTTAAATTCAACAAAACAGTTGTATCATGCACCCCTAACCAACCCTGGTCCTACTGGATACTGTGGCTACCCACAATATAATTTATTTAATGTTCTGAAAAAGTTCCAAAATTTTACTTGCAGCAACTGTAATGCCTCAAACAAACTTACTTGTGAAAGTTGATTTCTAATCCAAAAGTGATCCAAAGACAGTCAAAAAGGCCTCAAATCCAAATATCCAGCAGCACCCACAAAAAGTAATCCTTCCAGCTCCAGATCCAAATGAAAGTGACCAGGAGATGGACAAAGCACTGGGAGGAGCCTGCTGGACAGGAACAGGAAGTTGGAGACTGTGGGGCACTTCCTTCCTCCCCCCCCCCAAAAATGGACTCCTTGCAAAAAAAAGGCCATGCAAATGTCAATCTGAGGAGTGATTCTGATAAAAATCATAATTTTCTGAAGGTTTATCCTGTTTGCTGGTGATTTTCTTGTGCAGAATTGCAAAAGCTCTATTTCGCGAGTGCGAGATTGTTCCTTTCCGCCGCAACTACGTGTTCGCAATTGCGAACTCTCGCGAGGTGTGCTGTGCAAGGTGGCAAGCCGCGATTACGTATTCGCGGGCGGCAAACTCCCGCGGGATCACGCAGCAAGATCCAAAATGGCGCGTCACTCGCAAAGAAAAACAACTCGGCAAACGCTAAATGACGGAAAGTGAACGCCGTGCACCACGCCGCGCGCCGCAACCAAGCAAAAAATCCGCCGCGAGCGGATTCACGGATTTTCGACAAATTCGCGAGAGTTCGCGGATTGCGAATTTGCCGAAAATCCGCAAAATCCGCGATCGGAGCGGATTTTACGCCCATGCTTACTCGCAACCCCTTTTCATGTTGGTTGCCGCTCAGTAACATTACTCCCTCTGCAAAGGTTGTCAAATAGCTCTACTGCCAATCAATCCCTGTCCAAATTGTCACTCATCTTGATTATCTAGTAATAAAGTGCTTTTTGTACTGCCTGCCCTCGTTCAAAATTCACTAAATTGGGTGTAGAGGGTATACCGGTGCTCATATAGTATTTACACTTATGTTTAGGGAAATTCAACAAAGTACGGTGCACCCAAAAGAGGGAGGAAAACACCCCACCTCGCCAATACTCAATCAAAGATTGATCAAAATATTCACAACTTTTGGAACACTTGTGTCTTATACAATAAATGGTACAGTAAATACACCAAAACCCACAAATTAATTGATTGGGCTCTTGTTTTCTTTTCTTTAATTTCCACAGATCCATTTAGACATCTCGGAACGCTTCAGTCTTCCTAACTTAACAAATTTGTCTCGCAACCCCTCATTTTTATGTTGGTTGCCGTTTGTGACTGCTTCACTAACAGTACTCCCTCCACAAAGGTTGTTAAACAGCTCTGCTACCGGTCTATTCCTGTTCTAATTGTCACTCATCTTGATTATCTAGTATTAAAGTGCTTATAGTGCTGCCTGCCCTAGTGCAAAATTCACTAAATTGGGTGTTGAGGGCATACAGGTGCTCATATAGTATTTACACTTATGTTTAGTGAAATTCAACAAAGTACGGTGCGCCCAAAAAGGGAGGAAAACACCCCACCTTCCCAATACTCAATCAAAGATTGATCAAAATATTCACAACTTTTGGGCACTCCTGTCTTATACAATAAATAGTACAGTAATTACAAAATAAACCACAAAATAATTGATTTGGCTCTTGTTTTCCTTAATTTCCACAGATCCATTTAGACATCTCGGAACGCTTCAGTCTTTCTAACTTAACCAATTTGTCTCGCAACCCTTCATTTTTATGCTGGTTGCCGCTCCTGACTGTTTCAATAACAGCACTCTCTCTGCAAAGGTTGTCAAATTGCACTGCTGCCAGTCTATTCCTGTCCAAATTGTCACTCATCTTTATTATCTATTAATAAAGTGCCTTTAGCACTGCCTGTCCTAGTTCAAAATTCACTAAATTGGGTGTAGAGGGTATACAGGCGTTCATATAGTATTTACACATATATTTAGTGAAATTCAACAAAGTACGGTGCGTCCAAAAAGGGAGGAAAACACCCCACCTCCCCAATACTCAATCAAAGATTGATCAAAATGTTCACAACTTTTGGAGCACTCGTGTCTTATACAATAAATAGTACAGTAATTACACAATAAACCACTGTAAACTCTATAAAAGACTGTAATGGTCAAGACGGACTAGCGCATCTAAATGAGCGTCGACGTTTCAACCCTTAGATTATTGTGCAGGTTGAAAGACATCAACTTTTGGATTCCCTTGAGGGACCCAAAAGGTGAGCCTATGATGTGGTTCTTACCTTCTTCCACACATAAATAAATGGTGTAAAGACTTAGTTTCTAAAATTATTATTTCTTTTTTATGCAGGCTATACAGGCTATATATGTTGTGTCCTGAAAAAGACCCTAATTGATGTCTTTCAACTTGCATGATAATATAAAGATCAAAATGTCGACGCTCATTTAGAAGCGCTAGTCCATCATGACCTTTACAGTGAATAAGAAATATAACCTTAGGTCATCCTGAGACTATCATTATGTTGTCACGCTCTGACTATATGTAATTGTCTTCTACCTAGTCCTACCGGGAAACTTTATACTTCTCTTTGCTACTAGTGATTCGGACACGTACACTGGACCCCGTTAAATATTGTCCACCCCAGGTTCCACTCCTTGTTGTTAGTTTGTGCACGGGAACTTTTCCGCGGAACCATAGAGGCTACCTACAGTATTATTTTACTGAGAGGACCAGGCCCTTTTGTTGTCATCCAGTCAACTAGGGTCCTTAATTCTGAAATACCCACGTATAAACTGCTTCTCTCTAAACACGCTCTCTTACTATGGAGGACGTTCCAGGTTTAAGCTTTGATGAGGAAGCTATAGCCGAGGCTTTGAGGACAGCTCCTTCATTTTCTGGGTTAGGAGCTTCCACTGCTTCAGGTAGCACCAATGAAGATTGGATAACGCTTACTACCCTAAAAAAAGAGTGGCTCAGGATTACTATCCGTGGGGCCATGATGACCGAATATTTGAGAGCCAAAATTGCCCCTCAGGGTTTAATCGTTAATATCGTACCGAGACTATTTCTTGAAGATGGCCAATTGAAGGTAGATTGGTGCCAGGTCTCGTGGAAGTGCACCAAAGATCTGCTCTTCCTGATCACACAAACAGCTAAAAGACTGGCAGATGCATTAATGGTGAAGATCACAGCCATCGAGGTGGCCATTAGGGGTACAATGAACAAGACCCCATTTACAACTAAGTTGGCTGAGATTAACCAAGAGATTGCTGAGAACCAGGAATTACTTCTTAAACAAAAGATGACCAAACTACAGAAAGATGTAGCTAAGTTCGATAAGGAGAAAGTTTATCCCTTCCTTAAAGATGGATATTCTAACAATAGGAATAGTTACTCCTCCGACGAGAGCACGGATAATGGGAGCCGGAGGGGCTCCTCCGGCAGCGACTCTAGCGGCAGTTACCCAGCCAAAAATAACCGTAACCAACGCCGTGGCAATTGGAACCAAGGGTACGACAATGGACCTATGTTTCATGGGCCACCACAGATGATGCCCCCTGGCAATACCCCTTCTACCAACAGGGACCGCCACAATTCTACCCTATGAACCCCCCTTTTCACGACAGAGGTTGGGGCAGAGGAAGAGGGCAAGTCAGTCAAGTCAAGTCAAAGGATTTATATAGCGCACTACATACCCAGAGGGTCTCAAGGCGCTTAAGGAGGGGTGGGGAATTACTTGTCAAATATCCACGTTTTAAGTTGCTTTCTGAATGCTAGGTGGTTCTGGGTAAGGCGAAGGTAAGTGGGAAGTGAGTTCCAGGTTTTAGCTGCCAGGTAGGAGAAGGATCTACCTCCCATGGTGGTCTTGTTGATGCGAGGTACAGTGGCAAGGGCTTGGTTGGAAGAACGAAGCAGGCGGGAGGGGGTGTAGAAGGACAGTCGTGTGTTGAGGCATTCTGGTCCGATTTCGTAGAGTGCTTTGTGTGCGTGGGTTAGGAGCCGGAAAGTGATCCTCTTATTGACGGGAAGCCAGTGGAGGTTTTTCAGGTGACCAGAGATATGTTCTTTACGCGGGATGTCTAATATGAGCCTGGCTGAGGCATTTTGGATTCGTTGGAGTTTTTTCTGGAGTTTAGCGGTAGTCCCGGCGTAGAGGGTGTTTCCATAGTCCAGTCGGCTCGTGACCAGAGCGTGGGTGACCGTTTTCCTAGTTTCGGTGGGGATCCAACGAAATGTTTTTTTGAGCATGCGAAGAATGTTGAAGCAGGATGAGGAGACGGCGTTGACTTGTCTGTTCATTGAAAGTGAGGAATCCAGGATGACGCCCAGGTTCCGTGCGTGGTCTGTCGGGATGGGTGCTTTTCCAAGGGCTTCTGGCCACCAAGAGTCGTCCCATGCTCAGGGGGAGGTACCTAAGATGAGGACTTCTGTTTTATCAGAGTTCAGTTTCAGACGGCTGTGTTTCATCCATTCGGCTACTTCTTTCATTCCTTCGTGTAGGTTAGTTTTGGCGGTGCTGGGGTCATTGGTGAGTGATAGGATCAGTTGAGTGTCGTCCGCGTAGGAGATGATGTTGAGGTTGTGTTGGCGGGCGATGGCCGCGAGGGGGCTCATGTATACGTTGAAAAGGGTGGGGCTGAGTGAAGATCCTTGTGGTACGCCGCAGATGACTTCAGTGGCCTCTGATTTGAATGGTGGGAGGCGGACTTTCTGGGTTCTTCCGGTGAGGAACGAGGTGATCCATTCCAGTGCTTTTCCTTGGATTCCGATGTTTCTGAGGCGCTGTAGAAGGGTGCTATGGCAGACTGTGTCAAAGGCTGCGGAGAGGTCGAGGAGGATGAGGGCGACTGTTTCTCCATTGTCCAGTAGAGTTCGAATGTCGTCTGTTGCTGCGATGAGGGCGGTCTCAGTGCTGTGTTTTGCTCGGAAGCCGGACTGTGAGGAGTCGAGGGATTTGTTGGCTTCGAGGAAGGCGGCGAGCTGGTTGTTGACAGCTTTCTCGATGACTTTGGCCGGGAATGGAAAGAGCGAGATGGGACGGTAATTTTTGAGTTCGGTGGGGTCCGCTGTGGGTTTCTTCAGAAGGGCGCTGAGTTCGGCGTGTTTCCAGCTTTCCGGGAAGGTGGCGGATTTGAAGGAGCAGTTGATGACGTCTCGGAGGTGCGGTGCTATGATGGAGTCTGCTTTGTTGAAGATGTGGTGAGGGCATGGGTCTGTGGGGGATCCTGAGTGGATGGAGTTCATCAGGCGGATGGTGTCCTCAGTGGAGATTGTGTTCCAGTCATTAAGGATGTTTGAGGGGGGTGAAGGTCCAGCAGATGGTTGGGTGGGTTGGTCTCCGGGTTGTTTGTCGAAGCTGTTGTGGATGTCTGCAATTTTGTTGTGGAAGAATGAGGCTAGGGAGTCGCAGAGGGCTTGAGAGGGGGTGATGTTGTTAGAGTTGGCCGAGGGATTGGTAAATTCCTTGACGATGTTGAAAAGTTCCTTGCTTTGTTGGGCGTTGTTGTCTAGTCGTTCCTTGAAGGCGGTTTTCTTGGCCTTTCGGATCAGTTGATGGTGTATGCGGGTGGCGTTTTTGAAGGCGTCCTTGGTGCTGATGGTTGGGTCTTTTTTCCAGGCTTTCTCAAGGGAGCGGCAGAGTTTCTTGGATTTCTTAAGATCATCGTTGAACCATGAGGCCTTCTTGCTGCCAAGTTTGCTTTGTCGTTTTTTCAGTGGTGCTAGGATGTCGGCGCTGCGAGGGCCACAAAAGGGTGTACAATGGCAAGACCAACCAGCCACAGCATCCTCGGTGGAAACCAGGAGCAAGACCCGGGGAAGGAGAGTTTGATTGTGAATCTTTCTGAGAGGACACTCACCCCCACTGAGACTAAAATTCTTGAGAAAGGCCTGGGTTACGTTCCCATCCCTATACCCGACAGCTTTAATGAGATGGTTGAAGTCAGATAATTGTTTAGAAAGGTCCGCCTTCGGTCCTTCTTCCATGACAAACCAGACATTGAAAGAACAGACACCGGCTTACGTAACCCCTCCACTTTCACTCCCACTGACAACATGGTCCCACCTGCAGTGTTGGCTTTTGAGGGGACTGGTCTTAAGAGCCTTGAAAATAACAACAACAACCTGAGCACAATGGAAAGACAGGCTGTTCAGTCTTTAGCAAATGACACTTCGATTGTCATCAAACAGGCAGAAAAAGGGGGAACTACTGTTATTCAGAATAGCAAAGACTACGATGCAGAGTGTAAACGCCAATTGGCAAACAACTCGCACTATCACCCTCTCACTGTAGATCCAACTAAAAGACTAACAACAACCATCACCAGTCTAATTCTGGAGGAGGAGACCAATGAATGGATCACAAAGAATGAGGCTGCCTTCCTACTGACTACTGAACCTGTAACACCTTATTTCTACACCCTCCCCAAAATTCACAAGGGTACAGCACCGGTCCCGGGGAGACCAATTGTCTCTGGAATTGGCTCATTACTTTAACCACTTTCTAAATTCTGCGATTCCTTCTTGCAACCATTGGTCAAGAAGATTCCTTCATTTCTCCAAGACACCAGGGATGTGCTCCGTCTTGTAGACAACATTGAAGGGAGAGAGGGCGTAGACCTGCTCCTGACACTGGACGTGGAAGCACTATATACAAATATTCCACAACAGGCCACACTTGAAGCTGTAGAGGCCACTCTCCAGCAAGCGGAGTGGTGCTCCCCTACACCAATTTATTTTATCATGGCATGCGCCACCATAGCGCTCACTGAGAACTTCTTCCAATATGGCACACAATTCTACCACCAAATACAGGGGACCTCAATGGGTTCGACCTTTGCCCCCAGCCTGGCCTGCATCTATATGGATACATTTGAGGAGAGAGTCATCAGAGCACCACAGAACCCCTTTCCGGGCAATATAACACTCTGGCGCCGCTTTATTGACGACATTCTCATCTTTTGGAAGGGAGACCGTTTGTCATGCGAAACCTTTTGTACCTGGATCAATGGACAAAATCCTTACCTTAAATTCACAGGAACTATGTCTGAGACACCCATCCCTTTCCTAGACCTGAGGATCAACCTAGAGGCTGAGGGTTTGAGCACCACACTTTATCGCAAGAATACAGACAGAAACAGCTTGCTCCTATACGAAAGTTATCATCCGAGGGCCCTGAGGGATAATCTCCTATTTGGACAATTCCTCAGGGTCCGCAGGAACTGTACTACGAATAGTGACTTTAAACAGGAAGCAAATGTCCTACAGCACAAATTGCAAGACAGGGGTTACCCTACCAGGTTGATTAGAAACTCCTATAAAAGGGCGACAAACAATCCCAGAGAAGCCTTATTGGAGACTCGAGTGAAGGAGCCTGAAGATGTGATCACCTGTGTGACCTCTTTTACAAAAAATTCAACTTTCATAAAGCAAACAATCAATAAACATTGGAGCATTATCAACTCCGGGGGTTTAGATATTCCACGCCCTAGATTTGCGTTTAAACGCACCTCCAACCTAAAGGACGCGCTGATCCATACTAGACCCAAAAAACTTAACACCAATAACCAAAGTACACTATGGGATCTTCCACCAGTAGAGGGTCATTTTCCTTGTGGGGGCTGTGCAGTGTGCCCCCAGACCAGCGTAACCAAGGAGATCCAACTGTCAAATACGTTTGTCTGGCATATGCGAAGACATGCAAAAAACACAGTTGATGGACAGAATGTAGAACAATGTCATACATTCACCCCAGTACAAGGATCTGGGCCTAAATCCATCGTTTTTTTGCACTCCACACCACCCTGGGTTAGACACTGGCTATATGCAAATCAGCTCTGACCCTGTGCCTCATGGGAACAGTCCAGTCCGAACTACCAAGCCATGTCTTTCCCAGACAGGAATCAAGCATCCAAGGACTGGTTTCTGGCTATCAGCCTTCATCAGCCTGGATAGCTTGACTCCAGTGGTGTGGAGAGCCTGGGACTCACGTCTGAGCATACCCAGCCCACTCGGGGTGAAAATTCCAAAACACACAGTTGATGGACAGAATGTGGAACAATGTCATACATTCACCCCAGTACAAGGATCTGGGCCTAAATCCATCGTTTTTTTGCAGTCCACACCACCCTGGGTTAGACACTGGCTATATGCAAATCAGCTCTGACCCTGTGCCTCATGGGAACAGTCCAGTCCGAAATACCAAGCCATGTCTTTCCCAGACCGGAATCAAGCATCCAAGGACCGGTTTCTGGCTATCAGCCTTCATAAGCCTGGATAGCTTGACTCCAGTGGTGTGGAGAGCCTGGGACTCACGTCTGAGCATACCCAGCCCACTCGTGGTGAAAATTGCAAAAAACACAGTTGAAGGACAGAATGTAGAACAATGTCATACATTCACCCCAGTACAAGGATCTGGGCCTAAATCCATCGTTTTTTTGCACTCCACACCACCCTGGGGTAGACACTGGCTATATGCAAATCAGCTCTGACCCTGTGCCTCATGGGAACAGTCCAGTCCGAACTACCAAGCCATGTCTTTCCCAGACCGGAATCAAGCATCCAAGGACCGGTTTCTGGCTATCAGCCTTTATCAGCCTGGATAGCTTGACTCCAGTGGTGTGGAGAGCCTGGGACTCACGTCTGAGCATACCCAGCCCACTCGGTGTGAAAATTGCAAAAAACACAGTTGATGGACAGAATGTAGAACAATGTCATACATTCACCCCAGTACAAGGATCTGGGCCTAAGTCCATCGTTTTTTTGCACTCCACACCACCCTGGGTTAGACACTGGCTATATGCAAATCAGCCCTGACCCTGTGCCTCATGGGAACAGTCCAGTCCGAACTACCAAGCCATGTCTTTCCCAGACTGGAATCAAGCATCCAAGGACCGGTTTCTGGCTATCAGCCTTCATCAGCCTGGATAGCTTGACTCCAGTGGTGTGGAGAGCCTGTGACTCATGTCTGAGCATACCCAGCCCACTCGGAGTGCAAATTGCAAAAAACAGTTGATGGACAGAATGTAGAACAATGTCATACATTCACCCCAGTACAAGGATCTGGGCCTAAATCCATCATTTCTTTGCAGTCCACACCACCCTGGGTTAGACACTGGCTATATGCAAATCAGCTCTGACCCTGTGCCTCATGGGAACAGTCCAGTCCGAACTACCAAGCCATGTCTTTCCCAGACCGGAATCAAGCATCCAAGGACCGGTTTCTGGCTATCAGCCTTCATCAGCCTGGATAGCTTGAATCCAGTGGTGTGGAGAGCCTGGGACTCACGTCTGAGCATACCCAGCCCACTCGGGGTGAAAATTGCAAAAAACACAGTTGATGGACAGAATGTAGAACAATGTCATACATTCACCCCAGTACAAGGATCTGGGCCTAAATCCATCATTTTCTTTGCACTCCACACCACCCTGGGTTAGACACTGGCTATATGCAAATCAGCTCTGACCCTGTGCCTCATCGGAACAGTCCAGTCCGAACTACCAAGCCATGTCTTTCCCAGACCGGAATCAAGCATCCAAGGACCGGTTTCTGGCTATCAGCCTTCATCAGCCTGGATAGCTTGACTTTAGTGGTGTGGAGAGCCTGAGACTCACGTCTGAGCATACCCAGCCCACTCGGGGTGAAAATTGCAAAAAACACAGTTGATGGACAGAATGTAGAACAATGTCATACATTCACCACAGTACAAGGATCTGGGCCTAAATCCATAGTTTT
Source organism: Lissotriton helveticus (assembly GCF_964261635.1). Taxonomy (NCBI): domain Eukaryota; kingdom Metazoa; phylum Chordata; class Amphibia; order Caudata; family Salamandridae; genus Lissotriton; species Lissotriton helveticus. The sequence goes on along the minus strand of NC_136067.1, from coordinate 1,211,242,675 downwards.
TTTGCACTCCACACCACCCTGGGTAAGACACTGGCTATATGCAAATCAGCTCTGACCCTGTGCCTCATCATGGGAACAGTCCAGTCCGAACTACCAAGCCATGTCTTTCCCAGACCGGAATCAAGCATCCAAGGACCGGTTTCTGGCTATCAGCCTTCATCAGCCTGGATAGCTTGACTCCAGTGGTGTGGAGAGCCTGGGACTCACGTCTGAGCATACCCAGCCCACTCGGGGTGAAAATTGCAAAAAACACAGTTGATGGACAGAATGTAGAACAATGTCATACATTCACCCCAGTACAAGGATCTGGGCCTAAATCCATCGTTTTTTTGCACTCCACACCACCCTGAGTTAGACACTGGCTATATGCAAATCAGCTCTGACCCTGTGCCTCATGGGAACAGTCCAGTCCGAACTACCAAGCCATGTCTTTCCCAGACCGGAATCAAGCATCCAAGGACCGGTTTCTGGCTATCAGCCTTCATCCGCCTGGATAGCTTGACTCCAGTGGTGTGGAGAGCCTGGGACTCACGTCTGAGCATACCCAGCCCACTCGGGGTGAAAATTGCAAAAAACACAGTTGATGGACAGAATGTAGAACAATGTCATACATTCACCCCAGTACAAGGATCTGGGCCTAAATCCATCATTTTCTTTGCACTCCACACCACCCTGGGTTAGACACTGGCTATATGCAAATCAGCTCTGACCCTGTGCCTCATCGGAACAGTCCAGTCCGAACTACCAAGCCATGTCTTTCCCAGACCGGAATCAAGCATCCAAGGACCGGTTTCTGGCTATCAGCCTTCATCAGCCTGGATAGCTTGACTTTAGTGGTGTGGAGAGCCTGAGACTCACGTCTGAGCATACCCAGCCCACTCGGGGTGAAAATTGCAAAAAACACAGTTGATGGACAGAATGTAGAACAATGTCATACATTCACCACAGTACAAGGATCTGGGCCTAAATCCATAGTTTTTTTGCACTCCACACCACCCTGGGTAAGACACTGGCTATATGCAAATCAGCTCTGACCCTGTGCCTCATCATGGGAACAGTCCAGTCCGAACTACCAAGCCATGTCTTTCCCAGACCGGAATCAAGCATCCAAGGACCGGTTTCTGGCTATCAGCCTTCATCAGCCTGGATAGCTTGACTCCAGTGGTGTGGAGAGCCTGGGACTCACGTCTGAGCATACCCAGCCCACTCGGGGTGAAAATTGCAAAAAACACAGTTGATGGACAGAATGTAGAACAATGTCATACATTCACCCCAGTACAAGGATCTGGGCCTAAATCCATCGTTTTTTTGCACTCCACACCACCCTGAGTTAGACACTGGCTATATTCAAATCAGCTCTGACCCTGTGCCTCATGGGAACAGTCCAGTCCGAACTACCAAGCCATGTCTTTCCCAGACCGGAATCAAGCATCCAAGGACCGGTTTCTGGCTATCAGCCTTCATCCGCCTGGATAGCTTGACTCCAGTGGTGTGGAGAGCCTGGGACTCACGTCTGAGCGTACCCAGCCCACTCGGGGTGAAAATTTCAAAAAACACAGTTGATGGACAGAATGTAGAACAATGTCATACATTTACCCCAGTACAAGGATCTGGGCCTAAATCCATCGTTTTTTTGCACTCCACACCACCCTGGGTTAGACACTGGCTATATGCAAATCAGCTCTGACCCTGTGCCTCATGGGAACAGTCCAGTCCGAACTACCAAGCCATGTCTTTCCTAGACCGTAATCAAGCATCCAAGGACCGGTTTCTGGCTATCAGCCTTCATCAGCCTGGATAGCTTGACTCCAGTGGTGTGGAGAGTTTTTTGCAATTTTCACCCCGAGTGGGCTGGGTATGCTCAGACGTGAGTCCCAGGCTCTCCAGACCACAGGAGTCAAGCTATCCAGGCTGAATGAAGGCTGGTAGCCAGAAACCGGTACTTGGACGCTTGATTCCGGTCCTGGAAAGACATGGCTCGGTAGTTCGGACTGGACTGTTCCCGTGAGGCACGGGGTCAGAGCTGATTTGCATATAGCCAGTGTCTAACCCAGGGGGGTGTGGAGTGCAAAAATGATGAATTTAGGCCCAGATCCTTGTACTCGGGTGAATGTATGACATTGTTCTACATTCTGTCCATCAACTGTGTTTTTTGCAATTTTCACCCCGAGTGGGCTGGGTATGCTCAGACGTGAGTCCCAGGCTCTCCACACCACTGGAGTCAAGCTATCCAGGCTGAAGGAAGGCTGATAGCCAGAAACCGGTCCTTGGATGCTTGATTCCGGTCTGGAAAAGACATGGCTTGGTAGTTCGGACTGGACTGTTGCCATGAGGCACAGGGTCAGAGCTGATTTGCATATAGCCAGTGTCTAACCCAGGGTGGTGTGGAGTGCAAAAAAACGATGGATTTAGGCCCAGATCCTTGTACTGGGGTGAATGTATGACATTGTTCTACATTCTGTCCATCAACTGTGTTTTTTGCAATTTTCACCCCGAGTGGGCTGGGTATGCTCAGACGTGAGTCCCAGGCTCTCCACATCACTGGAGTCAAGCTATCCAGGCTGAATGAAGGCTGATAGCCAGAAACCGGTCCTTGATGCTTGATTCCGGTCTGGGAAAGACATGGCTTGGTAGTTCGGACTGGACTGTTCCCATGAGGCACAGGGTCAGAGCTGATTTGCATATAGCCAGTGTCTAACCCAGGGTGGTGTGGAGTGCAAACAAACGATTAATTTAGTCCCCAGATCCTTGTACTGGGGTGAATGTATGACATTGTTCTACATTCTGTCCATCAACTGTGTTTTTTGCAATTTTCACCCCGAGTGGGCTGGGTATGCTCAGACGTGAGTCCCAGGCTCTCCACACCACTGGAGTCAAGCTATCCAGGCTGAATGAAAGCTGATAGTCAGAAACCGGTCCTTGGATGCTTGATTCCGGTCTGGGAAGGACATGGCTTGGTAGTTCGGACTGGACTGTTCCCATGAGGCACAGGGTCAGAGCTGATTTGCATATAGCTAGTGTCTAACCCAGGGTGGTGTGGAGTGCAAAAAAACGATGGATTTAGGCCCAGATCCTTGTACTGGGGTGAATGTATGACATTGTTCTACATTCTGTCCATCAACTGTGTTTTTTGCAATTTTCACCCTGAGTGGGCTGGGTATGCTCAGACGTGAGTCCCAGACTCTCCACACCACTGGAGTCAAGCTATCCAGGCTGAATGAAGGCTGATAGCCAGAAACCGGTCCTTGGATGCTTGATTCCGGTCTGGGAAAGACATGGCTTGGTAGTTCGGACTGGACTGTTCCCATGAGGCACAGGGTCAGAGCTGATTTGCATATAGCCAGTGTCTAACCCAGGGTGGTGTGGAGTGCAAAAAAACGATGGATTTAGGCCCAGATCCTTGTACTGGAGTGAATGTATGACATTGTTCTACATTCTGTCCATCAACTGTGTTTTTTGCAATTTTCACCCCGAGTGGGCTGGGTATGCTCAGACGTGAGTCCCAGGCTCTCCACACCACTGGAGTCAAGCTATCCAGGCTGAATGAAGGCTGATAGCCAGAAACCGGTCCTTGGATGCTTGATTCCGGTCTGCGAAAGACATGGCTTGGTAGTTCGGACTGGACTGTTCCAATGAGGCACAGGGTCAGAGCTGATTTGCATATAGCCAGTGTTTAACCCAGGGTGGTGTGGAGTGCAAAAAAACGATGGATTTAGGCCCAGATCCTTGTACTGGGGTGAATGTATGACATTGTTCTACATTCTGTCCATCAACTGTGTTTTTTGCAATATGCGAAGACATACCAATTGCAACAGCGCTAAATGCATTTACTTACTCACTTGCCCCTGTGATCAACACTATATTGGGATGACAATGAGACAAGTTAAATTGCGCATCCAAGAACACAAAAGTAATATAAGATGCCTTAAGACGCACACTAAACTGTACCAACACTACACCCAACGGGGACACACACCTGAAAGCATCCGCTGGTTGGTTGTAGAATGCCACCCTGGAATCACCAAACAGGGCCTGTTCAGGATTGAACAGAGATGGGTACACCGTTTGAGACTAGATACTGTGGGTCTCAATGATGCTGTCCCGTGGTCCTCATTTACAAACTAGACCATTAGGGTGACCATCACTTGCTATCAATACAGTTATTTGATGTAGTCTACTCTGCAGACACTACAGATCTAGTACACCTCTAAGAGATAAAACACCCTCTACCTACCTTAGTACTGATTACATACCCGTTTTCTCCACCTCCTGTGTCACGACCATTTGTTATTTTACACCACTATGACGAGTTACCGACCCATTCACTATGCTGAATCTCATCTCGGTACAATATGTACACGGAATTTGTAATATGCATCTTTTATGCTTTTCGTCTTATTGAATACGAATTATCAGATTGAGTTTCATGACCCCACAGACTGATCTACAAAGCCGCGGTCTGGTTCCCCATACTCCATACTTCCAACATGGCCGACTGCCTATGCCGCCAGCTTAACCAGCCCGGCTACAGCAACATCCATCCGCCTTTGCTCATGCGCGGCTACAGACCGCGTGACCATGCCCCCTGCTGGACCCGCCGGATCACGGAAGTGCAAGGTACTAAAGCGCTTTACCAAACTGTGGCTTGTCACCAGTCGTCCGGATCCCTTACGGATTACGCCTGGGGGTAGGTTGCAGGCAGAGACCGTACACCGCTTGGGTAAGTGTTCTTCCAAATTTGTGTCGGATCATTACCGGTTTATCACCATGATAAAAGTCGTGGCCGATTGTGCTATTCCACACTGGTACGTTTGCATATGCTGTGACCTGTAAATATGGGCCATATTGGCAGATACAGGCTGACGGTGGGGACAGCTTCCTTTACTTGTAGTGGTTGTCACACTGGCAGACAGACATGGGATTAGTCTCCCCTCGAACTTGTGCGCCTTCAGGTTTTTGATAGCGCTGAGCACTCGATGTGGTTGATGAGACCCGGTGTTTCCCCTGTCAGTGTCCATTAACATAGTGATGGCTGCCCTCCCGGTATTAATCCTGACTGCTTTTCCGGCCACTGCTATCGTTCTTAAACAGTGAGCAACAGACACCAGTGAGTGTACTAGGCTGGATTAGCCCGGTTGTAAGTGGTGGTTTACACAAACTGATACCGTCTCACATTTGAGGATGATAAGTGTCCTTCCCCCTTCCCCCCTTCTTCTTCTCTTAGTTGCCTGACTCTTCTGTGTAGGTCCCACAGGAGCAGACTGCGGGGCACCTTAGGGAATTACTTAGGGTAAGCGTTTTTACCATCCTCTTTCGATTAAACCCTTTTGGGACTTTTTAATCTTTCAGTGTGTGTTTTTGTTGTGTGTAGAAGAGCGCACCTAGTTTTTACAGGAGACCTATTCTGATCATCCATCGCACATGTTCTCCTTTTCTCCCTAGGTTGCGCCATTCAAAGCAGGACCATTCGGCCTGCTCCACTACAGACCTTAAGATTAAAGGTTGTATTATTAATAATTTTTATCTTTCAATCCACTGTGTAGTACTGAGCACTGAGGTCCTGAGGAATTGCTAGAATAGCAAGAAACATGTCGACCTAAATAGAGGGTTACAGGTATTTCGCCACAAATACTTGTGGCGTCTATCTCCCCTCCCACCATTTTAAACAAGGGGGGTAGCCACACTATTAAAGTTCTTTGTGGACTAACCCACCTTTTTTAATTCACTTTTTCACGACTACACATTCACCTGCCCTCTCACACGCACGCACCATATGGCTGGAACAAAAGATCTCTGCTAAAGAGCCCCTTCGCGGGTGCCCGTCAGACATTGCAGCGCCAGTCTGACGAGGAGCAGGACCCATTTGATGAAGCATGACACCTAGCTTGCTGGGTGGGTGAGGGTTCTAGTTCCCAAGAGGGAAATTCCCCTTTCCTTTCTTCCCTCTTGGATATCTTTCTCTCTACACTATACATACACACACGTCTTCTACCTAGTCCTACCGGGGAACTTTATACTTCTCTTTGCTATATGTAATTGTGTGTCATGTAAATAATTCATGTATCTATTGTAATAGGTTGTGGTAGATGTACAGTTCACTTCTTTTTCTATGTTTCACTTATTCTTTGTATATGTTCTGCATTTGAATTTATACATGATATGTCTTGTTTCAGAAAAACATATGATTATTTAACATATAAAGCTTTAATTTGATTCTAATATTACAATTAGCGTGTACTTTCTTTTGTTGAACATGTGTCTAGACAGATTTCTTTATAAACATTTAGTGTAATCCCTCGGTATATGGGGATAAAAAAATCAACTTTGTAAAGTGTGTTGTGGCAGAACCACTGTCTATTTAATGATATAGTCCCCAGGTTCTACATGTTACTGGGTAACCCCATTGTTCAATACTGTCCTTCCTAAGATTGGCTGGACTGTGTCTATGAAGTGCATCACTGCCGTCATGTAAACTAGTTTGTATCTTGGCGCCCAAGCAGTAGGTGTGTACATCACCCAGCATATTGATAATTATTGCATGGCTGCAGAATGTGGAGCAGCACTAGCAGGATTGAAACCTAAGCCCCACTGGTTCTGAACCGATTGAGCTAGGCGTCCTGGGGTTGTTCTTGGCACAAATGTATGTATGTATGTATGTATGTATTGGCATACTTGTATAGCGCAATGGCTGTCACCCGACGGGTATCCTGGCGCTTAGACTGTTAAAACCCATACATGATGTTTCCAACTGCACGTCCGCTTACACTGTTCTAGGGAAGAGATACGTTTTTAAGGCTTTCTTAAAGGAAGGGAGATCGCCCATACCTCTCAAGCAGAGCGGAAGAGAGTTCCACAGTCTTGCTGCAGTGAACCTAAAGGACCGACCTCCCGTCCGGGACTTCAAAATCTTGGGTACTACTACTAAGCAAGCCGAGGCCGAGCGGAGAGATCTGGACGGGGTGTACCAGGAAAACAAATCCTGCAGTGGAGACGGACCTTGTCCATGGAGGGCCCGGAAAACCAGGCACAGAGCTTTAAAATAAATCCGCTGAGGGACAGGCAACCAGTGGAGGTCCCTAAGTGCCGTAGCAGAAGAATCAGAGCGACGGCGCGAAAGGGCCAGTTTGGCAGCGAAATTCTGTACACGCTGCAGTTTTCCCACCAAGGTCATAGGCGCCCCCAGAAGTAGTGCGTTACAGTAGTCAAGCCTACTTAAGATGATACTCCGCACTACCTCTGGCCTGGCCTGCACCGGGAGCATAGGAAGAATCTTCCGCAACGTGCAGAGTAGTGCCATGCAAGTGGCCACCGTCTTATTCACTGACACGTTAAGCTGCAGGCTGGAACTGAACATCACCCCCAGGTTCCGAACGGATTCAGTCGGCAGACCGGTACACTGAAAAGAAGGAGGCCAAAAATCTTGCGGAAGGGGCCTAGGGGTGCGATCCATTGAGCAGTGCAACACTTCGGTTTTGGAGCTGTTGAATTGCAAGGAGTTGTGGCTCAGCCATTCCGCCGTAGTGGTCATGCAGCGATGGAAGGTTTCTTGTGACACAGCCTCCTTACCCTCAAACGAGAAGATAAGTTGGGTGTCGTCAGCATAATTGGTGACTGCTATGCCAAAAGATTTTATCAATCTGATCAGGGGGCGGAGGTAGAGATTGAATAGAATAGGGCTGATGGCCGACCCCTGAGGCACGCCCTGCCCAACCCTTCTGATGTTGGATTTAAAGGGTGGCAGGGCCACCATCTGGTGCCTATTACCAAGTTATGACACCAGCCAATCAAGGGTCAAGCCAGACACCCCCACCTCCTCCAGTCTCCTGATCAAGATCGTATGGCTGACCGTATCGAACGCGGCCGACATGTCGAGCAGCACTAAAAAGGCCGCTCGACCTTGGTCGGCACGCGTCCGCAGGTCATCTAGAACAGTCACCAGAGCTGACTCCGTCCCATGGGCTGGTCTAAAACCAAATTGCGCCACATCTAGGCAACCATTGGTCTCTAGAAAGCTGGAAAGGTGTTTAGTGGCCAGTTTTTCAAAAATTTTGATTGGAAATGGAAGTAGAGAAATAGGCCTAAAATTTGCTGGACACGTGGGGTCCAAAGTTTCCTTCTTCAGGAGTGGGAAGACCACAGCCAGCTTCCAGCAATCCGGGACCCGTGCAGACCTGAGAGACTGGCAGCAGATGGAAAACAGTGGGGGAAAAAGCTCTTCACGGAACAGTTTCCAGAATTTGTGTGGAAGTGGATCAAGCGGCGAGTCTGAGGAAACACCGTTAGCCAATACACAAAAATCCTCGAAGGACGGCAAAGGAAAGTTGTTCAGCCGGGCAAGCCCAACAGCTTTCTCCATGGTACCAGTTGAAGCGGAATTAGGCAAAGATAGAGAAACAGAGCCAGACGATGAGGCAAGATTGTTCAAGATGGTAGCAATCTTGTCCTCAAAAGCCTGTGCCAGGGAGTCGCAAAGAGATTGAGAGGCAGGGATGATATTGACAGTGCAGGCAGGACGCGTCAAGTCTTTAACGATCTTAAAAAGGGCCTGAGACTTGTTCGCGGCTCCCAGCAACGATTCCTCTAAAAATCTAGCTTTGGCGCGTCTAATCTGAGCTTTATAGGTCGCCAGTGCCTGTTTAAAAAGAATTCTATCTGATTCAAGGTACTGCTTTCTCCAGGCACGCTCAGCCCGTTTACACTGGAGTTTAAGCTGCAGAAGTTCCCCTAAAAACCACGGCATGGAATGATTAGTCCTAGCTCTAATTTTTCGCAGCGGGACCAAAGAGTCCAGTGAGGCTAGGATTCGCTGGCAAAGGGTCTCATAGCTCACCTCCACACTATCTCCCAAAGTAAAACCAGCCGAAAGCAGAATAGGCAGAGTTGACTGTTTGAGGATTTTAGACCATTGTCTACCCACCTTAGTGACTCCTACACCACCTTTCTTCCCTGGGGAGGCCGTAAGTGAGAGAGAGAGAAGGACGAGCGCATGATCCGTCCAGCACTGGGGTAGAATATCCCGTAAGGTCACTTGGCGTACGTCTGCAAAGATCAGATCTAGGATGTGGCCCTTAGAGTGGGTTTGGGAGAGTACAAGTTGCTGAAGCTGGATGTTTTTGCAGGCCTGGACCAACTCTTTAAATGCAGAGTCAGTCGGTCCATCCGGCCATAGATTAAAATCCCCTGACACCATTAGCCTTGTGTGAGAGTGAGATAGATCGTAAATTAGATCAAAAAGCTCAGACACAACAGGCAGGGCACTGGCCGGGGGTCTATAGCACAACAGCCCAGTATATAGCACACCACCCTGACCCTTGAGGGAAAAGCCCAACAATTCGCACCCGGGGATAGCCTTAATATCGAGCTGGGAGAAATATAGTGTCTCCCTGAAAATTAACCCAACTCCCCCTCCCCTGGCCCCCACCCGGGGGTTGTGTGTTATTTTAAGGCCGGGAGGGCAAGCTAAACCCAATTCCACCATACTGTTTGCTCAAGTCCAAGTCTCTGTCATGAAGAATACGTCTAAGTCATAAGACTCAATAAGTAACGCAATTTCCTCACTGTGCTTGCTGAGAGATCTCACATTCAGCAGACCACAGGACAAGGAGTCTAAGTGCCTACAGATGGTATCAGGCTGGTGACTGGGGATATTGCCGGGGTTCAGGCTAATAAATTCATCGCGGGAATAGGGCTGAGCAGCTCGAAGCGAAGAGGCAGCATTTCCGGCACCCGGCGCAACCTGTGCGCAAACGGGCGCAAACGGGCTTACCTCTGACGCAGCTCCGGCGCGCTCCCGGCGCACCCGCTGCATGCCTACGCTGCGTGCTTGAGAAAGGCACATCTTATATAGCCGTTAAGCACTGGAGTCCTGCGAGGCAGAACTCTGGCCCCACACCCAAGATGGCTCCCGTAATTCGGCACCTCCTGGCTGCCCACCCCAAAATGGCGGCCAAAACGCCGCGATGCGGTTCCAAAGACGTTCTAAATCCCGCAAAATGCGGGTGGCGAAGACAATTATAATGCAGGTAAGACCTAGTTGTAAATTATGGCCCCAAGAGATGTCCACAATTCGCGGAAGCGACTGCGTCCTGAACTCGGACAGCGCGATAGTGCAAGTGCCGGTGCAAGTGAATTGTTTTAAAAAGTATAAAAGCAGCGAGTAGCAGCAGCTAGCGCAAGCATGCAGTAGCAGGTAATAGTCTCAAATGACAAATGACGAGGTTCATCTAAGAAGCTGGGAACAGAACGACTGGAGGGATCAAGGCTCTGGCCTAGATCCCCTTTCCATATCAATTTGAAGCTAGGGGGTATCCTCAGCTTCTTGGGGAACAGACAATTCCTGGTCCATGTGGGCCGCAGCGACCCCTCAAAACCTCTAGAGATGATACGTTTGCAGGAGCGTAGCAACCATCGATGCAGCAGGTTCAGTGGCACCAAAGCATAGGGCTCTGAGGGGTCATTAAACCCAGACAAATGCTGTATTTTTCAAACCCAATATCAGTCTAAGGGACAACTTTCCTTGGTCGTATTACTCACAGTGCATCCTTTTTAAGCTACTATATTCCAGGGGCCTATTTAAGTATGAGAGAAACAAAGGAAGACTGGGCTGTTCCTGGAGTGTTGGACAGTCACTGAGGTGCAAAGTGGAGTGCTCGTTGGAGATCTACCACAGGGTATCCATTGTGTTGGATATAATGGCCTCACACACCCTTGCGGGTGTCATGCTTCATCATAGGCAATGCTCCTCATTGGGTAGGCGGTGCAATTCCCAAGTATGAACTGCACGTTTGTTGGGCAACATAAATGTAGGGATGGTGCCAGAATGAATCTGTGCACCCCCGCAGGATATGCCATCCTAGAGTTCAGCTAGCCCACAGTTCCACTGTATGCGCCCCTAAACCTAGATAGGTAGCAAATGGTTTGGCAACCACAGAACATGACAACCCTGAGCTCTGCCAGGGATCATGGTAACAGATCTAGAACCTTTTCTCTCAGTAACTTGTGCTCTCTTTCTCTCAGAAAAAAATACAAAGATTATACTGTGGGGCATTTTCAATTTTTAATGAATCATTGTGATTCTTGTATAGAATATATGTGCTGCAATGATCAATAGGCAGAAGCAGATGAAAGTGATTACCAATATAAGGACAGTGAACTGAATGAAAAGTTATTCCATTTTGCTATGACAATGTATATATACAGGCATATATATTACCTACCATTGGATGATCCAGCCCCATTACCTGAAGGGAGCGAATGTAGGTCCCTGTCGTGGTCACAGGTTGGACATCCTTCACTGAGGGATCAGCTAACAGTGTGGCTGAGGTTTCAGCGTGTAATGACATTGCAAATGACAGCAGGTGCTCCTCTGCCTAAACCTGGAAATGCTTGTTTATTTATAAAATAACCATCCTTGCCTCAGGCCGAGATTCTAGTCAGGCTCCCATTGCTTTTCTTCTATAGATAGCTGTGTCACTGCATGGATGAAAACAAACAATCACATCTGCACACTGTATGTATATCTTGAAGTTCAAGGTATCATGACAGTTTTCATTCGAAAATTCTTTTGTAAGCAAGTATAGTTTCATGGAAACGAATCCGCACAGTCATAGTTGCAAATGTGTGTCAAAAGTCATTGTGTGAGATTGAAGGCTACTTAGGAAACACCCGTGTGTATGTAAAATGGCAGTGTTTTCCTCAAGGTCTAACCCGAACACATGACACCCAATCCGCAAACATAAGTCGACTACTAAGCTATCTAAATAGACTGAAAGCTGTGGCTAAAAATGCATCAGCATATATAAATGTAAAAAGGAATCCCAAAATTCACTTTTACAGGTAAGCTAAAAACTATTAAAAAAGTAATTCATGTGATTTAGAAGCCCAACGCACAAAAAAATCAGTTTGAAATAAAAGCAAAAATATAAAACTATTTAAAAAGATTTTAGGATGTTAAACACAGGCCAAACTTAATAGTTCCCACCAAACATAATATCCAAATGTTTATGTGTTCTGAAAGGTAGACAAAATATTTCTGTTTCAGCATCTGCAGATGATGATCCCAGAGGTACACCTTGGAACAGGTTTCTAGAGCAGATGTGTTCCCATTCAACCCCCACAGCAGCCACTGAGTGAGTGACTACAGCCTTGGGTAATTCCGTCAAACCAGAGCCAGAATCCAATTCACCAGGAGCGGATGCATCTTAGGAAGGCTTCTAGAATGCAGCCAGGGGCATTAGAATACACAGTGGACAGCTATCCATATGGGCCTTTAAGGGGTCCACCAGTACATTTAGGTCTGAAGGCTCCACTAGTTGCGATCCCAGGCACAAATCCAAGGCACACTCTAAAGTCCACAACAGACAGCGGAACATGGGCTGTACGCAGTGAAGCCAGACAAGCCGCAATGATAAGAACCAATGATCATTCAATTATTGAAGCAAGGGCATGCCAAAGCAATGCACCATACTTTCACTGCACAGCAGCACATGTGGTTGTGCTTGCCCCATTTGTTCTTAAAATGGCACATCCATTGCGTAGCAGAAACACTTTAATCTCAGTCTCGACACTGACGAACAGTACCAGCGGAAGACCTTCAAAGGTGCTTCCGGGCAGGGAGTGAATTAAAGATGAAATGAGTCTGAAAACTGTCTGGTAGATGCTTACTGAACCAGAGCCTAAACCTTTAAAAAATGTACTATTCCCTTTGTAATAGATATGTTAAAAAATATGATTCACCAACTCTCCAAAATGTTGTGGAAAGTTAGTGGAGAGCAGCGCCTGTATCTGTGAAGAGGACCTTGCAACCTGAAGATCAAATATCTTCCTAGCTGAAGTAAAGGCCAATTCTTTCTGAAACAGTAAGGCTTTTAGTTTGCTTAGGGCATCAAAACACACATTGGAAAGATTTATTGAAAGCCAAAGCATATATTCCCAAACCGTATGGGCAGTCGGAAACTGTACTTGTGTACAAGTAACAATGGAAGAAACAACCACCAGATAGGCAACCCATGGTTTCAATCCACAGCAACCTTGACTGTTCAGCATCAAGTAACTCCCATTAGAGAGAAATCTGAAAGCTGGACATATCACAGCCTCTGGGTAACCTATAAAGTAGCAAGAGAAGTTTGCCACAGAAGCACTACAGTCCCCATGAAGCGAAACATCCTTGCACACTAAGGATCCACTTAAAGCAGTCTTGCAGTCTGAACTGCTGAGAAAAACCTTAGTGCCTTAATTTCAACACCGAAATTTGACAGGTAGATTCCAGTACTTGTTGCACTTTTATGGGCGTGCGCGGAATAATAGAGTCCAAAAGATAGCAAATTACTTTTACTTAAGTTCCTTAATTTTCCATTCAGCATCAAAAAAGAGCTTTAAATTTCAGCCAACGCGTTTCATTCTCCATTGGAGAACATCAGGGCTGAAAAAATACAGAAACCATAATCAGTATCACACAAGACATATTGACACATGAAAAGAGGAAACAAAAAACTAAAATACAATGTACAGAAAGAACGACATTAATACCGACATATAAAAATACATATATGAATATTTGATAAAAACTGTGGAGACCAAATTATGATCCAGAGTTTTCTCAGAGAACAATAACCACATTTAAAAGTGCATATTAAACCTCAGCTTATATGCCACAATCGGAAAGATGACAGGGGTAAGGGAAAAGGGGATGTCTATATTGCAAATGATGTAACAAAGTAATAGTTCCCAATAAATACAAAATAATTTGTTTTAGGGTCAATAAACTTTAGTCACATGTTGTAGCAGATCCCAGTATTTGTGCACAAGCCCTTCCCCCAGTGCTTCATGTCTACTTAATTGGTGGTGTTGCAAACTACTGAAAATAAAAAGTCAAAATTGGCAGAGTAATGTACCCATGGATTATCCAATCCACTTATGTACCTCAACAATGGTGAACAGTAATTTTCTCAATGTGTAGCATAGTGTATTTTGCATCTTTATGCACCATATGCATCTTCTGTTTTGTAAGTTGGTATTGGGCAAACAAGCTAGTAGTGTTAATATGTCACCATGGCACGTGGCCAGAATGTACTGTTTGTAATATTCAGCTCAATAGCATAATAGACCTAAGCTATGACTGCCCATGTTGTAATGAGGACATATCTTGTTGAACAAAGTTTATTGCGGATGATACTGTTTCCCAAAGAGTATTTTCTAGAGGGCAAAGTGGTCATACCATTGCCAACCACTGCTTGAGCTTTCTCTAAATTGGTTCTGTCAGTTTCGCACAGTCTTTCAACAGCTTCCTGCTGAGAAACATTCCATATTTCGTTGAATATTGCATATAGGAAGCATTTTTAACATGTCTTATAAGGACCTAATAAAAAGTCCTGAAGTTCCAGATCATCAGATCAAAGGGAAAAGTGTTGTGTCACATGGGACACAGTTGATGTTTGCAGCCAATCAATGCACAACTTCCCAACATTGTAGGTCGCCACTACCCCTGATTGTTCAGACTGCATGTACTGCATGTCAGTTTTGCTTGTTTTGAATCCCTTGATGTTATCTAGGAATCGGGCCTGACATCTGTTCATGCTGGGGCAGCTAGGCGCTTTATAAAACCACGGAACGTAACATAACATGCCAAAATGAGCAATCTAACCATCCCTTCCATTTGGGGTCTGATGAATTGCATGTACCATTACATTGCATGGTATCTAATGTATCCTCACTGTATTTTGAAAACTGTTGCCAGTTTTCGAAACGTGCAATGTGGGAATTTGTGATGTGTTCAAATCTTTCATCTTGGCTAATCCAAGGTCATTTGTTTGTTACACAGTTCTGTTCAGGAAAATCATTTGATGTGGTATTAGGCACACTCTAAACAAGGCTTAAATTCCCTGAACCTGCCAGTCTTTGGTCCCCCAAATAGATTTTACATCTATTGTGTCCTTCTGAAAGTCGAAACCTTGTATGGCAGCTCAGAAAGAAAAGAAGCAGATTATATCAGCTTGCTGTCAGTTAGCATATTTTTCTTTGCACGTGATGGTGCAACCCTTTAAAAATAAGAGGCTGTGCCAGATGTATCGTAACCGGAAAAGAAATCAAACTTCTGTGCAACTGTTTTTGACCTACCCCACGGTGGTGGTGTAGGGTAATGTTCTAATTCTGCATGATTTAAATAGCATGTGGAGTACTTTTTAAGAAAAGATGTTATTTCTGATTTTTAAGAAACAAATGGTACATGAACAGCACATCTTAGACTTCGATGCTTCAACCCCATAGATAATACAATTTGGACATTTCCCGTCACCCCAGACCCCCCCTCCCCACATATATACTATGCCTTAAATGACCATAGGTATTCCAAGTTGTCAGCAGAGTTAGACAATAAATAGGAAACAGAGAGATCCCAGAAGTCCATTAGCCGTGAGGCAGATGGGAGCTTCTCTGTATAGACTTCTAGTTGAACCCTTGCAATACACCATATCTTAAAGCCCGCCCCAACACATCGACACTCTGCGTTTAGCAATTAACAATTATACTGATACAAATGTTTGGTTAATTGGTTGAAGGGACTTTATAAGGCCCAGAAGGCACACTCTGGGGGTACACTCAATGTGTTCAGTTATCATATCAGATAGAGTCTGCGTGATTTGCGACCAGTATTGAGCCACTGGGCAGCAAGCCCATGCTAAATACCCAAAATCTGCTGCTGAGGTCCCACAGCGTACGCAAGATGCATCCACCTGTAACCCAAATCTTTGCAGCTAAAGAGGGAAGTAGTAGGCCTGCAGGAGATATTTAAAATGTATGATTCTCAAGGTACAATTGGATGTGAGTTTACCCAGCAGTAAACAGCAGAACTCACGATCTGCTTGTGACAATGGGATGTCCAAAATAGCATTCCACTTGTCACACGCAGTGTCAATAGACTCATCCCTTTCACATTGAGAGGCATTGCATAATTTGGTGATAACTTTTTTACGATCTGCACATGAGAGTAAGATCTGCATGGATCTCAGCACTGCTGGCTCGTACGTAAAAGAGGGTTACAGGGTTCTCATGGCCAACCCAGTCTATGATATACAAACCCACAGAGGGTGGTGTGATCACAGTCCCCGTGAAACTCCACTAGCTTAATACCGGATCCTGGGGAAAGCATCGCCCATCACCCGTATGCGGGTCTGCCAGCTTATTCTAGACTGTTTTCCAGCCCATGCCAGAGTCGACATGCAGGATTGAAGTGTCTTAAAAAAAGTTCTGTGTGAGAGGGATGGGATTATTGATAAAGAAATGCAGACATCTGGGAAATACAAGCATCTTAATTGCTAGACTGTCTGCCTGCTATAAGGGAAGACAGGTCCAGCAGGCAATCTGATCGTGCAGTTTAGATATGGTTGCGCCATAATTTTGGTGGATTACAATCTCAGGATCATGGTGTATCCATACCCCCAAGTATTTTAAAGACTGCATGCATCACTCTAGTGGATGTTATAGTGCATGGGGTACCGTGGAGAGGGTTAGAGGAAAGATGACTGATTTTGACCAATACATGCTCAGTCAAGAATACCATTCATATTTTACACATTCACACACCGTTGGGGCTAAATTGGCAATTGGATCTCTTGGGCACACCATTATATCATCCGCATACAGTGATATGGCTAAAGGGCATTGACAAAATCGCAGAGCCATGGCTGAGTGCCTTTCCCTAATGATCCAAGCCTGCGGCTCCAAAGCTACAGCAAACAAAATTGGCGGGAGTGGGCACCCTTGTTGCATCCTTCTGTAATGCATAGCGTATCAGACGTTACACAATTCACTCAGACACAGGCAATAGGGTCCTTATAAGATAGCCAAATCCAGCGCAGAAAAGGCTGAGGTATCCCCATTCTAGCCAGCACTGGAGACATATATACCCACTGTATGGAATTAAACGCCTTAGTGGCGTCGAGGAAGCCTGCCGCAACGTGTATGGGGGGGGTCCAGATGGTGTAGAACTGCAAACAAATGTGCTGAGATTGTGGGCAGTCGATCTGGAATGAAAAAAGCCTGACTGGTCCGCCAGGACCAGTGAAGGCAGAATTTGGTTGCAGCTGAATTGCATGAATTTTGCCCAGAATTTTAACATCAGTATTTATCAGCCATAACGGGTGATAAGAGTTGCACTTCTAGGGCAACTTGCCTGGTTTCAACAACGTAATTAATAGAGCTACTCTCAAAGTGGGTGGCAATGAGTGTCTCTCCTAGGCCTCCCGATACATGTCCCTGAGGTGGGGCACTAGGAAATCTAAATACATCTTGCAGAATTCACTAGGGAGCCAGTCATGTATGGCATTCCCAGTCTCCTCTTAAGTTATCGGCTGAACTAGAAATTCTCTCTGTCTCGGCAACATCCAGGCAAGCGCAATATGGTTCAAATACGTGGCCGTTTCATGCTCATCTGCTGAGGGGCGTGCACTATACAGCTGACTAAAGAAATTGCCAAATGTGATAGCGTGGGACTCATGACAATGCTCCCTGTCAGGGGTAGTAATGGTCACTACATGGTTATTTTCCCATGGTTCTTTAATCTTAGCTGCTAGGCTTCAACCAGGATGACCCTCCTCTCAAAATGCCCATGTCACCCATTGTTTAAACATATATAGTACCTTTTGATCTGCCACTTCAGTATATTCAGTTAGGTGTGTTCAGATCCTAGCTAATGTCTCGAGGTCGGGGTGGTCGCATATGCTTTTTTCAAATTATGCTAAGTATTTTTGAGAAATTGCAGGAGAGGGTACATGGCCCACAATGCCCTGACACTGAGCCCAATACAGGATCCGCGAATAGTGTCCTTAAATACTTCCCATAGGATGCCTTCTCCCTCAACTGACCCCTTATTAATGTCAAAATATTGAATGATCGCCATTCGAACTCCATCTTTAAACTCTGCATCTAACAGAGCGGAGGCGTGGAGCCTCCATTGAAAGGGTTTTAGTGCGCGAGTCGGGAGCCTAAGGTACATCTGCATGATATAGCGGTCCAATAGTGTCCTAGGTAAGTTGCGCATGTCTGACACCCATGTGCCTGCTTCTCTTGTCACCAACTAATAATCCAGCCGTGACCACATATTATACACAGTTGATATAAATGTGCCCTCCCGATCCTCTGGGTGACAGACCCGCCATATATATCAACGATGCCCTAATCCCCCATAATCTCTTGCAACACCGTAGGAGATTGTTTACTGTGCCAAGTCTAGACAACGGATCTGCCAGAGCCCGGTCTAGCGGAAAGTTGAAATCTCTGCCCCATAGTATGGTGGAGGGTTTTAAATCATGTAATCAGGTGCATAGTTTAGTAAACAGCTTGAGGTTGTCTACCTTGGGGCCACAAAGGTTAATGAAGTTCGGGACAGTTCCCTCACAATTATCCTGCAAAATGATGTAACTGCCCCTGCCATCTGTCTCTGATTGGAGTATGTTAAAGGGGACACCCTTCCTAATAAGAATAGGAACCCCTCTAGAATAAGAGGAATAGGAGGAGGCCAATCTCGTATGTGCCCATCGTGCCCCAATAGTAGCAGCTGACTTCTCAGTGAGGAGTGTCTCCTCTATTAATATGACATGAATCTGATGGTGGTCCAAGTACGTGAACACCTGCCGGACCTTCTTGGGATTGTTTAAAACGCTTTCATTCCAATTAAGTAGGTTAAGATGACCAACTGGAGAAGTCATTACACAACAAACCCATCACACACTCATGAGTAGGGCAGCAGGACACAATACTTGAATCATCAGATAGGAGATGCATACACCGAGTGTCAATGAATTACTAACATACCCACCTCCCACCCATTCCAGCATTAAGAAGGTTGCCAAAGCCATCCCAAATACAAAAAGAAAATTCAAACATATTTGTACATAAGCGTTAATTACAAACACTTAAAAGTACAGTCGAAATACATCAGAAACCAGTGGGATATACCCTCGTGTGGGAGGGAGCTGCCAAATACCCTCTTGCGGAATAGAGGGGGCCGGCGATATGGTTGATAACTGCCCAACTCATGAGAAGCAGCTCGGGGTTGGGTGGCGGGAGGGCCTCTAAATCTGTTATCTAAACAACGCAACATTACTAACAGGTAACATTTACATAGTACATTGCATAAAGTAGAGCACAAAAATGATCTACCATTTGGCTTCTGTGAAAAGCGAGGCACAAAAATGGAGTGCAACAGGCACTCAACATAGTCTGTTAGCCTTATACTATATTATCATTCAGAATATACCCTTATCTACCGGGGGCCATGATTACACTGTGTATATATTGTTAGTCCCAAGTGTTCACAGCATCCTGGTCAGGTCTCAGGGTGGCGTGGCAGACTCATCTCTTAGACTTCATGAAATCCATGACTGCTTTCAGGGATGCTAATACAGTTTGTGTGCCCTGGTGATCCATCAATCTGGCAGCATGGCATTAAAAAAAAACAGGGACTGTAATTTGTTTTTTGCTGGAACTAATTCTCTCCAAGCATCCTGCACTGTTGCAGTGAAGTCGGGATAACACTGATGTCGACAGGAAGCAGTTGCGAGGCCCAATAATAGAATTTTACGTTTGGTAGGGCAATGCCGCCGTCATACCAGCTATGTACCAGCTTGTGTTGCGCTATGCGGGGAGGCCCACCTTCCCATAGTAGTGAGGAGATCTCGGCCTCAATAGCCTTGAAATAAGAAGGAGGGACTGGGAAGGGGGTATTTTGGAGGGCGTAGAGAAATCTGGGAAGCGCCAACATTTTGAATAATGCCGCCCTCCCCAGTGGCGTTAACGGCAGAGACCGCCAGTGTCCGACGTCCGCTCTGAGCCGTGCAAGGGGTTTTGTCAAGTTCTCTTCTATGAATACGCTGTCTTGCGGGGTTACATATATCCCTAAATACATGAAACCCCTGGTCGCAATTTGGAGCGGGCAACCCGGAGGGAGCTCAGGAGTGTGGCCATGCAGTACATATAGTTGTGATTTTGCCCAATTAATGGTGTATCCAGACATCAGCCCGTACGCCGTGAGGATTTTCATCAGGACCTTCAATGATTCCCCCGGGGATGTTATATAGATTAGTGCATCATCGGCATATAACGAGAGCAGGTCCTCCCGTCCGCTTCCCACCGAATACCACGTATCCTTGGTTCCTACCACAGCCATGCTGCAAGAGGTTCCAGTATGAGGGCAAAAAGGAGTGGCGATAGCGGGCTGCCCTGCCACGTCCCTCTCCCCAATGTGATCTCTCTAGAGATATGGCCGTTCGCCACCACATGTGCCAACGGAGTCATTTATAGTAGCTTGATCCACCCGCAGAATTTGGGGCCAAACCCCATCTTTCGGAGAACTGCAAATAGGAATGGCCATTCAACCTGGTCAAAAGCCATCGTGGCATCCAAGGAGAAGATGGCAGCGTCTTCCTCCATTATGGGCTTCCGGGCTAATACCCCATGCAGGCGTCATAGGTTTAAGGAGGTGTTGCGACCCGGCAGGAATCCTGATTGATCTGGATGTACTAACGTCTTAAGGTGTGGCTGCAGCCTGAGTGCCAATGCCTTCGTGAGTATCTTTGCCTCCACATTTATTAGCGATATCGGGCGGTAGGAGGACACCATCGTCTCAGGCTTGCCCGGTTTATGTTTTGCCACAATCATCGCAACTCTCTGATCCTGGGGCATTAGTCCCTGCGTCTGGCAGTCATTATACATGTTTAGCAAGTGGGGCGTAATGGTTTTTGTTACCTTCTTATATAGTTCCACTGGCAAGCCATTAGGTCCCATGGCTTTTCCCGTGTGGAGGGTCGTTAAGGCCATCCCTAGTTCTTCGGCCGTGAGGTCTATCTCTAGTGCCTGCATGTCCTCCATTTGCAGCGTGGGCATCTCTACACTATCCAAAAATTCCAAGTTATCTTCCACTGTGGCTGTGACGGACGACATGTAGACCCGCTCATAATAAGTTGCTAGCTCCTCTACTATAAGTTGGGGGTCAGTTGTAATAGTGTCATCTGCTAGTGTCAGCTGTGCTATCCATCTATTCGCTTTCTCTTTTTTCTCCAGCCAGGCCAGCATCCTCCCTGTCTTATCCCCCAGCTCATACACTTTGTGCATTGTGTCCGTGTGCCTATATTTCGCTTGTTCCCAAACATATGCTCTAAATTCTTGGATCGCCAGTGCTAAGCTCGTGTTGTAGCTTCAGTTGAGTTCTCTGCGTGTGCCTCTTCTGTCCGTTGTTCTGCCCGTTCCAGCGCCTCTAGATGCTCCCTGCGTTCCTGTTTATGTCATGTAATGGTGGAGATTGCATGCCCACGGATCACTGACTTGTAGGCTTCCCATAGGATGCTTGGCGAGTCTACTGAATGTGAATTCTCTGCAAAGTATTGTGATGTATTCCTATAGGTTCTGTATCGATCCCCCTATTCCTGACCCTATTCTGGTTAACAAGTTAACTAGCAGCCATCCCATGAGGCAGAAAACCCCCATGATGCAGGAACCGTTATCTGATTAAGCCACACTACGGCACAGGAACGTGTTATCTGATTAGGTCATAACGCTTGCCATCTAATTAGACAAGCGATATTCCTCCAGCCCCTGATAAGGCATACGGAGTTCTCAAAACAAATCAAACCTATGACAGACCTGGGAAAAACCCTGCGGCCATTGTTTTGATTTCACCGAGAACTTCGGCAAAAGAATGTGCTAACGACCAGGTCGTATGACATCCTTATTGACGTATCTATGTCCATCCTTACGTCAATCTCGGCACCTTAAAGGTATAAATATTACCGATATTGCCCTATGCAAACACACGCGGTGGTGACGAGATCGGAGCAGCCAGACTTGCCGAAGCCCAGAGCAGAGCAGACCCCGCTGGCGCAGCCCCGCCTTCCTGACGCGCTGAGAACGAGACGCTGCTTTCTCCTGCCGAGAAATCCAGCTCCGGCGCTTCCGGGTAGCCCTCGCAGGCAGCCTGGAATATCGAGACCAGAGACGAGAGATACCATCCCTCATTCATCCTAGATTCCAGGTACAGAACTGAATAACCCCTTACAGAGAATTCTTTAGTCAGTCACTTGGCAAAACAAACTTAACTTAAACTGCTACTTTCTACTCCCGCCCAGGTATTAGGCTTAGGTCAGGTACATCTGGGGTAGGCGTAGTTAGAAACACCAGTTGAGTACCATTAGTCAAATGTATATGTGTATGTATCTATTTTATCTATTTTAAACCATCATATGGCTTAGAAACCATATCAATGTTTTTACAGTATTATTTTATACTTCTGCTTTTAATGTATGCACTTTACTTAACCATAAGTATTGCAATAATATCGATCCATTTCTCTTGTATGAGAAAAGAGACTGATCAATAAATAACATCTTTTATTGAACACGCCCGTCTCTTCCTTTTCTCTACAATCTGGTGAGACTAAGAATGCACGTACTGACTGAGTAAAATAAGTCGTCTTTTGTTTTCACACGACTCTAGAGATACACACTTGATTAGGGGAGAGCAAAGTTGTCATGTTCTATGGTTGTCAGAAACTAAATCCCTTCTTGTCTATCCAGGGAGGTTCAACTCCTCCTTGCCTAGTCGAGAAAGTTTCTAGTGAACTCTGAGCTAGCTGGCAAACCCAAAACTTTAAGTCTAATATCGACAGTAGTAGACCTAGTTAACGTCTGGTCTAGGCCTATACTATTGAAGGTATTATTCCAATGCGCAGAGCCTATTGGGATAATAGGAACTACACTACATGGCGCCCAACGTGTTTGGATGGGCGATAAAACTAACGTAAGACATTTAGAGTAACTCAGTCGTGCTTTTTCACTCAGACTCCTTTTTCCCATAATACTCCAAAGACGTCTGGAGTGGGTGAAAGGTAATATCCGCCAAACCTCGCAGGAGGAAACTCCTATGTATGGTCCTTGGTTTAGTCAACGTTGAAGGATACACTGTTCCAAAATATTGTGCATCTAATCTTTGTTTCCATAAGAACCTGATCTGCAAACAAACAAAATAACCTTCTGGACAGTACAATGTCAGACAATGAAGGAGAAAGAGAGGCAGTTAGAATAGCAACTGAACTCGCAGCAGCTGATAATGCACTGCAAGACGCTGACCCGGAGATAATACTCATCGCGGTCAACACAAGAAAATCTATAACTTTAAAACTTATAGAAAATGGACTGACACCTAGAGGTGGCACGGTCATATTCGTAATTGAGGCACACGAATATCGGCAGACAGAGGTATTCTATTCATGGATACATTTTCCAGCAGCAAATGCTGTAACAAAGGTCTTCCACTATTACAAAACAGAGGAACCTCCTAATGAGTACACTCCTTTCGAGGAGGTGGAAGTACCACTTAAATTTCAAGAGCATCTGCTCTTATTTAATGGCGCCCTAAAACATAATAATCACATCACCAGGCTCGGTCCATTAGGTAGACCAGGAGCAGCGTGGCCGGTTCTAGCCGGATACACACCACATCCAGACATCGATGGGATGTCTGCAGCAGACCTTTTAATACAACTAAAACAATTAATAAAAATACATAGACAATTAGTCCAATATGTAATGCGGACTTCAACAATCCAACCAGCAATTAAAATTCCACAGCTGACCCCTCATCAGGGGAACACAAATAAAATTACACCACAGAACATACAGTCCTGCCTAGGTAAAGTACCAGCTAAACGGGAACAAATACCATTCTGGTTAGCACAAAAAATCACCCAAATAGAGGCGGTGTTTCCAGACACCACCCCGTTAGAAAAACACAGGATTCTGACTATCTGTCTTCCAATGGGAATCGCACCACACGTGGAGGACTGTGACACTTGGGGTACAGTCTTTGCTTCCATCTACACAAAAACGCACGGTGTTCCATCCATTTCGGTAATACCAGATGTGCTAAAACAAATTCAAGACGAATACGGTCCAGAACCCGCTTTAACTCTTGGTATGAAATTACTAAAAGACTTCAAGCAGGTCTCGGCTATATTATTAGCCAACATAAAGGGAGAAGCAGCAAACGTGGCGATCCGCCAGAGGTTAAAGGAGACAGATGTAGCAGATCAACCAGCTGAAATTGCCAGAATTATAGAAAAATCCTATGAGGAACTAGGTAGAGATAGTTTAGGTGAAATACCAGTAAAACCACAACTGATTGAAAGTCCTGGAAAAATATTTTTTAATAATAATTCAACATCACAAAAAAAGAGCTGGGATGGAAACAAACAATCCAATCCTAAAGAAAAGAAATTCCAGTCCAGAGGAAGGTCTCCTCGGCGGAGAGAAAAATCTCCGAACCAAAGACACAGGTCACCCCAAAGTGACCCCTCTGGGAAAAGATATAACCTTAGAAATAGGGATAATATAAAGAAGCCTGATAGATATCAAGACATTGATACACGTCCCTCTCAATCTTTTCAGACTTCCTCGCAGAAATCGGAAAGAAGAGGACGATCAGAACAAAGAGAAGAGCACGCCAAGTCCAAAGACAAGGAATCTGCTCATCTAAAAAAGAAACTACAATTTCCAAAAAAGAAGGTAGCCAGTATCAAGGTAGTAAACAATGCCGAGAATACTGAGGACACAACTGAAAAACGGAGAATGGGCTCAGACAATGCTAGACAGCGCAGCAGAAGTGAGCATAGCTCGCAAAGTCCTTATGAATCTTCTGGAGACAGTGGACACGAATGAATATCTTCAAGTGGAAACTGCAGACACCAGAGTTAGCAAACCTCACAAAATATATGAAATAACTTTACGTATAGAAGGGGATAAGACTAGAAAAATAAGGGGACTATTTTGGGATAATCTCTCCAAGGGCTATGACATCCTTCTAGCTGAAAAAGACTGGCCACCAGAGTTTGTCAGGGAGTGCCCTCATGGCGAAGAAATAATTATGCCTGCCTTCTCAAGTCATATCCCAATTCATAAAAAATACACACTTGCCAGAAAGTGGGCAGTAGCTCAAGCTCCTGCTTTATATAAAAATCATGTAGGATGGGATGAGGACTCTCCTCCTCACAAAATCCAGTTAAAATCACAACCTACTGCACAAAGACAGTACCCAATTAAGCAAGAAGCTAAAAAACAGGTAAAAGAAATCCTAGATCAATTAGAATACCAGGGGGTGATTGAAACTTGCACCTCACAAATGAACAACCCTTTGTTTCCGGTCTCCAAACCAGACAATTCATATCGGCTAGTTTTGGATTACCGACACCTTAACTCATGTTGCAAAACTTTTGCAGTGCAAAACTCGCATAGTGCTGCACTAATGAATAACATAGTGCGCAAAAAATACAAAACAACATTAGACATCTCTAATGGATTCTTTTGTCAAAACATAGCACCAGAGAGCAGATATTTGTCTGCGTTCTCAATAAATGGCACTCAAAAACAATTCTGTCGGTTAGCCCAGGGGTACAAGAATAGCCCAGGGGTATTCTCAGCGAGAGTAACAGAGTTACTACAAACATATGATGACGAAGCATTATCTTATGTCGATGACATATACCTAACAGATGATGACTTGGATACTCACTTGAAGAGAGTGAACACCATAATACTTGGGTTCGCAGCAGAGGGTTACAAATTCAACTTTAAAAAATCTAGAATTGCCCATCTAACAGTCCTGTTCTTAGGATACGAATTATCAAGTGAAGGCAAAAGCCTGGCTGACAATTTCCTAGAGAACTGTGCCGTACTCCAAGCACCTAGAACACTAAAAAACCTACAGTCAATTCTAGGCTTCCTAAATTTCGGAAGAACATACATTGCAAATTACGCAGAAAGGGTCAAACCCCTTTATGATCTAATAAAACCAGATTTTAAAAGAAGCAATTGGACTCAAATACACAGAGAAATTTTGAGATCCTTACAAACAGACATGTTAATTAAAACAAAATTAGAAACACGTGATAACACACGCAATCTTGTGATTCGAGTCATCCCAGGAAGATGCGGATTCACATACCTGACCTCTAATGAGGGAGAAAAGGTACCAATTGCATTCAAATCACACTTGTACACTAAGGCTGAAATGAAATTTAGCCCAACGGAAAAAATTCTTACTGCAACACAGACAGCTATAGCAAAAGAACGAGCCCTGGCACAAGGTAAACGAATAATAATCGTGACACCAATACCAGCCCTAGAGGCTGTAACAAAAGCAAGCATTCCAAATGCTAAAGCGCTCCATCCGAGATGGATACAATGGGCTAATTCTCTTGCTGCAACAGACGTGGCATACGAATTTGATCCTAACTTAAAAACACAAGAATTTCTCCAATATGAATTTGAATGTCCTCCGTCGACCGAAATTCTGCCTCTAGAACATTACGGCTGTATAATATATACAGACGGATCATCACAACCCGCAGTAGGGGGTAAACAAGCTTACAGTGCTGCGTGCGCGATTGTTAAAGGTCGCTGGCACGAAGGAAAATTCAAACCAGCTATCACTAAGACACAATCTCTAGGAGATTGTACAGCTCAGCGAGCTGAACTACTGGCGTTTAAGATGGCGCTTGAAAATACCGATCGAGAATTCCCCACACTCATAGTGTGCGATTCGTATTACTGCGTTCAGTCTTACAATGAATACTTGCAGATCTGGCTTCAGAATGGCTTTAAGGATGCAAAAGGAGGCACAATCAAGCATAAGATGCTCTGGGAACAAGTAGTTCTATTACAAAAAGAACTACCAAAGACTCACGTGATACATACGCTGAGTCATCAACGTGATGGCGTTCACGTTGCAGGGAATTCATTGGCTGATGAGGCCGCGAAGGCAGCTGTGCAAACGGCTTCCATAGCTGCCATCACACGGTCAAAAACAAAAATAGACAGCGAAATATTACAGGCTGTCAGCGCTACAGAAAAGGATTCGATAGAAACACTCCCGAAAGGCTTTCCAGTAAAATACTCATACATAACTGATGCAAACAATGTTCCTTTTGCTCGAATCCCTGGAGTGGGGGATAGGGCAATTCCAAACATGGAACATAGGTAAGGACTGATAATAGCGGCACACGAAGGGCTTGCTTCTATACATGCTGGCGTCTCAGCCACAGTATCATTATTAAAACAGAGATACTGGTGGCCACAAATGAGAAGACAAACAAGGAACTATGTTTTAGAATGTGAAATATGTCAAAGAATGAAAGTATCAACGGTGAGACGTCCAGCGCAGATGCCCCTTCTAATCTCGGATAAACCATTAGCCTGTGTTTACCTAGACCACTGTGGTCCCTTACAAAGGGATGGTAACTATAAATATATCTTGGTTGCAGTGGACTCATGCACGAGATTCATATGGATGTGGCCCCAGCGAACGGCTGACGCCAGAACTGTTATAAAAGATTTGCGAGTCTTTATCGGCACATACGCAATTGGCATGCTGCATTCGGACCATGGTCCTGCTTTTAGCTCTAGAGCTTATAAGGAGGCCATGGTCAGCATGGGCGTTACATTGCGGTACTCTTGTCC
Organism: Lissotriton helveticus; assembly: GCF_964261635.1. Lineage (NCBI taxonomy): Eukaryota > Metazoa > Chordata > Amphibia > Caudata > Salamandridae > Lissotriton > Lissotriton helveticus. The sequence continues at coordinate 1,211,215,178 of NC_136067.1, read as the reverse complement.
ATTTCACCCTGAGGGGAACGGAATTGTTGAAAGAAAAAACCGTGACATAAAGCAATCTATAACGGCAAAGGTATTAGGTTCGGGAGCTGGGTGGGTCAAACATCTAATAAGTGTCCAACGTAGTCTAAATAACCTGCCAAGAAATTCTCTGAAGGGATGCAGTCCGTACGAATTATTATTTGGAACTAGGATGTTAGTCTTAGACCTCGACAGTCAGACTTCAGTGGTGAAGGAAAAATGCTTTGATATCAAAGATCGTTTGGCTATTTTGCAGGACTTAAACGAAACAAGAAAAGACCTGAGCAACATAAAGTTGAAACAGCAGCCAACAACCACTGAAGAACCACCACCTGTCCCAGCAAGACCTGTCTGGATTCCAAAAGTCGGGGATCTAGTCAGAGAAAAGATCGCGGTAAAGAAGGAATTTGGGCCTTCTTACAGAAAAGCAGTTCCTGTCTTGTCTATCAACGGGACAAGATCAGTTGTACTACCGCCGCTTGCTGGTAAAAAGGAGAACCGAGTTGTATCCATCGACCTGGTAAAACCACAATCATGTGGCCGATAACAAATAGTAGGCCAAGTGGACTCCCGAAAAGTAGTAGAACACCAAGATTTGCTACAAACACAGAGGTTCAATCTAAGAGGCTAATCACATTCGAAACGCCTACAGAACTACAACAAGGACTATGCAACAATGCAATGGAACTTAGACCTCTGAAAACCCAAATAAAAACATTTAGCAGAGACACACCAATCTATAATGAAGTAACAAACGACTATGCAAGAAACAGTAATCCTGAAGCAATTGGAACAATTGACAGAACTGCATCCGGCTACTTCATAAACTTCGATGATTCCTCTGAAGGCTTCACTGAATCAAAAACACAGCCATCAACAAAAACCTTTAAAGATAAAGTTAAAGTACTTTTGAAACAACTGAAAGAAACATATCTGATTTCTCCATGGATTGAATTTTGGGTGGGTTTTGGTGCATTTATCCTCATACTTTGGCTCATCATGGTACTAACTTTGGGACGCTTCATTGAGGGAAAATATGCTAAAATGGACACAGCAAGTCAGAAAATCAACTTGATCCTCAAACCACACACATCTTCACACGTCGAGAAAAGAGAACTTTCTTCAGTCAACTTCACAGCCAATCCTATACCGGGTGGGGTAGCATGGGACAACACTGACTACGAAATTTATGGTCCGGTTGAAATCCTGAAATATCCACACCAAATTAAGATCTCGTTGAGTGACTTTGTAAAACCAAGCTCATTTGCTGATGATTGGGACTTTGAAAGTATAAATAATATGATGTCTGACTTAGTGATGTCTGCTAAATTTACCAAACATGATTATTTGCAGGGTTCGACAAATTATGATAGTATGTACTGTTATAACCACTATGGTAACCATTTTCTACATAGATCTGCACAACCTAGAAATGTTTTAAATTATAATCAATGGGAACATTGTGCAACCCCTCCAAAAGGAAGCTCAAGAACCGTTTATGACAAGTATTCATACTTTTCAGGTTTTAACACAAGTAATGCTGAAACATTATATTTCAAATTGTCAAATAAGACAGGGACAAAGACCATGATAACAAACACAAAATTTATATATTCAGACTCATTCTTTGAACAAATGAATACTTTTGGTTTTGATTATTGGGACAAAAACGTTGAAGTAAAGAGTGTTTGGGGTACAAAAGAATGGCAAGTACAGGGTATAGAATCTTTGTTTAGAGCCTGCATGATCCCAGAACAAATTATATTTTTAAATGACACTGTTCAACAAACTACCTGTCTTGGCCTAGCCAAAATCAAAGACTTAAATAAACCGTCTATTCCAAAACCAACAATGAACAGCAATAGCTCTACAGATGAAGAGATAGACGTAAATTATGTATTAAACCAAAACAGAACACATCCTGATTGGAAAAAGTGGTTGATCTGGCCCACAGATACTAATAACTGTCAAGACAGATTCCTGAACAAAACACAGGGGTTCAAAATGACCAGGCCAGACCCTAGATATTCCCAAAGACAACACCCAGGAATAATAACCACCTACAGTGTGGGCAAATTATGCCTTCAATGGCTACAAACTTCCACACTGGCAGAAATTAAGCAACACCTAACTTTACTTACTGATGGTGCTGACTTGCGTGATTTCATTATGGGTCCGCGCAAACAGCGTCAGAAACGTTTCATAGCAGCCTCTGTATATGCAGCATACAACGAGGCCTGGAAGGTGACTCAAATTGAGACAGCAGAAAGAATACGGGAAATTGACCGTATTAATTTGGAAAAATCACTTTCTGTAGTGGACAATGGGTTAATGACTCTGTCCTCCAGAATTTTTTCTCTGGGCAGCATTGTGTCTTCAGCAATCGACATAATATCGCAAGACTTACTGTTGTTACAACACGGTCAGTCTCAATTGCGTTCTATTGTACAGCTAGGCTGACGTTACAAAATCTTCGTTCAGGCTATGTGCCTTGGCGTTTAATCAACACAACATCACTATTCAATATCTTTAACCTTACTGATAAACAAATCAGTATGGCACAAAAGGGTGCTGATTATACAATCCTGAGCATTGAGAAACTCGAGAGATTACCAGGGACAATGTCAGAACGACCTGTCAGTGAATGGATAATACATGGGATAATTAATATTCCAATATCTACCTTCAGGTTTCAATACTGCCAAAAATATATACAGGCTGGCATGTACGAAAAATTGGGAAAAGGGTACATTAAAACAACATGGAACTTGCCCTATTCACATGCATGTGTCAGTAATAAAGGACAGAAAGTGTTTCTTAGTGGCAATAATTGTGCGATGTCACTAAGCGGTACACTTCTGTGTAACGGAATTAGTTTGCATGGAGCCTGTGAAGGGAACTCAAATAACCTTTCATGTCACCAGCTAGGCGCACCTGCAACAGAGATAGAACCATTCTTTCAAAGACTCTATAATGGGAGTTACGTTCTAATTGTGGACCGCAGATGTTGTAGTCTTATGCCCGGGACTCCTTATCTCGTAACTACGACTGCGAAGGTCAAGTGCTGTGGACGCTTATTGTTCCCCAGCTCCCTTCCAGACAGGGAGGCAAGGGCATGGCCCCGCCTTCCTGACGCGCTGAGAACGAGACGCTGCTTTCTCCTGCCGAGAAATCCAGCTCCGGCGCTTCCGGGTAGCCCTCGCAGGCAGCCTGGAATATCGAGACCAGAGACGAGAGATACCATCCCTCATTCATCCTAGATTCCAGGTACAGAACTGAATAACCCCTTGCAGAGAATTCTTTAGTCAGTCACTTGGCAAAACAAACTTAACTTAAACTGCTACTTTCTACTCCCGCCCACGTATTAGGCTTAGGTCAGGTACATCTGGGGTAGGCGTAGTTAGAAACACCAGTTGAGTACGATTAGTCAAATGTATATGTGTATGTATCTATTTTATCCATTTTAACCCATCATATGGCTTAGAAACCATATCAATGTTTTTACAGTATTATTTTATACTTCTGCTTTTAATGTATGCACTTTACTTAACCATAAGTATTGCAATAATATCGATCCATTTCTCTTGTATGAGAAAAGAGACTGATCAATAAATAACATCTTTTATTGAACACGCCCGTCTCTTCCTTTTCTCTACAATCTGGTGAGACTAAGATTGCACGTACTGACTGAGTAAAATAAGTCGTCTTTTGTTTTCACACGACTCTAGAGATACACTCTTGATTAGGGGAGAGCAAAGTTGTCATGTGTCATGGTTGTCAGAAACTAAATCCCTTCTTGTCTATCCAGGGAGGTTCAACTCCTCCTTGCCTAGTCGAGAAAGTTTCTAGTGAACTCTGAGCTAGCTGGCAAACCCAAAACTTTAAGTCTAATATCGACAGTAGTAGACCTAGTTAACGTCTGGTCTAGGCCTATACTATTGAAGGTATTATTCCAATGCGCAGAGCCTATTGGGATAATAGGAACTACACTACAGTATTGTTCAGTGGATTTTGTTAAGGTCTTTGCTATGGTAGGATTCTGGAGGTAACCTGGATAGAGTGGGTAAATCCTCCGCCTACTCGGCAGCTGCGCCATATAAGTGAGCTGTATAGGGGAGTGGTCAGAGATGCCTCGCGGCAGGTGCTCCACCGCCCTCAAATTCTCCGGGGTGATAGTGTGCGTCAGCATATAGTCTATGCAGGAGAGACTATTGTGTGCCCCTGAGGGAAAAGTGTTTTGGCGATCTGTGGGGTGTTTAAGCTGCCAGAGGTCAGTAAGTCCCATCGCGTCGAGGAATTCCCTGAGGGCCATATTGTGCTTATTTGTGTCCCTAGGTGGCTGCCTATCTACCAACGCATCCACCACTGCGTTAAAGTCCCCTCCCATAATCAGCTCATCCTCGGGGAGATCAAATAGAAATTTGCCCAGGTCCTTGAAGGCCGTCTGGTGAAGCGCCGGGGGAATGTATACAGAGACCATGTTATATCTGCGTCCCTCCCATTGACAGGACATGGCGGTGAAACAGCCCTGGTCATCTGACCAGGTGTTCTGTATCACTAGTGGGGAGTTTTTGTGGACCAATATGCCGACCTCCCGGGATCCTGATGTAAACTCTGCATGGGTGACCATTCGAAATCCCCACCTGTCCATAGCTTTGCATGCTGTGCCCATTAAGCGTGTTTCTTGAAGTAGGTCGACCGTGGGGCCCTTCCGTTTGAGATATTGTAGAACTAGCCCTCTTTTTATCTTGCGCCCCAACCCGTTTACATTCCAGGAGATAAGTGACAGAATCAGGCACGACGATTTTGGGGTTTGGGAGCCCACCTCCCCTTCTTCACGGCGTGACATTATGGTCAGCGTGTAGCTCTAATAAATATACAACAGTTCTCTTGTTACCGGGGCTGAAACGTGTGGCGCGTGTGCATATACATTTCAAAGGTACGAGCAATTTTCTTGTTTGAGTGCTTGTGTTCATACTCCAACTGATAAACGGTTGGCATTCATGGAGAGATTGATAACTGGTTAACTGAAAACTAAACCAAAGGAAATCTGCAACATCTAAAACCCTCACCCCCCACCCTGCCTCCCTGCCCGGCGGATCCAGAACCGTCCACCACCCCAACTGAGCAGAGTGCTTACTCCCCAAAACCAACTTCAGTGTTCGTGAGGGGGAGACTACTGTGACTTGTATATCCCCCTCCCCCCCAATAATGTCCATGCTGCGCTGCATCAATGTAGTAGGTCCTACCTGTAGGAGTCCCGCAACGTGCCTCAGTACCTTGTCTCATATCGTCCCTCTGAAACTGCGGCCAACGTGTCATCCCGCCTCCCCGCTTCCACGGCCAAGCCATGGGCCGTGTCCATGCAACAGTGTTCCATGATGGTGGCGTGAAGCGTGCTGCTCGTTGAAATCCGCGATCCCGGATGAGCCAGAATACAGTGTCCTCCCGTCGATGCAGCATGCCGTGGACCTCACCTACCGCTTCATCTGTTATTCCGTCTTGCTTCCCGGTGCTTGTGTCCTCCTGTCGGTCTCCATCCCTGACATCGCTTTTTCGACCTCTATCAGGCGGTCAGACAGCTTGGAGAAGTCCGCTCTTATTAGGGAAATGTCTGTGGAGATTGTGCCCATCGATGTTTGCATCGTTGTCAGCGACGCCATGACATCTTTCAGGGTGATCTGATCGGCGCCATCAGGCGGGTTGGTTGTCTGGGGCGGTGTGCGCGGCGTGTCCCCCCTTGGTGTGTCCTGGGGTCTTTACTGTATGCATACTTGTCTAGCCGCGGAGGCTATTGTACTCTGGGCCCCCTGCCGCTCATTTCACCTTGTCTTAAAGGAGCTTCTCCGCAGGTGTGTCGCGCAGAGATCGGGGCTATACACTTCTGAGGGTGGATCCCCACAAGTCCGTCAGCTTCTCTCCTTGGTGACGCAAATGGTGAGCTAAGGCAACAGATTCACGCAGGCAGACCCACTCCGTCCCTTCTGCTGCGGCGCACCCCTAGAGCCAAGTGGCCCTCTTACCGCAGGCTGATCTGCCGTGTCACGATCCCACACTGTCTCTCATCAGGCTCACTGTGTGCTATGACTGTCCTCGGCGCTCAAAATTGCGGGAAGGCACCCCTTCTGTGCCGGGCGTCTGATGTCACCTCTGGTCCTTAGGGGCTTGCTCCCCCTGCACAGCGACTATTCTTTTTTCTCCCCCCGTTGGCCACCTGCTGAGTGAGTTAGATGTTCGTGGTGGTGTTCACTGGGGGCATGGGTGTTGAGAGGAGGCCGCCGCCAACCGCCGTAATGGCGTGAAAGTTCCTGCCTCCAGGCCCCAACCGCTGATTCACGGGCTCCGATCTGGGCCGTTTCGTTCCTTCCGCAGGCAGGAGCCGTCACCTACGACTTTCTTGCACGTCGCGGTCCCGGGATGTTGTCGCCCGGCCTCCGCCTCTCAGCGCACCAGAGTTTTGGGGGTCCGGTCGGGTCGCCTCTCCGCCGGGCCGCGGTTAAACTTTCGTCCCCAGCTCCGACGCTGTTGTTAGTCCGCAATCTTCTCCGTGGCCGTGTGGCGCGAGGTTTAGGAGCAGGGCAGAACGGGTCAGATCGGCGTAGATTGGAGGTTCTCCCGATTTCGCTGATGTGCTGCAGCGCCGACTGTGTTCAGGATATATGCAAGGATTTTGGGGAAAGGGCTCCTCAGTCACAGAGCTCTGCTATTATGCGGCCATCTTGTTCGGTCACTAGCCACGCCCCCGAAATTTACAGATATTGATATATGGGAATTCTGCCATCTGATTGGCTGAGGCGTTACGAGCACGAGCTTGCTGCCTATTGGCTGCGAGCGCTACGAGCGGTTGCTACTAGGAAGTGTTGGCCGCCATTTTGTGATTTTGTTGAAGTGAGTAAGGGGAAAAAAGGGCAAAAAAGTAGGAAAGAGGAGGATAGGAGCACTGTAACCTCTGTGGGGTGTTTAGGGTGTGCTATAGGGTGGGTACAAAGCAAAGTATTCACCCCTACTGGTGTGAAAGTGTTGGGCTACAGGAATTTAGGGATGTATTGCCTAGATTCTGATGCTGGTAAGGTGAGCTGCTGCGGGACTCGGGGATTAAAGCATGAGCCCAAACTGTGTGTCTTAAGCTGTGAAGTCATGTGCCCTGGCCACTGCAGCACATCTGTGGAAGTTGTGTCAGCATGTGTCTATAGCTATTAGGATGAACTACTGACCCCTACTAGTCTGAAAGTCCTGTGGTACGGAAAATATGTGAGGTATTGTCTAGAGTCTCATGGTGCTAAGCTGAGCTGCTGTCGGACTCAGGGATGAAAGCGTCTGTGGAAGTAGTGTCAGCATGTGTTTATACCTATTAGGACGAAGTACTGACCCATACTGGTCTGAAAGTCCTGGGGTACGGAAAATATGTGAGGTATTGTCTATTGTCTCATTCTGCTAAGCTGAGGTGCTGCCGGACTCGGGGTAAGCGTGAGTCCAAACTGTGTGTCATATGCTGTGAAGTCATGTGCTCTGGCCACTGTGCCACATCTTTCCAAGTAGTTTCAGCATTTAGTTATACTGAGAGGAACTTTTTTTGTTTCGAACATTGTAAGTTGTGTATGGTGTTTAGGGGGTATTATACAGGTAGTGCGAAGGTAAATTTGCACGTATCAAATGAATTCGGTATTTGTAAAGTGCAAACTACTCACTCCTACGGGTCTGATGGCGCTGGGGGCGTAAGCTGAGCTGCTGCCGGAGTTGAGGATAAAGCCGTAGAAGTACTGACCCCTATCGAGAATTTTTAACCTGCACGTGCCGTTAAATGTTCGAGAAAATGTTGCAAAACTATATCGTTAGGTTTAAAAAAATGTATGAACTTTTAACCTGCAGGTGTCGTAGAAAGTTCCAGAAAGTGTGGTGATAAAATAGGTTGACCTTTTGACCTGTATGTGGCGCAGAATATTAAGTAGCTTTTCATATGGAAAATTCCAAAATAACCAATGGAAATAAGTTTTGCAATGTTGTTGAAGGAATGAAGTATTCTGATTTGTTCTTTACATGTATTTATATGTGGAGCGACAGAGAAACTGTGCCATTACGGGTTGCATTCATCATGAAAGCGGTGCCTTGCATGTAGTGTGTGACAAAGAAAGAATTCCATGCCTGTGTGATATTTGCAATCTGCATACCAACTACAAAGGTGAGGTAGAAATGAATAAGGTGTGTTATGCCTTCTGTAGTAGTGATTAAGTATTTGAGATGATATTTTTAAGTTTGACTTTCGGTATAGTTAATAGTTTTAATAGTTTCTGACTAGTGAATAATAAAATGGTAGATATAGTAAAATATATGGTAGTAAATGTATTAATGATTGTTTGTTCTTATGAAATAGAAGTGGTTGGGGAGTATTTCTTTAGAACAGATGTTATATAAATGCGTGAGAGACAAAAAAGAAATGAAAATGTGCGGTATATTTTCTGTATGACTTTCTTGACATTAGTAAACTACATGTGATTATAAGTGAAACTATTTGTCAAGCTGTGTCCCTGTGCTCGATATAAGTAGGTGTTTAAGTGGTCCGGGTTTTACCGGTGCTCAGCTTTACTATCCCTTTTGAGACAGTCGTCAATTTTTACATTACATTTAACGTCCTTAATATACGTATAGTAAAGGGACGGTATATTAAAAGTTTGAGAATTACAACTTTGTTAACTCTCTTCATCCCCTGCTATACACTCCACAGAGTGTTTATTCGACTTCAGTAACATGTAGATGTCTAGCTAGTAAAGGTGGTGTACTTCCACTGAGCCCATTTATAAACCGTGCTATGGGATGGTTTATGTTTTACCCGCCAATTTGCATGTTTGAATCCTTTTTGCTGATAAGGGTTGCGGCAGACACCTGTTAAAATTAAACCAATACGAAAGGGGCCCCCTGTGAAAGATATGGGCAGACGTCAGGGGATAATACGCTACTGTAAGAGAGAAAGAGTCCACCCAGGCGGGTCAGGCAATGGCCCACAAAGGGTCCAGCACTTCCAATACACAACAAGGAGCTCACCAAAGGGCAGCAGAAGGGTCACACGGTACAATAAGCTTCAAATATGAAAGTACAAAATCTTTATTTTCTTTTTATCATATTTTGTTTGCACACATTTTATCCATAATATTTCATAACATAATACACTAATTGATCAATTCATAAAAAATACATCAATAAATACATACTCAATGCGCACACCCCACATCGCCTCTCAGCATACACAAACATTCTTCTCTTTCATTCACACACAAACATTCACTAAGGTACCACATACTATCTATACATTCCTCAACGTAATCCCCAAGATGACAACAAAAGTAGGATCCTGCAGAGGCTTCGTAGTACACTCCCAGATAGTCCAGGTAGATAGTGCAGGATCCAGAGAACACGTAATGCCAACGCGCGTTTCGGTGCAGGGCCCAGGTCTACGGGCGCACCTTCATCAGGGCTCTCATGCCAAGGGAGTTGTGGGGGGGCACAACACATTTAGAAATTATCTGTGGCCAATCTGTCATAAACAAAAAGAGTTTCTTTTAAAAAACCTTTAACGTCAGCGACCTAATGAACTCTTCAATAATTATCCAAAGTTAATACTTCATATATATGAAATTCAATATGGGTCCTCCTAATTTTCGTAAGGTCCACAGATTCAGATGACTTTTACATACATTTCATTCAATTAGATATGCATCTATAGTTCCACATAATAAGAACTCTAATACATAACATTTAGTTCTGAAACATTGCCCCGCAACTGGTGAGCTCCAAAGTTGTCAAAAAGGATACTAGAATAATAAAAATAAAAAATGTGCCATCAATGCACAAATGGGAATCCCTGGACACAGAAAATCTCATACACCTCATGCAACTTAATTCCTACTAACATCATACCAATAATCCAAGGGCAACATTTTAGTAAAAAGGAGGAATTAACTCAATCTCTCAATGTAGTCTCTTTACCTCTGCCAAACGATTCCTAGGTCAGGATATCGCCGCTGGGTTGTCGACTATTGCTATGACAGGCCCAATAGAGATGGCAAGGAAATTGTATTAATCCAGTTGAAACCAGGTTGGAAATTAGGCAAACATGGAGACGTTTCCACAACGTTCGAAAGATATAAGGATGTACAACTACATCAAAAGGCCACCTGCAAACACTTTCTCACATGACTTACCAGCTATGAAGGTTTCTTTCAGCGTGCGTATTTCAACGATCTCACAAGAACATCAATTTCGAATTTCAGGCGGCCCCGAGACAGGTTGCCTAGATAGAAAGTGCAACCGTAAATCTTAATTCTTGGAAAATAATTCGCCAGAATAAACAGTCCTTAAGCGTGATCGAAAATCATTGTACTAGACTATAACATGTGGCGGAGTCACCTATTTCTTCCTTTAAATTAAAGAAAGAAGAGGGAACGAAACCAATAACCCACGATATAACCAGTTGGACTGAATTTACAGGCAGCTATTAAGTTATGCTAAACAAGTCGAAAAAAACACCTACCATACGCTTGCCGGCACGGAGAGTGCTCACGCTTTCAGGCAGTCGATTTAAGGAAAGTTTGCTGGGTTTTCGCCTATGGCTCTTAATCCCACATGTTCTGCAAGATAATTAACAGAACCCGAAATACAGATGAGGTCAGAGGAACTGTATACGTTTTTTCAACGGTAAACTAAGAACAGAAATCATTAAATTTAACAACCACCGCCAGTGGGTAACCGGACAGTCATAGATATAAACACTCAATCAAAGAAGGGGATCCCCCTAAAAGCAAACTGCCTTCAAAAGGCCGTATAAGCTACAGTTACAGAAGAGGGGGGAGCGCCACTCCACCAACAGTAAATGTATCCTTCTTACCTAGAGTCGGACGGTGGAGGTCAGACTCTCCTCTTGGGACCGGGTCCTTGCGGGTTTCAGACGAACTCCGCTCGCGTCTTCCCGCCGTTAAAAAAGATTTAGGACCCGCCCCTCATCTTAGATTTGAAGCACCTGGCCCGCCCCTCTCAGGTTCTTCAGGGTCAGCAATAAGACCCGGAGCGAGTTAAGATGACACTCGGGCCAAGGAACAACAGCGGTCGATCCGTGAATAGGGGCGACCCAGCAGGTAATCAGAACCAAAAGTTACGAACTATAGCCTCGATAAAATAAGGTCCGATAGTCAGCACCAGTTAGAACTAAATAATTCAAAGAAGTCAGAAGGCTAATCAGATTTCTGCCAAACAGCAGATGGAAATTAACTACAGAAAACATAGCCATTAATTTCGGAGCTTAGAGAATGTGATTAATCAAAAACAGGCAATTCATAAAATGGCATTTTCCCAAGGGCAACAATCATTTAGACTCGTCCTAGCCGCGTCTAGAAGAAAAATCCAGAAAACTTCTCTTTTCCTCCTTGTCGCAGTTACATCCTTGCCAGGGATGACGCGGATCTTCTCCAGTATAGACCACCTGAGGTCAGAGTCAATATGATTGGCAGTGCCCCAATGGGCTACGAGCGGGGCCCCACTTTTCTGACTCCGAAAATATTAGATTTGTGCTAACCAATCCTGGTTCTGCACTCACGTCCCGTCTCGCCCACATAGGGGAGCCCACAGGGGCAGATGATAACATAAACATCATTTGAGGTCCGACAGTTGCTCATACCATTTAGTTTAATGGTTCGATTGCCAATCTGTAGCGTGCTGCCAGTCAACGCTTGCGGGCATACGTGGCAGTTCCCACAGTGGTGGTTCCCAGTCACAGGGGGAAGACCCAGCAATCTAACTTGCTTAGACTCCCTCGTGATTTTCAAATTTCCTCTTACCAGATGGTTGCGCAGATTTTTATTGCGTTGAAAGGCAAAAATGGGTTTGGGAATCTGCTTTTCAGCCTCATTTGTGTTAAGAATATGCCACAGCGAATTGACAATTTGTCGGATCTTGTTGTTCATTGCCGAATGTTTCGTGATACACACAATGCAGTCCTTCTCAGTGCGGTCTCGCTCCAGGAACATACTGTCCCTGATGAAATATCTAGCTCTCTTGAATGATTCTCTGATCAAACGGCGTGGATAACCCCGACGTAATAACTTCTCTTTTAAGATATCAGACTGAAGGAGAAAATCACTCAATTGAGAGCAATTTCTCCTTAGTCTGAGAAATTAACTGAAGGGTATGGAGTCGCGCTGGCTGCGCGGATGGAAACTTCCATACTCAAGAAGCGTGTTCTTCGCCGTCGGTATCGTGTAAAGGGAGAAATAGATAGATCCCTCCGCATGTCTCAGCCATACGTCAAGGAACTCGACTTGGGCACGGCTGACATTAGCTGTAAAGTGTAGATTTGGATCAGCCGCATTAATCCATGCCACTAATTCATCCAAGGAAGCCTGGTCGCCACTCCATATGAAAAAAATGTCATCAATGAAGCGCGACCAGGCTCGAATGTTCTCGAAGAATGGCGCCATCTCGTTGTAGATATTAACTATTTCGAAATGGCCCATGTACAAGCAAGCCACACTGGGGGCACAAGAGGCCCCCATTGCTAACTCCCTTGACTTGGTGAAAGTACAGTCCGTTGAACTCAAAATAATTTTCTCTAAGAACAAGTCCGAGAAAACTTATTATTGTGGCTGCATTAGGGAGGTTGGCCATACCAGTAACAAACTCTTCCACAACAGCCAAGGCTCCCTCCTGAGGTATGTTTGAGTATAAGGACTCAATGTCCATAGTAACTAGCAGTTCAGTTTCAGAATTGAAAGGAAGATTCTCAACTTTAGAAATAAAAAAGCCAGTGTCCCTAACAAATGACCAAAGTTCACTAACCAAGGGCTTCAGAAATGTATCAATATATTTTGATAAGGGTTCTGTAGCAGCCCCAATTGTAGAAACAATGGGGCGCATCAGAGGATCCTCCCTGTTTTTATGGACTTTTGGCAGCCCATAGATAATGGGCATTCTCGTATACGATGGAGTGAGATATTCAGCCTCTTTAGTACAAATGAATCCCCCATCAGCGGCCACTGTCACTAGACGAAGGATGCGTTGTTTCAAGGCCTCCTCAGGATTTTTAAGTATCCGACGATAGTGAGCATCTGAGGAGAGTAGGGAGTTCATTTTGTCACTGTATGTGGAGGTCTTAAAAACCACAATCCCCCCGCCTTTATCACAAGGCTTGATGGTGAGTTCAGAACAGTCAGCAAGTTCTCTCAGGGCCAGATTCTCATCGCCCGAAAGGTTGTTAGTGAAATGAGGGGCAGATTTCAGCAATGTATTCAATCTGTTGGTAACAGCCTTCTCAAAGACTCCAACTTCGGGGCCTATCATATCAAGGCTCGGAGAGAAATTGGAAGGGGGGTTTTAAACCAGAGGCATTATCAGCCTCCTCGGGGGATGGTCGAGAGAGAAAAAACTTCTTCAGGCGGATTTTTCTAAAGAAGATGTGAATATCTTTCAGTAATTCAAATTTTTCCAGTTTAGTAGTAGGGACAAAGGAAAGACCATGGGAGAGGAGGGCCGTGGATTCAGCAGAAATATCAGTTCTTGATAAGTTAAAAACAGGGATGTTGCTCACCTTCTCCAGTATTGAGTATTTCTGGTCTGAATATATCTCTGAGGACGGCCCTGGCCCGGATTGAATTGTGGCCGATTCCTCGGTCTGTGATTGCCTCCTCGATTCGATAAAAATGATCTTGGCCATTGGGTCTTTCAAAATGATCCTGGCGTTGTTGAAAGCCACCGTTGTAATGGGGATCTTAGTTGGGAACACTTTCGCCATCTGAGTCTGTAGTGTCAGAGTAGGTCTGAACTCTCCTATTGTTCCCTCTTTGGTTAGTCTGATATCTACTCCCATTGTCAGAGTTGGTGTAGAATTCGGGATTCAAGTAAGGGTAGGCCTTTTCTTGAGAGAATAGGCGTACATCCTTTTTAAATTTCTCAATCTTTCTTTTGAGCAGATACTCAGCGAAGGAGACAATTTCTAGACTAATTTCTTCAAGTTTCTGCTTACCCAAATCCACAGAGTTTTCTTTTTTAAGTTTTTCTTCTAACTCATTTATTTCTTTTGCCAACGCCGCCAAAAACTTGCGCGCCGTCTCTACAATAAGCATCATATAATCGCGCGAGCACCTGTTAGAAATCAGGGCCCATTTTTCGATAAAATGCCGAAGCTCCACAAACAATCCAGGAATATTCCTGACTCTAAGGCCGATAGGAATTGTTCCGGCCTTCAAGTAATCTAATATGAATTTAGCGTGGGCCTCTGTGCGAAGGGACTTCTTTTTCAGGTTGAGTAATTTATTCCACTCACCTTCTATTCCCTTCTCTTTCTCTCTTACAGTACCTGTTAAAATTAACTCTGTGTATGGGTATAGTGGCGGTACTAGGAATGGTGGGGGTTTCTGTTTCATTTTGTACGTATAAGCAAGGGCGGGGGTGGGGAGGTGGGTATGTTGGTGATTACAACACAGAATTTAGTAACATGCAGATTTCGAGCTACTAAAGGATATGTAGTACCAGTGGGACCATTTATTGAGCACCCTATGACATGGTATATGTTTTACCCGCAAATTTGCATGTTTAAATACGTTTCTCTGATGAGCGTTTCGGGAGACATCTGTTGAAATTAAGCATCTGTATGGCTATAGTGCTGCTTCCAGGTTTGCAGGGGCTCTTCCTTTTATTGCGTAAAGTTAAGCAAGGGCGGGTGTGGAGGTGGTGTAGTGGTACTGCGACTTTTTATAAACCATCTTATGGTATGGTGTATGTTTTAGTTGCAAATTTGCAGGTTTTAATATCTTTTGATGATGAGCATTCCGGCAGACACCTGTTGGCATTAAGTCTATGTATGGCTATAGTGGCGCTAACAGGAGTGCAGGGGCTAGTTGTTTGATTTCGTAAGGTTAAGCAAGGGCAGGGGTGGGGGTGGGGGAGGTGGGTATGTTGCTGATTATAACAGGGACATTTGTAACGTGGACATTTGAAGCTAGTAAAGCTGATGTAGTTCCACTGGGCCCATTTATAAACCGTGCTATGGGATGATTTATATTTTACCTGCCAACTTGCATGTTTGCATACTTTTTGCTAATAAGCGTTCCGGCAGACACCTGTTAAAATTAACTCTGTGTATCGGTATAGTGGCGCTACTAGGAATGGTGGGGGTTTCAGTTCATTTCCTATGGTTAAGCAAGGGCGGGTGTGGGAGAGGTGGGTATGTTGGTGATTACAACACAGAATCTAGTAGCTTGCAGATGTCGAGCTACTAAAGGTGATGTACTACCAGTGGGACTATTATAGAGCGCCCTATGCCATGGTATATGTTTTGCCCGCAAATTTACATGTTTTAATATGTTTTGCTGATGAGCGTTTCGGGAGACATCTGTTGAAATTGAGCATCTGTATAGCTATAGTGGTACAAAAGGGGGTGGTGATGGACGGAGCATCCGAATCAATCAAACACTCACACCCAGTCAAAAGATCTGGGTTTAATCCATCACCGTTCTTTAGCCCACTCTCCCACCCCAGTTCAGACATGGCTATATGCAAATCAGTCTGACCCTGTGCCTCATGGGAACAGTCCAGCCCGAACTGCCAAGCCATGTCTTCCCTGGACCGGAAACAAGCTTCCGAGGACCGGTTTCTGGCATTCCATCCGTCTTCGGCCCGGCTTGCTTGAATCCAGTGGCAAAGTGAGTAAGTGACTCACGTCTGAGCATACCCTGCCACACTTATGGTGGCCAAAAGCGGTACAAAAGGGGGTGGTGATGGACGGAGCATCCAAATCAATCAAATACTCAGACCCAGTCAAAAGATCTGGGTTTAATCCATCACCGTTCTTTAGCCCACTCTGCCACCCCAGTTCAGACATGGCTATATGCAAATCAGTCTGACCCTGTGCCTCATGGGAACAGGCCAGCCCGAACTGCCAAGCCATGTCTTCCCTGGACCGGAAACAAGCTTCCGAGGACCGGTTTCTGGCATTCCAGCCGTCTTCAGCCCGACTTGCTTGAATCCATTGGCAAAGTGAGCAAGGGACTCACGTCTGAGCATACCCTGCCACACTAATGGCGGCCAAAAGCTGTACAAAAGGGGGTGGTGATGGACGGAGCATCCGAATCAATCAAACACTCACACCCAGTCAAAAGATCTGGGTTTAATCCATCACCGTTCTTTAGCCCACTCTGCCACCCCAGTTCAGACATGGCTATATGCAAATCAGCCTGACCCTGTGCCTCATGGGAACAGTCCAGCCCGAACTGCCAAGCCATGTCTTCCCTGGACCAGAAACAAGCTTCCGAGGACCGGTTTCTGGCATTCCAGCCGTCTTCAGCCCGGCTTGCTTGAATCCAGTGGCAAAGTGAGCAAGGGACTCACGTCTGAGCATACCCTGCCACACTGATGGCGGCCAAAAGAGGTACAAAAGGAGGTGGTGATGGACGGAGCATCTGAACCAATCAAACACTCACACCCAGTCAAAAGATCTGGGTTTAATCCATCACCATTCTTTAGCCCACTCTGCCACCCCAGTTCAGACATGGCTATATGCAAATTAGTCTGACCCTGTGCCTCATGAGACAGTCCAGCCCGAACTGCCAAGCGATGTCTTCCCGGGACCGGAAACAAGCTTCCGAGGACCGGTTTCTGGCATTCCAGCCGTCTTCAACCCGGCTTGCTTGATTCCATTGGCAAAGTGAGCAAGGGACTCACGTCTGAGCATACCCTGCCACACTTATGGCGGCCAAAAGCGGAACAAAAAGGGGGGTGGTGATGGACGGAGCATCCGAATCAATCAAACAGTCACACGCAGTCAAAAGATCTGGGTTTAATCCATCACCGTTCTTTAGCCCACTCTGCCACCCCAGTTCAGACATGGCTATATGCAAATCAGTCTGACCCTGTGCCTCATGGGAACAGTCCAGCCCGAACTGCCAAGCCATGTCTTCCCTGGACCGGAAACACGCTTCCGAGGACCGGTTTCTGGCATTCCAGCCGTCTTCAGCCCGGCTTGCTTGAATCCAGTGGCAAAGTGAGCAAGGGACTCACGTCTGAGCATACCCTGCCACACTTATGGTGGCCAAAAGCGGTACAAAAAGGGGTGGTGATGGACGGAGCATCCGAATCAATCAAATACTCACACCCAGTCAAAAGATCTGGGTTTAATCCATCACCGTTCTTTAGCCCAACCTGCCACCCCAGTTCAGACATGGCTATATGCAAACCAGTCTGACCCTGTGCCTCATGGGAACAGTCCAGCCCGAACTGCCAAGCCATATCTTCCCTGGACCGGAAACAAGCTTCCGAGGACCGGTGTCTCGCATTCCAGCCGTCTTCAGCTCGGCTTGCTTGAATCCAGTGGCAAAGTGAGCAAGGGACTCACGTCTGAGCATACCCTGCATCACTTAGGGCAGCCAAAAGCTGTACAAAAGGGGGTGGTGATGGACGGAGCATCCGAATCAATCAAACACTCACACCCAGTCAAAAGATCTGGGTTTAATCCATCACCGTTCTTTAGCCCACTCTGCCACCCCAGTTCAGACATGGCTATATGCAAATCAGTCCGACCCTGTGCCTCATGGGAACAGTCCAGCCCGAACTGCCAAGCCATGTCTTCCCAGGACCGGAAACAAGCTTCCGAGAACCGGTTTCTGGCATTCCAGCCGTCTTCAGCCCGGCTTGCTCGAATCCAGTGGCAAAGTGAGCAAGGGACTCACGTCTGAGCATACCCTGCCACACTTATGGCGGCCAAAAGCGGTACAAAAAGGGGGGTGGTGATGGACGGAGCATCCGAATCAATCAAACACTCACACCCAGTCAAAAGATCTGGGTTTAATCCATCACCGTTCTTTAGCCCACTCTGCCACCCCAGTTCAGACATGGCTAAATGCAAATCAGTCTGACCCTGTGCCTCATGGGAACAGTCCAGCCCGAACTGCCAAGCCATGTCTTCCCTGGACCGGAAACAAGCTTCCGAGGACCGGTTTCTGACATTCCAGCCGTCTTCAGCCCGGCTTGCTTGGAACCAGTGGCAAAGTGAGCAAGGGACTCACGTCTGACCATACCCTGTCACACTTATGGCAGCCAAAAGCGGTACAAAAGGGGGTGGTGATGGACGGAGCATCAGAATCAATCAAACACTCACACCCAGCCAAAAGATCTGGGTTTAATCCATCACCGTTCTTTCACCCACTCTGCCTGCCCAGTTCAGACATGGCTATATGCAAATCAGTCTGACCCTGTGCCTCATGGGAACAGTCCAGCCCGAACTGCCAAGCCATGTCTTCCCTGGACCGGAAACAAGCTTCCGAGGGCCGGTTTCTGGCATTCCAGCCGTCTTCAGCCCGGCTTGCTTGAATCTATTGGCAAAGTGAGCAAGGAACTCACGTCTGAGCATACCCTGCCACACTTATGGCGGCCAAAAGCGGTACAAAAAGGGTGGTGGTGATGGACGGAGCATCCGAATCAATCAAACAGTCACACGCAGTCAAAAGATCTGGGTTTAATCCATCACCGTTCTTTAGCCCACTCTGCCACCCCAGTACAGACATGGCTATATGCAAATCAGTCTGACCCTGTGCCTCATGGGAACAGTCCAGCCCGAACTGCCAAGCCATGTCTTCCCTGGACCGGAAACACGCTTCCGAGGACCGGTTTCTGGCATTCCAGCCGTCTTCAGCCCGGCTTGCTTCAATCCAGTGGCAAAGTGAGCAAGGGACTCACGTCTGAGCATACCCTGCCACACTAATGGCGGCCAAAAGCTGTACAAAAGGGGGTGGTGATGGACGGAGCATCCGAATCAATCAAACAGTCACACGCAGTCAAAAGATCTGGGTTTAATCCATCACCGTTCTTTAGCCCACTCTGCCACCCCAGTTTAGACATGGCTATATGCAAATCAGTCTGACCCTGTGCCTCATGGGAACAGTCCAGCCTGAACTGCCAAGCCATGTCTTCCCTGGACCGGAAACAGACTTCTGAGGACCGGTTTCTGGCATTCCAGCCGTCTTCAGCCCGGCTTGCTTGATTCCAGTGGCAAAGTGAGCAAGGCACTCACGTCTGACCATACCCTGCCACACTAATGGCGGCCAAAAGCTGTACAAAAGGGGGTAGTGATGGACGGAGCATCCGAATCAATCAAACACTCACACCCAGTCAAAAGATCTGGGTTTAATCCATCACCGCTCTTTAGCCCACTCTGCCACCCCAGTTCAGACATGGCTATATGCAAATCAGTCCGACCCTGTGCCTCATGGGAACAGTCCAGCCCGAACTGCCAAGCCATGTCTTCCCAGGACCGGAAACAAGCTTCCGAGAACCGGTTTCTGGCATTCCAGCCGTCTTCAGCCCGGCTTGCTCGAATCCTGTGGCAAAGTGAGCAAGGGACTCACGTCTGAGCATACCCTGCCACACTTATGGCGGCCAAAAGCGGTACAAAAAGGGGGGTGGTGATGGACGGAGCATCCGAATCAATCAAACACTCACACCCAGTCAAAAGATCTGGGTTTAATCCATCACCGTTCTTTAGCCCACTCTGCCACCCCAGTTCAGACATGGCTAAATGCAAATCAGCCTGACCCTGTGCCTCATGGGAACAGTCCAGCCTGAACTGCCAAGCCATGTCTTCCCTGGACCGGAAACAACCTTCCGAGGACCGGTTTCTGGCATTCCAGCCGTCTTCAGCCCGGCTTGCTTGAATCCAGTGGCAAAGTGAGCAAGGGACTCACGTCTGTGCATACCCTGCCACACTTATGGTGGCCAAAAGGGGTACAAAAAGGGGTGGTGATGGACGGAGCATCCGAATCAATCAAATACTCACACCCAGTCAAACGATCTGGGTTTAATCCATCACCGTTCTTTAGCCCAACCTGCCACCCCAGTTCAGACATGGCTATATGCAAACCAGTCTGACCCTGTGCCTCATGGGAACAGTCCAGCCCGAACTGCCAAGCCATGTGTTCCCTGGACCGGAAACAAGCTTCCGAGGACCGGTTTCTGGCATTCCAGCCGTCTTCAGCTCGGCTTGCTTGAATCCAGTGGCAAAGTGAGCAAGGGACTCATGTCTGAGCATACCCTGCCACACTTATGGCGGCCAAAAGCTGTACAAAAGGGGGTGGTGATGGACGGAGCATCCAAATCAATCAAACACTCACACCCAGTCAAAAGATCTGGGTTTAATCCATCACCGTTCTTTAGCCCACTCTGCCACCCCAGTTCAGACATGGCTATATGCAAATCAGTCCAACCCTGTGCCTCATGGGAACAGTCCAGCCCAAACTGCCAAGCCATGTCTTCCCGGGACCGGAAACAAGCTTCCGAGGACCGGTTTCTGGCATTCAGGCCGTCTTCAGCCCGGCTTGCTTGAATCCAGTGGCAAAGTCAGCAAGGGACTCACGTCTGAGCATACCCTGCCACACTTATGGCGCCCAAAAGCGGTACAAAAAGGGGGGTGGTGATGGACGGAGCATCCGAATCAATCAAACACTCACACGCAGTCAAAAGATCTGGGTTTAATCCATCACCGTTCTTAGCCCACTCTGCCACCCCAGTTCAGACATGGCTATATGCAAATCAGTCTGACCCTGTGCCTCATGGGAACAGTCCAGCCCGAACTGCCAAGCCATGTCTTCCCTGGACCGGAAACATGCTTCCGAGGACCGGTTTCTGACATTCCAGCCGTCTTCAGCCCGGCTTGCTTGGAACCAGTGGCAAAGTGAGCAAGGGACTCACGTCTGAGTATACCCTGTCACACTTATGGCGGCCAAAAGCGGTACAAAAGGGGGTGGTGATGGACGGAGCATCAGAATCAATCAAACACTCACACCCAGCCAAAAGATCTGGGTTTAATCCATCACCGTTCTTTAGCCCACTCTGCCACCCCAGTTCAGACATGGCTATATGCAAATCAGTCCAACCCTGTGCCTCATGGGAACAGTCCAGCCCAAACTGCCAAGCCATGTCTTCCCGGGACCGGAAACAAGCTTCCGAGGACCGGTTTCTGGCATTCAGGCCGTCTTCAGCCCGGCTTGCTTGAATCCAGTGGCAAAGTCAGCAAGGGACTCACGTCTGAGCATACCCTGCCACACTTATGGCGCCCAAAAGCGGTACAAAAAGGGGGGTGGTGATGGACGGAGCATCCGAATCAATCAAACACTCACACGCAGTCAAAAGATCTGGGTTTAATCCATCACCGTTCTTAGCCCACTCTGCCACCCCAGTTCAGACATGGCTATATGCAAATCAGTCTGACCCTGTGCCTCATGGGAACAGTCCAGCCCGAACTGCCAAGCCATGTCTTCCCTGGACCGGAAACATGCTTCCGAGGACCGGTTTCTGACATTCCAGCCGTCTTCAGCCCGGCTTGCTTGGAACCAGTGGCAAAGTGAGCAAGGGACTCACGTCTGAGTATACCCTGTCACACTTATGGCGGCCAAAAGCGGTACAAAAGGGGGTGGTGATGGACGGAGCATCAGAATCAATCAAACACTCACACCCAGCCAAAAGATCTGGGTTTAATCCATCACCGTTCTTTAGCCCACTCTGCCACCCCAGTTCAGACATGGCTATATGCAAATCAGTCTGACCCTGTGCCTCATGGGAAGAGTCCAGCCCAAACTGCCAAGCCATGTCTTCCCTGGACCGGAAACAAGCTTCCGAGGACCGGTTTCTGGCATTCCAGCCATCTTCAGCCCGGCTTGCTTGAATCCAGTGGCAAAGTGAGCAAGGGACTCACGTCTGAGCATACCCTGCCACACTTATGGTGGCCAAAAGCGGTACAAAAGGGGGTGGTGATGGACGGAGCATCCGAATCAATCAAACACTCACACCCAGTCAAAAGATCTGGGTTTAATCCATCACCGTTCTTTAGCCCACTCTGCCACCCCAGTTCAGACATGGCTATATGCAAATCAGTCCGACCCTGTGCCTCATGGGAACAGTCCAGCCCGAACTGCCAAGCCATGTCTTTCCAGGACCGGAAACAAGCTTCCGAGAACCGGTTTCTGGCATTCCAGCCGTCTTCAGCCCGGCTTGCTCGAATCCAGTGGCAAAGTGAGCAAGGGACTCATGTCTGAGCATACCCTGCCACACTTATGGCGGCCAAAAGCGGTACAAAAAGGGGGGTGGTGATGGACGGAGCATCCGAATCAATCAAACACTCACACCCAGTCAAAAGATCTGGGTTTAATCCATCACCGTTCTTTAGCCCACTCTGCCACCCCAGTTCAGACATGGCTAAATGCAAATCAGTCTGACCCTGTGCCTCATGGGAACAGTCCAGCCCGAACTGCCAAGCCATGTCTTCCCTGGACCGGAAACAAGCTTCCGAGGACCGGTTTCTGACATTCCAGCCGTCTTCAGCCCGGCTTGCTTGGAACCAGTGGCAAAGTGAGTAAGGGACTCACGTCTGAGCATACCCTGTCACACTTATGGCAGCCAAAAGCGGTACAAAAGGGGGTGGTGATGGACGGAGCATCAGAATCAATCAAACACTCACACCCAGCCAAAAGATCTGGGTTTAATCCATCACCGTTCTTTCACCCACTCTGCCTGCCCAGTTCAGACATGGCTATATGCAAATCAGTCTGACCCTGTGCCTCATGGGAACAGTCCAGCCCGAACTGCCAAGCCATGTCTTCCCTGGACCGGAAACAAGCTTCCGAGGACCGGTTTCTGGCATTCCAGCCGTCTTCAGCCCGGCTTGCTTGAATCTATTGGCAAAGTGAGCAAGGAACTCACTTCTGAGCATACCCTGCCACACTTATGGCGGCCAAAAGCGGTACAACAAGGGGGGTGGTGATGGACAGAGCATCCGAATCAATCAAACAGTCACACGCAGTCAAAAGATCTGGGTTTAATCCATCACCGTTCTTTAGCCCACTCTGCCACCCCAGTACAGACATGGCTATATGCAAATCAGTCTGACCCTGTGCCTCATGGGAACAGTCCAGCCCGAACTGCCAAGCCATGTCTTCCCTGGACCGGAAACACGCTTCCGAGGACCGGTTTCTGGCATTCCAGCCGTCTTCAGCCCGGCTTGCTTCAATCCAGTGGCAAAGTGAGCAAGGGACTCACGTCTGAGCATACCCTGCCACACTAATGGCGGCCAAAAGCTGTACAAAAGGGGGTGGTGATGGACGGAGCATCCGAATCAATCAAACAGTCACACGCAGTCAAAAGATCTGGGTTTAATCCATCACCGTTCTTTAGCCCACTCTGCCACCCCAGTTTAGACATGGCTATATGCAAATCAGTCTGACCCTGTGCCTCATGGGAACAGTCCAGCCTGAACTGCCAAGCCATGTCTTCCCTGGACCGGAAACAGACTTCTGAGGACCGGTTTCTGGCATTCCAGCCGTCTTCAGCCCGGCTTGCTTGATTCCAGTGGCAAAGTGAGCAAGGCACTCACGTCTGACCATACCCTGCCACACTAATGGCGGCCAAAAGCTGTACAAAAGGGGGTAGTGATGGACGGAGCATCCGAATCAATCAAACACTCACACCCAGTCAAAAGATCTGGGTTTAATCCATCACCGCTCTTTAGCCCACTCTGCCACCCCAGTTCAGACATTGCTATATGCAAATCAGTCCGACCCTGTGCCTCATGGGAACAGTCCAGCCCGAACTGCCAAGCCATGTCTTCCCAGGACCGGAAACAAGCTTCCGAGAACCGGTTTCTGGCATTCCAGCCGTCTTCAGCCCGGCTTGCTCGAATCCTGTGGCAAAGTGAGCAAGGGACTCACGTCTGAGCATACCCTGCCACACTTATGGCGGCCAAAAGCGGTACAAAAAGGGGGGTGGTGATGGACGGAGCATCCGAATCAATCAAACACTCACACCCAGTCAAAAGATCTGGGTTTAATCCATCACCGTTCTTTAGCCCACTCTGCCACCCCAGTTCAGACATGGCTAAATGCAAATCAGCCTGACCCTGTGCCTCATGGGAACAGTCCAGCCTGAACTGCCAAGCCATGTCTTCCCTGGACCGGAAACAACCTTCCGAGGACCGGTTTCTGGCATTCCAGCCGTCTTCAGCCCGGCTTGCTTGAATCCAGTGGCAAAGTGAGCAAGGGACTCACGTCTGTGCATACCCTGCCACACTTATGGTGGCCAAAAGGGGTACAAAAAGGGGTGGTGATGGACGGAGCATCCGAATCAATCAAATACTCACACCCAGTCAAACGATCTGGGTTTAATCCATCACCGTTCTTTAGCCCAACCTGCCACCCCAGTTCAGACATGGCTATATGCAAACCAGTCTGACCCTGTGCCTCATGGGAACAGTCCAGCCCGAACTGCCAAGCCATGTCTTCCCTGGACCGGAAACAAGCTTCCGAGGACCGGTTTCTGGCATTCCAGCCGTCTTCAGCTCGGCTTGCTTGAATCCAGTGGCAAAGTGAGCAAGGGACTCATGTCTGAGCATACCCTGCCACACTTATGGCAGCCAAAAGCTGTACAAAAGGGGGTGGTGATGGACGGAGCATCCGAATCAATCAAACACTCACACCCAGTCAAAAGATCTGGGTTTAATCCATCACCGTTCTTTAGCCCACTCTGCCACACCAGTTCAGACATGGCTATATGCAAATCAGTCCAACCCTGTGCCTCATGGGAACAGTCCAGCCCAAACTGCCAAGCCATGTCTTCCCGGGACCGGAAACAAGCTTCCGAGGACCGGTTTCTGGCATTCAGGCCGTCTTCAGCCCGGCTTGCTTGAATCCAGTGGCAAAGTCAGCAAGGGACTCACGTCTGAGCATACCCTGCCACACTTATGGCGCCCAAAAGCGGTACAAAAAGGGGGGTGGTGATGGACGGAGCATCCAAATCAATCAAACACTCACACGCAGTCAAAAGATCTGGGTTTAATCCATCACCGTTCTTAGCCCACTCTGCCACCCCAGTTCAGACATGGCTATATGCAAATCAGTCTGACCCTGTGCCTCATGGGAACAGTCCAGCCCGAACTGCCAAGCCATGTCTTCCCTGGACCGGAAACATGCTTCCGAGGACCGGTTTCTGACATTCCAGCCGTCTTCAGCCCGGCTTGCTTGGAACCAGTGGCAAAGTGAGCAAGGGACTCACGTCTGAGTATACCCTGTCACACTTATGGCGGCCAAAAGCGGTACAAAAGGGGGTGGTGATGGACGGAGCATCAGAATCAATCAAACACTCACACCCAGCCAAAAGATCTGGGTTTAATCCATCACCGTTCTTTAGCCCACTCTGCCACCCCAGTTCAGACATGGCTATATGCAAATCAGTCTGACCCTGTGCCTCATGGGAAGAGTCCAGCCCAAACTGCCAAGCCATGTCTTCCCTGGACCGGAAAAAAGCTTCCGAGGACCGGTTTCTGGCATTCCAGCCATCTTCAGCCCGGCTTGCTTGAATCCAGTGGCAAAGTGAGCAAGGGACTCACGTCTGAGCATACCCTGCCACACTTATGGTGGCCAAAAGCGGTACAAAAGGGGGTGGTGATGGACGGAGCATCCGAATCAATCAAACACTCACACCCAGTCAAAAGATCTGGGTTTAATCCATCACCGTTCTTTAGCCCACTCTGCCACCCCAGTTCAGACATGGCTATATGCAAATCAGTCCGACCCTGTGCCTCATGGGAACAGTCCAGCCCGAACTGCCAAGCCATGTCTTCCCAGGACCGGAAACAAGCTTCCGAGAACCGGTTTCTGGCATTCCAGCCGTCTTCAGCCCGGCTTGCTCGAATCCAGTGGCAAAGTGAGCAAGGGACTCATGTCTGAGCATACCCTGCCACACTTATGGCGGCCAAAAGCGGTACAAAAAGGGGGGTGGTGATGGACGGAGCATCCGAATCAATCAAACACTCACACCCAGTCAAAAGATCTGGGTTTAATCCATCACCGTTCTTTAGCCCACTCTGCCACCCCAGTTCAGACATGGCTAAATGCAAATCAGTCTGACCCTGTGCCTCATGGGAACAGTCCAGCCCGAACTGCCAAGCCATGTCTTCCCTGGACCGGAAACAAGCTTCCGAGGACCGGTTTCTGACATTCCAGCCGTCTTCAGCCCAGCTTGCTTGGAACCAGTGGCAAAGTGAGCAAGGGACTCACGTCTGAGCATACCCTGTCACACTTATGGCAGCCAAAAGCGGTACAAAAGGGGGTGGTGATGGACGGAGCATCAGAATCAATCAAACACTCACACCCAGCCAAAAGATCTGGGTTTAATCCATCACCGTTCTTTCACCCACTCTGCCTGCCCAGTTCAGACATGGCTATATGCAAATCAGTCTGACCCTGTGCCTCATGGGAACAGTCCAGCCCGAACTGCCAAGCCATGTCTTCCCTGGACCGGAAACAAGCTTCCGAGGACCGGTTTCTGGCATTCCAGCCGTCTTCAGCCCGGCTTGCTTGAATCTATTGGCAAAGTGAGCAAGGAACTCACTTCTGAGCATACCCTGCCACACTTATGGCGGCCAAAAGCGGTACAAAAAGGGGGGTGGTGATGGACGGAGCATCCGAATCAATCAAACAGTCACACGCAGTCAAAAGATCTGGGTTTAATCCATCACCGTTCTTTAGCCCACTCTGCCACCCCAGTTTAGACATGGCTATATGCAAATCAGTCTGACCCTGTGCCTCATGGGAACAGTCCAGCCTGAACTGCCAAGCCATGTCTTCCCTGGACCGGAAACAGACTTCTGAGGACCGGTTTCTGGCATTCCAGCCGTCTTCAGCCCGGCTTGCTTGATTCCAGTGGCAAAGTGAGCAAGGCACTCACGTCTGACCATACCCTGCCACACTAATGGTGGCCAAAAGCTGTACAAAAGGGGGTAGTGATGGACGGAGCATCCGAATCAATCAAACACTCACACCCAGTCAAAAGATCTGGGTTTAATCCATCACCGTTCTTTAGCCCACTCTGCCACCCCAGTTCAGACATGGCTATATGCAAATCAGTCCGACCCTGTGCCTCATGGGAACAGTCCAGCCCGAACTGCCAAGCCATGTCTTTCCAGGACCGGAAACAAGCTTCCGAGAACCGGTTTCTGGCATTCCAGCCGTCTTCAGCCCGGCTTGCTCGAATCCAGTGGCAAAGTGAGCAAGGGACTCATGTCTGAGCATACCCTGCCACACTTATGGCGGCCAAAAGCGGTACAAAAAGGGGGGTGGTGATGGACGGAGCATCCGAATCAATCAAACACTCACACCCAGTCAAAAGATCTGGGTTTAATCCATCACCGTTCTTTAGCCCACTCTGCCACCCCAGTTCAGACATGGCTAAATGCAAATCAGTCTGACCCTGTGCCTCATGGGAACAGTCCAGCCCGAACTGCCAAGCCATGTCTTCCCTGGACCGGAAACAAGCTTCCGAGGACCGGTTTCTGACATTCCAGCCGTCTTCAGCCCGGCTTGCTTGGAACCAGTGGCAAAGTGAGTAAGGGACTCACGTCTGAGCATACCCTGTCACACTTATGGCAGCCAAAAGCGGTACAAAAGGGGGTGGTGATGGACGGAGCATCAGAATCAATCAAACACTCACACCCAGCCAAAAGATCTGGGTTTAATCCATCACCGTTCTTTCACCCACTCTGCCTGCCCAGTTCAGACATGGCTATATGCAAATCAGTCTGACCCTGTGCCTCATGGGAACAGTCCAGCCCGAACTGCCAAGCCATGTCTTCCCTGGACCGGAAACAAGCTTCCGAGGACCGGTTTCTGGCATTCCAGCCGTCTTCAGCCCGGCTTGCTTGAATCTATTGGCAAAGTGAGCAAGGAACTCACTTCTGAGCATACCCTGCCACACTTATGGCGGCCAAAAGCGGTACAACAAGGGGGGTGGTGATGGACAGAGCATCCGAATCAATCAAACAGTCACACGCAGTCAAAAGATCTGGGTTTAATCCATCACCGTTCTTTAGCCCACTCTGCCACCCCAGTACAGACATGGCTATATGCAAATCAGTCTGACCCTGTGCCTCATGGGAACAGTCCAGCCCGAACTGCCAAGCCATGTCTTCCCTGGACCGGAAACACGCTTCCGAGGACCGGTTTCTGGCATTCCAGCCGTCTTCAGCCCGGCTTGCTTCAATCCAGTGGCAAAGTGAGCAAGGGACTCACGTCTGAGCATACCCTGCCACACTAATGGCGGCCAAAAGCTGTACAAAAGGGGGTGGTGATGGACGGAGCATCCGAATCAATCAAACAGTCACACGCAGTCAAAAGATCTGGGTTTAATCCATCACCGTTCTTTAGCCCACTCTGCCACCCCAGTTTAGACATGGCTATATGCAAATCAGTCTGACCCTGTGCCTCATGGGAACAGTCCAGCCTGAACTGCCAAGCCATGTCTTCCCTGGACCGGAAACAGACTTCTGAGGACCGGTTTCTGGCATTCCAGCCGTCTTCAGCCCGGCTTGCTTGATTCCAGTGGCAAAGTGAGCAAGGCACTCACGTCTGACCATACCCTGCCACACTAATGGCGGCCAAAAGCTGTACAAAAGGGGGTAGTGATGGACGGAGCATCCGAATCAATCAAACACTCACACCCAGTCAAAAGATCTGGGTTTAATCCATCACCGCTCTTTAGCCCACTCTGCCACCCCAGTTCAGACATTGCTATATGCAAATCAGTCCGACCCTGTGCCTCATGGGAACAGTCCAGCCCGAACTGCCAAGCCATGTCTTCCCAGGACCGGAAACAAGCTTCCGAGAACCGGTTTCTGGCATTCCAGCCGTCTTCAGCCCGGCTTGCTCGAATCCTGTGGCAAAGTGAGCAAGGGACTCACGTCTGAGCATACCCTGCCACACTTATGGCGGCCAAAAGCGGTACAAAAAGGGGGGTGGTGATGGACGGAGCATCCGAATCAATCAAACACTCACACCCAGTCAAAAGATCTGGGTTTAATCCATCACCGTTCTTTAGCCCACTCTGCCACCCCAGTTCAGACATGGCTAAATGCAAATCAGCCTGACCCTGTGCCTCATGGGAACAGTCCAGCCTGAACTGCCAAGCCATGTCTTCCCTGGACCGGAAACAACCTTCCGAGGACCGGTTTCTGGCATTCCAGCCGTCTTCAGCCCGGCTTGCTTGAATCCAGTGGCAAAGTGAGCAAGGGACTCACGTCTGTGCATACCCTGCCACACTTATGGTGGCCAAAAGGGGTACAAAAAGGGGTGGTGATGGACGGAGCATCCGAATCAATCAAATACTCACACCCAGTCAAACGATCTGGGTTTAATCCATCACCGTTCTTTAGCCCAACCTGCCACCCCAGTTCAGACATGGCTATATGCAAACCAGTCTGACCCTGTGCCTCATGGGAACAGTCCAGCCCGAACTGCCAAGCCATGTCTTCCCTGGACCGGAAACAAGCTTCCGAGGACCGGTTTCTGGCATTCCAGCCGTCTTCAGCTCGGCTTGCTTGAATCCAGTGGCAAAGTGAGCAAGGGACTCATGTCTGAGCATACCCTGCCACACTTATGGCAGCCAAAAGCTGTACAAAAGGGGGTGGTGATGGACGGAGCATCCGAATCAATCAAACACTCACACCCAGTCAAAAGATCTGGGTTTAATCCATCACCGTTCTTTAGCCCACTCTGCCACACCAGTTCAGACATGGCTATATGCAAATCAGTCCAACCCTGTGCCTCATGGGAACAGTCCAGCCCAAACTGCCAAGCCATGTCTTCCCGGGACCGGAAACAAGCTTCCGAGGACCGGTTTCTGGCATTCAGGCCGTCTTCAGCCCGGCTTGCTTGAATCCAGTGGCAAAGTCAGCAAGGGACTCACGTCTGAGCATACCCTGCCACACTTATGGCGCCCAAAAGCGGTACAAAAAGGGGGGTGGTGATGGACGGAGCATCCAAATCAATCAAACACTCACACGCAGTCAAAAGATCTGGGTTTAATCCATCACCGTTCTTAGCCCACTCTGCCACCCCAGTTCAGACATGGCTATATGCAAATCAGTCTGACCCTGTGCCTCATGGGAACAGTCCAGCCCGAACTGCCAAGCCATGTCTTCCCTGGACCGGAAACATGCTTCCGAGGACCGGTTTCTGACATTCCAGCCGTCTTCAGCCCGGCTTGCTTGGAACCAGTGGCAAAGTGAGCAAGGGACTCACGTCTGAGTATACCCTGTCACACTTATGGCGGCCAAAAGCGGTACAAAAGGGGGTGGTGATGGACGGAGCATCAGAATCAATCAAACACTCACACCCAGCCAAAAGATCTGGGTTTAATCCATCACCGTTCTTTAGCCCACTCTGCCACCCCAGTTCAGACATGGCTATATGCAAATCAGTCTGACCCTGTGCCTCATGGGAAGAGTCCAGCCCAAACTGCCAAGCCATGTCTTCCCTGGACCGGAAAAAAGCTTCCGAGGACCGGTTTCTGGCATTCCAGCCATCTTCAGCCCGGCTTGCTTGAATCCAGTGGCAAAGTGAGCAAGGGACTCACGTCTGAGCATACCCTGCCACACTTATGGTGGCCAAAAGCGGTACAAAAGGGGGTGGTGATGGACGGAGCATCCGAATCAATCAAACACTCACACCCAGTCAAAAGATCTGGGTTTAATCCATCACCGTTCTTTAGCCCACTCTGCCACCCCAGTTCAGACATGGCTATATGCAAATCAGTCCGACCCTGTGCCTCATGGGAACAGTCCAGCCCGAACTGCCAAGCCATGTCTTCCCAGGACCGGAAACAAGCTTCCGAGAACCGGTTTCTGGCATTCCAGCCGTCTTCAGCCCGGCTTGCTCGAATCCAGTGGCAAAGTGAGCAAAGGACTCATGTCTGAGCATACCCTGCCACACTTATGGCGGCCAAAAGCGGTACAAAAAGGGGGGTGGTGATGGACGGAGCATCCGAATCAATCAAACACTCACACCCAGTCAAAAGATCTGGGTTTAATCCATCACCGTTCTTTAGCCCACTCTGCCACCCCAGTTCAGACATGGCTAAATGCAAATCAGTCTGACCCTGTGCCTCATGGGAACAGTCCAGCCCGAACTGCCAAGCCATGTCTTCCCTGGACCGGAAACAAGCTTCCGAGGACCGGTTTCTGACATTCCAGCCGTCTTCAGCCCAGCTTGCTTGGAACCAGTGGCAAAGTGAGCAAGGGACTCACGTCTGAGCATACCCTGTCACACTTATAGCAGCCAAAAGCGGTACAAAAGGGGGTGGTGATGGACGGAGCATCAGAATCAATCAAACACTCACACCCAGCCAAAAGATCTGGGTTTAATCCATCACCGTTCTTTCACCCACTCTGCCTGCCCAGTTCAGACATGGCTATATGCAAATCAGTCTGACCCTGTGCCTCATGGGAACAGTCCAGCCCGAACTGCCAAGCCATGTCTTCCCTGGACCGGAAACAAGCTTCCGAGGACCGGTTTCTGGCATTCCAGCCGTCTTCAGCCCGGCTTGCTTGAATCTATTGGCAAAGTGAGCAAGGAACTCACTTCTGAGCATACCCTGCCACACTTATGGCGGCCAAAAGCGGTACAAAAAGGGGGGTGGTGATGGACGGAGCATCCGAATCAATCAAACAGTCACACGCAGTCAAAAGATCTGGGTTTAATCCATCACCGTTCTTTAGCCCACTCTGCCACCCCAGTTTAGACATGGCTATATGCAAATCAGTCTGACCCTGTGCCTCATGGGAACAGTCCAGCCTGAACTGCCAAGCCATGTCTTCCCTGGACCGGAAACAGACTTCTGAGGACCGGTTTCTGGCATTCCAGCCGTCTTCAGCCCGGCTTGCTTGATTCCAGTGGCAAAGTGAGCAAGGCACTCACGTCTGACCATACCCTGCCACACTAATGGTGGCCAAAAGCTGTACAAAAGGGGGTAGTGATGGACGGAGCATCCGAATCAATCAAACACTCACACCCAGTCAAAAGATCTGGGTTTAATCCATCACCGCTCTTTAGCCCACTCTGCCACCCCAGTTCAGACATGGCTATATGCAAATCAGTCCGACCCTGTGCCTCATGGGAACAGTCCAGCCCGAACTGCCAAGCCATGTCTTCCCAGGACCGGAAACAAGCTTCCGAGAACCGGTTTCTGGCATTCCAGCCGTCTTCAGCCCGGCTTGCTCGAATCCTGTGGCAAAGTGAGCAAGGGACTCACGTCTGAGCATACCCTGCCACACTTGTGGCGGCCAAAAGCGGTACAAAAAGGGGGGTGGTGATGGACGGAGCATCCGAATCAATCAAACACTCACACCCAGTCAAAAGATCTGGGTTTAATCCATCACCGTTCTTTAGCCCACTCTGCCACCCCAGTTCAGACATGGCTAAATGCAAATCAGCCTGACCCTGTGCCTCATGGGAACAGTCCAGCCTGAACTGCCAAGCCATGTCTTCCCTGGACCGGAAACAAGCTTCCGAGGACCGGTTTCTGGCATTCCAGCCGTCTTCAGCTCGGCTTGCTTGAATCCAGTGGCAAAGTGAGCAAGGGACTCATGTCTGAGCATACCCTGCCACACTTATGGCGGCCAAAAGCTGTACAAAAGGGGGTGGTGATGGACGGAGCATCCGAATCAATCAAACACTCACACCCAGTCAAAAGATCTGGGCTTAATCCATCACCGTTCTTTAGCCCACTCTGCCACCCCAGTTCAGACATGGCTATATGCAAATCAGTCCAACCCTGTGCCTCATGGGAACAGTCCAGCCCAAACTGCCAAGCCATGTCTTCCCGGGACCGGAAACAAGCTTCCGAGGACCGGTTTCTGGCATTCAGGCCGTCTTCAGCCCGGCTTGCTTGAATCCAGTGGCAAAGTGAGCAAGGGACTCACGTCTGAGCATACCCTGCCACACTTATGGCGCCCAAAAGCGGTACAAAAAGGGGGGTGGTGATGGACGGAGCATCCGAATCAATCAAACACTCACACGCAGTCAAAAGATCTGGGTTTAATCCATCACCGTTCTTAGCCCACTCTGCCACCCCAGTTCAGACATGGCTATATGCAAATCAGTCTGACCCTGTGCCTCATGGGAACAGTCCAGCCCGAACTGCCAAGCCATGTCTTCCCTGGACCGGAAACATGCTTCCGAGGACCGGTTTCTGACATTCCAGCCGTCTTCAGCCCGGCTTGCTTGGAACCAGTGGCAAAGTGAGCAAGGGACTCACGTCTGAGTATACCCTGTCACACTTATGGCGGCCAAAAGCGGTACAAAAGGGGGTGGTGATGGACGGAGCATCAGAATCAATCAAACACTCACACCCAGCCAAAAGATCTGGGTTTAATCCATCACCGTTCTTTAGCCCACTCTGCCACCCCAGTTCAGACATGGCTATATGCAAATCAGTCTGACCCTGTGCCTCATGGGAAGAGTCCAGCCCAAACTGCCAAGCCATGTCTTCCCTGGACCGGAAACAAGCTTCCGAGGACCGGTTTCTGGCATTCCAGCCATCTTCAGCCCGGCTTGCTTGAATCCAGTGGCAAAGTGAGCAAGGGACTCACGTCTGAGCATACCCTGCCACACTTATGGCAGCCAAAAGCGGTACAAAAGGGGGTGGTGATGGACGGAGCATCCGAATCAATCAAACACTCACACCCAGTCAAAACATCTGGGTTTAATCCATCACCGTTCTTTAGCCCACTCTGCCACCCCAGTTCAGACATGGTTATATGCAAATCAGTCTGACCCTGTGCCTCATGGGAACAGTCCAGTCCGAACTGCCAAGCCATGTCTTCCCTGGTCCGGAAACAAGCTTCCGAGGACCGGTTTCTGGCATTCCAGCCGTCTTCAGCCCGGCTTGCTTGAATCCAGTGGCAAAGTGAGCAAGGGACTCACGTCTGAGCATACCCTGCCACACTTATGGTGGCCAAAAGCGGTACAAAAGGGGGTGGTGATGGACGGAGCATCCGAATCAATCAAACACTCACACCCAGTCAAAAGATCTGGGTTTAATCCATCACCGTTCTTTAGCCCACTCTGCCACCCCAGTTCAGACATGGCTATATGCAAATCAGTCCGACCCTGTGCCTCATGGGAACAGTCCAGCCCGAACTGCCAAGCCATGTCTTCCCAGGACCGGAAACAAGCTTCCGAGAACCGGTTTCTGGCATTCCAGCCGTCTTCAGCCCGGCTTGCTCGAATCCAGTGGCAAAGTGAGCAAGGGACTCACGTCTGAGCATACCCTGCCACACTTATGGCGGCCAAAAGCGGTACAAAAAGGGGGGTGGTGATGGACGGAGCATCCGAATCAATCAAACACTCACACCCAGTCAAAAGATCTGGGTTTAATCCATCACCGTTCTTTAGCCCACTCTGCCACCCCAGTTCAGACATGGCTAAATGCAAATCAGTCTGACCCTGTGCCTCATGGGAACAGTCCAGCCCGAACTGCCAAGCCATGTCTTCCCTGGACCGGAAACAAGCTTCCGAGGACCGGTTTCTGACATTCCAGCCGTCTTCAGCCCGGCTTGCTTGGAACCAGTGGCAAAGTGAGCAAGGGACTCACGTCTGAGCATACCCTGTCACACTTATGGCAGCCAAAAGCGGTACAAAAGGGGGTGGTGATGGACGGAGCATCAGAATCAATCAAACACTCACACCCAGCCAAAAGATCTGGGTTTAATCCATCACCGTTCTTTCACCCACTCTGCCTGCCCAGTTCAGACATGGCTATATGCAAATCAGTCTGACCCTGTGCCTCATGGGAACAGTCCAGCCCGAACTGCCAAGCCATGTCTTCCCTGGACCGGAAACAAGCTTCCGAGGACCGGTTTCTGGCATTCCAGCCGTCTTCAGCCCGGCTTGCTTGAATCTATTGGCAAAGTGAGCAAGGAACTCACTTCTGAGCATACCCTGCCACACTTATGGCGGCCAAAAGCGGTACAAAAAGGGGGGTGGTGATGGACGGAGCATCCGAATCAATCAAACACTCACACGCAGTCAAAAGATCTGGGTTTAAACCATCACCGTTCTTTAGCCCACTCTGCCACCCCAGTACAGACATGGCTATATGCAAATCAGTCTGACCCTGTGCCTCATGGGAACAGTCCAGCCCGAACTGCCAAGCCATGTCTTCCCTGGACCGGAAACGCGCTTCCGAGGACCGGTTTCTGGCATTCCAGCCGTCTTCAGCCCGGCTTGCTTGAATCCAGTGGCAAAGTGAGCAAGGGACTCACGTCTGAGCATACCCTGCCACACTAATGGCGGCCAAAAGCTGTACAAAAGGGGGTGGTGATGGACGGAGCATCCGAATCAATCAAACACTCACACCCAGTCAAAAGATCTGGGTTTAATCCATCACCGTTCTCTGGCTCACTCTGCTATCCCAGTTCAGACATGGCTATTTGCAAATCAGCTTGACCCTGTGCCTCATGGGAACAGTCCAGCCCGAACTGCCAAGCCATGTCTTCCCTGGACCAGAAACAAGCTTCCGAGGACCGGTTTCTGGCATTCCAGCCGTCTTCAGCCCGGCTTGCTTGAATCCAGTGGCAAAGTGAGCAAGGGACTCACGTCTGAGCATACCCTGCCACACTGATGGCGGCCAAAAGCGGTACAAAAGGAGGTGGTGATGGACGAAGCATCTGAACCAATCAAACACTCACACCCAGTCAAAAGATCTGGGTTTAATCCATCACCGTTCTTTAGCCCACTCTGCCACCCCAGTTCAGACATGGCTATATGCAAATCAGTCTGACCCTGTGCCTCATGAGAACAGTCCAGCCCGAACTGCCAAGCCATGTCTTACCGGGACCGGAAACAAGCTTCCGAGGACCGGTTTCTGGCATTCCAGCCGTCTTCAGCCCGGCTTGCTTGATTCTATTGGCAAAGTGAGCAAGGGACTCACGTCTGAGCATACCCTGCCACACTTATGGCGGCCAAAAGCGGTACAAAAAGGGGGGTGGTGATGGACGGAGCATCCGAATCAATCAAACAGTCACACGCAGTCAAAAGATCTGGGTTTAATCCATCACCGTTCTTTAGCCCACTCTGCCACCCCAGTTTAGACATGGCTATATGCAAATCAGTCTGACCCTGTGCCTCATGGGAACAGTCCAGCCTGAACTGCCAAGCCATGTCTTCCCTGGACCGGAAACAGACTTCCGAGGACCGGTTTCTGGCATTCCAGCCGTCTTCAGCCCGGCTTGCTTGATTCCAGTGGCAAAGTGAGCAAGGCACTCACGTCTGACCATACCCTGCCACACTAATGGCGGCCAAAAGCTGTACAAAAGGGGGTAGTGATGGACGGAGCATCCGAATCAATCAAACACTCACACCCAGTCAAAAGATCTGGGTTTAATCCATCACCGCTCTTTAGCCCACTCTGCCACCCCAGTTCAGACATGGCTATATGCAAATCAGTCCGACCCTGTGCCTCATGGGAACAGTCCAGCCCGAACTGCCAAGCCATGTCTTCCCAGGACCGGAAACAAGCTTCCGAGAACCGGTTTCTGGCATTCCAGCCGTCTTCAGCCCGGCTTGCTCGAATCCAGTGGCAAAGTGAGCAAGGGACTCACGTCTGAGCATACCCTGCCACACTTATGGCGGCCAAAAGCGGTACAAAAAGGGGGGTGGTGATGGACGGAGCATCCGAATCAATCAAACACTCACACCCAGTCAAAAGATCTGGGTTTAATCCATCACCGTTCTTTAGCCCACTCTGCCACCCCAGTTCAGACATGGCTAAATGCAAATCAGCCTGACCCTGTGCCTCATGGGAACAGTCCAGCCTGAACTGCCAAGCCATGTCTTCCCTGGACCGGAAACAAGCTTCCGAGGACCGGTTTCTGGCATTCCAGCCGTCTTCAGCCCGGCTTGCTTGAATCCAGTGGCAAAGTGAGCAAGGGACTCACGTCTGTGCATACCCTGCCACACTTATGGTGGCCAAAAGGGGTACAAAAAGGGGTGGTGATGGACGGAGCATCCGAATCAATCAAATACTCACACCCAGTCAAACGATCTGGGTTTAATCCATCACCGTTCTTTAGCCCAACCTGCCACCCCAGTTCAGACATGGCTATATGCAAACCAGTCTGACCCTGTGCCTCATGGGAACAGTCCAGCCCGAACTGCCAAGCCATGTCTTCCCTGGACCGGAAACAAGCTTCCGAGGACCGGTTTCTGGCATTCCAGCCGTCTTCAGCTCGGCTTGCTTGAATCCAGTGGCAAAGTGAGCAAGGGACTCACGTCTGAGCATACCCTGCCACACTTATGGCGGCCAAAAGCTGTACAAAAGGGGGTGGTGATGGACGGAGCATCCGAATCAATCAAACACTCACACCCAGTCAAAAGATCTGGGTTTAATCCATCACCGTTCTTTAGCCCACTCTGCCACCCCAGTTCAGACATGGCTATATGCAAATCAGTCCAACCCTGTGCCTCATGGGAACAGTCCAGCCCGAACTGCCAAGCCATGTCTTCCCGGGACCGGAAACAAGCTTCCGAGGACCGGTTTCTGGCATTCAGGCCGTCTTCAGCCCGGCTTGCTTGAATCCAGTGGCAAAGTGAGCAAGGGACTCACGTCTGAGCATACCCTGCCACACTTATGGCGCCCAAAAGCGGTACAAAAAGGGGGGTGGTGATGGACGGAGCATCCGAATCAATCAAACACTCACACGCAGTCAAAAGATCTGGGTTTAATCCATCACCGTTCTTAGCCCACTCTGCCACCCCAGTTCAGACATGGCTATATGCAAATCAGTCTGACCCTGTGCCTCATGGGAACAGTCCAGCCCGAACTGCCAAGCCATGTCTTCCCTGGACCGGAAACATGCTTCCGAGGACCGGTTTCTGACATTCCAGCCGTCTTCAGCCCGGCTTGCTTGGAACCAGTGGCAAAGTGAGCAAGGGACTCATGTCTGAGTATACCCTGTCACACTTATGGCGGCCAAAAGCGGTACAAAAGGGGGTGGTGATGGACGGAGCATCAGAATCAATCAAACACTCACACCCAGCCAAAAGATCTGGGTTTAATCCATCACCGTTCTTTAGCCCACTCTGCCACCCCAGTTCAGACATGGCTATATGCAAATCAGTCTGACCCTGTGCCTCATGGGAAGAGTCCAGCCCAAACTGCCAAGCCATGTCTTCCCTGGACCGGAAACAAGTTTCTGAGGACCGGTTTCTGGCATTCCAGCCGTCTTCAGCCCGGCTTGCTTGAATCCTGTGGCAAAGTGAGCAAGGGACTCACGTCTGAGCATACCCTGCCACACTTATGGCGGCCAAAAGCGGTACAAAAGGGGGTGGTGATGGACGGAGCATCCGAATCAATCAAACACTCACACCCAGTCAAAAGATCTGGGTTTAATCCATCACCGTTCTTTAGCCCACTCTGCCACCCCAGTTCAGACATGGCTATATGCAAATCAGTCTGACCCTGTGACTCATGGGAACAGTCCAGCCCGACTTGCCAAGCCATGTCTTCCCTGGACCGGAAACAAGCTTCCGAGGACCGGTTTCTGGCATTCCAGCCGTCTTCAGCCCGGCTTGCTTGAATCCAGTGGCAAAGTGAGCAAGGGACTCACGTCTGAGCATACCCTGCCACACTAATGGCGGCCAAAAGCTGTACAAAAGGGGGTGGTGATGGACGGAGCATCCGAATCAATCAAACAGTCACACGCAGTCAAAAGATCTGGGTTTAATCCATCACCGTTCTTTAGCCCACTCTGCCACCCCAGTTTAGACATGGCTATATGCAAATCAGTCTGACCCTGTGCCTCATGGGAACAGTCCAGCCTGAACTGCCAAGCCATGTCTTCCCTGGACCGGAAACAGACTTCTGAGGACCGGTTTCTGGCATTCCAGCCGTCTTCAGCCCGGCTTGCTTGATTCCAGTGGCAAAGTGAGCAAGGCACTCACGTCTGACCATACCCTGCCACACTAATGGCGGCCAAAAGCTGTACAAAAGGGGGTAGTGATGGACGGAGCATCCGAATCAATCAAACACTCACACCCAGTCAAAAGATCTGGGTTTAATCCATCACCGCTCTTTAGCCCACTCTGCCACCCCAGTTCAGACATTGCTATATGCAAATCAGTCCGACCCTGTGCCTCATGGGAACAGTCCAGCCCGAACTGCCAAGCCATGTCTTCCCAGGACCGGAAACAAGCTTCCGAGAACCGGTTTCTGGCATTCCAGCCGTCTTCAGCCCGGCTTGCTCGAATCCTGTGGCAAAGTGAGCAAGGGACTCACGTCTGAGCATACCCTGCCACACTTATGGCGGCCAAAAGCGGTACAAAAAGGGGGGTGGTGATGGACGGAGCATCCGAATCAATCAAACACTCACACCCAGTCAAAAGATCTGGGTTTAATCCATCACCGTTCTTTAGCCCACTCTGCCACCCCAGTTCAGACATGGCTAAATGCAAATCAGCCTGACCCTGTGCCTCATGGGAACAGTCCAGCCTGAACTGCCAAGCCATGTCTTCCCTGGACCGGAAACAACCTTCCGAGGACCGGTTTCTGGCATTCCAGCCGTCTTCAGCCCGGCTTGCTTGAATCCAGTGGCAAAGTGAGCAAGGGACTCACGTCTGTGCATACCCTGCCACACTTATGGTGGCCAAAAGGGGTACAAAAAGGGGTGGTGATGGACGGAGCATCCGAATCAATCAAATACTCACACCCAGTCAAACGATCTGGGTTTAATCCATCACCGTTCTTTAGCCCAACCTGCCACCCCAGTTCAGACATGGCTATATGCAAACCAGTCTGACCCTGTGCCTCATGGGAACAGTCCAGCCCGAACTGCCAAGCCATGTCTTCCCTGGACCGGAAACAAGCTTCCGAGGACCGGTTTCTCGCATTCCAGCCGTCTTCAGCTCGGCTTGCTTGAATCCAGTGGCAAAGTGAGCAAGGGACTCATGTCTGAGCATACCCTGCCACACTTATGGCAGCCAAAAGCTGTACAAAAGGGGGTGGTGATGGACGGAGCATCCAAATCAATCAAACACTCACACCCAGTCAAAAGATCTGGGTTTAATCCATCACCGTTCTTTAGCCCACTCTGCCACACCAGTTCAGACATGGCTATATGCAAATCAGTCCAACCCTGTGCCTCATGGGAACAGTCCAGCCCAAACTGCCAAGCCATGTCTTCCCGGGACCGGAAACAAGCTTCCGAGGACCGGTTTCTGGCATTCAGGCCGTCTTCAGCCCGGCTTGCTTGAATCCAGTGGCAAAGTCAGCAAGGGACTCACGTCTGAGCATACCCTGCCACACTTATGGCGCCCAAAAGCGGTACAAAAAGGGGGGTGGTGATGGACGGAGCATCCGAATCAATCAAACACTCACACGCAGTCAAAAGATCTGGGTTTAATCCATCACCGTTCTTAGCCCACTCTGCCACCCCAGTTCAGACATGGCTATATGCAAATCAGTCTGACCCTGTGCCTCATGGGAACAGTCCAGCCCGAACTGCCAAGCCATGTCTTCCCTGGACCGGAAACATGCTTCCGAGGACCGGTTTCTGACATTCCAGCCGTCTTCAGCCCGGCTTGCTTGGAACCAGTGGCAAAGTGAGCAAGGGACTCACGTCTGAGTATACCCTGTCACACTTATGGCGGCCAAAAGCGGTACAAAAGGGGGTGGTGATGGACGGAGCATCAGAATCAATCAAACACTCACACCCAGCCAAAAGATCTGGGTTTAATCCATCACCGTTCTTTAGCCCACTCTGCCACCCCAGTTCAGACATGGCTATATGCAAATCAGTCTGACCCTGTGCCTCATGGGAAGAGTCCAGCCCAAACTGCCAAGCCATGTCTTCCCTGGACCGGAAACAAGCTTCCGAGGACCGGTTTCTGGCATTCCAGCCATCTTCAGCCCGGCTTGCTTGAATCCAGTGGCAAAGTGAGCAAGGGACTCACGTCTGAGCATACCCTGCCACACTTATGGTGGCCAAAAGCGGTACAAAAGGGGGTGGTGATGGACGGAGCATCCGAATCAATCAAACACTCACACCCAGTCAAAAGATCTGGGTTTAATCCATCACCGTTCTTTAGCCCACTCTGCCACCCCAGTTCAGACATGGCTATATGCAAATCAGTCCGACCCTGTGCCTCATGGGAACAGTCCAGCCCGAACTGCCAAGCCATGTCTTCCCAGGACCGGAAACAAGCTTCCGAGAACCGGTTTCTGGCATTCCAGCCGTCTTCAGCCCGGCTTGCTCGAATCCAGTGGCAAAGTGAGCAAGGGACTCATGTCTGAGCATACCCTGCCACACTTATGGCGGCCAAAAGCGGTACAAAAAGGGGGGTGGTGATGGACGGAGCATCCGAATCAATCAAACACTCACACCCAGTCAAAAGATCTGGGTTTAATCCATCACCGTTCTTTAGCCCACTCTGCCACCCCAGTTCAGACATGGCTAAATGCAAATCAGTCTGACCCTGTGCCTCATGGGAACAGTCCAGCCCGAACTGCCAAGCCATGTCTTCCCTGGACCGGAAACAAGCTTCCGAGGACCGGTTTCTGACATTCCAGCCGTCTTCAGCCCGGCTTGCTTGGAACCAGTGGCAAAGTGAGCAAGGGACTCACGTCTGAGCATACCCTGTCACACTTATGGCAGCCAAAAGCGGTACAAAAGGGGGTGGTGATGGACGGAGCATCAGAATCAATCAAACACTCACACCCAGCCAAAAGATCTGGGTTTAATCCATCACCGTTCTTTCACCCACTCTGCCTGCCCAGTTCAGACATGGCTATATGCAAATCAGTCTGACCCTGTGCCTCATGGGAACAGTCCAGCCCGAACTGCCAAGCCATGTCTTCCCTGGACCGGAAACAAGCTTCCGAGGACCGGTTTCTGGCATTCCAGCCGTCTTCAGCCCGGCTTGCTTGAATCTATTGGCAAAGTGAGCAAGGAACTCACTTCTGAGCATACCCTGCCACACTTATGGCGGCCAAAAGCCGTACAAAAAGGGGGGTGGTGATGGACGGAGCATCCGAATCAATCAAACAGTCACACGCAGTCAAAAGATCTGGGTTTAATCCATCACCGTTCTTTAGCCCACTCTGCCACCCCAGTTTAGACATGGCTATATGCAAATCAGTCTGACCCTGTGCCTCATGGGAACAGTCCAGCCTGAACTGCCAAGCCATGTCTTCCCTGGACCGGAAACAGACTTCTGAGGACCGGTTTCTGGCATTCCAGCCGTCTTCAGCCCGGCTTGCTTGATTCCAGTGGCAAAGTGAGCAAGGCACTCACGTCTGACCATACCCTGCCACACTAATGGCGGCCAAAAGCTGTACAAAAGGGGGTAGTGATGGACGGAGCATCCGAATCAATCAAACACTCACACCCAGTCAAAAGATCTGGGTTTAATCCATCACCGCTCTTTAGCCCACTCTGCCACCCCAGTTCAGACATGGCTATATGCAAATCAGTCCGACCCTGTGCCTCATGGGAACAGTCCAGCCCGAACTGCCAAGCCATGTCTTCCCAGGACCGGAAACAAGCTTCCGAGAACCGGTTTCTGGCATTCCAGCCGTCTTCAGCCCGGCTTGCTCGAATCCTGTGGCAAAGTGAGCAAGGGACTCACGTCTGAGCATACCCTGCCACACTTGTGGCGGCCAAAAGCGGTACAAAAAGGGGGTGGTGATGGACGGAGCATCCGAATCAATCAAACACTCACACCCAGTCAAAAGATCTGGGTTTAATCCATCACCGTTCTTTAGCCCACTCTGCCACCCCAGTTCAGACATGGCTAAATGCAAATCAGCCTGACCCTGTGCCTCATGGGAACAGTCCAGCCTGAACTGCCAAGCCATGTCTTCCCTGGACCGGAAACAAGCTTCCGAGGACCGGTTTCTGGCATTCCAGCCGTCTTCAGCTCGGCTTGCTTGAATCCAGTGGCAAAGTGAGCAAGGGACTCATGTCTGAGCATACCCTGCCACACTTATGGCGGCCA
Organism: Lissotriton helveticus; assembly: GCF_964261635.1. NCBI lineage: Eukaryota > Metazoa > Chordata > Amphibia > Caudata > Salamandridae > Lissotriton > Lissotriton helveticus. The sequence goes on along the minus strand of NC_136067.1, from coordinate 1,211,172,321 downwards.
AAAGCTGTACAAAAGGGGGTGGTGATGGACGGAGCATCCGAATCAATCAAACACTCACACCCAGTCAAAAGATCTGGGTTTAATCCATCACCGTTCTTTAGCCCACTCTGCCACCCCAGTTCAGACATGGCTATATGCAAATCAGTCCAACCCTGTGCCTCATGGGAACAGTCCAGCCCAAACTGCCAAGCCATGTCTTCCCGGGACCGGAAACAAGCTTCCGAGGACCGGTTTCTGGCATTCAGGCCGTCTTCAGCCCGGCTTGCTTGAATCCAGTGGCAAAGTGAGCAAGGGACTCACGTCTGAGCATACCCTGCCACACTTATGGCGCCCAAAAGCGGTACAAAAAGGGGGGTGGTGATGGACGGAGCATCCGAATCAATCAAACACTCACACGCAGTCAAAAGATCTGGGTTTAATCCATCACCGTTCTTAGCCCACTCTGCCACCCCAGTTCAGACATGGCTATATGCAAATCAGTCTGACCCTGTGCCTCATGGGAACAGTCCAGCCCGAACTGCCAAGCCATGTCTTCCCTGGACCGGAAACATGCTTCCGAGGACCGGTTTCTGACATTCCAGCCGTCTTCAGCCCGGCTTGCTTGGAACCAGTGGCAAAGTGAGCAAGGGACTCACGTCTGAGTATACCCTGTCACACTTATGGCGGCCAAAAGCGGTACAAAAGGGGGTGGTGATGGACGGAGCATCAGAATCAATCAAACACTCACACCCAGCCAAAAGATCTGGGTTTAATCCATCACCGTTCTTTAGCCCACTCTGCCACCCCAGTTCAGACATGGCTATATGCAAATCAGTCTGACCCTGTGCCTCATGTGAAGAGTCCAGCCCAAACTGCCAAGCCATGTCTTCCCTGGACCGGAAACAAGCTTCCGAGGACCGGTTTCTGGCATTCCAGCCATCTTCAGCCCGGCTTGCTTGAATCCAGTGGCAAAGTGAGCAAGGGACTCACGTCTGAGCATACCCTGCCACACTTATGGCAGCCAAAAGCGGTACAAAAGGGGGTGGTGATGGACGGAGCATCCGAATCAATCAAACACTCACACCCAGTCAAAACATCTGGGTTTAATCCATCACCGTTCTTTAGCCCACTCTGCCACCCCAGTTCAGACATGGTTATATGCAAATCAGTCTGACCCTGTGCCTCATGGGAACAGTCCAGTCCGAACTGCCAAGCCATGTCTTCCCTGGTCCGGAAACAAGCTTCCGAGGACCGGTTTCTGGCATTCCAGCCGTCTTCAGCCCGGCTTGCTCGAATCCAGTGGCAAAGTGAGCAAGGGACTCACGTCTGAGCATACCCTGCCACACTTATGGTGGCCAAAAGCGGTACAAAAGGGGGTGGTGATGGACGGAGCATCCGAATCAATCAAACACTCACACCCAGTCAAAAGATCTGGGTTTAATCCATCACCGTTCTTTAGCCCACTCTGCCACCCCAGTTCAGACATGGCTATATGCAAATCAGTCCGACCCTGTGCCTCATGGGAACAGTCCAGCCCGAACTGCCAAGCCATGTCTTCCCAGGACCGGAAACAAGCTTCCGAGAACCGGTTTCTGGCATTCCAGCCGTCTTCAGCCCGGCTTGCTCGAATCCAGTGGCAAAGTGAGCAAGGGACTCACGTCTGAGCATACCCTGCCACACTTATGGCGGCCAAAAGCGGTACAAAAAGGGGGGTGGTGATGGACGGAGCATCCGAATCAATCAAACACTCACACCCAGTCAAAAGATCTGGGTTTAATCCATCACCGTTCTTTAGCCCACTCTGCCACCCCAGTTCAGACATGGCTAAATGCAAATCAGTCTGACCCTGTGCCTCATGGGAACAGTCCAGCCCGAACTGCCAAGCCATGTCTTCCCTGGACCGGAAACAAGCTTCCGAGGACCGGTTTCTGACATTCCAGCCGTCTTCAGCCCGGCTTGCTTGGAACCAGTGGCAAAGTGAGCAAGGGACTCACGTCTGAGCATACCCTGTCACACTTATGGCAGCCAAAAGCGGTACAAAAGGGGGTGGTGATGGACGGAGCATCAGAATCAATCAAACACTCACACCCAGCCAAAAGATCTGGGTTTAATCCATCACCGTTCTTTCACCCACTCTGCCTGCCCAGTTCAGACATGGCTATATGCAAATCAGTCTGACCCTGTGCCTCATGGGAACAGTCCAGCCCGAACTGCCAAGCCATGTCTTCCCTGGACCGGAAACAAGCTTCCGAGGACCGGTTTCTGGCATTCCAGCCGTCTTCAGCCCGGCTTGCTTGAATCTATTGGCAAAGTGAGCAAGGAACTCACTTCTGAGCATACCCTGCCACACTTATGGCGGCCAAAAGCGGTACAAAAAGGGGGGTGGTGATGGACGGAGCATCCAAATCAATCAAACACTCACACGCAGTCAAAAGATCTGGGTTTAAACCATCACCGTTCTTTAGCCCACTCTGCCACCCCAGTACAGACATGGCTATATGCAAATCAGTCTGACCCTGTGCCTCATGGGAACAGTCCAGCCCGAACTGCCAAGCCATGTCTTCCCTGGACCGGAAACACGCTTCCGAGGACCGGTTTCTGGCATTCCAGCCGTCTTCAGCCCGGCTTGCTTGAATCCAGTGGCAAAGTGAGCAAGGGACTCACGTCTGAGCATACCCTGCCACACTAATGGCGGCCAAAAGCTGTACAAAAGGGGGTGGTGATGGACGGAGCATCCGAATCAATCAAACACTCACACCCAGTCAAAAGATCTGGGTTTAATCCATCACCGTTCTCTAGCTCACTCTGCTATCCCAGTTCAGACATGGCTATTTGCAAATCAGCTTGACCCTGTGCCTCATGGGAACAGTCCAGCCCGAACTGCCAAGCCATGTCTTCCCTGGACCAGAAACAAGCTTCCGAGGACCGGTTTCTGGCATTCCAGCCGTCTTCAGCCCGGCTTGCTTGAATCCAGTGGCAAAGTGAGCAAGGGACTCACGTCTGAGCATACCCTGCCACACTGATGGCGGCCAAAAGCGGTACAAAAGGAGGTGGTGATGGACGAAGCATCTGAACCAATCAAACACTCACACCCAGTCAAAAGATCTGGGTTTAATCCATCACCGTTCTTTAGCCCACTCTGCCACCCCAGTTCAGACATGGCTATATGCAAATCAGTCTGACCCTGTGCCTCATGAGAACAGTCCAGCCCGAACTGCCAAGCCATGTCTTACCGGGACCGGAAACAAGCTTCCGAGGACCGGTTTCTGGCATTCCAGCCGTCTTCAGCCCGGCTTGCTTGATTCTATTGGCAAAGTGAGCAAGGGACTCACGTCTGAGCATACCCTGCCACACTTATGGCGGCCAAAAGCGGTACAAAAAGGGGGGTGGTGATGGACGGAGCATCCGAATCAATCAAACAGTCACACGCAGTCAAAAGATCTGGGTTTAATCCATCACCGTTCTTTAGCCCACTCTGCCACCCCAGTTTAGACATGGCTATATGCAAATCAGTCTGACCCTGTGCCTCATGGGAACAGTCCAGCCTGAACTGCCAAGCCATGTCTTCCCTGGACCGGAAACAGACTTCCGAGGACCGGTTTCTGGCATTCCAGCCGTCTTCAGCCCGGCTTGCTTGATTCCAGTGGCAAAGTGAGCAAGGCACTCACGTCTGACCATACCCTGCCACACTAATGGCGGCCAAAAGCTGTACAAAAGGGGGTAGTGATGGACGGAGCATCCGAATCAATCAAACACTCACACCCAGTCAAAAGATCTGGGTTTAATCCATCACCGCTCTTTAGCCCACTCTGCCACCCCAGTTCAGACATGGCTATATGCAAATCAGTCCGACCCTGTGCCTCATGGGAACAGTCCAGCCCGAACTGCCAAGCCATGTCTTCCCAGGACCGGAAACAAGCTTCCGAGAACCGGTTTCTGGCATTCCAGCCGTCTTCAGCCCGGCTTGCTCGAATCCAGTGGCAAAGTGAGCAAGGGACTCACGTCTGAGCATACCCTGCCACACTTATGGCGGCCAAAAGCGGTACAAAAAGGGGGGTGGTGATGGACGGAGCATCCGAATCAATCAAACACTCACACCCAGTCAAAAGATCTGGGTTTAATCCATCACCGTTCTTTAGCCCACTCTGCCACCCCAGTTCAGACATGGCTAAATGCAAATCAGCCTGACCCTGTGCCTCATGGGAACAGTCCAGCCTGAACTGCCAAGCCATGTCTTCCCTGGACCGGAAACAAGCTTCCGAGGACCGGTTTCTGGCATTCCAGCCGTCTTCAGCCCGGCTTGCTTGAATCCAGTGGCAAAGTGAGCAAGGGACTCACGTCTGTGCATACCCTGCCACACTTATGGTGGCCAAAAGGGGTACAAAAAGGGGTGGTGATGGACGGAGCATCCGAATCAATCAAATACTCACACCCAGTCAAACGATCTGGGTTTAATCCATCACCGTTCTTTAGCCCAACCTGCCACCCCAGTTCAGACATGGCTATATGCAAACCAGTCTGACCCTGTGCCTCATGGGAACAGTCCAGCCCGAACTGCCAAGCCATGTCTTCCCTGGACCGGAAACAAGCTTCTGAGGACCGGTTTCTGGCATTCCAGCCGTCTTCAGCTCGGCTTGCTTGAATCCAGTGGCAAAGTGAGCAAGGGACTCACGTCTGAGCATACCCTGCCACACTTATGGCGGCCAAAAGCTGTACAAAAGGGGGTGGTGATGGACGGAGCATCCGAATCAATCAAACACTCACACCCAGTCAAAAGATCTGGGTTTAATCCATCACCGTTCTTTAGCCCACTCTGCCACCCCAGTTCAGACATGGCTATATGCAAATCAGTCCAACCCTGTGCCTCATGGGAACAGTCCAGCCCGAACTGCCAAGCCATGTCTTCCCGGGACCGGAAACAAGCTTCCGAGGACCGGTTTCTGGCATTCAGGCCGTCTTCAGCCCGGCTTGCTTAAATCCAGTGGCAAAGTGAGCAAGGGACTCACGTCTGAGCATACCCTGCCACACTTATGGCGCCCAAAAGCGGTACAAAAAGGGGGGTGGTGATGGACGGAGCATCCGAATCAATCAAACACTCACACGCAGTCAAAAGATCTGGGTTTAATCCATCACCGTTCAAAGCCCACTCTGCCACCCCAGTTCAGACATGGCTATATGCAAATCAGTCTGACCCTGTGCCTCATGGGAACAGTCCAGCCCGAACTGCCAAGCCATGTCTTCCCTGGACCGGAAACATGCTTCCGAGGACCGGTTTCTGACATTCCAGCCGTCTTCAGCCCGGCTTGCTTGGAACCAGTGGCAAAGTGAGCAAGGGACTCATGTCTGAGTATACCCTGTCACACTTATGGCGGCCAAAAGCGGTACAAAAGGGGGTGGTGATGGACGGAGCATCAGAATCAATCAAACACTCACACCCAGCCAAAAGATCTGGGTTTAATCCATCACCGTTCTTTAGCCCACTCTGCCACCCCAGTTCAGACATGGCTATATGCAAATCAGTCTGACCCTGTGCCTCATGGGAAGAGTCCAGCCCAAACTGCCAAGCCATGTCTTCCCTGGACCGGAAACAAGTTTCTGAGGACCGGTTTCTGGCATTCCAGCCGTCTTCAGCCCGGCTTGCTTGAATCCTGTGGCAAAGTGAGCAAGGGACTCACGTCTGAGCATACCCTGCCACACTTATGGCAGCCAAAAGCGGTACAAAAGGGGGTGGTGATGGACGGAGCATCCGAATCAATCAAACACTCACACCCAGTCAAAAGATCTGGGTTTAATCCATCACCGTTCTTTAGCCCACTCTGCCACCCCAGTTCAGACATGGTTATATACAAATCAGTCTGACCCTGTGCCTCATGGGAACAGTCCAGTCCGAACTGCCAAGTCATGTCTTCCCTGGTCCGGAAACAAGCTTCCGAGGACCGGTTTCTGGCATTCCAGCCGTCTTCAGCCCGGCTTGCTTGAATCCAGTGGCAAAGTGAGCAAGGGACTCACGTCTGAGCATACCCTGCCACACTTATGGCGGCCAAAAGCGGTACAAAAGGGGGTGGTGATGGACGGAGCATCCGAATCAATCAAACACTTACACCCAGTCAAAAGATAGGGGTTTAATCCATCACCGTTCTTTAGCCCACTCTGCCACCCCAGTTCAGACATGGCTATATGCAAATCAGTCTGACCCTGTGCCTCATGGGAACAGTCCAGCCCGAACTGCCAAGCCATGTCTTCCCTGGAACGGAAACAAGCTTCCGAGGACCGGTTTCTGACATTCCAGCCGTCTTCAGCCCGGCTTGCTTGGAACCAGTGGCAAAGTGAGCAAGGGACTCACGTCTGAGCATACCCTGCCACACTTATGGCGGCCAAAAGCGGTACAAAAGGGGGTGGTGATGGACGGAGCATCCGAATCAATCAAACACTTACACCCAGTCAAAAGATAGGGGTTTAATCCATCACCGTTCTTTAGCCCACTCTGCCACCCCAGTTCAGACATGGCTATATGCAAATCAGTCTGACCCTGTGCCTCATGGGAACAGTCCAGCCCGAACTGCCAAGCCATGTCTTCCCTGGAACGGAAACAAGCTTCCGAGGACCGGTTTCTGACATTCCAGCCGTCTTCAGCCCGGCTTGCTTGGAACCAGTGGCAAAGTGAGCAAGGAACTCACTTCTGAGCATACCCTGCCACACTTATGGCGGCCAAAAGCGGTACAAAAAGGGGGGTGGTGATGGAAGGAGCATCCGAATCAATCAAACACTCAGACGCAGTCAAAAGATCTGGGTTTAATCCATCACCGTTCTTTAGCCCACTCTGCCACCCCAGTACAGACATGGCTATATGCAAATCAGTCTGACCCTGTGCCTCATGGGAACAGTCCAGCCCGAACTGCCAAGCCATGTCTTCCCTGGACCGGAAACACGCTTCCGAGGACCGGTTTCTGGCATTCCAGCCGTCTTCAGCCCGGCTTGCTTGAATCCAGTGGCAAAGTGAGCAAGGGACTCACGTCTGAGCATACCCTGCCACACTAATGGCGGCCAAAAGCTGTACAAAAGGGGGTGGTGATGGACGGAGCATCCGAATCAATCAAACACTCACACCCAGTCAAAAGATCTGGGTTTAATCCATCACCGTTCTCTAGCTCACTCTGCTATCCCAGTTCAGACATGGCTATATGCAAATCAGCTTGACCCTGTGCCTCATGGGAACAGTCCAGCCCGAACTGCCAAGCCATGTCTTCCCTGGACCAGAAACAAGCTTCCGAGGACCGGTTTCTGGCATTCCAGCCGTCTTCAGCCCGGCTTGCTTGAATCCAGTGGCAAAGTGAGCAAGGGACTCACGTCTGAGCATACCCTGCCACACTGATGGCGGCCAAAAGCGGTACAAAAGGAGGTGGTGATGGACGAAGCATCTGAACCAATCAAACACTCACACCCAGTCAAAAGATCAGTGTTTAATCCATCACCGTTCTTTAGCCCACTCTGCCACCCCAGTTCAGACATGGCTATATGCAAATCAGTCTGACCCTGTGCCTCATGAGAACAGTCCAGCCCGAACTGCCAAGCCATGTCTTACCGGGACCGGAAACAAGCTTCCGAGGACCGGTTTCTGGCATTCCAGCCGTCTTCAGCCCGGCTTGCTTGATTCTATTGGCAAAGTGAGCAAGGGACTCACATCTGAGCATACCCTGCCACACTTATGGCGGCCAAAAGCGGTACAAAAAGGGGGGTGGTGATGGACGGAGCATCCGAATCAATCAAACAGTCACACGCAGTCAAAAGATCTGGGTTTAATCCATCACCGTTCTTTAGCCCACTCTGCCACCCCAGTTTAGACATGGCTATATGCAAATCAGTCTGACCCTGTGCCTCATGGGAACAGTCCAGCCTGAACTGCCAAGCCATGTCTTCCCTGGACCGGAAACAGACTTCCGAGGACCGGTTTCTGGCATTCCAGCCGTCTTCAGCCCGGCTTGATTGATTCCAGTGGCAAAGTGAGCAAGGCACTCACGTCTGACCATACCCTGCCACACTAATGGCGGCCAAAAGCTGTACAAAAGGGGGTAGTGATGGACGGAGCATCCGAATCAATCAAACACTCACACCCAGTCAAAAGATTTGGGTTTAATCCATCACCGCTCTTTAGCCCACTCTGCCACCCCAGTTCAGATATGGCTATATGCAAATCAGTCCGACCCTGTGCCTCATGGGAACAGTCCAGCCCGAACTGCCAAGCCATGTCTTCCCAGGACCGGAAACAAGCTTCCGAGAACCGGTTTCTGGCATTCCAGCCGTCTTCAGCCCGGCTTGCTCGAATCCAGTGGCAAAGTGAGCAAGGGACTCACGTCTGAGCATACCCTGCCACACTTATGGCGGCCAAAAGCGGTACAAAAAGGGGGGTGGTGATGGACGGAGCATCCGAATCAATCAAACACTCACACCCAGTCAAAAGATCTGGGTTTAATCCATCACCGTTCTTTAGCCCACTCTGCCACCCCAGTTCAGACATGGCTAAATGCAAATCAGCCTGACCCTGTGCCTCATGGGAACAGTCCAGCCTGAACTGCCAAGCCATGTCTTCCCTGGACCAGAAACAAGCTTCCGAGGACCGGTTTCTGGCATTCCAGCCGTCTTCAGCCCGGCTTGCTTGAATCCAGTGGCAAAGTGAGCAAGGGACTCACGTCTGTGCATACCCTGCCACACTTATGGTGGCCAAAAGGGGTACAAAAAGGGGTGGTGATGGACGGAGCATCCGAATCAATCAAATACTCACACCCAGTCAAACGATCTGGGTTTAATCCATCACCGTTCTTTAGCCCAACCTGCCACCCCAGTTCAGACATGGCTATATGCAAACCAGTCTGACCCTGTGCCTCATGGGAACAGTCCAGCCCGAACTGCCAAGCCATGTCTTCCCTGGACCGGAAACAAGCTTCCGAGGACCGGTTTCTGGCATTCCAGCCGTCTTCAGCTCGGCTTGCTTGAATCCAGTGGCAAAGTGAGCAAGGGACTCACGTCTGAGCATACCCTGCCACACTTGTGGCGGCCAAAAGCTGTACAAAAGGGGGTGGTGATGGACGGAGCATCCGAATCAATCAAACATTCACACCCAGTCAAAAGATCTGGGTTTAATCCATCACCGTTCTTTAGCCCACTCTGCCACCCCAGTTCAGACATGGCTATATGCAAATCAGTCCAACCCTGTGCCTCATGGGAACAGTCCAGCCCGAACTGCCAAGCCATGTCTTCCCGGGACCGGAAACAAGCTTCCGAGGACCGGTTTCTGGCATTCAGGCCGTCTTCAGCCCGGCTTGCTTGAATCCAGTGGCAAAGTGAGCAAGGGACTCACGTCTGAGCATACCCTGCCACACTTATGGCGCCCAAAAGCGGTACAAAAAGGGGGGTGGTGATGGACGGAGCATCCGAATCAATCAAACACTCACACGCAGTCAAAAGATCTGGGTTTAATCCATCACCGTTCTTAGCCCACTCTGCCACCCCAGTTCAGACATGGCTATATGCAAATCAGTCTGACCCTGTGCCTCATGGGAACAGTCCAGCCCGAACTGCCAAGCCATGTCTTCCCTGGACCGGAAACATGCTTCCGAGGACAGGTTTCTGACATTCCAGCCGTCTTCAGCCCGGCTTGCTTGGAACCAGTGGCAAAGTGAGCAAGGGACTCATGTCTGAGTATACCCTGTCACACTTATGGCGGCCAAAAGCGGTACAAAAGGGGGTGGTGATGGACGGAGCATCAGAATCAATCAAACACTCACACCCAGCCAAAAGATCTGGGTTTAATCCATCACCGTTCTTTAGCCCACTCTGCCACCCCAGTTCAGACATGGCTATATGCAAATCAGTCTGACCCTGGGCCTCATGGGAAGAGTCCAGCCCAAACTGCCAAGCCATGTCTTTCCTGGACCGGAAACAAGTTTCTGAGGACCGGTTTCTGGCATTCCAGCCGTCTTCAGCCCGGCTTGCTTGAATCCTGTGGCAAAGTGAGCAAGGGACTCACGTCTGAGCATACCCTGCCACACTTATGGCGGCCAAAAGCGGTACAAAAGGGGGTGGTGATGGACGGAGCATCCGAATCAATCAAACACTCACACCCAGTCAAAAGATCTGGGTTTAATCCATCACCGTTCTTTAGCCCACTCTGCCACCCCAGTTCAGACATGGTTATATGCAAATCAGTCTGACCCTGTGCCTCATGGGAACAGTCCAGTCCGAACTGCCAAGTCATGTCTTCCCTGGTCCGGAAACAAGCTTCCGAGGACCGGTTTCTGGCATTCCAGCCGTCTTCAGCCCGGCTTGCTTGAATCCAGTGGCAAAGTGAGCAAGGGACTCACGTCTGAGCATACCCTGCCACACTTATGGCGGCCAAAAGCGGTACAAAAGGGGGTGGTGATGGACGGAGCATCCGAATCAATCAAACACTTACACCCAGTCAAAAGATAGGGGTTTAATCCATCACCGTTCTTTAGCCCACTCTGCCACCCCAGTTCAGACATGGCTATATGCAAATCAGTCTGACCCTGTGCCTCATGGGAACAGTCCAGCCCGAACTGCCAAGCCATGTCTTCCCTGGAACGGAAACAAGCTTCCGAGGACCGGTTTCTGACATTCCAGCCGTCTTCAGCCCGGCTTGCTTGGAACCAGTGGCAAAGTGAGCAAGGGACTCACGTCTGAGCATACCCTGTCACACTTATGGTGGCCAAAAGCGGTACAAAAGGGGGTGGTGATGGACGGAGCATCAGAATCAATCAAACACTCACACCCAGTCAAAAGATCTGGGTTTAATCCATCACCGTTCTTTAGCCCACTCTGCCACCCCAGTTCAGACATGGCTATGTGCAAATCAGTCTGACCCTGTGCCTCATGGGAACAGTCCAGCCCAAACTGCCAAGCCATGTCTTCCCTGGACCGGAAACAAGTTTCTGAGGACCGGTTTCTGGCATTCCAGCCGTCTTCAGCCCGGCTTGCTTGAATCCTGTGGCAAAGTGAGCAAGGGACTCACGTCTGAGCATACCCTGCCACACTTATGGCGGCCAAAAGCGGTACAAAAGGGGGTGGTGATGGACGGAGCATCCGAATCAATAAAACACTCACACCCAGTCAAAAGATCTGGGTTTAATCCATCACCGTTCTTTAGCCCACTCTGCCACCCCAGTTCAGACATGGCTATATGCAAATCAGTCTGACCCTGTGCCTCATGGGAACAGTCCAGCCCGAACTGCCAAGCCATGTCTTCCCTGGACCGGAAACAAGCTTCCGAGGACCGTTTTCTGGCATTCCAGCCGTCTTCAGCCCGGCTTGCTTGAATCCAGTGGCAAAGTGAGCAAGGGACTCACGTCTGAGCATACCCTGCCACACTTATGCCGGCCAAAAGCGGTACAAAAGGGGGTGGTGATGGATGGAACATCCGAATCAATCAAACACTGACACCCAGTCAAAAGATCTGGGTTTAATCCATCACCGTTCTTTAGCCCACTCTGCCACCCCAGTTCAGACATGGCCATATGCAAATCAGTCTGACCCTGTGCCTCATGGGAACAGTCCAACCCGAACTGCCAAGCCATGTCTTCCCTGGTCCGGAAACAAGCTTCCGAGGACCGGTTTCTGGCATTCCGCCGTCTTCAACCCGGCTTGCTTGAATCCAGTGGCAAAGTGAGCAAGGGACTCACGTCTAGGCATACCCTGCCACACTTATGGCGGCCAAAAGCGGTACAAAAGGGGGTTCTTTAGCCCTCTCTGCCACCCCAGACATGGCTTGGCATTTCGGGCTGGACTGTTCCCATGAGGCACAGGGTCAGACTGATTTGCATATAGCCATGTCTGAACTGGGGTGGCAGAGTGGGCTAAAGAACGGTGATGGATTAAACCCAGATCTTTTGACTGGCTGTGAGTGTTTGATTGATTCAGATGCTCCTTCCATCATCATCCCCTTTTGTACCGCATTTGTCCGCCATAAGTGTGGCAGGGTATGCTCAGACGTGAGTCCCTTGCTCACTTTGCCACTGGATTCAAGCAAGCCGGGCTGAAGACGGCTGGAATGCCAGAAACAGGTCCTCGGAAGCTTGTTTCCGGTCCAGGTAAGACATGGCTTGGCAGTTCGGGCTGGACTGTTCCCATGAGGCACATGGTCGGACTGATTTCCATATAGCCATGTCTGAACTGGGGTGGCAGAGTGGGCTAAAGAACGGTGATGGATTAAACCCAGATCTTTTGACTGGGTGTGAGTGTTTGATTGATTCAGATGCTCCGCCCATCATCACCCCCCTTTTGTACTGCTTTTGGCCACCATAAGTGTGGCAGGGTATGCTCAGACGTGAGTCCCTTGCTCACTTTGCCACTGGATTCAAGCAAGCTGGGCTGAAGACGGCTGGATTGCCAGAAACCGGTCCTCGGAAGCTTGTTTCCGGTCCAGGGAAGACATGGCTTGGTAGTTCGGGCTGGACTGTTACCATGAGGCACAGGGTCAGACTGATTTGCATATAGCCATGTCTGAACTGGGGTGGCAGAGTGGGCTAAAGAACGGTGATGGATTAAACCCAGATCTTTTGACTGGGTGTGAGTGTTTGATTGATTCAGATGCTCTGTCCATCATGACCCCCTTTTGTACCGCTTTTGGCCGCCATAAGTGTGGCAGGGTATGCTCAGACGTGAGTCCCTTGCTCACTTTGCCACTGGATTCAAGCAAGCCGGGCTGAAGACGGCTGGAATGCCAGAAACCGGTCCTCGGAAGCTTGTTTCCGGTCCAGGGAAGACATGGCTTGGCAGTTCGGGCTGGACAGTTTCCATGAGGCTCAGGGTCAGACTGATTTGCATATAGCCATGTCTGAACTGGGGTGGCAGACTGGGCTAAAGAACGGTGATGGATTAAACCCAGATCTTTTGACTGGGTGTGAGTGTTTGATTGATTCAGATGCTCCGTCCAACATCACCCTCTTTTGTACCGCTTTTGGCCGCCATAAGTGTGGCAGGATATGCTCAGAAGTGAGTCCCTTGCTCACTTTGCCACTGGATTCAAGCAAGCCGGGCTGAAGACGGCTGGAATGCCAGAAACCGGTCCTCGGAAGCATGTTTCCGGTCCAGGGAAGACGTGGCTTGGCAGTTCGGGCTGGACGGTTCCCATGAGGCACAGGGTCAGACTGATTTGCATATAGCCATGTCTGAACTGGAGTGGCAGATTGGGCTAAAGAACGGTGATGGATTAAACCCAGATCTTTTGACTGGGTGTGAGTGTTTGATTGATTCAGATACTCCGTCCATCATCACCCCCTTTTGTACCACATATGGCCGCCATAAGTGTGGCAGGGTATGCTCAGACGTGAGTCCCTTGCTCACTTTGCCACTGGAGTCAAGCAAGCCGGGCTGAAGACGTCTGGAATGCCAGAAACCGGTCCTCGGAAGCTTGTTTCCGGTCCAGGGAAGACATGGCTTGGCAGTACGGGCTGGACTGTTCCCATGAGGCACAGGGTCAGACTGATTTGCATATAGCCATGTCTGAACTGGGGTGGCAGAGTGGGCTAAAGAACGGTGATGGATTAAACCCAGATCTTTTGACTGGGTGTGAGTGTTTGATTGATTCAGATGCTCCGTCCATCATCACCCCCTTTTGTACTGGTGTATAGCTATAGTGGCTCTTCAAGGTTTGCTGGGGCTCTTTCGTTTATTGCGTAAAGTTAAGCAAGGATGGGTGTGGAGGTGGTATAGTGCTACTGTGAATATTTATAAACAGTCTTATGGTATGGTGTATGTTTTAGTTGCAAAATTGTAGGTTTCAATACCTTTTGATGATGAGCGTCCCGGCAGACACATGTTGGCATTAAGTCTATGTATGGCTATAGTGGCGCTAACGGGAGTGCTGGGGCTCTTTGTTTGATTTTGTCAGGTTAAGCAGGGGCAGGGGTGGGGGTGTGGGAGGTGGGTATGTTACTGATTATAAAACGTACATTTGTAACGTGGACATGTGTACCTAGTAAAGGTGATGTAGTTCCACTGGGCCCATTTATAAACTGTGCTATAGGATGGTTTATGTTTTACCCGCAAATTTGCTTGTTTGCATACTTTTTGCTGATAAGTGTTCCGGCAGACACCTGTTAAAATTAACTCTGTGTATGGGTATAGTGGCACTACTAGGAATGGTGGGGGTTTCTGATTCCATTCGCACGGTTAAGCAAGGGTGGGGGTGGGGGTGGGGGAGGTGGGTATGTTGGTGATTACAACACAGAATTTAGTAACGTGCAGATGTTGAGCTACAAAAGGTGACGTAGTACCAGTGGGACCATTTATAGAGCACCCTATGGCATGGTATATGTTTTACCTGCAGATTTGCATGTTTTAAGATGTTTCGCTGTTGAGCGTTTGGGAGACATCTGTTGAAATTAAGCATCTGTATGGCTACAATGGCGATTCCAGGTTTCCTGGGGCTCTTTCTTTTATTGCGTAAAGTTAAGCAAGGGCTGGTGTGGAGGTGGTGTAGTGGTACTGCGACTATTTATAAACGGTCTTATGGTATGGAGTATGTTTTAGTTTCAAAATTGCAGGTTTCAATAGCTTTTGATGATGAGCGTTTCGGCAGACACCTGTTGGCATTAAGTCTATGTATGGCTATAGTGGCGCTAACGGGAGTGCTGGGGCTCGTTTTTTGATATCGTGAGGTTAAGTAACCGCAGGGGTGGGGCTGGGGGAGGTGGGTATGTTGCTGATTATAACACGGACATTTGTAACGTGGACATGTGTAGCTAGTAAAGGTGATGTAGTTCCACTAGTCCTATTTATAAACTGCTCTATGGCATGGTATATGTTTTATCTGGAAATGTACATGTTTTCATGACTTTTGTTGCTGAGTGTTCCGGCAGACTCTTGTTGAAATTAAGTTCCTGTATTGCTATAATGGCTCTACCAGGTTTGCTGGGGCTCTTTCTTTGATTTTGTAAGGTTAAGCAAGGATGGAGAAGATGATGGTGTAGCAACAGTGGGCCTATTTATGAACCGCTTTATGGTATGGTATATGTCTTACTCACAAATTTACATGTTTTAACACCTTTTGGTGATGAGTGTTCCAGCAGACGGCTATGCAAATCACAGAACATTTCTGTGGATAACAAATCTTCGTGCTGATAGACACTCTTGCACTGTGGTAGAAGGCTGCCAGCGTTGATGGCAAATTATGAAACTGGGTGCCATTGCATATTTGAACGGAAGCTTGGACTATTTCTTTGTTACTATGGTCTCGTCAGGGTTTTAAGTGGGTAAAAGACTGGGGGTGCTCTAAAAGGGGCAGGCAAACTTCTGAAAAGGGTGCTGGCTGTCTAAGTAGGGGCATGGTTTAAATCAAGATAACTAGCATTGTGTGCTTAAGAAAATCCCCTCCAATTATCCTACATTCGGAAAAGACACTCTTTAAAGGATTTCCCTTCCTCCTACAATGCGGCTCACCTAGCAAGGTATCTCCACTTCTCAGTAGTGAGCAAATTGAGCATGCGCGCATCGATGTGCTTGCTCTCATTACAGTCCAATAAAAAAAAAGAATAGTGACTACCTTTGCGAGGGACGAAAATAGAGCCCAATAGAGACCTGTTTCAAAGACCCCTGAAAACTGCTGGTGCTGAGACCCAGCCCACTTAAAGCCCTGCATCCATCCATCTTAAGCCCTGTGCCATCCAACCATCTTTCAATTCATCCATTCATTCCTACATACATACATACATTCATCTGTCCCTGCAGTTATCCTAAGCATCTATCAGCCCACTTGCCTATGGTAAGCACTGTGCCACCCATCCAGACATACGCCCATATATCAGTACATACATTTGTCCCAGAACCAATCCTAAGCATCTATCAGCCCACCCGTCTTTCCTAAGTACTGGTTTATGCTCCATTCATCCTTTTATCCATCCATACATCCATCCATGTACCTATCCATTCATCCATCTGGCCATCCATCCACTTGCCCTTTATTCAATTATCCATCCTTATTTCCGTGTTCCCTCCGCGCCCGATCCTAAATTCAGCGTATTATACTCATCCACCCAGCCTGTTAAGGGGCCGAAAAGGCTGGCGATAAGCATTGACAGGGAGATGTTTCTGATAAAAACAAGAAAGCTTTCAGTTGCTCTTTGTGGACCATAGTTCACCACCCTTCTTTGGTGGTGTTTTAAACAAAGGTTGGTCCAGCAAATGAAATGTAAAGCAGTTTTTCAGTGTAAGATGTTAATTTAGAAACATAACGTTTTGTCCATTTCTATAGAGGAACAGTGCTTTAAACTGGCAGTGACTGACATATACTGAATACCTGTAGTTCTTACATTTGAGAGTGTATACCAGACAGCTAATTTGGGGTGGTGAGAACCTGCACTTCTATATTTCCATGTGAAGCACAGTATAGGGATATGAAGGTAATTCCATAGCTATTATCTTCATATTAAATAGGGGGTGTGAGAACTAAGTGAGCTAGGCAATGCGTGTGTTTTCGTGGCACTAAAACAAGACACTGTGAAAGGTCAGAGCAGGGTCTTACTGGAGTTGGCTGCCTGTGGTCCTCTCCAGAGGCGCAACCAGAGCAAAATTTCGGGGGAGGCTAATTCTTTCAGCAATAAGCAGAGTGGGGATGTAGGGGCTCTAAAAAGGGGTGAAAAAGAACAGGGTCTCATTTACAAGCAAATGGTCTTTTGAAGACCTGTGAAGTACTCGGGTACAGCTGTGAGTGTGTACCCGGGAAGCTGTCTCATAGAGTCCAGATCGATGGGTGTTGCGCGCATGGTGGTCTCTCTACTAATCACCCGACGATGATGTTGCTCCAGTGCTGCTAAAAGAGAAGGGATATCCTGAGGGAAAATGGCTCTCTATAAAGGATTTCCCTTCTCCTACAATGCTACTCACCTGGCATGATGTCTGCATTTCTCAGTAGTAAGCAATGTGCATGCTCTCACACCCCCAGTGCAGTGCAGTAAAAAAACAACAGACTACCTTTGCGAGGCTCAAAAATAGAGCCCCATAGAGGTCCCCAAAAATGAACTGCCGGTGGTCAGACCCCCACAGACCCCCCCCCAACTTAAAGCCCTGGGTGCAGTGTTATGTTTGCTAAGTTGTAGATAAAATTGTTAGGCTAATAATGGTAATTTTTGTTTGTGCCGTTTGATTGATAATATCATCCAAAGTACATAGATTACAATTTTAAAAAATAAAGCTGTCTGCGGTGCGTTGCAGAGGGAGTGCTGTGGGGTGGTGGGGTGCGGCGGAGAGGTGAATAGTACAAGGTAGTGCAGTTCTATATAAATTGTAAAGGTGAATGCAAATAATTAAATAAATACTTGGTGTATGTTCTATGGCACTACTTGTCATCCTTCTGCTCCTCTGTCGTGCTCCATGACGTTGCAGCGGTGCCTCTGGAAGCAATCAGTAGAACTTATGTAATTGTATGTTATTATTTTAACATATTGAACAGATGTAAAAAATAATTGAATCTGTTTTTTGTCTTTCAGGAAATTATTCCGTTTGGATTAAAATTTAAAAATGCCTAGAAGAGCTGAAAAGAACAGGAAAGAGAAAAAAATGTATATTTGACCAAAAGGAAGGATTACCAATTAGAACAAAATGAGAGTAGTACGCAAACAGTGTCTTGTGGTAGAAATATTAGACAATTTAAAAAATATATATTACGGACATTTACTGAAAAAAACATCACACAAAGCAAAAAGAAGAATTTTTCAAGTAAGGAGAAGCAGACTTCAATTTCAAATACCAGGAAAAGGAAACATGATAAAGAAAGATTATCTGTTACTTGGAGACAAAAGCAATTTCAAGAAATTCATCAGAGACTTTTTCGATCTAGAGTGGTTTTAAATTTAATGAAAACTTGATGCAAATATTAAAAGAAAGTGCTTCAAAGAGAAGCAACATATTGAAAGTATAATGGATAGTGCATTCAATTTAAAACAGAAGTTATTCATTCTGATTTTGAAGAGAATCAAAGTGTTGGATAAAATAGTCAAAGTGTTGAAAGACAAAAGTAGAAGAAAAAGACTTGTGAACAGAACCAACTTTTGCAAAATCTTTAGTGGACATTGGAAACATACGTCTACTAGTGAGCTTTTTTTAATGAGGAAAGTTACTTCCAGGAAAATACTTTACCATTTGCAGTTGATACTGGAGGTAGTTGCTATGAAGTTCAGGATAGTTGTCCTCTTCCAAAAGAGCAAATGGTTGGTAAAAGTGCAGAAGAGTTAATAGGTGAAGAAGTGCAAGTGAAACGTACACAAGCTTCTGTGTATTAGTGGGGTTGTAGCAGTATTTGTAGTATTCTACAGGAATCTATTGATATAATGCGAAATGTGCTACGAAAATGTACTCAGAAAAGTACTAAACAGCAGATTGAGTTGTTACAAGGACTAGATCCATGTAATGTAAGAAAATATACTGAGAAGTATGGGCATTCTCTGGCTTGTCTTTCAAGAAAATTGTGTAAAAGTGTTTTTCATCACTTGAGGATGTTAGCAGTACACTATTCAGAAATGCAGAAGTTTGTAAGGAAACTGTACTATGTAAAAAGTCCTGCATTATGTTTAAGTAAACTGAATACATGTTTTACATGGTTATTTATCAAATGTTCATAAAAAGTGAGATGATGTTGAAATGCAATATTTTGGTTCAGAAGAGCAGTCCATAGAAAGTGAAAGTTTGACAATTACAAATGTTGGAGGAGATGGGAAAGTGATTAGCAATGATCAGTGTGAAGAAGAAATTGAAAAGTTTATTGTAGTGTGCTCTGAAATACCAAACTGTGTTTGTGTTTGTTGTCGATGTACTCATTATAAAAGTCAAACAAGGAATGTTGATTTGTATTTGAAAATTGAAAAGGAAAACAATGGTAAGTCGGTAGTATTTGCAACTTACTTGTTGGTGTTAGTTTGATTTGAGTTAGGTAGTGATCAACGTATATGTAAATATTGTTACAACAATTTAGAAACGAACAAAATGCCTGCTAGAGCAGTACATAATAACTTAGAATTAGTACCTATTCTGGAGGAACTGGCAGAATTGAATACATATGAGTCCGTTCTAATTCAATCTGTTCATCCTTTTCAAACTATAATTCGGATGGAGCCTAAAGCAGGTAAACTGCCACCAACAGACTTGCAAAGAGGGCTGAAAGGAAGAGTGGTGTACTTACCTTTGGATTTTAAGAAAAATATTGAAACTATTGCTGGAGAGAAAGAGGAAAATGAGGCAGTACCCATTCTAGTAAATGGTGTACCAACAAAGAGTCGGAAAATATGGCAAGAATTTGTGGATGTTATTAAAGTTGAAAAGGCTGCCATATATCTTATAGAGAACAATATTTATTACAAAACTGTAAATGTGGATGAACAGGTAATAAGTTTAGAAGATGAATCTGAAATTTCAAGTGGTCAAATAGAGAAAGTGGACAGGTCAAGGACTGAAGAGATTTCTGAACATTACACAATATGTCCTTTGCATTCAAAATAAGTAATAGAAAGCAGCATTGAGTTATTTCAAATGAAAAAATCGCAGGGAACTCCAATGAGTTTCTGGGAGAAAAGCTTGGAAGGTCGTTGTTTTCCACAGCTGTTTCCTACTGGAGAAGGTGGACGGTATGATGACCGACCTGTACGGATTCCAGCTTCAAAATATCGGTCAACAAGATTATATTCTGAAGATCCTAGATTTCGACAGTGCATTCCATACATATTTCACCTTTTGTTTGAAAGTGATCAGTCTTCTCTGTTGTATGCAGTGAACCACATACTTAAAGCTAGAGTTCATCAATCACTTCTTTCTGCAAAATAATTTGTGGAGAAAGTTCAGAAACAGATGAAAATTGAGAAGCACACTTAACCAATTTGATGGAATGTCAACGTGGAACAAATGAACATTGGTATCGTTGTCATGGAGAACTGAAGTGTATGTTACATAACTTACGTACACCAACATGGTTTGTCACACTTAGCTGTGCAGAGTATGCATAGGAAGATTTGCTTGAGTTTCTAAGAGAAGTGTATTCCAATATAAAAAATGTTGAAATAAAGACTCCTGGTGAACTGTGTTCATTGGATCCTGTAAATGTGTGCGGATATTTTAATCATAGTTTCAAGCTATGATGTCTTTTATCTGCAATAAAAATAATCCACCTCTTGGAGAAGTTACCGATTTCTTTTGGAGAAAGGAGTATCAAGCAAGAGGTGCACCTCATATACATTTGCTACAATGGATCAAGGATGCACCTAAATTTGGAAATGATTCTGTGGAAACAGTATTGTCTTTCATCGAACAGTATGGGACATGTGAGATTCCAAGAGAAGAAGGAGATAGAAGCTTGAGACAGCAGGTTTTACGTTTCCAAAGTCACCGTTGTGGAAAGTATTGCAGAAGATAATACAAGTCTAAAGGAAAAATTTACACCAAGGGGTCGATTCTGATTTGGGTAAAACTGCTCCGAATAGCCGTTCAAAGCATTTTTCCTGTACGAATCGTACCCTGCAATGTCCCGCGTACGTACGTCGAAGTACGATTCGTACCAGGAGCCGGACTCCGTACGAATCGTACAGAGACCGTACGACTCGAATCCCCGTACGAGTCTCCGTCGGAACCCGCTGTACGCGACATCTGTATGGCTCGCGGCTGGTTTATACGACCCAGCGAGTACAATACGTGTTGGGTACGCACCGTAAGACCCTTTTTTTTACGGGAGCTGAAAACAGCCGTAAACGCAGAGTTCTTGCCGAAACAGGTACGGAACGGCCCCCCTGGGTATGGTGCATACCCTCCATGATAGCAGGGGTAAGCCCCGTATACCCAGCATACATGGGGTACGGTACATAGCCCCCATGATCACAGGGGTACGCACCATACCCCATGTACGCTGGATGTACGGTGCATACCCCTGTGATCATGGGGGTTATACACCGTACCCCATGTACGTTGGGTATACGGGGCATACCCCAGCGATCATGGGGGGTACACACCGTACGGTGTGTATGTGATTGTGCGCTTTTCCATACGAATCGCTCTTACCTGACGTGGACCGTACGGATCGCGTCCTGATGACAAATCCAGATCGTACTCATCGGGTCGTATGGCGTGTGTACGAGTCGGACGGAGAGGGCTCTGGATACGATTCGTACGGATGTTTTTTTTACCGGATCGGAATCGACCCCCAAATGTCGGTTTGGTTTTCCCCGTCCAGTCATTTGTAAAGGGAGAGTAAATTCTTTTATTTCTTCTGTAAGGCACACAATAACTCAAAAATCTCCAAGAATACCTACAACTTAAAAAGAACAGAAGTGTCAAAGTAACTCAATGATTACAATCCAGTCATTTTAAAAATGTGGAATACGAACATGGACATTCAGTATGTTGCAGATAACTCAATTGCTGTTGCACGTTATGTTACATCGTACATAATAAAATCAGAAAAAACAGAGATGAAACAAATGTGGGAAGAAATTGCACTGCACAGGAGAAAAGCCTTAGTAAAAAATTAATTGTACAGCTTTACTTTGAAAATGCTTTCCCACTGAGAAATTGGATCGTATGAATGTTCAGACCGCTTGTGCTCTTCAAGTTTATATTCAAAGTCATGAGGAATCATTTGGGTAAGTTTAGGTCTTGCCTGCAAACGAAGTAGAGTGTTGAAATAATTTGAAGAAATTGAAGAATTAGCAGCAAATTAACCAGACAGCACAGACATTCTCAAAACTAATATGTTGGACACATACTATCTGAAAAGGAGTCGACATCTGGGACAGCTATGTCTGTATGAAGTACTTCAACATTACAGCTTCAAAAGAAATGTTAAACAGAATTTAAAAGAAGGAAAACATGCAGTAGTTGGATGTCATGGTTGTTTAGTAAAACATGCAAAGGGTAATCTCATAAAACACAAGAAACTTAGTTGTAAAACTTCAGATAAGCGAGAATTTTACTATTTAGCACTTCTGCAAATGTTTAAACCATGGCCTAGCGAAAGTGAATTACTTGGAGAATTTGACTGCTATGAAGAGTTTTTTAAAATATGTAAAGATAGCATTGCATGTACAATTTTTCCTACATATTTAAAAATGTTGAATAATGAAGTTTAACAGGAAAGGACTATTACAGCTGAAATAGCTAATGAAAGTTTTCAAGATAGTCAAAGTAGTGCTCCATGTAGTCAAGATCCTCTTGGACAAACAATGTTGGAAAATGAAGCAGCGATTGCTATGCATGATGTCAAAATTGCAATGCAACAAGCACACGAGTAGAATATTACATGGGAAAACTTAGAAGAACAAGTAAATGTTGAACAGAAAGAAATATATGTACCAGTGAGAGAACGGATAGAACATGGTTTGTTGCATGAAAAAAAAATGTGTGTGTTTATCTTTTAAACCTCTTCTGATGTACATCAGTGGTCAAGCTGGGACAAGTAAACGTTAAAGTTTTGACCAGTTACCTTAAAAAAACTACTGGTTCACATTTATTTTTGTGGTAACAGCTCCAACTGGATTAGCTGCACACAATGTTAAAGGAGTTACTTTGCATAGATTATTGATGTTACCAGATGAGCATGATAATTAATTAGAATATCAGAAGTTGTCTGGAGAAGCTTCTTATGAAGTGTCAAGAGTGCTGAAGAAAAAGAAACTTTTAATTATTGATGAGGTGAGCATGGTCTCAAACTTAATGCTTGCTTTTGTACACTTAAGAATGCAACAGGTATTAAAAGCAGATTATGACATTTTCTTTGGAGGAAAACATTCAATTGTATTTGGAGATCTGCTACAACTAACCCCTGTAAAATGAGAACCAATGTTTAAAACTCTTCAATCAATCAATCAATCATGCCATTTGTATAGCGCACTACTCACCCGGGAGGGTCTCAAGGCGCTTGGGGGGAGGGGCATGCTACTGCTCGAACAGCCAGGTCTTGAGTTGTTTCCTGAAGACAAGATGATCCTGGGTCAGCCGAAGGTGGATGGGGAGGGAGTTCCAAGTCTTGGCAGCCAGGTAAGAGAAGGAACTTCCTCCGGCGGTGGCTCTTCGGATGCGTGGTACGGCTGCGAGGGCGAGGCTGGTGGACCGTAGCTGGCGGGTGGGCGTGTAGAAGGTCAGGCGGTTGTTGAGGTACCTGGGGCCCAGGTTGTGGAGGGCTTTGTGTGCGTGGGTGAGGAGTCTGAACGTGATCCTCTTGTCGACTGGGAGCCAGTGCAGGTTCCTCAGGTGGCTGGAGATGTGGCTGCGTCGGGGGACATCCAGGATGAGTCGGGCGGAGGCGTTCTGGATGCGCTGGAGTCTTTTCTGTAGCTTGGCTGTGGTTCCGGCGTAGAGGGCGTTTCCGTAGTCCAGTCGGCTGGTGACGAGTGCCTGGGTGACAGTCTTCCTGGTCTCGGTCGGGATCCAGCGGAAGATCTTGCGAAGCATACGCAGGGTGTTGAAGCACGATGAGGAGACGGCGTTGACTTGTCTGGTCATCGAGAGGGAGGGGTCCAGGATGAAGCCCAGGTTGCGTGCGTGGTCGGTTGGCTTGGGTGCAGTGCCCAGGGCTGGGGGCCACCAGGAGTCATCCCAGGCGGAGAGCGAAGATCCCAGGATGAGGACTTCCGTCTTGTCCGAGTTCAGTTTCAGGTGGCTGTCCTTCATCCACTCGGCGACGTCTTTCATCCCTTCGTGTAGGCAGGTTCTGGCGGTGTCGGGGTCTCTGGTGAGGGAGAGGATCAGCTGGGTGTCGTCGGCGTACGAGATGATGTTGAGGTTGTGCTGGCGTGCGATGGCTGCGAGAGGTTTCATGTAGATGTTGAAGAGGGTGGGGCTGAGTGAAGATCCTTGCGGCACGCCGCAGATGACTTCGGTGGCCTCGGAGCGAAACGGGGGGAGGCGGACTCTTTGTGTTCTTCCGGCGAGGAACGAGATGATCCACTCCAGTGCCTTCTCTTGGATACCGATGTTGCTGAGGCGCTGGACTAGGGTGCGGTGGCAGACCGTGTCGAACGCAGCGGAGAGGTCCAGGAGGATGAGGGCCACTGTTTCCCCCTTGTCGAGCAGGGTCCAGATGTAGTCGGTGGCTGCAATGAGGGCGGTCTTGGTGCTGTGGTTGGCTCTGAAGCCGGACTGCGAGGGGTCGAGGGATCCGTTCATCTCGAGGAAGGCGGTCAGCTGTCTGTTGATGATCTTCTCGATGACTTTAGCAGGAAAAGGGAGGAGCGAGATGGGGCGGAAGTTTTTGAGATCAGTGGGGTCCGCTGTAGGTTTCTTCAGAAGGGCGCTGATCTCGGCGTGCTTCCAGCTCTCCGGGAAGGTGGCGGTGTTGAAGGAGGCGTTGATGATGTTCCGGAGTTGGGGTGCGATGGTGGAGTCGGCCTTGTTGAAGACATGGTGTGGGCAAGGTTCGGTCGGTGATCCGGAGTGGATGGTGTTCATCGTGCGGGCTGTGTCTTCGGTGGTCACCGTGGTCCAGGTGCGAAGGGTGGCGGTGGGGGGCGTTGGTTCGGCGGTTGGGTGCGTGGGTGGGGTGCCAAAGCTGTTGTGGATGTCGGCGATCTTGCGGTGGAAGAACGAGGCGAGGGAGTCGCAGAGGTCTTGTGACGGAGTGATGTCGTTGGTGCCGGTGCTGGGGTTGGAGAACTCCTTGACGATAGTGAAGAACTCTTTGCTGTCGTGGGCGTTGTTGTCCAGTCGTTCCTTCAGAGATTTCTTCTTGGTGGTGCGGATGAGCTGGTGATGCTTGCGGGTAGCGTGTTTGAGGGCGGTCATGTTGTCGGTGGTCCGGTCGAGGAGCCAGGCTTTCTCGAGGGTGCGGCAGGTCTGCTTGGAGTCCTTGAGGTCGTCGGTGAACCAGGATGCCTTCTTGCTTCTTGGTCTGCTGGGAGGGTTCTTTAGTGGCGCGAGGTCGTCGGCGCAGGCGGTCAGCCACTGTGTGATGTTGCGGGCTGCTTCGTTGGGGTCCGTTGTGTTGGCGGGTGGGCTCTGGCTGAGGGAGGTGGTGAGCTGGTCTGCGGTGATCTTGCTCCAATTCCTGTGAGGTACCTGTTGCGGGTGGTGGTGGGTCGTGGATCTTTTGAAGCTGAAGTGGACGCAGCTGTGGTCGGTCCAGTGGAGTCCGGTGGTGTGGCTGAAGGTGATGTACTTGCTGGAAGAGAAGACGGGATCAAGCGTGTGGCCGGCGTAGTGGGTGGGGGTGTTGACCAGTTGCTTGAGTCCGAGGTTGGCGAGGTTTTCCAGCAGGGCGGTGGTGTTGCGGTCCTTGTTGTTCTCCAGGTGGAAGTTGAGGTCCCCGAGGAGGATGTAGTCGGTGGAGGGGAGGGCGTGCAGGCTGATGAAGTCTGTGATGTCTTCGCTGAATTGTGTGCGTGGTCCCGGGGGTCTGTAGACGAGGGTGCCTCTGAGGGTCGTCTTAGGGTCGGTGTGAATCTGGAAGTGGAGATGTTCGGCTGCGGCGAAGGAGTCGTTGGCGTCGGTCGTGATGCGGATGGTGTTCCTGTGGACGATGGCGATGCCACCTCCGGTCTGGTTGATGCGGTCCCTCCTGATGATCTTGTACCCGTCCGGGATGGCGATGTCGGGTGCAGAGGAGGCGTTCATCCAGGTTTCCGTGAGGAAGGCGACGTCCGGTGATGTAGCGTCGAGGAGGTTCCAGAGTTCCACGGCGTGTCTGTGGACGGAGCGGGTGTTGATCAGGATGCACTTGAGGTGGTTGCTGCTGGTGTTTGTCTTGGCGGGTGCGGGGCAGGTTCGGAGGCAGGTGAACTTGCAGGTGCAGCAGGTGAAGGGTCTGTGGGTGCGTCGCGGGGTGGCTCGGCAGCAGGCGTGGGTCCGGCCGGCATTGAGTGCGTTGAGAGTGGTGGCGTCGTAGGTCAGTCGGGTCGTCTTGCCTCGGCGGGGAGGGCCAGGGGTCCTGGCGCTGGGCGCGGGCTTTTCTACATGAAGACACTAAGAAATCTTTGGGAAGTATTGGAAATGTGAATCTGTGGTTACATTTTGAATATAAAGAACTCACTCAGAATATGCGACAAGCAACAGAAGAAGATTATGCAAATATTCTAAAAGATGTAAGAATTGGTGTTCTAAGCAAACATGATAAACAAGCTTTTCAAAGTTGTCTACTACAGAACTTGTTTACCAATGAAAACACACTAGCAGAAGTAATGTACAAGAAAATGAAAGAAAAAAGTCAATAGTTTGCTTAATGCCTACAGTGGAAGAGTGTTATACATTTAATAGAGAGCTTATGAAATTGGAAAATCAAGAAATAGTTCACATTGAAGCTATTGTTAAAATCAAGCATCAAGGAATAGAAATTAGTCTTTCAGAAAAACTACTGACTAAATTGGATTCTTTGGAAAAGTCTGTATCAAAAATTGCTGGCTTAGAAAAAAATGTAGATGTATGTTTAAACTGTCGGGTAATTTTTAAGCGTAATCTGAATGTAGAAGAAGGTTTAGTGAATGGAGCAATGGGGAAAGTTGTTGATTTTGTGAAATATCAAAATAGAAATATAATTGAATTCTTGAAAGTTAAATGTTATTGTTATGTTATTTTTGGATTTTTTAAGCGCACAGCTGCCCCAGCTAAGGGGCGTCCTGGCGCTATATCTGGAAAAGGTAACATAACTAACAACACAGAAAAAGTAGGGAGTGATTAATAAGACAAAGGAAAGAAATGAGTTTTGACAGCTTTTCTGAAAGCAAAAAGGTCATCCAAAGATCAGATTACAGAGGTAAGACAGATTGCACATTCTGCTGCACGTTTTTTGCTTGTAAAAGACTTGTATGTTCGTAGAAAACAGTTTCCCTTCTGTTTGGCATATGCAATACCTATTCATAAATATCAAGGTTTAAGTGTAGATAATGCTTTGGTAAATGTAGCAAGAACTGTGTTTAAAGAGAGAATGGTATATGTTGCATTATCTCGTGTTAGAACTAGGCCTGGGCGGTAAATTCCGTTCTGCTCGCGGAATTTGCGGAATTTGGGTAATTTCGCATTCCGTGGAGAACGCAAAATTGCCCAATATTCTGCGTTCCGCGACTTCATGACATTTTTTGCTTGTTTGCGTTCTCAAATGCGTACTCGTGAGATATTTTCCCCCAAGCACGCAAACAGCGATTGCGAACAGTAAAAAAGCATCGCGAACAACAGGCAATTCCGCGTGTTTTACCGTTTCACGGAGATTTGCATAACGCGATTACGCAAATTCTACCAACCCCTAGTTAGAACATTGTCTGGTTTGTATTTAATTGATTTTGATGAGAACAAGGTTAGTGCGGATTTTAATTGTGTAAGAGAATAAAATCGTTTGAGAAGGTTTTATGCTCCAAGTTTAGGTGAATATCCTATTTATGAGAAACGTGTTGTGTGTTCAAAACGGAAACATGTTGAAGAATCAACTATGATTGAAAAGCAGAAAGAAAATCAAGAGAAAAGAAACAATGTAAAGAAGCAGAAAATACAAACAAGTGATGATGTTGTTGGATACTAATTAGAAAATGCTTCTTGTGTCAACTGCTATGGTATTGTTATTCTAAATGTTATATTTTATCTTGAAGATGTTTATGGTGAATTATGGAAAGTCAGGAAAAAAGATTATGTTCGGCACGTTATACTTTATTTCAAGAATTGAGAACTGATAGAAGTAAGATCCATTCAGCTTCTGGTATTCACCAACTGTTGGATACATGTACTGGATCT
Organism: Lissotriton helveticus; assembly: GCF_964261635.1. Classification (NCBI taxonomy): domain Eukaryota; kingdom Metazoa; phylum Chordata; class Amphibia; order Caudata; family Salamandridae; genus Lissotriton; species Lissotriton helveticus. The sequence continues at coordinate 1,211,144,646 of NC_136067.1, read as the reverse complement.
TTAACGTTCAGCCCTAATATACAACAAGATGCACAAGTATTTCTGATGGTTATGCTTGGAGTGCTAGAAGATGAAGGAATTCAGTTTGAGAATTTATTTGGATTCAGTTACAAATGGGAACATAAATGTAAACAGTGTTCATTAACTTCAAGCACTATAATTGACAGTGAACAATTTCTATATTTAACAATACCTGACTGCAAATCTGGACCATTTTCTAAATTAGTAAAAGAAGCTGATCATGAGATGATGTGTTCTCGTTGTAAATTAACAATGCTATCAACATTATGCCTAAAAAGATATGGAAAATATTTGATTATAATGCTGCAACGCTGTGGACCAAATGGAAGAAAAGTGGAAGCCAAAATTAAAAATGTTGTTGCTAGTCAAGTATCTATTTCTGGAAGAACTTTTGCAACAGTTGCTATTGTTTTCCATGCTGGAAGTACTACTACAAGTGGACATTATACAGTTTATTTGAAGTGTAATAATGGTTGGAGTCACTGCAATGATACACACTTGGAAATTAAATTGAGATTGCCTTATGAATTACCCAACTCATACTTGATATTTCTGAAACAAAGATTTTAGATACACCGTTCAGCTTTGTGGGAAGGTGTAAAGATATCTTAAGGAATTCATACTGGATGCTTTCAAAGCGAAATGTTTGAAACATTATTTGGCGTATTGGGAAAATGTGCACAGAAACTACGATGTAAAGATTTGAAGATTGGAAATAGCATTGGATGTGTATTTGTGTTGATTTTGTATTATATTTGTGAGAATTAGGGATTTGTTTTTTTAACAATCTAGTTGATTATTTATTTCCTCTGCTGTTTATGCTGAACCTACTCTGACATCACTGTGAATAGTGAAGTTAAGTAGTAGCTGATGACAGCAAAAAAAGGGGATAACAATTGTTATCTGAATGTTAAATTATTTTGGATTAATTAAAAACTCATTGTAATTTGTGAAATGTATTGCATTACATAGCAATCCTTGCAGTTTATTTTATGTAGTTGAAAAGTTAGAAAAATAGTACTAATGACAAACACACAATAGCAGTTCGATATTTAGAAAACCTTTGAAATTCACTGAAAAAACTATAGGTTTCAGGGACGCTATAGTTAGAAAATAGTATTTAAAAAAACATTGAAATTCACTGAAAAAACAATAGGTTTCATGGACATTATAGTTAGAAATTTGCATTTAGAAAACCATAGAAATTCACTGAAAAAACCATAGGTTTCAGAGACGTTATAGTTAGTTGGACATTTGCCTCATATAAAAGCAGAGAAATTCACCTGTTATAGTTAGTTGAGCTAACTATAACTCACGCGCCCACATTGCACTGCTGATGTGCCACATATTACATCATTCATGACATCACTGATGACATCTCAAATGACATCACTGATGACATCATCCACGTGATAGTCCGACACACCTCTTCACACTGTAATATAACCTTTGATACACGCACTCTAAAATACAGACTACCGTTTTCGAAACCATAGATACACCAATACCAGATACAAGATACCCATCCACTGATTCACATCTATCTATTGTGAGCCGACATACACTGATACAGTCAATCACACATGCTGTCACTCATCATTACATCAGTATAATATCCACTCATATACCTATAGATACATTCAAACAGTGCTTCTGATCCATAGAGTTAATCACACAGTTACTCAGTCATTGCAAAAATCAATTACACACCCATGTACTCACCTATTCAGACATATACACAACACCTGCCTTATTTATACACACATCACTTTCCTTATTTATTTAGATACTGTCACATAGTTACTGTCTTATACAATCAGTAATACAAGTAAATATTTGTGTAAGTAGACAATCTTGCAATCACTCTCTATCACGTATAATCAATTATACACCCTAACACTCCCATATACTGTCTAAAAACATACATAGTTACTCAGTCAGTCAGACAGTCTAATACACTTTATTCGATTCGTTAAAATCATAAAAGGCATGAAAGGTACAAGCATGCATAAAAACAGACAATTCACATATTTACAAAATAGTGCAAAACCATTGTAGATAGAAGCCATACATTTAGTCAGGAATAAGGTAGCGTAAAAAATGTGATTGATTAAGATAGAGCATTTGATGACACAGTTTTTGTCTTAATTCTACATGCCGCCGCTAAAAAACTGGCCACGCAATAAATAATGCGGGTATTATTCAACAACTGGAGATAAATAAGTGCGGGCCTGACTTGGCGAAAGCCGGCCTCTCTCAGGAGCAGAAACAAATATTTTTTTCTTATGTCCGTGTATAACCCGCAAAACATGATAAAATGCATTGTATCTTGTTGAGAGAAGTTGTCGCAGTTACAAGGTGGGCCATGTTCTGGTTTGGCCCATAATTGGTAGCTACCCAAGGTAAAATGGATCAAATTAAATCTGAATTTGGACAATAAAAATCTATGAAAGGGTTTGGTTACAATACTAAGGTATGGCTCAAGAGAAGGGGAAATTGTTAACATGAGGTGCAATCTGACTGTTGGTTTCACCAATTCCTGCTCCTCACGAGCCAGTCTTGCCCTATGTAAAAAATGAATCTTGATCCAGTTAACATCCTCCCTTCTAATACTAGATGGTAACAGAAAGAGCTCCGGGCGACCCAACTGCATAAAGGCATTTCTCAAATAATCCAGCCAAGGTATATTTTTGGCGTAATCCAGCGCCATTACATCAGTCAGGATGGCATGGTTCAGGGTTAATTCGTGGTTGAGCCATGTTTTTGCCCAGAATGTTAATGGAGCCAAATTCAACCTATCTGTTACATAGTCCTGACCCACCTCCGAGTGAATCGAAAAGGTGGGAGAGGACTTAGGGACAGACAAAAGGGTTCTCAAAAACCCATTTTCCACTCTTTGGATCTTGTCTTGGGGCACATCTCCCCACAAAGGTGAACCATAGGTGGCAATAGGAATGCATTTAGTATTGTAAACTTTTAAAAGAGCCTCCATGGGCCTAGCCCCTAACCTGTTTGCAAAACCCATAAGGGCGGACGTGGATCGAGCCCTAGATATGCTTTTTGCCCTGACCTGGGGGGCCCATGAACCCCTCTCGTCAAAGAGAACCCCCAGATAAGGGAAAACGGCAACCCTTGAAACCACCTCGCCCTTACAAACAAAGGTTTTAGATTTGGACTTACGACCATGAAGGCCAACCACCATCGAATGGGATTTTTTTGCATTTATCTTTAAATCCAATTGATCCATAAAAGCCCCAAATAGATCCAACAGTCTCTGGAGTCCGATGCCAGTGCGCGCTTTTAGTACTGCGTCGTCCGCATATAGGAGAGCAGGTATTGTAACATCTCCTACACACGGAACATCCATCCCTGCCTCCTCTAAAAACTTTCCCAAGCCGTTAATGTAGATAGTGAAAAGGAGGGGGGCCAGGATACAGCCCTGGCGCACTCCTTTCAATGATTTAGAACGACTCATATACCTGCCTTCCTTAGTAACCCTAACCAAGGCAAACAGGTCCTGATGAAGGACGCCATAAAATTAACAAGTGATGGATCGATCCCAGTTTCAAGTAGGATTGACCACAAATTGGCCCAGTTTACTAGATCAAAGGCCGAGGAGAGGTCCATAACTGCCAAAAATAAAGACCCCTCCTTGGCTACTGTGTATTTAGAAATTAGGAGGTGCAGGTTGGAACATTGTTCCAAGGTGCCTCTTTTCTCTCTGAACCCGTATTGGATGTTTGAAAGGCCCCCACTTCTCTCTATGTTGACCCTTAACTTGAGCAATAGAACTCTGCCTAGAATCTTAATCACAGAGTCCAAGAGGGAAATGGGCCTGTAACACGCAGGGTCATCTCGTTGGCCCTTTTTAAAGATTGGCACAATGATTGAGGTGGCCCAGGTGGAAGGGAAAGTGTTTCCATTGGCGGCGCGGAAGACATTAGTTAACACCTTTGCCCAAAGTTTCGATGAGTGTCTGTAAAGGTCGGCTCGTACACCATACGGCCCCGGCAACTTATTTTTTGAAGTCTCAAGGATTGCTTTCTCCACTTCATCATAACTGAAGAGTAGAGGAGCAAGCTCAGAGGCCGCCGGAGAAGACCTTGGGCGCTAGTGTCTGAGTCACCATAGACTTCTTTAAAGTCAAGAAGCCATTTAGCATCAGGGATGACGCAGTCCATAACTGAATTATCGGAGTCAGAGAAAAAGGGCTGATTGATTATAGCCCAGAACTGACTGCTGTCACGCAATACCTCCGTGGAGAGTAGTTTATCCCATGCTTCCTTTTTTATGGGGTTTTTCCTGCCACTAATGGTTAACTTACATTCCTTCCTCAGTTTGACAATACTGAGCGTGTCTCTCGGGGTACAAGACAAGGCCTGTTTAAGTGCCTTGTGGGCTTTTGAACAGTTAGAGTCGAACCATTTATGTTGTTTATTAGCTCTCTGACTTGGATAGGACGTCAAGTCATTAGAGATTTGGGCACATATTGACTCGAAGGCCCACATAATTTCTAAGTTGGAAGCTTTTTGGTTTTGACAAATGGCTATATTACCCTCGATCTTGGGGAGTACATTTTCAATAAAACTATCAGGGACCACCTTTGTCCACTTAAGCCTTCTCCCTTGGTCCATAGGTACTAAGGCGACCTCCGTTCGGGAAGGGCAAGACTTGTAGCCCATAAGGTCTCCCCAGGACAACTCAAGCAACACCGGGTTGTGATCACTGTATATCGAAATGATTACGTTGTACTTCACCACCCTGTGTAAGATGCCTGGGCTCAGAAAGATATAATCCAATACTGAGCCATGATCGGTGCCCTTATAGGTGCTGATTCTTGTCTCGGCATCAGTGTTAATCGGTTCAAAAAAATTACATTTGGCCAACAGGTCCTCAAGAGCCTCTCCTGACTTAGTATGCTCAAAATGGGGGATCATCGCGCCTGTTGGTCCCTCATGCTCTCCTGTATAGCATAGATCACTACAGGGATGAATGTTAAAATCGCCCATTAAAATGAGCTCGAAATTAGTGTAATTTTTTAGACTGAGGTTAAATAAAAACTGTTCCAGGGCGACCAAGTGTTCGTTCCCCTCGTCCCTTGCCCAGAATTTATAAAAATTAATAAAAATAAATTTACGGGTAGGGGAAATTACCCATTCCACAATTAGAAGGTTAGGAGAACCCAACTTGATCTGGTTTAAAGTCCCCAAGAGTTTTAATGAAAAAAGGGAAATGAGGCCGCCCTTTGCTCTGCCCGCGCTACTTGAGATGGCTGGAATGGCAAAACATGTAAAACCGTCCAACCAAAAGCTGGGGGAGGGGTCCCATGACTCTTGGATAGCTATAATATCGTGACAGGCAATAAAATCTACCCAGGCTGTATCCGCCCTTTTCGCTTTAATACCAGCGACATTCCAGCTGATAATTTTACCAGCCGCTGTCACCTCGGGGTTGAGAGGTTCGCATATGGCGAGCGTCGTTGTGGCTAACTGTCAGTCAATTTCCTCTATATCTGAAAGGGGGGAGAACCGGTTCCTCAGCACCGGGCCAGACCCAACACCAGCTATATGAGGTCTCTGAGGATGGGATGCCGTCGAGATACTTTGGCCCCCCATTGTGGGAAGTGAACATAGATTTCTACCTGAGCTGACACCTCCTGATGTAAAACTCTGATCCTTCTCAGCCATGGCTGGACGACGAGCCCCATGATGTACGTCCTTGGGTGGGTAGAGGGAATCAGAGGGAGGATAGAAAAAGCCTAGGGGAACTGGTCTCATAAAACCAGTATCTGAGATCGCAGAGCCATCCCAGAGCAATCTGTCGGCCAAATCAGGGCTATCAAAGTGTATTATGACACAATCCCCCCCAATGAGTTTAGTACGATTTCCAATCCAGCCCACCCTTCTTGCCATAATTATCCTATTATAGATATTTATTCCTCCACAACAGGATTCGGCCCACCATTCTCTGGCCTTTTGTATTAGGTCAGACACGGGTTCGGTCTCTCCCTTGTTAAGTGGGGCCACTCGGGTGAATGTAGCAACTAGGGGAGCGGCCTCCGGGGGCAGGTCTAGTTTTAATTGGCAACCCCTAACCTGTGTATTGATGGATGGATGGAGTAAATGAACATAGTTGTCTAAAGGGCTTGGGATGGGATGACTAGTATCTGGTCTATTAGAAACTGTGCTAAAGTCCAGAGTCCCAAGATTGTCAGTGGCCATCCCATTATTGGTCAGCATTGGGTCAAAAGGTTTAACTACATCAATAACTCTGTTGCCTGGGGGTGCCGTGACCACCCTCGGGAGTTCCTGCACTGTAGCCTGTTTGTTAACCAGTGTGTCAATAAGGGCACATTTCTTTAAAAGTCCAGCAAGGCAAGTGTTCAATGTATCCACAATGTCTTTTGCTATGCCCACTAGCAAAGGTTCAATACGGGCAATAAACAGAGCCTCTAACTGGTCACCAAGAATGCCCTTCGACCCAGGTACAGTGTTCAGAGCGCGTTCGGCCTTCTTCCTCCTTTTAGGGTTCACCTTTGAATCGTGGCCACTCGCCTGGATCCGCTGGAGCGGAGGCTGAGCAGGGGGATAACCAGACGAAGATGGAGCAGTGGTAGCCGCGGTGGAATTGAGATTCAACACAACCACCTCTGGCTCTAGTGGGATGTGCGGAGCTTGCAGGATGTCAGTGTCCTGGGATATGATCGGAATGGAAGGGGATACCAGACCCAGCTCCTGTTCGGCATTTGCAATTTCCTTGGAGAGGGCCCCAACAGCTGAGGAAAGGTAGGAAATGATGGACTGAATGTCTGGGGAATTTGGCCTCCTTCCCCCCCTCCTCAGCGTTTGTTAAGTTCTTACGCTTACCCATAGTTGGTTGTTAGATGGCTGGCCCAGCCCTGCCTCCTCCTGCCCCGGACGGCCACAGACGGCCCACCCTTTGCCTGGGCTTAGCCCGGCGCTGCCCGCACGCGTCCTGTGCCGCGGGAGTGTAAGGGTGGCCAAATACACGAAGGGGGAAGGCGGGATGTCAGGTGCTGCCCCTCAGGCTTCTGGGCGCTGTAGTTTCCTGCTCTGCTGCGCTGCCCCAGCTACCGGCACTCGGCACCGGCGATGCGTCTCCTGCGAAGCGGGAGGCACGAGAGGTATTTGGCTCCTGGTGGGAGGGGCGGGATGTCAGGTGCTGCCCCTCAGGCTTCTGGGCGCTGTATTGTCCTGCGCTGCTGCGCTGCCCCAGCTACCGGCACTCGACACCGGCGATGCGTCTCCTGCGAAGCGGGAGGCGCGAGAGGTATTTGGCTCCTGGTGGGAGGGGTGGGATGTCAGGTGCTGCCCCTCAGGCTTCTGGGCAATGTAGTGTCCTGCGCTGCTGTGCTGCCCCAGCTACCGGCACTCGACACCCACATATATACAAGTGAGACATCAATTCACTAATCAACACACCTGTACACACAGTCAGCTACCCATACAGCCCTTCCGAGATGCACTTTTGAATCTATTGAAGCAGTGAATCTACATGTATGCACAGAGTCAGACACCCCACGCCCACCCACATAGATACTCAGACACCCATACAGATACTTATACAATCAATAAATAACCCATAAAGACACTGATGAAGCTACTCACGAACCCATGGACCTGCTTACATACCAAGTGAGAGACTAATAGAAACATTCACACAGTTTAGTCACTAATCCATGCATTCAGTAATATAAGTTCAATCAGTGACTTATAGAGTCAGTTATGCATCTACTAAACAATGCAATCAGGCACTTTTACATCAACACATTCTTGAATAGATCTTGGCATAGATATATTCGAAAAATATTTAAACTTTATAGAAACACACATTCACTGGATGATGTCATCAGTGATGTAATTTGAGATGTCATCAGTGATGTCATGAGTGATGTCACTGACCATGCCATGAGTGATGTATTATGTGACATCATCAGCAGTGCATTGCGGGCGCGTGAGTTATAGTTAGCTCAACTAACTATATCAGTCGAATTTCTCTGGTTTTATGTGAGTCAAATGTCCATCTAACTATAACGTCTCTGAAACCTATGGTTTTTTCAGTGAATTTCTAAGGTTTTTTAAATGCAAATTTCTAACTATAACATCCCTGAAACCTATGTTTTTTTAGTGAATTTAAATGTTTTTTTAAAAGTTAATTTCTAACTATAATGTCCCTGAAACCTATGGTTTTTTCAGTGCACCTATAAGGTTTTTTAAATGCAAATTTCTAACTATAACATCCCTGAAACCTCTGATTTTTTCATTGAATATATATAAATATATATATATATATATACATATATATATATATATATAACGCTCCAAACACACCAGCACGTAAATATCGGAACTGCGTATGCAGAAGACATTGATAAACATCTAAAATGTATTGTGAAACGGAACGGCGTGAAGCGGCTCAGAGTATGTTTAAGAAAAAGCACGATGGAACTGAGAGAGCAAGAAGCAGTAAAGAAGGCGTGGGCACTCCCAATTTGAATTCTAAATTAATTGTAATTGTAATGAGATTTCTAGAGCGCATGGCTGCCCGTGAGCGTCCCAGCGCTAGTAGATGCATCTGATGGATTAGGCGAGTGCGGAACAGATGGTTACGAGAACAGCCAGGTCTTTAGAAGCCTTCGGAACGGCATCAGATTGAGTTGTCTTGGGCCCGCAGATCGAGCGGGAGGGCGTTCCACAATTTGGACGCTTGAAAGGAGAAGCGCCGACCTCCGGAGCGTGTTTTCTTGATCCTGGGTATTTGAGTTAGATGAGCGTTCGAGGAACGGAGAATTCTGGACGTGGTATACGGGACAACCAGGTCTTTAAGGATTGACGGGGCTTTCCCATGAAGAATTTTGTGGGTGAGGCACAGGGCCTTGAAATGCACCCTTTGCACCACTGGCAACCAGTGTAGTGTTCTAATCGCTGGTTTAGCTGAGCACCGAGTCTTGGTGTCCGTAAGAATCCTAGCCGCAGCGTTTTGCACAACCTGTAACCTGTCTGTGACTTTCTTTGGTGCGCCAAGGTACAGGGCATTTCCGTAGTCCAGTCTGGACAGGATAAGACCCTGTAAGAGCAGCTTTCTTGACTGAAAGGGGAGCATGGGGAGGATCTTGCGGGTGGTGCGAAGTAGACCGAGGCAGGTTCCAGCCGTTTTTCTTGCCTGGGTGTTTAGGGTGAGGTTGTGATCGAGCCAAATCCCCAGACTTTTGATTTCAGTTTTGGGGGTTGGGGGCGGGCCCATGCATGGGGGCCACAGAGACTCTGGGCTGTAGTGGGACTGATTGCCCATCACCATAATCTCTGTTTTGTCGCCGTTGAGTTTTAAATGGGATGAGTTCATCCAGCTGACTATGTCCCCCAGGCAGGAATACAGGTCGATGGTGGGATTATCCAGCCGGCTTAGGGAGACAACCAACGGGGTGTCATCCGCGTAGGTCAGGAGTTTAAACCATACGGGATGACCATCTTTTCCAGGGGCGCCAAATACACGTTGAGGAGCGTCGGGCTCAAAGATGAGCCCTGGGGCACTCCGCAACGTATAGGGGTCTCCCTGGAAATGTAGTCACCCTCCGCCACCTGGAAAGTTTGGTCGTGGAGGTAAGATTTTAGCCACAACAGTGCTGACCCTGAAATACTGTGGTAAATAAATAAATAATACCCTATTTTTGGATGAATGAATGAATAACAGATAGCTCAATAAATAAGAGTCAAGATTCGAGGTAGTAGGAGTTTCTGCAGGTTTATTACAGCATAAGGACAGGATCAGGACAACCTGCATAGGAACAGGATGACAGGGGAAAAGAGGCCCGGCAGCTGCCGGGGCTTGGTCTGGGATGAGCGCGCTAACATTCAATAACAAGACATTCATTTATATACATAACGCAAACACATAGCATTACATTGCAGTAGGCGTAGCAGTGGGTGGAGCAGAAGGCATGACGTGTAGCAGTCGCGAGAGATAACAGTAAAAAGAGGTGTAACTGGGAGTTTACTTAGACATGTGAAGTAAAACGTAACAGAATATGTCATGAATGGGCGGACACATAGGAGGGGGCTACCTAAGGAGCCGGGACCTCTAACCTAATGGTGCGCGAAAACTGGCAATGACGTGTTACTAGGAGAAGCTGGGGGCTACGAACTCTGTGCTAGGAGCAGAGACTAGAGTCTGGAGGGTCGGAGCGACATGTACCTAAACCCTATCTGGTATCTAATGTTTAGGGAACATGTTGATATAAACTAGAAGTCATGAGGGGAGAGGCTAACTTGATTCTAAGACTGGACCATGCATTATTCTACATGAAATGCGTGATGAAGAATACTAAATGACCATTAAATACAGTATTTCTCTAACAGGGAGACGAGAAGGCTAGACAACGACGGAAACTATTGATGCAGTTCAGTAGCTTAGGAATGCAAAGGAGGAGGACTGAACTGATAGCTGGAACTATAACATACTTTTGGCAGACTTAGAGGCAGGGCCGGGCTGCACCGGGCAGTGCGAGGCAGGAAGTAAGTGAAAGGTCGAGGATACAGGTGGGGGCTGTATCGCTCCTCAGCGAGGCTTTCAGGAGACAGGAGCTGAATCCAGGGTCCGGGCCCTTTTGAGGCCTAGAAACGGGGACTTTATAATGGAATAACGTGCACACTGAGAAACGTGGCAACATTATTTTACATAGGCCTGATATTCGTAGTATTCACGAGGACTGGAAACTAGCATACCAGAGGTGGACACAACTGTAATTGCGTCTTTAATCAGAAATGGGGAATAACATATGCATATTGGTCATGCATACATAACATATGATGGATGGGGCGTAGGGACACAGAACATGGCAAAATTTACTTTTCCACATTCCCTCCTTGTCACTACGCTTCCATCAGGAAACATCAATATTCATGATACCGTCTATCATTTCATACAGTACCATTTGCTCGTCTCGAATTGTCTTGGAACGGGATTTAGAACGGGGCTTGGGACTAGGAATACAAGAGGTAGCACACATGCTGCAAATCGCAGGGCCACATTGTATACAGAGGCAGCAGCTAAATATGATCGCTACTGCAATACCTAGAAAGGACAGGACTTTCCATCCCCATGCGGAAATTACATTCCAGAACCAACCGGACCATGTCCAGGTGCCTGGATCTTGATGTAACAGATGGGCAATTTTATGGAGTCTGGTTATAGCTGAATAAACAGACGGCGCGTTATTTGGAATGAAAATGCAACAACTGGATCCGAGAATTCTGCAGGCCCCGCCCCTATCGGCCAGTATGACGTCAAGGACGAGACGATTCTGTAAAACGACAATTCTCATAAAGGATTGTTCTTCAGTTAAGTTACCTAGAGCAGAGGCAGTCTCATCTACTACAGCTTCAAGGGTTCTTGTTAACCTACGAATTAACTTACTATTTACAACTGTACCTAAATAAGGGAAAACACCTTTATCTATATCAATGAATTGCTCTGCGGCGGTTTCAGTATAATCGACAATCGGGAGATTTCTCTTGTGTCTAGTGTGTACTAAGAAAGAATTCCTATGATAATCAGGTGGGGCTAGAAAAACAGGTGGCAGTAGGAAAGCAATGTAACAGGTTCCCTCCCAATCGAGGGGCAGACGGACATATGCAGTTTGACCACAAACAAAATAAGAATGACGTGAAGCTTTAAAAATAGATTTCCTACTGTCACTATACTGGATAACAGTAGTACATTCACTATGACCTATATGTACAGAACCATAACTACGGACACATAATTCGCCTTTGACTGGTAGTACTGAAATAGCGGGTGAGTCTGGAGTAGTATCAGACTGAACATTCAGAACCATGAAATTCGACGAATAATTTCCTAAATTATATACTTCATTTTCTAGATCTAAACCTGTTCTATGGGGGAAACCTTGCTTGTCTGGGAAACATGTACTGTTAAGAAAAGACATATCTGTTGAGGATGACGTTAGCGTGGACCATGCTCCACACGAACCATTGTGTGAAAATGGATAAGGAAACAGTGGCAGAACTCCCTTCGATGTCTGGAAAGGGGGGAGTCGACCACACACCCAACAATTAGTGGCATTGCTGGTCTGGTGTGAATAATGTAACATACGGATGAATGTGTTATTACGCATGGCGAGGCGGTATGAATATTCGTGAGGAGGCAGATCACTAAACGTGTGCTCTACTGTAGCATGAGCAGACATATTTACATGAGGAACTGGAAAACACAGATAGAAAGCATAACTGGTGCAGGAAATCATTAGGCTGAGAAATAATATGAAACTCAGAAAAACGATGCATTGTAGTGAACTGCGACTGACTCTCTCACTATGGGGGTCTATTTTATACATGTCAGAAACAGTCTAACCGTTTCACCTAGGGGAGGACTTATACAATCAAACTGGCTGACTTATTAGACCTGAGCTTTAACTTATACTCCTGTTGCGGAGTTTTCTCTACCAAGGGAGGGGTTGTAATAAAGTCTGGTGCGGGACAGTCCTTTAAAACAATGTTCTGGCAATCCTTCGAATCCGGGGAAATGTTCTTGGCAATGTTTTTAAAGTCTGGCTTTGGTCCTTTGAAAAGTTTTACATGAGAGAGGTGGACCCACCCCTTCCTGCCTTCTAACTTGACGGCAGTTCGGGTGGTCAAGAGGACTTGACGTGGCTCTTTCCAACGTGGTTCCAGCGGACTTGATCTGTCAAAGTTGCGGATCATCACCAACGACCCTGGAACGATCTCATGCGGTGCCACCTCGGTATTGTCTGGAAATGCGGCGGCAACCTGTGAACGACATGAGTTGAGGGCAGACATCAAGGAAGCTAGGTAATCTGTCAGCATATTACATGAAACATCGGTAATACTTCGGGGTCTAGGAGTACCCCACATGTTAGGGGGGCGGCCGAATACGACCTCATACGGGGACAGACCTGATCTGGAATGTGCGACCATACGCATGTAAAATAGAGCGACTGGCAAAGCTACTAACCAGTCCACACCCTTGTCTTTACAGATTTTTGCTATACGGATTTTCAGAGTCTGATTATGTCTTTCGACTAGTCCAGCTGCTTCTGGATGGCGTACACAATGGAACTTCCACTGGTACCCTAACAACAGGGAAACGTGTCTCATGAGTTCGGATGAGAATGGCTGGCCGTTGTCAGAATATACGACTCTAGGGAGTCCATATCTAGGGAAGAATTCACGAACCAACTGCTTGGCAGTGGTCGCGGCTGTGTAATCTGGGACTGGATATGCTTCTGTCCACCTGGACAAAGCGCATACAACTACAAGGACATACTTGAAACCTCGACATCGCTCCATCTGAATATAATCCATCTGGAGGACTTCAAAAGGGTGGTCAGGGGGCTGGAAACCACCTTGTTCCACCGGGACACTTTTACCTGGATTAAACTGGCAACATATCATACAGGTACGGACTTTCTGCTTGGCTGCAGCTCGTAAATGCTTGTTGAACCAAATGTTCTGGATACTGTCTAACATAGCTTTTTCTCCTAAATGTGCTGGACTATGTGCGGTATTGATAATGACTTGAACCATAGAATCGGGGAGAAACCATGTGGCTCTACCCTTCGTTAACCATCCTTGATCTGTCTGGACCCCTCCTTGTACAGACCATTTCTTGATTTCATCGGGAGTAGCATGTAACTGGATATCTATGACATCTTGTGTAGGGTCCTTAACTGTCATGCATGTAATCAGATCTGGAGTATGTGTCATGTTTACTGGAATGTCTGGTGTCTGTGCTGTAAGCTTGGCTGTGCGGTCTGCTAGATCATTACCTTGGGAAATAATGTCAGTAACTTTTGTATGTGCTTTGCACTTCATGATAGCAATAGATGTCGGTAAATGTATGGCGTCTAACAGAGCTTGAATAAGGAGACCATGCTGAATCTTGGTTCCATGAGAAGTCATAAAACCTCTCTCCTGCCAGAGCACTCCGAAGTCGTGTACAACTCCGAATGCGTAACGTGAATCTGTGTAAACATTAACCTTCAGGTTCTTGGCGTGTATACAGGCTTGTGTCAGAGCAACTAGCTCTGCTGCTTGAGCGGACAGGGTATCAATACGGTGTGTTTCAATAACTTCAGTGTCAGTAGTCACTGCATATGCGGCGACTAGTTCTCCTGTACTAGTTCTCATACATGAACCATCCACATAAAGTGTCAGGTCAGGATCTGGTAACGGAATGTCTGTCAGGTCTTGTCTTGGCTTTGTCGTAACGTTAACTACTTCCACACAGTCATGTGTGTCTGGATTTGAATTAACTGATGGTAACAGTGTAGCAGGATTCAGGACATTGCAGCGTCTAATTTCTATGTGTGGCTGGAACAGTGTCAATTCATAACCTGTTAAACGTGCAATTGTCAAGTGCTGAGTTTGTGTTCGGTTTAAAAGAACTTCTACTGAATGTGGAACTTGTACCGTCAGGGAATGTCCTAAAACTATGGAATCACTTTGTCTGATAGCTAGTGCTGTGGCTGCAACTGACTTGAGGCACACAGGCAACGCCTGGGCGACTGGATCTAATGTGCTCGAAAAATAAGCACAGGGTTTGTATTGACCTGCTTGATCTTGTGTAAGAACAGATAATGCTGTACCTTCGCGTTCTGTAACGAAAAGTGTAAAAGGCTTACTGTAGTTCGGTGTAGCTAGAACTGGAGCTTGGCATAGGGCTTTCTTTAACTCGTTGAAACTAAGTGTATGTTCAGATGTCCAAGGGAGGACAGTGATACGGCTGCCTCCTGTGTCGTTAACTGTATCAGTGGCTTGGCTAGAAATGCATACTGGGGAATCCATTGTCTACAATAAGAAGTAAGGCCGATAAAAGCACGTACCTCCTTCTGGGTTCTGGGCTGGAGAAGATTCGCTATTAACTGGATACGGTCGGGTGTCAACTGCCTACCCCTCTTGGACAGCAAGTGTCCTAAGTATACCACTTGCTGGACACAGAATTGAAGCTTCGAAGGTGACACCTTGTGCCCCATCTCGGCTAGAAAATACAGAACTGTAAGTGATGCTCGCTCGCAGTCACGTTCAGAACGGGCTGTGATCAGTAGATCATCGACATACTGGAGCAGCGCAGTGCCAGTTGGCATGTGAATATTGTCTAGTTGTCTCTTGAGTGCTTGACTGTAAATACTAGGGCTTTCTGTGAAACCTTGAGGAGCGCGTGTAAACATATAGCTCCTTCCATTTAAACAAAATCCGAAAAGAAACTGGCTGTCTGGATGAATTGGAACACTAAAAAATGCATTCTTGAGGTCAATAACAGTGAAAAACATGGCTTCGGAATCAATGGCTGTTAACAGGGAAGAAATGTCTGGGACAACTGGGTACTGAGGAATAATACATTTATTAAGCTCTCGTAAATCAATCACCAATCGATATACTGGGGGTGCATTTGGATCAGTACGTTTCATGACTGGAATGATCGGAGAATTGCATACATTGGAGTCAGTTTCTACAACTACTCCTTGAGCCATGAGCTCGTCAATGATTTTGGATAAGGCTGCTACAGCCTCAGGTGGCAATCTGTACTGTCGGATTCGGGGCAACACTACACCTGGTTTGAGAGTCACACGATAGGGTGTGATTTGCATGTAACCTACATCAGTTGGACCTTGCGCCCATAAATGCTGCGGAACATTAGACAATCTGGAATCAAAATCTCGTAATACATAGTGACCCTTAAAGTCACGTAGGAACAGACGTATTCCCTCTGGGGAACAGCAAATAATTGCACCTAATTCTTTCAATGTCTTAATACCCAATAGATTTTCTGGACATGACTTAGTAAGTAACAGATCAGTAGTACGGGACAATGGACCTACCTCTAGAGTAACTGGCTGAGATATTTCATTAACTATGGGTTTTCCTGAAAATCCAAGGGAAACATTTCTTGAGCCTGAGAGCGGAGCCCCTGGAACTTCGGCGTGACTAATTGTGGTCCTACTTGCCCCTGTATCGATCAGAAATTTTCTGTCTTTCCCTAATACTTGACTATGAACATAGGGACCTTCTTGGTCTACAGGTATCTCGATGAGAGGCAAGCCTACCTCCCTCTCTAGGCTGTTTCATGAATATGACTGGTATTCTGGATACTCGGACTGTGCATACTGGTACATCTGCGATGTAACGTGCTGTGTTGCAGCAATAGGCTGCGGTACTGTAACTGTCTGTGGTGCATTCTGTGACTGAGGAATCTGTGAAACTTGTTCTTGTCTAGGCGGACGTGGTCTTTCTTTAGTCTTACCAGTAGCTATGTTATGTTTCAGAACTGCACACTCGTTTATAAAATGACCTGGCTGTTTACAATAATTGCAGTTCCCTTTAACGGGAGCCGCAGGATGACTGGCTTGAATCGGACCCCTCTTCTGACTGTCTTGAGGAATAGATTGTGCAACTAGCACTTTCATTTTCGTGTCTTTCATACGTTTTCTTTCGTGTTCTTGCTCTTCTCTAATTCTATTCTGGTGATACTGGAGCATCTGGAGCATCTGGGACGGAGTATTTGCTTGCCAGGTGCTTTCGACTTTCAAAACTCGGTTTTTAATTTGTGGACTTGAATTCTCGACTAATTTGGTAACGAAAAGATGAGGGTATGACTCACTACTTGTCTTGAGACCACTATTAATACTGAAACATTTCTCAAATCTAGAATAAAAATCACTAATGTCTTCATCTTGTTTCTGTTTACAGGCTGAGATGGCATCCCAGTCTTCTTTTCTAGTTGTCAATAATCTGGGTAAAACTTGAATCAATAATTCTGGTAATTCTTTACATTTATCTCCAAGACCGGTACCTGGTACTCGTGCCTTGTCTTCAGCTTCTAGAGCTGTCCAATCGATCTTTTTCTCTCCCACCTCCCATTCTTTTTCCTTTAACTTTTCATACACCCCTGCGGGTAGCAGAACCTTTAACATTTTAATGACATCTGGGTACGTGTATTCTCCCATACGGAGCATGTCTTTTAATTCTCTATGGAACCCTGCTGGATCTTTGTCATGACAGGGAATTAGCTTTTTCATTTCGAGGAGTTCCATCTTTGAAATCGGAGTGTATACAAACACTCGTTGCATTTCGCCACCCGTCCCTTGGACTGGGTGGACTTCTCGTAACGGATTCTGTCTGTCTATGTAGAATGGTTTACTTTCTGGGGGTGAGACGTGAACAAAATGCGGGTTCAGGAACGTTCTATACTTGTGACGTTGTTCTAGAATAACACTAATTAAATCGGTACCTAGACCTCTCCATCTGTACTGGAGTAACTCGTTCAGGATATCGTGTAACGGGCCTGGATCAGAGTGTTGACCCTCATACTGAGTAATGAGGTGCTGGATCATATACATACCCACCAGTCGTTGCTCGGCTGGGGGCAGTTTCAGAAACATTTGTGCCACTATTTCGTCTGGAAAAGTGGTAGAATCAGTAATCCATCGGACTGCTGATCGGACTAATTCTTGTTCATGCATGGTGCTTAACTCGCTATAACCGACTCGTGATTTCAGAATGTGATCGGTAGCTTGAAATACTTGTTCTAGAGAACAAGGCTCTCGTTCTGGTGCTGGATGATGAAAAATAGACTTGGGTTCTAGACGTAAATGGCGATCTGGAAATCTGGATTTCCCTACATACGCTATTCTGGCGGGATTCTCGTCTTCCTCTTCAGGATCAGAGATACTTTCTTTTTCACTTACTTGTGCTGCTTTACGCTGTTCGTGTAACCTTACTATTTCTTTACGAATTTTCTTGTACATACTTTCCATGGCACTAATGGTCTTGTGCTTACCTTCGGCTATATTATCACTCCACCTTGTCAGGATTCTCATTTCGGCGGGATCTTTAGACGGGTAATCTTGTTCTCTTATTAGACAATTGATCAGGAACTTTAATATCATGAGCTGAATCTCGGCTTTCCTTTGAGACATAATCTCGCCAATACTTTCTGGATCATCCCCTGTACGGATGAAACGATATATTCTGTCTAGATCTTCTTTCATATTTGGTAAGGTGACTAGATACTCAGTCACCCTTCTTACACGTACGGAATATAAAACCATATTATACTCGCCTGGGACTGTGTCATAGACACATTCGGCAAGGGCTTGTCTGATTTCTGTAACAGACTTATTACTTTTAGGAGTACGCTGTGATGCTTGAGCATGTAATTCGAGTGCTGATAAACGTTTGTGTGGCGGCGGGGTTTGAGGAGGACCTCCTCCTGCGGCCCCTAGACTAGAATCGTCGACTGACATTCTTCGTGCTTGCAGGGTCGGTAATTGTAACGTGGGCTGAACTTGTATGGCAGGCTGACCCGGGGGTACCGTAACAGGTACTCCGGTGTCTGGAGGAACGGGAAGTGCCTGATTTACAGGGACTAGCGGAGCGCGAACAGGATTTGCATATTCTGGGACTGTGTCGTCCAAATAGGACGAAATAAAAATATCAGCAGCGGTCGGTTTGTGACGTAGCTTGGTCGGAACTAATGGTGGCGGGAAATTACTGGGTGCCTCTGGGGTCGCTTTTGGCGAGCCTTCGGCAAGGAGAGGATACATACCCTTAATAAGGGCATGCCTCTGTCTGTCTGACTGTTCGGCTTTAACTTGTTCACCTATCTCGATTAATTCTCTTTCTTGGGTTCGTTCTTGGGATTCTCTACTTAACTCTGACTTTCTGACTTCCTTTTCCGTTCTTCTATGCGCTTCCTTACGCCATAACTCGATGGCATCTTTCTGTGACTGTCTGGCTTTCTTTTTCCATAATGCTTCTTCTACTCGCATGATACATTCGGCATCCCATGTACCCGATACGGGCCATCTATACTTTTCTTCTAACTGTTTGGTATACTCTACCCATAAATCTAGATACAATATGGCGCTTATGCCATGTTTCTGATACATAAAGTGACCTGGACTGTCCCTAGGCGGAACAGGAACTGCTGCTTCCAGCAGACCCTTTCTAGTTTTTAACTGACGTAACTTGGAAAAGAGCGGCATTCTAAACTTGAATCGGAACACAATACAATACACGAAAAACAATAACAATTGGGGAAACAATTCAGGCATACCATGACATTGGAAATACATTAAACAACATTATAAATAACAGTTCGAACAGAATACTACCTGAAAATACTGAAAACAGAACAGAATTCTCGAGAACGGAACAGACTAGAGTTACTGGATGCACTGCTATAACAGTACGGAACATACCGGTCCCATAAAGGAACACATCAAGACCCGTATCCACCTAGGTGAACACTTCGTTTGTGAGCTTGGGTACCACCAACCCACGGACCAGAGTCAATTTAAACTGACCCTGTCTAGACACTACCCCAGCAATGGTACTCACCGGGCAGCACGGAACGGAAGGCCTCGGACGGGACTGGACTACGACGACGAACTTCGGACTTCGGACTTCAGTTACGGGTGGACCTCCGGATACCTCGGACCTTGGACTCTCGGCTTGGGCTCTGGTCGGGACTCGCCGCGTTCCTCCACCGTCTCGTTCGGATGCTGGACCGCCTCCTCCGTCTCCTCCGTGGGCCTGAGGGATACTTGAAGCAGAAATATCTGCCAGGTGCACGGTATGGTTCCGTCACGACTGCAGAGGGTCAGGGGGTCGGCGTGGCTTCACCGACGCGTGGGGAAAGGGCAAGTCCCTGTTCGGGCGCCATTATGTGGTAAATAAATAAATAATACCCTATTTTTGGATGAATGAATGAATAACAGATAGCTCAATAAATAAGAGTCAAGATTCGAGGTAGTAGGAGTTTCTGCAGGTTTATTACAGCATAAGGACAGGATCAGGACAACCTGCATAGGAACAGGATGACAGGGGAAAAGAGGCCCGGCAGCTGCCGGGGCTTGGTCTGGGATGAGCGCGCTAACATTCAATAACAAGACATTCATTTATATACATAACGCAAACACATAGCATTACATTGCAGTAGGCGTAGCAGTGGGTGGAGCAGAAGGCATGACGTGTAGCAGTCGCGAGAGATAACAGTAAAAAGAGGTGTAACTGGGAGTTTACTTAGACATGTGAAGTAAAACGTAACAGAATATGTCATGAATGGGCGGACACATAGGAGGGGGCTACCTAAGGAGCCGGGACCTCTAACCTAATGGTGCGCGAAAACTGGCAATGACGTGTTACTAGGAGAAGCTGGGGGCTACGAACTCTGTGCTAGGAGCAGAGACTAGAGTCTGGAGGGTCGGAGCGACATGTACCTAAACCCTATCTGGTATCTAATGTTTAGGGAACATGTTGATATAAACTAGAAGTCATGAGGGGAGAGGCTAACTTGATTCTAAGACTGGACCATGCATTATTCTACATGAAATGCGTGATGAAGAATACTAAATGACCATTAAATACAGTATTTCTCTAACAGGGAGACGAGAAGGCTAGACAACGACGGAAACTATTGATGCAGTTCAGTAGCTTAGGAATGCAAAGGAGGAGGACTGAACTGATAGCTGGAACTATAACATACTTTTGGCAGACTTAGAGGCAGGGCCGGGCTGCACCGGGCAGTGCGAGGCAGGAAGTAAGTGAAAGGTCGAGGATACAGGTGGGGGCTGTATCGCTCCTCAGCGAGGCTTTCAGGAGACAGGAGCTGAATCCAGGGTGCGGGCCCTTTTGAGGCCTAGAAACGGGGACTTTATAATGGAATAACGTGCACACTGAGAAACGTGGCAACATTATTTTACATAGGCCTGATATTCGTAGTATTCACGAGGACTGGAAACTAGCATACCAGAGGTGGACACAACTGTAATTGCGTCTTTAATCAGAAATGGGGAATAACATATGCATATTGGTCATGCATACATAACATATGATGGATGGGGCGTAGGGACACAGAACATGGCAAAATTTACTTTTCCACAATACCCAGGTCTCCTAGCCGCTGAGCCAAGATGCTGTGGTTAACGGTGTCGAATGCCGCGCTAAGGTCCAGAAGGATCACTACCACTGAACCTCCTGCGTCAATGATCTTCCTGGCCTCTTCGACAACCGCTACCATCGCTGTTTCAGTACCTTGGCCAGGGCGGAACCCTGTCTGTGATGACTTTAACAATTCGTTGCTTTCCAGGTAGCTAGATAGTTGGTTATTGATAAATTTTTCCGCCATCTTGCTAATGCAAGGGAGGAGGGAAAATGGCCTGAAATTGGCGAAATTATTGGGGTCGAGATTAGGCTTTTTGATTAAGGCTTTGACTACCGCCTTCTTCCAACTAGACGGAACCGAACCGCTTTCTATGGAGGAGTTTATCAGCTTCACCATAGGTGTAAGAATTGTAGGAGCGACTTGTTTAAGGTGTCTTATTGGTGCTGGGTCATGCGGAGACCCACTTTTGAGGGCTTGAAGGATGGGCCTGAGGGTTTCCTCACAGATGGGGGAGAACATATCAAGTTCTATGTTCGAGTTATAGGCCTGCCCTGTGTGGATATGTGGGGGGTCCGCAGGAGGGTGAGGGGGGAGATGTTGGAGGATGTTTTGTATTTTATGATCAAAGAATGTAGCTAACTCATTACACTGGCTATCCGAGAGATTATGGGAGCAGGAAGGTTCTGAGGTTTTAAAAAGTTTTTTCACAATTTGAAACGTTTCTCTGGACGAACAGGATGCCTTACTAATTTTTTCATTAAAGAAGGCTGTTTGAGCATCTTTGAGTGCTTTTTTGTAGTTGAGGATGGCCCGTTTATAGTCGCTTTTACAGACGGGGTCGAAGTCTTTCCTCCATACTCTTTCCGCTCTCTTGCAGTTTTTCTTGAGGAGGTGCAACTCGTGTGTAAACCACGGGGAGGTGGCTTTTTCCCTAGGATTTAGATGCAGTTTTTAGGAAGAACGGTGTCAAGGGAGTTTTCAATCCAGGACGTGAGCTGCGCATCGGCAGAGTGGGGGTTACTTTCGAACGGTGGCCTGGTGTGCTCTAATGCGTGTTTCCATCTATCGAGGTCGAGTTTGGCCCACGAGCGGGAAAGTCTAACCCGAGTTTGTGTGGGAAGAGAGATGTTATGGATCTGCCAGCTGAAAGGGATCAACAGGTGATCGGTCCAGGGCACTGGGATCGGTGAACTCACCTTGAGGTCGGGGAAATTGCAAAATATAGGGTCGAGCAAGTGTCCAAGATTGTGCGTGGGAAGATTATTTTGTAAGTGCAGTTGATGAGCTGCAAGGTCTAGGATCAAATCCGTGGCCGTGTCATCTTTGCTACTATCAAAATGTACCCTAGAACGTTTGTTTGAACGCGAAATTAGGAAGTGGTGGGAGGCGACTTCCCAACAAAATTATAAAGAAGTTAATCGCGTTCCTAGGGGTCTAAGGATATGTACCATTCCTGCCTACGAGAACCCAGACTCCTTGTTGCTGGATGCATGGGCAGAACATACCGCCCAATCCTGCAAGGGGATGTTGGAAATCCTCATAAGATTCGCATGGAGTGACCGCAATAAAGCCTTAATACTTATCAAAGAACTGGAAGATGAATTATTGAAAGGAGAGGATCAAAGTAAGTTGGTGAAAAAACGAGACATGATGAGAAAACGATTGAAAACCTATGAACAAAAAATAAAACAGCGTAAGGAAGAAAAATTCAAAAGGGAAGAACGAGATTATAGTCTGGGCAGAGTGCTAACTTTTGCTAAAAAATACGATAATCCAAGAAAAGAACTTCGGAAAACAGTGGCACAACCTACGACCTCGGCCCCAGAAACCTCTGAATCAGAGGTTACAGGAGATGAATTGTCGGGTGAGGAAGGCCTTGGAGGTCCCTCTCCTTTTTACGAGGAATTCAAACTAATCAGGAAACAACAACTGGAGGGGGGCAGAGGCAAGCCGCCAGAGAAAAGAGCAGCAAGAGGAAGACGAGGAGGGGGGGTGGGGGCCAAAAACATTGGAGGCTCACCCCCCGTAACTCGCAGCAAGAAATTTTTCAACAAGAAGAATTAGAGAAAGAAGATAATTTGACTATAATCAATCTAACTTCTAAAGAATTGACTAAAGATGAAGAGTTGATCCTAAAACGTGGTCTTTCGTTTTGTCCACAAAAAAAACTTCGAATATGCACAGACTAGAATTGACCTATTCAAATTCACCCGCAAACTTAAGTTACACAAGTTTTTTAAACTTAAACCACCTTCAACCAAGCCTAAAACAGCAGGAGTGGAGGGCAGAGAGAAGAGACGGATGAATTGATATGTAAGGACATTGCTGGTTTAAAAACAATGGAAAGTTTAAAAATGGAGGTAATTAAAGCCGAGGACATTGACATCAGAAATACACAAGTATTGGCACAAATGGAAGTTCAACAGAAAGGAGGATTTAGCACCTTTAAACCTGCCTCTGGATTTGTACCACAAATGGGGACTGATGCCATAGACACTTTTCCTGATGCGGTTGTTAAAGATTTGACACGTCTAAAAATTTACAACAAATACCAACTTAAGACTAAGAATTTTTCTAAAACACAACAAAAAGCATTGAACAAGTTATGCCAAGATTCCTTCCTTGTCTGTAAACCTTCTGACAAAGGGGGGAATATTGTTTTGTTGACTCGAACACAGTATGAAACTGAGGCATATCGACAACTATATGACGTTACATGCTATATGAAGATACATGATAAAATTTACAGCCAAAGCATCACAGATTATCACCTTATGTTATCTAATTGGTACAAAAAAGATATGTTGAACTCTGAAGAAAATCTATTTCTGAGATGCCTTAATCCTATCATTCCAACTTTCTATTACCTGCTAAAGGTTCATAAGGACATAAGTAATCCTCCCGGGAGGCCGATTGTTGCCTCACAGGGGAGTTTGACAGTACATTTGTCAATGTATATTGACTTTTTTCTTTTCCAGCATGTGATCAAATTAAAATCATATCTAAAAGATACTAAGCACTTTTTGAACTGTATTAATGAGATTGATTGGAAAGAGGGGTATTGCATGATGGTATTAGACATTACGAGTCTCTATACGTGCATTGCACATGAGGATGGGTTAAAAGCAATAAGGAGTTTCCTAGAAACACGACAATTTAGATTTTATGAACATAATAAGATGCTACTGGAATTTGTGACTTTTTGTTTAAACAACAATATATTTGTGTTCCAAAATCAAATGTTCCGACAACTGACGGGCGTTGCCATGGGAACCTGCTCCGCCCCCAGCTACGCGAATCTTTTCGTGGGCTGGTGGGAGGAGCAGGTGGCCTGGGCTGTTTCTAATCAACAGTGGAACATGAAAATCAAAGCATGGCATCGTTACATAGACAATCTTTTCATTATATTTGATGGTCCACCAGAGTTGGCGGCATCATATGTTGAAAGACTTAATGAAAATGATGTCAACTTGAGATTCACAAGAGAAATTAGCACTTTAACAGTCAACTATCTAGATCTCACAGTATATATTGAAGAAGGGCATATACATACTAAACTCTTCAGAAAATCTACGGCAGGAAATTCCACGCTGTTTGCTACTAGCAATCATCCTAAAAAACTTAAAAATATTATCCCTTATGGAGAACTATTGAGTGTCGCAGGGTTTCTGTTCTCACACAGAACTGTGCACAGAGGAGTGGAACCTCGGCAAATTAGGGTGTCCCAAAACTTACCTTAGCAACCAACTCACCCCTTACCGAGCTAGCTACAGTGTCTCATTGGACATATCAAACTCCCAATGTTTAGACAAACCAGAACATGAACTTACAGTACCTCAGGGTACGTGGAACTCATGAACACTCTTTCGTTATATTATCATTACAAACCAGAACATGGAGTAAAGAAGACACATGTGCATTTGAAATGTTTATTTACTAATGCCGTCTTCTCAGGCGCAGTATCTTAGATAATACAAGTATACTTATTATCAGTAGCAAAATTACCAGCATAGTTACTAAGGCATAAAAGGCGAATGGTGACAGCATGTTACCATGCTGTAATGAATAAGAGTTAACAACACTTATATCTCACCCTCCCTAACACATATACTATATTATTAGCTAAGAAGGTCTCTTTGGGTTGTTTTAGGGCGGGCCCATACCTTAGTGTCCTAGCATGAAGGAATCACATCAGCATACACCAGCTCTCTCTGCATGTGCACCGCATCAAGTGTGTTAACAATTCTCGTGCAAAGCAATATCAATCCCGCCTCAAGCCCAAGTTGGCAAAGGCTGCACTTGTGTTATGACTATGAAGGCGTGGAGATCAGACCTCATAACAATTCCATATCGTGTTGCTCCTGAAACTTCAGCACTCTCCGTGCAGACATGTTCTATTAAACAAAGCTGATATCAGAGCAATAACATATTATTCTCACATACACCACGGCAAACCACTAGGTTGAAAGCTAAGTCAACAATTAAGGGTCGTGTGCAGAAGTTGCAAGAAAGGAAAAATGGCGTTTAAATCTCAAATGTACCTATGCTAACTTAACACGATATAAGGATATATAGGAGCTATATAACATGAGACTTAAAAGGAACAACACGAGTGACGTTGAATTTCAGAAGGCTGCTAAATCTAGTATGCAACGCTTTAGAATAAGAGGCTATAGCGAGGCAGTATTAACGCACGCTCTATCTAGAGTAAATGGTCTTCAGATTAGTGAGTTATTGGCCACCAAAGTAAAGAAACAACCTGATAGTGGGACATTTAAGATGATTACCAAGTTTTCAGATAATGCGGGACAACTAAAGAGGATATTACGTAAGAACTGGAATATCCTCCTCACTGACAACATCATTAGGGAGGACCTACCTACCAATCCTTTGGTCACCTTCAGAAAAGCTAGGGCACTCAAAGACCATCTGGTACATAGCCATCACGATGTGAAACCCGCCCAATCCTATCTGAAACCATTAAATGGCTTTTATCCCTGCGGCCGATGCCAGGCCTGTAAGATAAGTAAACGCACATTAACGTATGATGTACCGGGGCTGGGAACACCGAAGAAAATTAACACATTCTTAACTTGTTCTACTCCTTATGCCATCTACTGTCTGATATGCCCATGCGGGCTTAGATATATTGGGAGTACCATCCACCTAGTAAAAATATGTATATTAGAACATATGCGAGCCATAAACAATATAGACGAGGCATATCCAGTACCAAGACATTATAACAAGGTACACGGGCACAATAGGGATCTATTGTCGTACTTCTGTGTAGATAGTGTTCCTATAAGCCCTAGAGGTGGAGTTCGTATACAAAAACTAAGGCACTTAGAGTCACGATACATCATTGACCTACAGTGCAAAAGTCCTATGGGCCTGAACAGCAGCGAGGAATTAGCAATACATTTGGGCTAGTAATCTGTTTGATTCTGGATGACAATTTTTGGGCATTCTGAATTTTTTATTGGATTTATAAATGTAATTTTTGATCCAACTTCCTACTTTAAACATTATGTAGAATATTATATATTTCCATGCACTTATAGGGATGATTCGTGCTTATGATGATTACTGTTTTCGGCCAGAGATTATAGAGGCAATTGCCCATTCAGGGCGTGATTATACATATAAGCTTTTTACACTTACTTACACATTTGTGTTTTCATTTGTAAATATGTTTTCTAAAGATCTATCTTAGGTGTTTACATATATAGCTGACACAGAATGAACAAGATTTTCGTTGATTCTGTATTACTTCGTATTTTGCATGTTATAAGATGGCGACATGAGAAAGTATAAATTGTGGAGTCCTCTTTTTATGTCGATGTGTCGAAAACTTGTTTGTAAAGCAGATAAAAACAAAGATGGCCGCGGCGTTTTCGTGCAACAATTGACAA
Organism: Lissotriton helveticus; assembly: GCF_964261635.1. NCBI lineage: Eukaryota > Metazoa > Chordata > Amphibia > Caudata > Salamandridae > Lissotriton > Lissotriton helveticus. The sequence continues at coordinate 1,211,117,767 of NC_136067.1, read as the reverse complement.
AGGCTGAGTGCCGAAACGCGTCTGGAGTGCCGAGGTTTCCTTGCTTTTGAATAAATTCGCTTGGAAACCCCCCCTGAGAGTGCTTTCTTCTTTTATCAGGTACGATTACCTGGAGGAATTTGGGAGCAGTGATATATATATACATATATATATATATATATATATATATATATATATATATATATATATATAATTCAAGTGCAGATTAGCCCCATGAAGACAAGCCACAAGAAATTACTTCACTCGCATTTATTCTTTCCATCACTTGCCAGCAGACGAACTTGAAGGTACAGATCACATCAGTTCTTGATATTTGCCAGACGCGTTTCAGGATACCAAAATCCTTTCTTCAGTATATATATATATAAATATTTTATAGCAAAAAAATATAGCAAAAATAAAAATAAATAACGCCGCACTCTTCTCGGGTAGGTTTCAACACGGTTTATTTCAGCTCCATCATACTTCCTTCACCTACGCGTTTCGAACAAAACTGTTCTTGATCACGGTAGTTACAAGTCCATTTTCAGTTTCATGCTTTTATACTTTACACACCACTTTGTCAATTATGAAGCATTGTGGGTGAGGTAGTTTTAACTTGGCTATTTAAGCCTATCAATGTCCTTACACAAACAGTTGGCTGAATTCAGATTAGATTGTGTGTTTTATTAGTCAATGCTCTAATCTGCGATTGATTTAACACTTTGTCGGACTGTTATATGGTAATTTTTGGGCTAAGTGCCGGTTCAGTGTCTATCTTCTAGGGTGTACATCGGAATGTACCCTTTGGTTATTGATGTTATTGACCTCACCCACAATGCTTCATAATTGTCAAAGTGGTGTGTAAAGTATAAAAGCATGAAACTGAAAATGGACTTGTAACTACCGTGATCAAGAACAGTTTTGTTCGAAACGCGTAGGTGAAGGAAGTATGATGGAGCTGAAATAAACCGTGTTGAAACCTACCCGAGAAGAGTGCGGCGTTACTTTTTTGCTATAAAATAACCACGAGCCGAGTCCTTGTCTCGTCGCCGGCACCAGCAGAAAGCTGCTCCTCCTCGCAAAAGGACATTTGCTGCCAAATATATATATATATATATATATATATATATATATATATATATATATATATATATATATATATATATATATATATATATATATATATATATATATATATATATATATATATTTTCAAACAAAGGAGGCGGCACATCAGGAATTAATTTAAGTCTTTTTATTCAAGACTTCACCCCACCAACGCGTTTCAGCCAACACTGGCCTTGCTCACGGTTGGTTAGTCCCTCTTTAGTGTTTGTTTATATACTGTCCCACTTAGAGCCATTTAGGAGGCATTGTGGGATTTGTAGTTACAGTGTCCATTTGTGAAAAATAAAAATAAAAGAAAAACAATATTGTGCTTTTTAAATAACTGCACATTGGTGACAAATAGTTCACTGGGGCTGTATTCTTATCACAAATTCTTGGTATAGTACCCAAGTCCTAAAAAACATGTTCTTCATTACTGACTCACTGTTCATAATTTCTGGTATAGTACCCCATTATCCTGACGAGAACACATTTACTATTCAAGATGGACGTGCAGATCTTCTCCAAAGTTCATCCCTTTCGGGTGTTTCGTTCTGAGTCTGACTATCATGCGAGATTCAATTTGTCGCAGTCTGCGAACCACATCACCACCTCTCTCCATTTTGTCCACCATCTTTACACCATAGAAATGCATTTGTCTCCAGTCTCCATTTTGGCAAATGCTCATGTGTTTTGCTGTCGCATACTGCATATTAGAATTTTTGACTGCTCGGATGTGTTCCAAAATTCGTTTTTTTAACATGCAAGTTGTACAACCCACGTACTTCAGTCCACATTTGCACTCAATGATATATACAACATTTTTCGAAGTGCAAGAGATCTGTTGTTCAATTCTCATTAGTTTTCCATCTGGTTCCTCAATCATTTTCATGCCTTTGCCAATTTTGCAAGCTTTGCAAGAGTTGCATGGTGTGAACCCTTTTCGTTGATTTTGTAGCCAATTCGTCTTCTGTTTCTCTTGAAAATAACTTCGAACCAGCAAATCTTTAATGGATGTGTTCTTTTTGTACGTTATTTGCGGTGTTTCACCGAGAGCTGTTCCAATGTCTGGATCCCCAGACAGTAGGTGCCAATATTTTTTCAATATGCGTGCAATTTTCGTAGCAACATCCCTGTTACGAAGCATACCCTATGGAGAGTTTACACGCCTGAAACGAAATTGCTCTGTGCCGGCAGATGCGGAAAAGGTGATAAAGGAGAGCAAAAGCAGATTCAGAGTAAGAGGTTACAAAGAGAGAGTGCTGACACAATGCAAAAGAAAGATTGATTTGAAAACAAGAACACAAACACTAATGGAACAGCCTAAAAAATCTGAAACCCACACACCTCCCAGATTCATCACAACTTTCAGTAAGGAAAGTGGTAAAATTGCACGCATATTGAAAAAATATTGGCACCTACTGTCTGGGGATCCAGACATTGGAACAGCTCTCGGTGAAACACCGCAAATAACGTACAAAAAGAACACATCCATTGAAGATTTGCTGGTTCGAAGTTATTTTCAAGAGAAACAGAAGATGAATTGGCTACAAAATCAACGAAAAGGGTTCACACCATGCAACTCTTGCAAAGCTTGCAAAATTGGCAAAGGCATGAAAATGATTGAGGAACCAGATGGAAAACTAATGAGAATTGAACAACAGATCTCTTGCACTTCGAAAAATGTTGTATATATCATTGAGTGCAAATGTGGACTGAAGTACGTGGGTTGTACAACTTGCATGTTAAAAAAACGAATTTTGGAACACATCCGAGCAGTCAAAAATTCTAATATGCAGTATGCGACAGCAAAACACATGAGCATTTGCCAAAATGGAGACTGGAGACAAATGCATTTCTATGGTGTAGAGATGGTGGACAAAATGGAGAGAGGTGGTGATGTGGTTCGCAGACTGCGACAAATTGAATCTCGCATGATAGTCAGACTCAGAACGAAACACCCGAAAGGGATGAACTTTGGAGAAGATCTGCACGTCCATCTTGAATAGTAAATGTGTTCTCGTCAGGATAATGGGGTACTATACCAGAAATTATGAACAGTGAGTCAGTAATGAAGAACATGTTTTTTAGGACTTGGGTACTATACCAAGAATTTGTGATAAGAATACAGCCCCAGTGAACTATTTGTCACCAATGTGCAGTTATTTATAAAGCACAATATTGTCTTTCTTTTATTTTTATTTTTCACAAATGGACACTGTAACTACAAATCCCACAATGCCTCCTAAATGGCTCTAAGTGGGACAGTATATAAACAAACACTAAAGAGGGACTAACCAACCGTGAGCAAGGCCAGTGTTGGCTGAAACGCGTTGGTGGGGTAAAGTCTTGAATAAAAAGACTTAAATTAATTCCTGATGTGCCGCCTCCTTTGTTTGAAAAAATTTCCCTGGGTCAGGATCCGACCCCTGGGCTGAGCACACGCTGCTGAGCGCTCTCGCATGGTTTGGGATCACATTGTGACACAATATATATATATATATATATATATATATATTTATTTATATATATACATGTATATTCCATAAGAGAAACACACTCGCCATTCCAGCAGTGTGAAAGACAAGCCCACCAACGGGTCTGTAATTCAGAATCCGCTATTCACAGAGAAACATGATGCGTTTCGACAAGCTCAAAGGTCTAAATCATATGTAGATGCTAGGCAGTCCAGGTGTTCATCTTTTAAACTAACATGTAAACATTGATAAAGACTTCATTTAAAGTGATAGTCAGACATGATCATTGTGATGGTATTAATATGTTTCCCATGTGTACATGGAGAACCTACATTTAAAATCTGGGAAGCATATTGATACCAGATACAGCTACTCATATAACCACTCACTCACTCATACACCCACTTACACAGCCACTCACAGTATACAGCTACTCACATCCACAAAACCACTCCCACTAATACTCAGAGACCTGTACAGACACTCACACACACATACAACTACCATACTCATTAACACACCCATACAGTCACTCCTCACACAACCACTCACTCACCCATGCAGCCACTCACACAGAAAAATCATGAAGATTTTGAATGCAGAGCATTTCGGCAAAGGAAAAAGAGTCAATATTGAGGTATGAAACTGAAAAGTGTTCTTTGAATATAATTGCTAAACCACCATCTCTACTGCATGGAGGCAAGCAATGAAATGCCTTACACACAGGAGCTAAATGATAGTAAAGTCCATTTAAGAGGCATCAAATGTCCATGCTACTGTGATAAAGAGGAAATCTAGAAAGTGATTGTGAATCATATAACATTTTTATTTTATTTTATGTTTGCCCAAGGAACGAGCGTTAATCAAAGTATATCAAAGGCTTTAGAGAATATTAGTAGCAAAGCAGTAGAAGATTGTATTTGTGTACTTACAAGGCCAGCACGGGGCAGAGTACTCATTAACAGGGGTGATAGTGTAGAAAATAGAAACCTTCAGGAACTGTAGGAGGCATTCTAAGGAGTACAGAAAAAAAGGGCCTTATATAGGCTTAGGTTACATTAGTCAGCATAAAACCAAGGGGAGGTCCCGGCATGTACCAGCATGCAAAATGACTAATATAGGTATACAAAATTTGCTTGCTCAACGAAGTGGGAGGAGAGTACTAACTGAGCACATTAATAAGAATAGCCTTACAGTTCTATACTAGGAGCAAGTGTATTCTACTAGCTAGTCCTCTCTGAGCATGTGCAAGGCTCTGGAAGAGGGAAACAGCACATGGTGAGCACATGGCTAACTAAAATGGCTCCCAAGTACAGAATGGCTTTCAGCTCATGCTAACAGATCCCTGCAGTCTTTAACAGATGGTCCTTTTAGCATGAGCTAAAGATATTCCTATGATCTAGTAGGAAAATAGAACATATTTGCACATTTATTGTTATACATTTATCAATATCCTAATTCATTGCTAGGTGGGCATTTTCCATTCTAAACATTTCAATAATCGGGTACATATAAGGTATAAGCAGGACTACAAATTAAACAGAGTGTTGGGTCATAATTAACATACAGCAGGAGAGGGTAATGGCTATTATCACAAACAGAATTATCATTTTTCACAAACCTAAGCGAAAAGCAAATCCTAGAACCATCTAGTAAAAACAGTTTCATGGCTCCTATGCATTTCAGTAATCATCCATTTCAATTTCAGAATAGCCAACAGCACATATCTAATAAAAACATAATCATTAGACTTTTCTAGTGTTTCCTTTATGAGGGCTAGAACATAAACAAAAATGATGGCTAGAACATCAATTTAATACATTCAAGGAAAGGGCAAAGTCATATTTTTGAATTGCTCAGAAAAACGTTTTTCATGCAGAATAAATATAACTAATGCAAATATTAAAGCAGTCAAACAGATTATTACAAAAACAATCCAGGCTCCAAGGGACCAGTAGGACCATACAGGGTCATAGTAATTAGGACAAGGAGCCACAATGGGCTGCTCCTCCTCGAAAATGGGACGTCCAAAGGGGTACATTATTGATGAAAAAAAGTCCTTGGGGAAATTGAAGCCGCTGTATAACCAGCCAGAGGGGAGTCTTCTCCCTGTGTCCGTTTGAGCCTCATATGCAGGCTCTTGCTGTTTCCACGGTGGAGCTGCACAACTCGCAACTCAAGAATCACGGCCCAGTTTCAAGGGAAAAGTTTCTTCTTTCAGGATAGGGCAATCACCCACAAGGGCAAATGCCCTCAGCGATCCTGTCCAGTGTCTTAGGCAGTGCACCAGTTTTCTTCACTTCAATCTAACAGGCACCAAAGACACAGCACCTGTACCCTAAACACAAGTCCTTCCCTAACTCCTATATTACTCTGTTGGCGCACTGCTCTTTGTTGGAGCCACACATTGCATCCAGTGTGCCCAGGTATCTCTTGACCAACAAACAAAGGTGAAAACTTGCATTCACTTTGCGACCAGGATTCAGAGGCCTGATGCTAGGATCTCTGAAGCAACCCTTGTTTCAAAAGGGGTCACCTCAAGCAAAGCTCCTTGCTGTTCTGGTCGGTTTGTGACTCTCTCAGCTGGGCATCAAAAACTTGATCCATGATTTCTCCTTTCTGATTTGTGACCCCGTCTATTGCCCAAGCCAGTGGCAGGGGTACACAATTCATCACAGGGCTTCTGCCTTGACTGAGGTCCTAGTTGCCAGCAATGCCTGTGCTGGTTACCTTCACCTTGACTTCAAGCTGGACTGGTGCTGACTCCCCAAGCTAGATCTGATGTCCCAGCCCCTCTGGCAATGGTTGTAAGGCAGAAAATATCTATTGGTGGACAGAACAATAGGTCTTTAGACAAGACACAGAAATAACCTATCAACAGAGAGGATAGTCTCAGAATATATCCTAGTCTTGGGACACCCCATATATTAGCAAGGCATCCAAGAACCACTTCATTTATCTATGTGAGAGTAAAAAAAAAAAAAACAGCCTGGACCTATTGGCAAGTATAAAAGGAATGTTTTGGTGAACGGACAAGAGTAATACGTCACCCAATCCCAAGCAGCCAAGGAAGTCTGTGTTCATTTACTAAATTCTGAGGAAATGAGAAAAACAAGACAGACATACTCCAAATCCTTACATTTGTATATTCCTAATCTGAAGACCCTCAAGAAAAAAGGAAAAATTCTACACTTTTACTCATAGATTTTATATTACTTGTACAGGACTGCAGACACTTCTAAAATGATTTCTCTTAATAAAAGCACCTACATTGCACCCTTAGGACCATGCTCTCATGTTATAGGCGCAACAGGAAAATCTAAAACTGCTAATTTAACAGAGATTACATTTTCTCTAGCAGAACATGTTGTGACAAACAAACTCCAATAAAACAATATTTCCTTCAAAAATGTTTGCTAAGGATCACATGGGCATCTTCCCTGCATTCTACTTTTCACAATCCAAACTATGCAACATCAGCTCTAATAAGGACTGTCAGTTTATTTATACAGACTAGCTAATAAAAATAATGTTACCACCTGAGAATTGTAGAACAAAAACTACCCACATCTAGTTCCCTTAAATATCAAATAAGGGAACAGTAATCTTGACCACTCATCCTTTCATAATTTCATCAAACAGGATGGGCAGTAACATAACATATTTATATATTCATTTTTTTTTAATTCTAACAATGTTTAAAACAGTATTACTGAATAGCCAATTAAATGTCTCATGGCTATTTCACAGACAGATTAGACAGGCTGAAAAAAGTAAGAACAAGAGAGAGAAAACATAAAGTTGCCTACCCTTAATTTGTAGAGGAGCTAGCCTCCTTCCCCCATTTTGACAGTAGGAAACCTGAAACAGATTTCACTTCTGTCAACACTATCAATCCCTATTTGTAGCAACGGGGCATAAACAAACTCTGAGGAGATAAACAGCACATTGAGCTAGCTAAAGAACATGAATAACCAACCACCAATCCCTGTAGCAAGTATACTAATTATAACATGAGGGCAATGAAGTCAAACTAAATCCCATTGTGGTCTTATCTCAATAATCTTCAAACTAAAAGCATTAGTGCTGTATATATGGCAAAGCTATCTGTTATTCAAAGCTCATATATACCATTATATTGCCTTTTGTTCATATTAGTGCATAAGAACTTGCTTTTGCCCAAAAAAGAGTAAGCAAAACTTCTCCTTCTTTCCCTGCGCTGCCATCTTGTTTTTCAAAAAGTTTCAGAGGTCACAATGTCAAAGCAAATCTTGCCATGAGCCCTGCTAGGCTTCTAAATGTAGAGCTCGACCTCTAACCCTTCACCAGCTGTCCCATTTTGTGTGTAAGGCTTTCCATGCGGCTTTTCCCCTATTCAAAGTGATCCTGGAGACTGATAGCTGAAAAGCATACCCACTCCATTCTAGTCTACCAGCAATTCAGAGATAAGCTTAATAACTTCTGCTGGTTTTTATACATATGTTCAATTGTAAGCAGTGTGCGGTATACTTTTCTAGCAGTATAGAGGTCAGCTACATGTGTTACACCTAAATGTGTGCATTTACTGAAACCTGAGAGCAGTTTAAAAGCTGCTCCGAGTGGCAGAATAGCTTTTAAATAGTGAATTTTACCCAATTTCGACTTTGATGTTTGGGGCACTTAAGAATGAATATCCTACAATATTTTTGCATAATAGTCACATTCCGGAGATGGGGCATCAGAAATATATAATGTATACCCTTATAAAAATTAGTTGTGTACACCTGGGTAAAGTGACATTTCACATGTAAGTTTCCTCCCCATTGTGATAAAGCGTCGCTTAAATTCAACTTTGATGCTAGGAGTTCACAGTATGATTATTGAGCTTTATAAAGATAAAAAAAAATATGCACTTATTTTTAATAATATCATTTATTCATATAATCTACAAAAAAGATTTTTTTAATAAAACCAATCATTTTGATAATTCCACATATGAAAAGCAAGCTTCATCCCTTGCATATCATATTTATACGCATTCATTTATATCCCTGAGCACAGAAGCCTAACTTGAAACATGAAAAATCTGCGCCACTTTTTAAAGGACAGTCATTATTTAACATCAAAACCATGACTGTGCTTATGTAAAAAGGCATTAAGAAAGGAAAACCCTACCGTCAATTTTTCCCTATTATCCAAAATAATGAACCTGATTTTTTGTAACTTTTTAAAAGCAGGCAAACCTCTATACCAGGTTGACACTGACTTAAAATCCTAGCTAAGTCTGCATCCCTTGCTCTCTGTGGCCTACAGTCAAAAAGAGAGCTGTTTCTCAGTGACAGTTAAAACACAGCTGTTGGAAAGCTAATTTTTTAGTGTTGAAATGTAAGCACGATGAAAGTGTATTTAAAACTGAGGCATTTTAATGCAGTCAAATCTATCTTTCTATGATGTGTGTTTAGTTCAGCAACAACCAAATTCACTCATATGATGTGAATGCCTTTAAATATCTAATACGATGATTCTAAGGAAAATGCTGTAACATTTTACATTTCAGTTTAGTGATTGCAAAAATACACAATTTCGTTTTTGAGGCCTATTTTATTCCTATTCAATGTGATTTCTAATTTCATCTTTAGCATTGTGGCAATTTGCACACATGTATAGTGTCTTACTCTGTCAATTCAATAGTAACATGCAGCTATTTAGCATATGTTTTATAATGTATTTCTAGATTTGTATTTAATATTAATTAAATGACATTTTGCATAACAGGAAGAAAAAAACACAAACAAACACATTGAGCTCATTCCAGACATTTACAGAAGTGGGTCATATGCTTAATGCTAGCCATTCTTACACAAAGATCGCAATCACTATTTACTCACACAAGTACCATCAATGTCAAACCACAATCCACGTAGACACTTGAACACACATTTAACCCACAGATCAACACTTAGGACAGAAACAAAGGACAGGCCACAGACTGTACTTAAACCAAACCATTTGTAAATACTAGTTGTAAGTCATATTTACAAGAAGAGCTTCTCAAAAGTAGAGAAACTGCACAAAAACAGCCCAAAGACTGTTCCATTTTGAAGAAGTCAAACTACACCAAATTCACTCGTTTTGGCTGGCAGAACACCAAAAAAAAGCTCTGTATATCTCCATTTATAAAAGTGCAAAAAATAGGATCTTTTTTATGTACATATTTGAATTCCGTGGGGTAATTTGTCACCAAGGAAGAAATACGTTTTTATGCCTAAACCTATTTGGGTATCCCCTCTAGGGGAACCGGCTGATTCTATTCACATCACATTATAGTACCTTCGAAAAGCAACACATTCCTCGATGTGCGCTTCAAACAGGCATGCCCAAGAATTTTGTAAGATATACAATACTATATAACAGTGGCACTTAACACAAAGTGTGCCATTACATATAATTCACAAATTAGAGAAAAATCTCCTCATTACCTGCCTACACAAATTGCAATGTATATATTTTCCCACATTCCCATCACATATTGGCCAATTTCCATTTCCATATCACTATATATCACTGTATCACTTTATCACTTTGTATCACTGTATCACTTTATATTGCTCTATATCACTTTTTATATCTGACTTTATATCACTTATCTCACTTTATATTACTTTAAATCTCACTTTATATCACCTATCTCACTTTATATCACTTTAAATCTCACTTTAAACTCTCTCTTTGCAGCCGGCGCACTTCTCTCACTGTCAAGTTCTGAATGACCTAACAGTCGTTTTTAGAATACTCACGCCAGAAAGGTTCTCAGTCAGGAGCAGTAAACATTTGGAGGATAAAAACCAGGAAGACCAGAAATATACTGAGCTGCAGAGACAGAGAATATCAGTGCACAGGGTACCTCCTTAGTAGATTCCTGTCCTGTCTTCCTCAGTAGATTCCTGTCTCCTGTCAAGACCACTCCCTTAGATAGCCGCTTCTGATGAGAACCACTGTTAAACCAGCTTTTTGGAGACCCCTCCCCCACTAGGAGAGTCAACGCCAGTGGTGCAGGGGACACCTAGAATCTACGGGTTCTTCTCGCTTAAATCATACATTACCAAAGAGACCAGGACAACTAGCCGTGAAGGGAAGTAAGTTATTTATTAGCTCGAGCTAAGAACAGGGTCCCAGAATGGTACAAAGACAATTCTACAGAGACTGCTGCTTTACTCCACAGCCTACACATATGTATAGCGCTAGCCACGCCCATTTGCACAGTACAAGTTCCTTATTTAGATAAGTTCCTCATCTGACAGGTTCTTCGTGAGTCTTGTGTGGCGCAATCGTGGCCAGGGGACATCTGTCTCTCATTGCACAATGTACGCAGCACCGTGCTTCCTTGTCTAACTGGTGTGGTCATGGGGCACAGCCTTGTGCTTCCTCTATCAGTTCATGTGGTCACAGTGCACAGCCTAGTGCTTCCTCTATCAGTTGGTGTGGTCACAGGGCACAGCCTCGTGCTTCCTCTATCAGTTGGTCTTGTCACAGGGCAGCTGGTTGTGACAGGCTGATTTACCAACAATGGACAGGATGTGGCTGAGTCTCTGGCACAACTGGGGGGGTGAGGCACACAGGCAGCTTCTCGGAATCGGCTCAACCACAAGGAGCAGGGAGGGTTGGGCACGTTTTGACAGGGACTTGAAAAGCAATTCTTCACCAGGTTGCCGAGAGCATGGCAACACAAAATGGAGTAATGTGGGTCATTTTAAAATGCAGTTCAACACCACGTTGAGGCACCATTTGTAGAAAATAAAAACCTTCTCAGGGGTCTCACTGATACACCTGGTCCTTTCAAACCAACATAGAAGAGATTGGCACAGAAGCTGTAATATAAAAGACATATTTATTAATCACAGATGAGGGAGACTGCATCACACAGTACCCTCAGAAAATGTAGAAGGCATTCTAAGGAGTACAGAAAACAGGGGCCTTATATATGCTTAGGTTACATTAGTCAGCATTATACCAAGGGGAGGTCCTGGCATGTACCAGCATGCAAAATGACTAACATGGATATACACGATTTGCTTGCACAACAAAGTGGAAGGAGAGTCTAAACTGAGCACATTAGTAAGAATAGCCTGACAGTTCTATACTAGGAGCAGGTGCATTCTACTAGCTAGGCCCCTCTGAGCATGTGCAAGGCTCTGGAAGAGGGAAACAGCACATGGCGAGCACATGGCTAACTAAAATGGCTGCCAGGTACAAAATGGCTTTCAGCTCATGCTAACATATCCCTGCAATCTTTAACAATAGGAGGAGACCCAGGAAAATCTTTATGGAATTCAGTGAGTGAAAATAAAGCCTCACAAGTGTGGCAAAATGTGCTAACCTGAGGTTGAAAGATGAAATGAGCATATTAGCTAGCGTTGGGTGCAGCAGGTGCCCTTTGCATGTAAATGCTGAGTCATAGTGTAGAGAGAATGAGCACATAACCTCTCCAACACCAGACTTTCACCCTAAAAATATACAAGGATAGTGGGCGCATAAAAGTAGCTAGTGTGTTGTAAACAAAAAAGAGGAAAGAGTGGTGAGTTCAAATGTATGTTGGAGGAAATAGAAAGGGGTATTGAGCATTTGAACAAGCATTGCTAAATCCATTTATGTATTCCTTTTTTTGCACAGATGTCTTCTTTTTGCCTTGCAATAACAATATTTCATCTGGAATTCTGTGCTCTACCAGCCTATTCTTCCCACTGTAAGAAAGACAATTTAAGGGTGGCTTGGTGGATGCTTAGTAGACTAGTGCATAATAATAAAGAAGAGCACATGTGTATCACACTTTAAATGGTGTATGTTAGTAATTACAAATACATATCACTTCACAACTTGAATTCTTGCAGCATCAGTAAAAATCAAAGCACTACTCTGATGATTGTTATTGTCCATTTGATTAAATCTGGTACTTTTGAGTGAGTGTCATCGCTGATAGAGGCAGATGCACAGAGAGTTATAGTTAGATAGGTACAGAGGTGAGGTGATTAGAAACAGAAACATTTAGCAAAACGCAAAGTATAGGGGAGAGTAGGGAGGTGGATAGAAGAACAAAATAAGAATTAATATAGAAAAACAGTTCATGTAGTTAGAGAAGTGAGGCAAAGAAAAAGGCAGAATGTAGGGGTGAGTGGCAGAAAGAGAGATGAGGTGAACAGAGAAAAGAGGTGAAGTTGAGAGACAGCAGTGAGGTATGATAAAGATAGATGGGATTGATACAGTTGTAGACTAGGCAAAGCTAAGTTGGAGAGAGTTGTGAGATAGAGCCGGTGATCAAGTGTTGCATTAAGCAAAAAAGGTAAAGGAAAGGTTTTTGAGGTAAAAAAAAATGTGAATACCGAAATGTGTGCAAAGGGAGATGAGATAAGTATAAACAGTAAGACATGGCAAAAAAGGTAGAAAGAAACTGATATGGTTGTGAGGAGGGTAAGGTGTAGTAAGCAGGCAGAAGGAAATATAGAGGAGATGGAGAAAAGAGGTAGCGATCAAATGGTGGTGTGATGTATGGTAGAGCAAAAGATGAGGTGGGGAGTGCAGAGAAAGAGCAAAGGCTAAGAGAGAGGTAGAGAAGTGGCAAGTAGAGTAGATGGTGTAAGAGAAATGTGAGATAAAGTTAGAGAGGGTGTTGCAACACATCGAGATGAGACGGATAGAAATAGTGAGGTGTAAAGAGAAGGGTGCAGTAAAAAGTGAGTTGAGGTAGAGAGTTATGGATGAGGAGGAGGCAGAGAAAACAGGGGAGAAACATTAGATTGTGAAAGAGGGGAGATTGATAGGAGGAGGATTTAGACAGGTGTATTACGAGAGAGGTGAGGTTGACAGAGCTGAGATCAAGTGATGATGTAGGTGCATAGTGATGAAGAGATACATAGCAAGAGAAAGACATTAAGTAAGGGAGTGAGATAGAAGAGGTGAGATGATATAGAGTGAGTGAGACATTAAGATAATGTATTTGCCACCAACTGCCTGAGAGCATAAAGGTTAAGATAGGGGAGGATGAGCATTCATGCATGCACATTTGTCAAAGTAAAAAATAATCTGGTTTTTAAGCACAATTTATTATGATGGGGCATCTGAATGTCTCAATCACTGTACGAAAGAGTTCCTAGTATTGTTGTGGTCTTTGGGCACTGCCCACTTTGCCCATCCCCTGAAACTACTCTGGCATTGTAAACAAGAGAAAAGTTATTTCGGAAAACCCATGCCAATAATTGACAACAGTCTAGTTGATAATCCGGAAATTAGAAATTACTATTTAGCAGATTATTTGGTAAATTGTATTTAGATTATAACACTTCAAAACTTAACATGGTATTATCTCTCCAGCTCTATTTTAGTCTGAAAATCACTGGGTTTGCCCACACTTTACAATGTTGCATTTTATTATCTATTTTATTTGCTTAATTCCTCCAAATAGAAGCACTAATATGAAAAGGGACTGCATTCTCTGTTTATTTAAAACAATCTGTCAGTGCCTTAACACTATGTTTCACCATATTGGGATTTTTTGATTTTATCATACTGTAAACTTGTTAACATGCCATATGGTTTCTAATTTCCGAATTTTCAACTAGATTGTTGTCAATCCTTGATGGGCTGATATTGGCTATTTGGCAGTGGAATCCATTCCAAATAGCCATAATCAGTCCATCAAGGATTTTTGAAATCCGAGGGACCTTATGAGGAATGCAACACTGTCAATTTGTAGGCAGCAGGGTCTGTCTAGAAAACCAACATATTCGCCATATACATTAACAAAAAGTAGTTATCTTGGGGCTTGTGCGTTCTGTGTTATTCTCAATCAAAACATTTCAGAACGACTTATAAAAGTGATTTCACTCTCTAAGCAGAATTGGCAGGGGCAACACATTAAATACTTTTAAAGTCTTTGGTAAGATGCTTAACATAATCACAATTATTTTAGACCATGTATTTGAGTTAAGGGATCATTTTCAAACAAAGCAAGTACACATTTTAAATTATATTCCTTCATATGAGAGGTCTATCTTTGTATTTGTTCTTCTAAATATGAAACCTCTCTATTTTTTCATCGTATTTATCAATTTAATAATGTATGTTCCATGGAAAAGAAGGTGATCTGCAAACCGTCAGAGTTATCTCAACTGACTTTATGATCAGACAGAAGTCCATCCCCTAAACAACTAAATACAGTATTGTTGTTGTGAGAAAGTGGATTATTAATTGAAGGGAAGGGTAGTCCTCTTCAAGTAATAATGGCACTATTCCTTACTAGGCCTAGTTAGGTCTCAATAATGTAATCCTGAGCTCAGTCCTAAGTAGCTGGAACACAGAGCAAACATGCTTAACATAGGAGAAATGTGTAAAGCACTTCTCAGTACCAAAAATGTTAAAACTCCACTCCAATTTATTAAAATAAAATGAACAAATAGACACCAAAATGATAAAAATATGATGTAGGCAACCAGAGATATGTTTTTTCAAAGCTATAGATGTTTCCATAGCTGAAAAGCTCAAAGCACAAACCAAAGGGTATTTGATCACACTAGACTGTGTCAAAGTTAAAAGTTAAGGCTGATCATGATGGAATGTGAGTAGGATTCAGGGACCAGGTTCATCCAGGTGGAAAGTTTACTTTCTGACTTAGTCTTTTTTATGGAGAAAATCCTCATTGGCGAGGTCGTCAGTGGGTCAGGGGCCCATCAGGATCCAAAGCAGGAGTTGTCAATGGAGGTCAGCTAAAGCGAGGACCTTGGTGAGACACTCAGCTCCAGTGAGAAGTTCAAGGCTCTCAAAGCCAAAGGTAGGAAAACTCTCAGCGGGTGAAGTCCAAGTCGGGCCCAAGAAGGTGTAATCTTCATCATTTGCTGTTTAGTGTTAGTTGTGGTGAAGTCCAATACGATCAAAGTCAAGATCCTTTCTGCGGGGTGACCCTGTAGATTGAGTCTGACATCAGTGCAATGTGGCGGCTTGGTCTCGGTGGCAGTCTGGTGTGAGCCTCTTGTTCTTTTTCCAAGACCAGCCAAGGGTTTCAACAGCAGGTGCAGTCATATTCTGCCATTCACAGGTCCAGAGGTGTTCTGAAAAAAAGACACTGGCACTAACTTGTGGGTGGGAAACCTCCCTGACCAACAAGAAAAAAGTTCCCAGTAACTCTACCCACTTTGACATAATTTCAAGGCGTTTCTCCCTAAACAATCTCATTGTGTCCAGCTGCAAAATCCGACATGGCAGAACCTTTCTTCCCCTGGTCAGAGCCTAAGGCCCACCCATGAGGTGTGTCTAAGGAAATGAGGAACTCACCCTGCAAACCACTTCTGGGACGGATTTTTAGCCCCACTGGTATTGGTGCCACTCTGGCTACTTGGATAATGGCAGGGACAGGCCTAAGTGTGAGCTACATCCGCCTGTGACAGAACAGGCGATGTCCTTTTCAAGCTTGACCATGTGCTGGGAACATCCCCAAAGGCCATCCTGTCAAGAGGGGGCAACATCTCCTCTCATCTAAGGTCCTTTTGTTCCCTTTCCTGTGAGCATTCACACCTCCCAGCAGGCCGCCAGGTAACAGTTGGGGATTAATTCTGAAAATATTAGTAGAGGCTTTAGGCTAGAAAATGGCAACTTTCTAAAATTTGCATTTTCAAAATAGCATTTTAAAACCTGACATGACCATCAGATTGGATTTTAAGTTGCTATTAATGTATTCCCTTGAATCACTCGGCTAGGTCTTCCCAAACTGAAGTTATGCATGAAAGGTGTTATAATGTAACCCAGCGCTTTCTATAGGAGAGCCGGCCTTGACACAGTGAAAAACAATCTTGGACATGTAAAACTAAAGGACATGTCCTACATTGTAAATATCATTCACCCTCCCCCTATGGGCAATAAGATCCAACTTTAGGAGTGACGTATAAGTATTAAAAGGAAAGTCAAATTTGCAGTTTTGAAACTGCACACTCAGACTGCAGGGGAAGGCCTGAAGACTTGCTTTGCCTTTTCACTATTGGGGTGGCATAATAGGTGCTGCAGCCACTAGTATCATGTAACATTTTTAGGGTTCAGAGCACATGCAAAAAACATGAGGCTGATCATGCACAAAGAAGCATTTTCTTACAATTGTGGATTAATGTAAAACATCAAAGATGCTAGGCAAGCATGGTTTGAACAATACGATCTACCTACAGTTCTGGGATTTTTAAGTACAGCCTATAATAATGTCCACTGCAAAGAAACACAGTCCATTTTAGTTGGAGCTTTTGCCAGTCAACGTATTTCCCCTTTGCTATGAGATGTCAATTGCATTGAAAAGAAGTCTACGTTGGTAGAGTAGACAATATATGAAAAGTTTCTTTTTTGTAAATAGGAATTAACATTCTCACTTAATGAATGCGGTTTAAATTACCTCATGGGTTACAATTAATCCCTCACAGATTCCAGGGAACAACTGAGGTATACATGAATTGTATTTATTTTATTTAAGAGGTTTTATATAGCGCTAGCCTGACCCGAAGGTATCGGAGCGCTTTACAGCATATATGGGAAACAAACACATAAAAGAGGCAAAAGAAAGCATAAGTGTTCAAAAGTTCCAGTGTGCTGTGCGTCCAAGGAGCACATTGAAGTAGAATGGTTCCCAGGTAGTCTCGATGCGTGGACAAAGTCTTGGGCTAAGTCTTCCTCCGGGAGTTGAGGGAAGAGTAGGGGGTTAGGGGATGAGGTAGGGAGTGTTGGAGCATTTGCCTGGTGGCTGAAGAATGCCGGCTTGTGCATTTCGGAATTCAGTTTGGGAAGGCAGAGTTGAGGTATAAATCTTTTAAGAGTCTTTGAATTTTATGAAGGAGGGAGTAGTCCTGATATCAACCGGGATGGAATTTCAGATTTTGGGTGCGTTTCCTGCGAAGGAACGTGCCACAGTTTTTTGCTTGTATGTTTTCAAAGGGATTAGTAAGAGGGTGTTGGAACTCCTAAGGTTTCTTGACTGGCTAGCTTTCTTGAGCTTGGAGGCCAGGTATTCCGGTTTCCCTGTGTGCAAGGCTTTGTGAGTAAGGCAGGCAGTTCTAAAGTTGGCACGCATTTCCACTGGAAGCCATTTTAGTTCTCTGAGTGCGGGAGATAGGTAGTCATATTTCTTAACTCCGGTGACCATTCCCCCAGCAGGGTACTACAAACAATTAAAAACTCTCCATTTCTCATGATAGGACTAATCTAATTTGTTTGTCACTCTTACATTAGTGTGTAATTACAAAGGACATCACAACCTCCGTGACCCGGATGCCGTTGTTCACTAAAGTCTAGGGTAAGGAATAGGTTTTTAAGAAGAATTAGTGTTTATCACACTGCTAAAGTTAAAGCTCACTTGTATGCCTGTAAGGGCTTTTAGCCCTTTCACAGTTTCTCATGTCTGTTTGTTGACAGTGTATGCCTTGACATTGCACTTGCATGACAATGTTTTTAATTGTATTAAACTGATGTAGGAAAATCTCTTGTTTTTCTTAACATAATACGTCTAACATATGCTTCTTTCCCCATATGTTATATTTAAATATGCATTTGTTTGTTAATTCCTCTCAAGTAGGAGTGAAAAAAAATATAGCTCCAGGTAGGACTCACGTGGGTTAAAAGGTAGCTCACATCTTTATTAGTATTGTGTGTCAGTGACTAGTAGAGCCACAGCAACTAGTTTTAGGGATCCATTACCCTGAAAAATGCACCAGACCGTTTAGGCTACCAGCAACAAGCAGAAACATGTTCAATACTTGTTTTAGCCATTGCCCTCAACATATCCATCTACGATGGGGTTTAGATATACCCGTGTCCTCTTAAATAAAGGTAATAACCTTGGAACACTGAGGTATTTTTATTTAATCTGAATGCCCCTCTTTTTGCCCAGTAGTTTTTATCTACAAACTCCCACCTTTCCTTTATAGTATTTGAGTAGGTCGAGTCCACCCTGGTAGCATTGACCTGCTAGGGTAGGGGGAGGATGCCAATGATGAAGCATGACATTAGTATGTGTGTGAGGTTTCCTCTTCCATAAAGGGTGGCTTTCCTCAGACATGTGCAAGATGTCCTGTGACATTCGAATTATGGATTCCTGAATGGTTCCAAGAATATTAGGAAACAGTTCATGATTTGCATTCTTCTTCATTTGTTGTTAACACCACCACCGTACTCAATTCTGTGACTGAATAAAACTCAACTCTCCCAGATCCCGTTGAATAGTAAACTCAGTCAGAGGTTTTTACTCTGTGCTCCAGGTCTGGGGCACTATCTTCCACAAAAATTATTTTGATTGAATAACTCATAACCTCGTAAAAATCTAGTTAGTTTAATCTTGTGCATATTTAGAATTCCATCCAGACCTCCTGGACAAATGTAAGTGCCTTAATACCAGCTACGTTTTGCCACTTCGTCAATTATATTAACAAAACCCAAAACAAAGATTTTATTGTATCAGCCCAAGGCCTGTAGTATACACTTTCTTAAGTTTTGGCTAAAGGAACAGTAATTTATCTTGGCTAATGCGTAATATGCTTGTGAAAGAGGGAAAAGAAACAGGCCAACGCATCTCCAAAGCCTTTCAGTCATTTGGCTGCTTTATTTTACATGAACAACTTGGCATGCTACACTGCCAGAGCATGTGTTGTAACTTAAATTCTGTTTCAACATCATACATTTTATAATCCTGTAAATACCAATTGTTACCACTACCCAATCCAATGATAATTTATGTATGGACCTAATAGGAATAAAAGTCTGAGTCAATATATAGGGAAGCTGTGACCTGGAGTTTACAAATAGTTTTCTGTATCAGCTTAATTAACTAATAAGATTATGTTATTTATATGAAAGTGCCATTTTTAATGTTTAGGAAGGAGGTGCAGGCAATCAATATAGCATTAAGAGCGTGCACATCTAAGGATAATATTTTGGGGATAAAATAAGAGAACAATTTAATTGGTGCAAACTTATTTGACACAATTAAACAGGACTCCATGTGCTCCTCCTAGAGTCAAAATAATTAGCAAAATCTGTCTCTGGTAAAAGTTAACATTTTCGGACAAATTGACAACATTTTACATATAACTTTTCTACAAGGAAGTGTTATTTTGAATATATGTAAGAATCCTTTGTAGGGGCCAATTGAGGGCCTGGTTTAGATCTTGGTGGAAGGATTACTCCGTCACAACAACAATGGATATCTTGTCCTCTGAAATATACATCCCATTATATCCTATGGGATATATATTTCAGTAGATGGGATTTCTATCAACATTGTGATGGAGTAACCCATCCGTCAACATCTGAATCAGGCCCTTAGATGCTTCAAGCAGTCACATAGAGAAACATAATAATAGACAGTGAATAGTGCCTTGTACTCTAATTTCCGGTCGTACACATTAATGGATAGGCATTACATTTTGTCCCCAACTTATGTTATAGGAGTGGTCTCACTCGAGTCGTGCAGGGTGCTCTCACCTGCACAATTCAGCTGTAGGCAGATGGAAAATATGTACAAAAAAGGGCCTTCTACTAGGTGACGTCACGTGGTAATAAACCTTTTATTTCTGGTCCCACGTGCTATTCCCCATTTTGGGTCCATAAATTGGTTTCTCGCCCTCCAGTTATATGCAGGGCCACTGGAACTATGTGATTATGTTGCTGCAGAGATTTTTGCATGATGATATATTTGATGCATTTGCCACATAAGCCATCATCTGCTGCATAATGAAAAATTTCTTAACTAACGAGAAGGAATGTTTCAATTCTAATAAGGACTAGGAGGCGAGGATTATGGATATCTTCTTCACTTTATTTGCATAGCAGTTTTAAAGATCACCAAACAAAAAAACCTGTAAAACATTACAGACTACACATCATAGTGGTAACCATAGTCCATAGTCCAATAATTATAACAGTCCATAACGTACAATCGTGTGACGTTCCTTCCACTTCCTCTTCTTCACTGGAGGATATTAAGCTGAGATTGCTGCTTTATTCGAACTTTGGTCATTCCCTGCAATATAGAAAGAGTCCCGTTATCCAATTCTTCAGTAAACTGGGATCTTCACGGTATTCATGAAAAGGAAAACCATTCAGAATGCAAACTTTCAACTGTATAAAATTTCAATGACATTAACATTTCATCAAAGTCATCATCATGGAAGCAAATTACTTACTGATAAAGAATCATCCTGGGTGGGCTGAGATTGAAATTCATCTCAGGGTGGGATAATCCTAGCATCCTTTAATAGAATTTAAACTTTCCTTCTCGTTAGCTAGGAAATGTTTTAGTCTATGTCAAGACAGAGGTGATGATTATGCATGTTCAAAGCTTACTTACAACCAGAGACACCGCTTCCGAAATGAGCTTGAAGTATTATCTCTTAAAGGTAGAATCAGATGACCAATCAGCTGCATTCATAATATCTTCCAGCCTACCACCTCCCTGAATGGCTTTTGATGCCATAACTCCTCTTGTGGAGTGTGCACCAAATTTACTCACATCCACACCTGCCTCTGACATGATCCAACGTACCCACCAGGCAATGGAAGGGGAGGAAACCGCCTTGAAAGATTTTTATAAGGTGATAAGTTATGGCCGTACCCTGGGGGGTCGAAGCTCGGAGGTCATCGCCTTGTATGCCTTAATGCACTTCACCACACACAACTTAGGATGCTCTGTAATGGAAGGATAAGATACCGACCTGGTATTGGTCGTTGTCCTTTTTGATAGGGTAAAGGTGACCCCTTCCAGGGTAAAAACTCTTGTTGTGATTTCCAGAGCTCTGACATCCGAGACTCGCTTACATGAGATGAGACATAGCAGGACGGCTTGGTTAGCCAACAGCTCCTTACGAGACAGGTATTGATTATCCTGCCAGCCAAGAAGAAGGCTCAGCACTAGATTAACGTCCCACAGGCCCAAATAGCTAGGCTCTGGAGGCCTAGATAGTCGGATGCCTCGCATTAGCTTAAAAACCCAGGGGTATTCCCCTGCCTGTTTGCTATCAATCTCACAGTGCCCTGATGAGATGGCCGAGCAAAAGTATTTAATTGTTCGATAGGCCAGGCTAGCTTGGGACAATTCCACTAGGAAATTCAGAATGTGAGTAAACTTTGCCCCCATGGGATCCACGTGTCTCTCCAGACACCAACGGTGCAATCGTCTCCAAGCCGAGCGATACCTCTTGACTGTACCTGATGCCCATGCCTGCTGGATGAGGTTTGCAGTGTCTGACAAAATATCTTCATCTATCCAGCGTCCCCTGAAATCCACCATGCCATGAGTTCCAAATGACCCTGAAGCACCAACGGATAAAGGCCCCCTGGGGGTCCTTGAGTATTGAAGGGAATGAGGGCAGCTGTATCGGGCAATCCCATGACAGCTCCATCAACGTTGGGAACCAGGCTTGCGCTCTCCAAATTGGCATGATCAATACTATGGATGTTGCCTGTCGCCGAACTTGAGCCGCTACTCTGGGTATCATCATGAAAGGGGGAAACGCTTAAGGGCACTCCATCAACCCGTCTTGGAGAAAGGCATCCACCACAGTGGCTTCCAGGTCCGCTCTCCAGCTCACGAAACACTGAATTTGGGGTCAATCTTTATAAGGCGAGACCTTCTTCTGTCAGCTGCCAGGGCAAAATCCGCATTGCCGAGGAGGCATATCGCCCTTTGTGCCCAACCAGCAATTATGTCCGTAGACAACGGGGATCCAGATGCTTTTGAACGTTCCGCCAGTTGTATGATTTGGGTCAAGGGGCCCACTATGCCCTGGAGCATGTCCTGGCAATTTCTCCAGGATCTGTATATTCTTTTTTTTGGGATCCTTCATGTATTTTGGAAAAAATGTGCATAGTTTCTCATCTCTCTCTGGTGTGTTTGCCACTTTCCATTTAAGCGAGGGCCTGGGGCATTCTCCCCTCATCTTAACCCTGACTTCCTTCTCTAGGGGCTGATGGATTTTACCCGCCAGAGAAATACGCCACTTTGGCATCAGGGACCCACTCTGGCAACTTAGGGTGGTAAATCTGAGTAGGTTTGAGCATGTCTGAGTGGCCTCCATCCCCTTTCTGAGGACTCAGAGGAGTGGGAACTTGGATGCTAGGGGCGACCCGAATCCTTATCCTTGTTGGAGGAGAAGTCTCCTTCCGATTAACCCTCCCCCTCAAAGGGAAGACTGCCATAGGGGTCCGAATTTGGGACGACCGTGTCACAATTTTCTCCGGGCTCCTCTTTCCCCCAGCAGGGTGCGTGTTTTAGCGGTCATGCACTTTTTTTTTAAGGTTTCCCTGAATTTGTCAAACCTTTCCAAGTGCCCCGCTTTACACTGTATGGCCCTTCTATTCCCTACCTAGGAGTCACTGGGACGCGCCTCCGCAAGATCGGGATCGCTGAATACCCCTGAGATTCTTTTTGCCAGCCTATCCACCTGATCCCTGACGGGTGCCAACGCCCTAGAAATAGCCTGTGAGAGGGCCTGGTCTGCTGCAGGTGGAAGGCGGTGGGGAAGCCATTCCTCCTCAACGTCCTGGAATGAAGAATAAAAATGGTTCTCAGATGAAGACATCTCAGTTTGAGGGTGTGAGCACAAGAAACGACCTTTAGATGTATTGGGCAGCCCCCTCGCCGGTGCTCCAACAGCTGGGCTGAAAACTGGTGCCAGAAGCTGCCAAATTGCACTCAGATCTATGAAACACTCACCACCAGGTGGTGCTGCAGCCACCAAATTGTGACCGTGTAGGGGAGAATCACCACATTGCGGTGTCAGTGCAGTAAGCGTTGTTTAGGGGTCATACCGGCCAGAGGCTCAGCATCCTAATCCCTAAACGCATGCAAAGTGCCGGCGGGAGCACTCGACGGAGCTGCCTCGCTTGGGCTATGCACGCCTGACAGATTCCTCACAGCACACGAAGCGCACACCGGGAGGTTCGCGTCTGCAGAGGAAAAAGCGCTCGGGCGATAGCCTGCAGCGCGATGAGCCAACAACACAATGAGCAAGTGCAGATCAAAACCGCTACACAAGCCACAATAAACAATGTCAGATAAGCAAAGAATGTTAGGAATGTCACTTAACTGATGAGCAGTGAAGACAGAGGAAGCGTAAAGGATGTCACATGATTATATGTTATGGACTCTTATATGATTGGACTATGGTTACCATGGAGACTGCTCCCAGATGGTTCATGGGATGTGTAGTCTGTAATGTTTTACTTTTTTTTTGTTTAATGATCTTTTAAACTGCTGTGCAAATAAAGTGAAGAAAGATTTGCATAATCCTCGCCTCCATCCTGACATAGAATCTGTAGATTTTAACTAAGAAAATGTGTTTCTAGCACAACAGTTCAACAGTGTCTAAAAGCGAAGCGTTATGTTTTTCTGGACAACCGAAGGCCCTTTGCAAACTTCGAATGTTCAGCTTTCAGTTGCCTATTGCTATATTTGGATGTTAAACTGGTACTAATGAGGTACACCCAGGACCCAGACAGTGTTAACAAGTGTATAAAGTACTAAATAATGAAGTAATACTATAAAAATATGTGCAGCATTATGCCACAGAATTGCCTTTTCTTGCTTCATAATTTGCTTGACGCTGCCACGTAATTTGGACCTCTCCTGCTGCATAATTCCAGTTGACCAGGTTACAAGCCATCTCGTAATGTGACCTTATCAGCCCATAAAATCAACATGTTTGAAGTATTAATATTATGAGATTTGGAATAAGGTACAGCAAATTCAGGGGTTTCGTAGCAGAAAGGGACAGTCAGTTGCTGCTTACACTTTTAGCAACTGATTTTTCAGGATATCTTCTACCGAACGTCTGAGGGCCCTTCGCGGGCCGTCTTACATTTTTTAGTGACTTTTGTACCATTCTTGCATCATGCAATTATTGTGTCATTGCAGGGTCGCAACCCTGGGCCCTATTACATAACTGGTGAACATTCTCAAACAGCTCCTAGTGCACACTTAATTGGGTGCAACAAGCACAGACCAGGACTGTGCGTCTGAATACAAAAGGTGCACTGCTCCTGTTACAAATGGGGGTTTCTGGCAGAGGTAGGCACCTTTGTCCAAGTAGGGAACCTTGCTTCTAGTCAGGGTAAGGGGGATACACATTTTATATAACCTCTGCTCACTCCCTTGGTAGATTGGCACGAGCAGACAGGCTTATTCCAAAGGCAACGCGTAAAGTATTTGTACACAAAACACACAATAATACAGTGAGATGACCACTAATGGACACCACACCAGTTTAGAAAAATAAGATATCTTTATCTAAACCAAACAAGACCAAAAAAACAAAGATACAACAAACAGGTAGCAAAATATGACTTTTAGAACCGTTATCTCAAAAATAGACCTTGTAGCAAATCCTCTGGGGCAATTACAACGTTGTGACAGGCAATAATCTAAAGTACGGAGCCAACCGCGAGGTGCGCCACATTGGGCACGGAGTTATACAGCCCCCCAAACAACAGTTCCTTGGAACAAAGTCTTTGGGCGATGCACAGCATCGTAGATATGAGGCGTTGCTTCTGAGGTCAAGGCTGCTCCCTGGCTGCCACGGTGAGGGGAGTGGTAGTGTCCACGAGGAGGCAATGTGTTGAGTCCAGGACAGGGGAGATCGGTTGCGTTTTCGGTGAGGCATCAGTTCCGGTGAAGCGATGCAAAGTTGAAGTTTCATGGAGTCACCCTCGGTGGTTATTGGTTCCACGATAATAGGATGAAGGTGCTGATGGTAATGGCGTTGGTGCATGTACTGGCGTCGAGAAGGCCAAACTGCAGGCGTCGAAGGGTGTCAGAGCTGTGGTGCAGGCAGGGAGATGTATTGTGTACCTCACGAGCTGTGCCCCATGCCTCGGTGCAGGTCACGGCAGCAGCACTGACAGCAGCACTGACAGCGTCGGAGATTGTTTTCCTTCCTCACTGCCCTTGTGACTGTATACAGTGAATGCACATCCCCAGGCCCTGTCACTCCAAAACCAGACAGTCAATACACAAACCAGCAAAGGCACACAGAATGGTTAAATAAGAAAATGCCTGCTTTCTCAAAGTAGAATTTTCAAATACACAATTTAAAAATCATCTCCCTAAAAAGATGGATTTTTAAAATTCAGAGAGCCTATACTCCGCTTCTTCATTTTGTCCCAGTGGAACGTTATAATTGTAAGATGTTACAAACTAACTCCCATGTTAGCCTAAGGGACAGAATACCTTTCAATAATGAAAAATGAAATAGGCAGTATTTCACTATTAGGACATGTAAAACACACCAGTACATGCCACACCTTTTACATACACTTCGCCTTGCCCATGGGGATACGTTGGGCCTACCTGAGGGGTGCCCTACATGTAAGAAAAGGGAAGGCTAGGGCTGGGCAAGTGGGTGCACTTGCCAGGTCGACATGGCAGTTTAAAACTTCTTGCAGATACTCACGTGGCAGGCCTGAGAACCCTTTTCAGCGCTACTCATGTGGGTGGCACAATCAGTGCTCCAGTCCCAATAGTAGCATTTGATTTACAGGCCATGTCATACTCAGTGCACTTTGCTAGGGGCTTACCAGTAAACCAGACATGCCAATCATGGATAACCAATCATGATAACAATTTACACGGGTAGCACTTGCACATTGACACTGATCAGCACTGGCAAACTGCCCAAAGCATTTAAGCTAGCAAAAACCAAATCCAGCACAGCAGCAAAAATACAGGAGGAAGACGCAAACAGTCAGGGGAAACCATGCAAAGGATGCCAAGTCTAACAGTTTCCTGTGCAGGTATGAACTGGGAACAGCACATTTGAGAAAGGTGAATGGGCGGAGTTCTGCTCAGTCTTTCATCACAAATAGCAGATGCATCCTCAGTTTCAACAGCAGCAGGAATTCCCCCTTTGGCAGGTACAGTGCGGACTGCACTCACCTGCAGGAGAATGACTAGGGCAAACCTGGAACCACCATGCCCACTTCCAAACCCTGCCACAATGGCAAATATATTGTGCGCCACCTCATAGGTGGTGCACAATTAGTGTGCCTTACAGAAGCTTCTTTGATCCTGCAGTCATGTCTCTAGTATGTCATGCGCACAAAGGTAAAGGCATACCCATATCCTTTATACCCCCGTACAAGGAATTACTCTGAAGTTCCTTTTGCACCAAGGCGATCCATAGTGCAAAAGGGACTGCACAAATGTCTGCCTGCCTTTATGTAAAACCGAAGTGCCCCAGAGTGTTCAAAAACAGGCGCAATAGCCAACTGTGCTTCAGGGGCTGTATGTGTAAAAGAGCCTCAAGGTCCATATTATGTATTAGGACACACTTTCCCTTTTTATGTTTGGCACACCTTAAGACAGATACACCAGGCGCAAACAGGGAAAGTGTGCCCTATTACATAGAAAGCACTGCCCCCAGGACAGCAGAGAACCCGTGCTGCCCTGGGGGCAACGCATTCAAGTGAAATATGGTGCAGCTCCGTGTTTCACTGTACAAGCGACAACCCACCTGCACTTTTAAAGGGGAATAGAGATCCCCTTAAAGGCAAGTGCAGTGAGCAACTGCACCCACCTGTAGGGGTTATCTGGGGGTGCATAGTACCCCATTACCCCCTGCAGAAGCCTGCTCTCAGGGGGCGCACTGATAGTGCGCCTCATGACAGCTTCTTTGCTTCTGCGTCTGTGTCTGTAATACGGCGCAAGTGCAGAGGCAAAGGGATCACCTCATTTGCCTGGGGCATGCTCCCATGCAAATGAGGGAATGCCCCCTGCAGATTGCACTGGCACTTTATATGCGCCAGCGCTATTGGTATTACATAATGGGCCGCACACTGGCCTGCGGCCCCTTCTGTAATACCGAAGAGCCCCGGGGCACACAAAGCGAGCGCAGATGCCCGTTGCGCCTCCGGTGCACTCTCTGCAATACAGCCCCAGATGTTACTAGCTTTTTGTTGTGATGAACATCCCAATATTGATTAAATTTATGGATTGGCGCATTGACTTAATATACAGCTTGGACTCATTTAGACGGACCATGTTTAGCATTGTGGACGGATTGCTGAAATCTGACATATTGTTTAGAAAAAGATCATTGTGCAGCTAAACTCTGTCTTCAAGACTGATTATTTTTGTACTCTCACCACGTTTTTCACCTCAATGCTGCACAAACGCCATATACATTATTGTACCTCCCACAATGATTTTATCTGTTTTTTGTTTTTTACTTTTTCTCAAATGACACTGCAACCTATTGGCATAATCTGCCATTACGGTCTATCAGCTAGATTCATCAAGCTTAATTGTGCTCGCAAAGGGCCAGATTCTGAGAATTTAGGCCCATAGGAATGCATTGGGAGTTATTCCTTATTTGCGATTAGCAATTAGCTAATCGCAAATAAGGAATCAGTGGGAATCGCAATAATTATTGCGATTCCTACATGAATCCCGTTTTGCGAGTCTGTAATAGCGATTCCTTATGAATCGCTATTATAGACTCGCAAAACGGGTCTTTCATGAATCTAGCTGTATGTTTTCTTTCTCACTCGTTGAAATAATGTATTGAGTGCACAAATTTCTCTTATTATCTATACACTCGTGGTCCAGACACCTTCTCTACTTGCCTCTCACTGATAAATAACTACCTTAAATAAACCTGTAGGAAACACTACCGTTCAATACTAACGATAAACAGCAGGCCACTAAGAGCCAATTGTCAGTTAACGCAGGACTGTGTTACAGCCTAGGTGCCTCTGGAGGGGGCCTAGATTGCTTATAGAAGCAGAAAAGTATTTGTTGAGCTCAGGGTGAAGATATCGGTGCACATGCTCTAGCACAGTCTAGGAATTCGATGGGTTGTGTGAAGCAAATTATGGAATTTGTTAAACATGACTTGAGGACTAAATTGATCCTAGAGCTGATCTATGACCTGAAGCCAATACTTAGCACTACACAACGAGCAAGAGTAGATAGAACAATTGTTTTAGAATGTTTCTATAATTCTTCATCATACTAATTTGTACCCTGATTAAGGAGGTGTGTCACAAATTAAATGCACTTGCTTTCGGCTGGAGAAAATGATCGAAATGTTAAAGTTTGTCCCTCCCCAGCAAAATCAACAGAAGAAAAACACAAGAATCTAGTTATCTGCCTGAATCTGCGCAATGGCTGCTTCCTTGTTATTTTTCATGACTTTTTAACTGAAAAAAAGGACAGATCTGTCGTTATTGACGAATACCACCCTTTGCAACTAGGACCCCAGGCTCCCAAGGGAGTTGGGGTGTGGCAGTAGAAAATGGGAAGAAAGGAAAGGGTTCTACTAAGAAGATAGAATGCTTTGGTTGCTGATTTTTTTTTAACCTGGAAGGAATTTAGAAGGTAAAATACATAGAACTTGCTTATGAAGTAGAATGAAAATCGGTGATATTTAAACGCCCGCTGACACAATTAAGTAGTATTACTTGCTGCTTGGATTTTATTTATGGAGCGTTGCTGTGCTATTCTTGAGATGTACTGCGTCTTCCAAAGACCCTGTTTGGTAAGCAAAACACACTGACACATAGAACCAATCCCATTCCAAGCTATGTAAATGTGTGATTAAAATGAACATTTGTTTGTAAACCACATTTCTAATATATCCTATGTATGCCTATTTGTGACTGTCAGTTTCTTCATATGTATCTTGATGGTAATTGAACTCATGCCTTAGCGGTAATATAACACAATGATGATTGTTTTTCTAAACTACATAAGTATCAAGATTAATATATTTGTTTCTTAAAAGAAGTCCACCTATTCTATTTTTTAATGAGAACACATTATTTGGAAATTAAAAAAAAGATTTTTTTTGCTACCCTTGTCTGAATTCTGCAGCATTCTATGACATATTAGGATGATAAAACATCATAAAAACGTTTTAAAAGTTTGAAAAAAGTGAAAATAAACACGAGAATGAAGTTATAAGTAGGAGTTATTATGCAGATATATGCATATGATATTGAATTCGGAGACTCTAATTATTGAGATGCTTATCTGACTTGCGAAAATAAATTATCCCCCATTGTCACAGGAAATGCAACTACATCCTTGGTCTACAAAATGCAGACACCTGATTCAAAAGCAGTGCGATGTTGAGATAATTTCAAGCGCATTAAGCCCATCAGGATAATTTGGTGGGAAGAGGGTTTTTGTTTTGGTATAGGAAATATTTCTGTGCGAAGAATTACAATAGGAGTTCTATTATAAATGGCCGTCCTAGTGATGAGGATAGTACAATAACAAATGGATTGTCTTACGCATATGCCATGCTGCACCAGCAATTGAACAATATACACTGTTCGCTAATTCTAAAGTAAGTCACAGTTGAAATTAGGACCCAACATGCGTGAGTATTGTATTGTAGTGTGCAGTGTTTACTACCACTATGTGGGGCACTGAATGGCTTAGCCACATGGATAGCAAACTACATTGTGTAGACTGTGTGGCTGGCTGTTTTGGTTTTGAACCTATGTGGGTAGGGTTTTCATGTCATGCGTGAGATGCGGTTATCGTGTTATGGGAGGTAGTGCCTGGTGATGTTATGGGTGAGGGTAGGTGAGAGATAGATGCTCAACGATAATTGTATTTCGGACAAATACAAAGAGACGGCTCCAAGCATCAGCCTGGCTGCAAGTATGCTAGCTGTGTGCAACTTTGCCCAACACTAGGGCTGCACACAGTGGCCTGCAAAGACCCTGTCAGGGCACATTTTAATTATTACCTTTTGGGAACATGTTCACTGTCCATGCTCGCAATGCTCCTCAAGAATTGACCTCACACAGCAGAATTCCTTACCTTGGTTTCGAGATTTATTTTCCTGCCATGTAACATACCTCCAAGGAAGTAATACATCTATCTGTATACAAATCAATGTATAAACGATATGCAGTATGTCGAAACATAGTTGTGGCTGTTTTGAAGCCCTTTGCATATATGTTTGTATGTGTATCAAATCTCAAAATATGTTTGCTTCTCTCTGGGTAACCTCAAAATCTTGCTTTTTTGCCAGGCGTGCCAGCTATCAGTTTCATAGGGAACTAAGTGAGCCAATGGGTGATATCATATTTCCTTGGTGCACTGAGTAATTACAAAATCAAGACAATGTTTTTAGGTTAAGAACATAGTCTAGGAAACATAATATTTAGTAGCATTATGTGTTTGTCAGAAAGAGTCCATTTTGGCTGATATTTCTAGACCACTCATCAGACAACAGGGCAAAACGCCTAAAAAACATGGAATGAGAATTGCTTTAGGACACATGAGGGAAATTGTTGCATCAAACCCAAAACCCCATTTTAGACCCAGCTGTTGCAGCTCACTGTGGACAATGTTTGCTTTTCTTTTGGGATTCCCTTCAGCTTTTTGTTATTAACTACAAATGTATCCACCCACAGTCGATCCATTCATAGTCACATGCACACTGCAACCGTACACTTAGGTTAAGCAGTTGTTGCTTATGTGTGGGTGCCACACTGTTGCTGTCCTCTGTAATCTCGCTTTTGTCACCCTAGCAAACACTTATTTTACCCTTTCCTTCTATTGATACTGTCAGAGTTCAATTATTTCCCTTTCAGGGAGGGTATTGAAATGAAAATCTGCCAAACTTTGTGTGGTGTAGGGAAATGGAATACTCCACAGGTAAAAATGTTTACCATACCAAAAAAAATATATACCGGTATACATTTTCGCATTAGCATGTTTTTCAACAGTGCTTAATTGTACACTTTGTACTCTTAGGCATTTTGGGAATCGCATCCTTTAAAAAACACGCTCACTTTGCTCACAGAGTAGTACGCTTGGAATGCTGTGCAAAGCATACTACAACTGAGTTTTATGACTAAGGAAAAGGTGTAAATCTTCAACCCTAAGGAATTGTAGGTATATGACTGTAGATTTAGGATTCCCTGTATGAATCCTGAATCGGGACCAATGGCAAAGCCTTTTTTTATGCCTCAAGCAAGACACAGCAGCAGCACTGCGACTGATACATAGTGTAGTTGTCAGTTGTAATCCTCGGGCTATGAAAGTAGGACCAAATCGTGTTCACCCAGCCAACACCAATATGTACTGGCTGACTCTGGTCTCAACATATACGCCTAAAGTGTTTGCTGTTGCTGAGAAGAAAATAATGCAAAAAAAACAATAGATGGACAGAAGGCAGAACAATGTCATACATTCACCCCAGTACAGAGATCTGGGCCTTAATCCATCGTTTTTTTTGCTCACCATGCCATTCCAGTTTGGACCCAGCCATTTGCAAATCATTCTTGACACTGCGCCCAATAGGACCAGTCCAGCCCGAACTGCCAGGCCAGGTCCTCCCTGGACTGGAAACAAGCATTCTAGGACCGGTTTCGGCTTTCAGCTACAAAATAATGGCAGTTTTTTTTTTTTTTTTTTTTTTTTTGCAGAGTTTTATATAGCGCGAACTAGAACCGAACCGAATCAGTTATCAGAGCGCTTTACATAGCACCAGTTACGTTACATGAGGACACTTTCATTTTTAGGCACGGGGAGATTAAGTGATTTGCCCAGATTCACAGGGGGTTTTTGGCGTCGTTACCGAGACTCGAACCCAGATCCCCAGGTCTGAGGTCGAGCGCCTTAGCCGTTAGGCCAACCCCTCTCCTCTCAGATGGAAGAACTATTTTTTTTATATTAAGCTGAAATGTCAACAAATGCATCTTCGGTTCATAAAATGAACTTTTTCTATGTCAGTAAAGGTTGTGATAAGTTATTTTTTTACCCAAACCTTGTTAATACCTAGCTCTGTCTGAGATGTTAAGCCCATATCTGTTCTGGTGCCGACAGCTGGACCGACTTATCTTGTCCCCAAGCTGCCTGGTAATATTTTGAGAACTCCAATCAGTAAGTAAACACGTCCAACTATTCTTTTTATCTGAAAACTGGAAATCTGAAGAGCATTCATATCCATTATCACAACATTTATATTAATACCAATATGAATAGTCAGGTAGATTAATATGAATTATCAACAGGCCTTGTTTTCAAGACAGTAGTGCCCCGGTGATTAGCACTAATATACTCCCCGAACAGTGGGTGACTCATTTCAAGGGCCTTTACAATCACACTTGCGATACAGTCTCTGTAGGGGGTTGGGACGGGGTCCGGTCCATGGAACCAGAATTTTCACTTCAAGAAATAATCGAAGCTATCCAAGGTCTGACCCGAAACAAAGCACCAGGGCCCGATGGCACACCACCAGACCTTTATCTAAGTAACATCGACCTCTGGGCTCCTATCATGACGAGGGTGTTAAATGCAGCTATAAAAACTGGGCTCCCGCGATCTTGGTCTACCGCATTAATAGTCCCTATCTTCAAGAAGGGGAGCAGGGACAACCCCCAATGCTATAGACCAATATCGCTGATCGATGTGTCAGCCAAATTACTGGGCAGGGTGGTACTAAATCGCCTTATGGCCTGGACAGAAGAACACCACATTATAGCAGACACCAATATGGTTCTAGATCGGGTAGATCAATGTCTTACCTCTATTTATTAGTTGCTAAATACACAAAAGCTAGCAATGGAACAGTCTATATGGGGTTTATGGATTTGGCTGCGGCCTTTGATAATGTAAATAGGAACAAACTGTGGGCCATGATGAGTAATCTGGGAATTGACCCTGGACTCATAAATATCCTAAAAGAACTACATTGGAACACCACTGCCAAGGTCCGCTATAGCACGGGAGGGGGAGTACTGATCCCTTCCCGTGCACCAGCGGAGTGAGGCAGGGGTGTATCCTTGCTCCCTTTTTATTTTCATTGTACATAAATGATCTGGAGAGAACACTGGTTGCCTTGAATGTGGATTGCCCCAAAGCAGGAACGCGTCATATTCCGGTACTGTTGTATGCGGATGACGCGGTTCTGCTTGCACGAACAGCCCTGAGTCTACAACACCTCGTTGATGGTTTTTTGAAGTTCATGGACAATCTAGATTTGTCCGTGAACTTGAGCAAATCCTTTGTGATGGTGGCGGGCAAAAAACCTTCTAGGAAATTTGCATTTAAAATAGGGTCCCACACATTAGAAACCGTAAGCACCTTTTCCTACCTGGGTCTTTTATTTGATGGGGAGATAAAGTTTGATTCCTTAATCGAGGAAAGGTGCAGAAAGCTGGTTTCCGCAAACGGTGCGATACTAAACTTTGCCCGGAGGCTGGGCCGTTGGTTACCAGAGCAAGTAATGAATCTATATGGAGCTGTAAGCACTGCAAAGGCTCTGTATGGTGCAGAGGTCTGGGGTTTTAGGGAAGCAAGACAATTACAACTGGAGGAAGACAAATTCCTACGCAGGATCCGGAAGATATCGCAGAGTACCCCAGCAGAAATTGCACACGCTGAGCTTGGGATTCCATATATTACAGATCAGGTGAAGGTTAGACCCATCATGACATGGCTCAGAATCTGGGTAAATCCCGAAGCCGAATTAAGCAGGGTAATAGCTGGAGATTGTTTACAAAAAGATAAGTGCCTCCAAATCCCATGGTTAAACTATGTTAAGGATACACTAGGGATCATAGATCAGCAGATACTCTTTAGCGACCCGAATTCAATTGCCACCTCTTGTAAATATCGAATTAAAAAACTGCTATTAGAAAAACTTGAATTGGGCAGATTAAACTCTGACTCACTAAAAAGATCAGTTGTGGCACATTGTTTAGTAAGCAACGGGGAGGGTATGGAACCTTATTTATTTCTGATGCAGAACCAGCAGGACAGATTTTTAATGTGTCGTTTTAGATTCAATTTGTTACCTAATATTTTAGCTTATCCTTCAGGTTTTACCTTAACAATTAAGCAGAAGGGTGCCTGCGGCTGCAACAACAGGTCTCCGCAGGACACCCTTCATTTTGTACTCTTGTGTTCTTTTTATCGAATTCCCCGTCGCAGATTACTTGTGGATATTTTAAAAGAGGCAAAATTCCGTCATGCTAAAACAGCACTACTTTTTTTGCAAAGAGCAAATGACATGCGTACTCTATGCTCTATTATGAATTTCCTAAAAGTAGCAGTAAGATTACGAAGTACGAGAGGTTGAGCAATGATGTATATAATACCACATGTTTTAATTGTATAAACTTTGTTTTTAATGTAACACGGTTCAGAAATGTAATTAATTAATTTTGTAAAATGTATTTTTGTGATGGTTTTTAATCATCGAAATAAAGATCTACTGAACTGAACTGAATATGAATGAAAATGGCTCGAGTCCCATGTACAGAAAGCTTTTCATATATTTGAAATAGCAATATATTTATAAACAGTTATGCATATTGATAAACAGTTAGGTATATAAATGGGTTAGGATTTGTATATTTAAATGGTTATTATTTATTTTAAATGATTGTAAAAACAATTCAAAATCCGTTCTTTGAATAACAACCTGTTTTGAAAGGCTTACTGTGATACTGACTGAACTTAATTAAAATCTGTTTACCCCATTCTATATGACACACACAGCGAATATCTCGCAAATACATCATATATGTTTTGCATCAGCACAAAGCTTACTTTCCAGACGGTAGTAAAACATTCATTTTGCACCCATGCACTAAATCACAGACTAATCAAATTTGCTTCATTTTGTTTCTTGTGAGGTATAGAAGATGGCAAACAAATGATTTTGCTGCAGTCCACACCACAGAAAGATCCTACTCCACAGTAAAGTGAGGACAGCAGATTATATTACTAGGGGTGGGCGGAACATCAAGAGTTGCACTCTGTTGAATTACGTGGAGTCAGGCGCGCAACACCCATTGGGCTCACCGGGTTTCAGCCCCCCCCCCCCGTCGTGTATGTCAGACCGGCCGGAGACAGATTTGCGGGCTGGCGAGCATTTAATTGCAGCCGCACCCGAGTACTTAACAGGTCTTTAAAAAAACATTTATGTGTAAATGGGGCTTTTGTTGTGTGTTCGCCCCTTCTTACAGCCACTCTGCGATGTTTGGAAGAATTAGCTCCCCCTGAAATATTTTTCAGCCCCCCCGAAATTTGGCTCTAGTTGCCCGCCTGCGTGGAGTTACATGAAAACTTTGAGATTCTGAAGGGTTCCGTGAGTGGGTGGAAATCGGCACACAGCGCTGCTCATGCTGATTTTTAGCGATCTGAGCTTGTTCTGCGCTACAAAATCAGTACGAACTGCAGCATGCCTCTGCTTTTTTGCTGCCGGTTAAGTAGATTTTCTATTCGAGCAGCAGCTTTCACACCGTGAATGGTAGTGACTGCCCACAATTGCCCGTGTTGAGAAAATCTCACCAGTTCCCCACCTAGATGAAGAAAATGGCACTAGGGGATGTCAATTCACGTTCGTGCTCGCCAGGTTACTGTTGGCGCGCTGCACGTGAGAAATAATCTCTGCCACATGGTGGTTAGCAGATTTTCACTGGAACTCCACATTACAAGCGTAACTCTGAGTGGCCAAAACTCAGCGAACTCTGCCGGCTGAATGGTATTTATTACCCAGCCCTATAAATAACCCTGTGCAATACATACCTTGCAGTTAAACCTTTTTGAATAATGAAAATATTTTATCAAAAATATTCATCCAGGAATAACTTTTTTAATAAAAAAATATAAAGATCATATTGACTCCTTATTATTTGTGCAACTTATATGATAAAAAGTTTTGTGGTATTTTGACTCTGAGATAATTTGAAAAGATGAGAAGATGTATTATTTACGTTTTTATGCAAACGCTGCAAAAACTGTTAAATCACTCTGTGCCATGTTTGTGCCAGTTCAAATACTATTCACTTAATTTCCTCTGAAACAGGAAGGAACATTTGTGCAGACAGATAGGCCCTATTTTTTGAATCACAGCAAAGTTTCTCTTATACTGCACCTTAAGTAAATCCAGTATTTGTAAAGCGTGAACTACTCACTCCAAGGGTCTGAAGGCGCTGGGGGCCGTCATGGAGATTAAGTGAGCTATTGCCCAGAGTCACATGGTGTTGAGCTGAGCTGCCGCCGGCGGTCGAACTGTGAGCCCTGCGCTATGGAGTCAGCCACTCTGGTCGGTGCGCCACACCTCTCCCAGCTAAGTACCACAGAAGATGCTTCAATGAATTTGGAAGACCTTTTTTGCAGCATAGATTCTATTTTCATAATCAATATGATTTTAGCAATAGTATGTTAGTGGGATTTGTTGACAACCCTTAAATGTCTATAAAAAGTAGGGCAAGTTGTTAAAATTAGTTGAACAACAAACAAACTTAGAGGTCTAAATCAGAAACCTGATCTGAATATCTTTCAAAATACCTTCATGTCTAAAAAGTACATCAAGATAAAGAAGTGGCTAACAGTTATGAACAACAGACCAGATCGCCAAGAAAAGGGCCACCTGTAATTGCTAATCAAAACCCATTATGGATTCCCATCAATAAGTTGTATGGATCAATGTTTTCATTTGGTAATCCTGCCAGGGTATTCTGTCTCTTGATCATTGAGACATACGGCATACCCCCATCTTTGGCATGGGGTAATGACCTACAATTACTAGATTAGACCAAATGATGATGATCTGATGGGAAAGTGCAGTGCAAAAAAATGAAGATGAATGTGATGTTTAAAACAGGATAGGGAGCTTTAACAAAAATTACTTTATTGGGCATAAGCCTCTTCCTTGTTAAAAACAAGAACAGTGCAACAACATAAACGCATTTTAAACAAATAGCTAAGAGAGCACCAACATGTTTCAGCCTATTATGGGAGGAAACCCAAGGCTTTCGTCAGGGTCTCTATTCTCAAAGAATGCTACTGCCAAATTAGTGAGAAACGTGTGAAAAAATTATAATAAAAAACACACAAGTGAATTAATAATAGTAAAGGATATATTTCTCCTACATCTGTTTCAATTCCTCCTTGGCACCTGGAGTGATCTATAACAACAAAAACATGTGTGAACCCTTATTAGGTTCAAAGGTCTGTTAAAAACGGTCATCTATTCATTAGTGTTCAAGATTTTCAAGTACTTACCCAGTGTGCCCGGGGAAAAGTACCTCACCTCACCTCTTCCTGGACCTGGCTCAGGTAAATGTGAGACCCCGCCCTGTAAGGACAAGACAACCCCTACACTTAGTATAGATAGAGTGAGCCCCTTTTACCCTGCTCTGTCTATTAATAATGCTTGGGGTGCACCAATGTATCTTGCACATAGAGCCTGACTTCCTGGTATAAACTTATCACCCAAGAGAGTCCTTGCACCCACTTACAACTCTCTAGATAGACTTTACAAAAAATATTTTAGCATATGTAGTTTAAATAAACTCAAAACATGATTGCCAATACAGCAAAAAGACCTTTTGTACCCTATTCAAGGATGACAGATAAAAGGGGCCAAACTTTTAAAGAGACAACCATGAGGTAGTTGGCTTGTTTATCACTATTTAATGTTGACCAAGCCCTCATAAAACAAGTGCCAAAAAACAGCCCAGACTGATTCTAGAGCCTACCTGTCCGTCGTTGTCCCAAATGATGACTGAGTCAGGGGGAGGCATTGGGCTGCTCGAAAGAGCCTCTATTTCATACGTTGAGCCCAGCTTAACTCGCGTACTCTCGCGAGATTTTGATGGACTACAGAATGATGTCACCAGACCAGGAAGGAGTAGTTTTAACCAACTGCAGCCTGATTGTATTTAAATATAGTGTTGGAAATAGCAAACAGTAAAGGGAAACATTTCGTAAGCTCTACAGGGTGATGTCACCAAACCAGGAAGGAATATTTCAAAGCAACCCCAGCTTAACTCGCGTACTCTCGCGAGATTTTGACGGACTACGAAATGATGTCACCAGACCAGGAAGGAGTAGTTTTAACCAACTACAACCTGGTTGTATTTAAACATTGTGTTGGAAATAGCAAACAAAAAAGGGGGAAACATTTCCTAAGCTCTCCAGGAAGGGTTTTGAGTACCAGGTCACGAAAAACAGATTGCGTATACCGGGATATAGTTGTTAAAGCAAACAGTGTTTACCGATAACATCTTTAATCGCGTGCTCTCGCGAGATTTCAAACGGACTACAGGATGATGTCACCAAAACAGGAAGGAGTAGTTCTATAGCAACCCCAGCTTAACTCGCGTACTCTCACGGGATTTTGGACGGACTACAGGGTGATGTCACCAACCCAGGAAGGAGTAGTTCTAACCAACCACAGTATCAAGAATGGTACAAACCCCAGATCTTACGAAATAGGAACAAACTACAGAGTAATGTCCCTCAAATAACAGCTGTAGTTAAGCAGAAAATAGGCTCAACAACTATCGTCTCTTGCATCTTCTGAAAGTTATAAAGACACTTAGTATGATAGTCTTATAGGTATCATAGAATGCTGCAAACACGTTATAGTGATAAAATAACTCCTACTATTAAGAACAACATGGAGTGGAATCACATCTTACTGGCAGGGTGGTCATGATCATTGTAAATTGAACCACGGAATATCATCGTTGAGCCCAATCCTGTCAGTGCGTAATTTGAAGACCCATTTCTGTTCCTTATAAAATAGGAATTTTGATATATCACTTATATGTGATGGAATAAACGGTTTCTCAAGAACAACCCACATAAAATCTGTTTCACTGTGGTTGTGTTGTAAAAAATGTTTAGTTAATCTTGAGTCATCTTTTCTGCTACGAAACGTGCTTTTATGTTCCTGCATCCTCACTCGCACCTTCCTGGTGGTCATGCCTATATAGCGTAAATTACACGGCATGTGATTTGGTAGATCAGGTTAGTGCTGTTACAGTTAGTAAAGTGTCTCAACTGCCAAGGGTGGTCGGTGCCTATGTCGATGCTTGTTGTCTTGGTCGTTAAAGGACAGACCGAACATCCCCCACATGGATGGTGTCCCATTACGGGAGGTAAGTCCCACAAGGTGCCCACCTCTCTGGTAGAAGTCTCTCGAGGACGGATGTGTATCAGGCGGTCCCTTAAATTGCCCGACCTCTTAAATGCAAAAAGGGGAAACTCAATCTTATCATTGTACTGTTTAGTATGTGCCAACAACGCCTAATGATTTTCTGGATACAATTGGATTTTGTATTATAGGTAGTAACCAGAGTCAGGCGATCCAGTTTGGTCTTCTCTCCTTTCGGTTCAAGAAGTGCCTCACGATGATTGTTGGCTGCACGTTTCAA
The DNA here is from genome assembly GCF_964261635.1 of Lissotriton helveticus. Lineage (NCBI taxonomy): Eukaryota > Metazoa > Chordata > Amphibia > Caudata > Salamandridae > Lissotriton > Lissotriton helveticus. The sequence continues at coordinate 1,211,078,015 of NC_136067.1, read as the reverse complement.
CGATTGTTTGATGAGTTTCCTAGGATAATGTCTACTGGTTAGCTGTTCCGATAATTCCTCTGCATGATGTGCAAAGGTTTCTGGAGTTGAACAATTCCGCCGAACTCGGAGGAATTGCCCAAAAGGCAAATTATCGCGTAGGGATTTGGGGTGCTGACTCTTGTATAGAAGTTGCGAATTTCTTGCCATCGGTTTTCGATACAATTCACTTTCGAGACCTGTCTCCGTCGTGTAGATGGAGAGGTCCAGAAAGGAAACCTTCTCTTTGCTTGTTTCTGTGGTAAAGTTTAAGAAATCGTTCTGATTATTCAGCCACCGATGGAAGTTTGTAACTGAATATATGTCCCCCCTCCACACCACTAGAACATCATCTATATAGCGTTTCCACCACAATATAGACGAGAAAAAGGGGTTAGTTGGATTTAACACTGTTGTCTGTTCCAACATATGTACATACAGGTTTGCTAACGAAGGAGCAAAAATGCTGCCCATGCTCGTCCCTGAGACTTGATGGTATACCGTGTCTTCGTACGTGAAATGTTTTTCTTTCATAGCTATGGTGGCTAAAGACATAATGAAAGGTACAGGGGTGATAGAGTCAAGTTCAGTGTCACCCACGATGGATCTGATGGTCTCCAAAGTCTCATCCTGGGGGATCGAAGTATACAGGGACTCGACATCTAGGGAGACTAGATAGTCTGTCTCCTGGTTGAAAGGGATATCCGGGATCACCCTCAGGACATCTGTGGTATCTTTCAGATAGGTAGGCATAGTGTGCACTATTGGTCTGAGGAAGTGATCTACAAAAGCCGAAAGGGGCTCTAGAACTGATCCTTGGCCAGAAATAATAGGTCTCCCTGGTGGTGGTCTCTGAGGTTTATGCACCTTAGGTAAGGTGTAGAAGTAGGGCATAATGGGATGTTGTGTCTGTAAAAATTGGGACTCTAAAGGAGTTATCCAACCTTTTGTTAAGGCTTCCTCTGTTAAGAATTTAATCTCATTCATTAGTCTTGGGGTAGGATCTATAGTGAGTGGCTGGTATGCATTTGTGTTACTCAGCTGTCGAAGGCATTCAGTCCTATAAGTCTCCACATCTTGTAGTACAATCAATCCCCCTTTGTCGGCAGGCTTGATAATTACTGAGGAATCCTCAGTTAATGTTTTCAAAGCTTGTCTCTCCATTCTGGACAGATTATTATAGCCAGACTTAGGGGAGATCCAGATTTTTTCAATGTCATCTTTGACCGCCTGTTCAAAGGTGAACACTTGGCACGGTATGGCATGTGTTGGAGGTAGGAAAGTAGATTTGGGTCTTAGGCCGGTATTGACATCTCTCTCCAAATCAGATTCCTCATTACTTCTATTGTTAAAGAAGTAATGTAGTCGCAGTTTCCGAAAAAATTGGGCTAATTCAATCTGGAGTAAAAATGGATCGCCATTATCTGTCGTCACAAAGCCCAACCCTTTATTAAGAACCACTTCTTCAATGGCGGAAAAGGTTTTCTTACTTAGATTAATCACCAAACTAGTCTCAGGTTGTAAGCCTACTCCTGAGCATTCTGTCTGGTGTGGCTCCTGGTCCCGGTATGAGGACCTGCCGTATCTTCCCATTGGACCTGTGGTTGTCCTTGTGTTTGTCTTCTTTTGCCCCGAGATCGTCGGGGGCCAAACGGTAAAAAAGGCTGATTATTGTATTGTGGGTAGCCTGGAAAAGGGCCCATTGGTGGCTGGAATGGCTGCTGAAAATTGCCTGGATGTCCCCACGGTGCTGGAGGCCACCACATTTTTCCTCCTGCCATGTTATACTGTCCTCTATGGTTCTGATATCTACCAGCCCTACCAGACCTACCTCGGCCGCCACCAGCAGGTGTTTGTGGATTGGAAGCTCCTTGGTCACTGCCAGAATCAGAGCTAGACCCAGAGTAGTTGGATCCATACATACGCCCGCTGCGACTAAAGTCGGGGGCTTTATAGTTGTCACTCGTGTATGGGTATATACGTTCAAGGTTGAACTTGGCCAAGTCCTTTTTGAACTTATCTACCTTAGTCTGCAAAATGGGATCAAAAAACTCCTTGTTTGATTTATCTGACTCGTCTTTCTGTTTCTTAAAGGCTGTCGGGGTAACTGTAGCGCGGATCTGGCCCTCGAGTGTTTGTATTTCCACTAAAATGCCATCTGCCACCCGCTTGGCTGTACTGATAATTAGTATCAGCCAATCGCGGGTGCAGCGCCACGCAATCATCGACCAGTCCTTAAGAAAAGGTTTATCAGTGAGAAAAAGGCGAGGGGCATTCGTTACTATAAGCCCCGGGGGGGCACAACTTGCCCTCAGATACTCTGCCATGGTGATCCCGTGTGCCTTTGTACGAGAATGAGCTTTTTTGAGTGTGAGAGCTTTAGTCCAGTCATCAATGGCAGTTACAGCAGGTGCTGGTAAGGTCTCAAGAATACTGGGCATATTGTCTAAGATAGATTGGTATACTGCATCATCATAGGCTAAACCGCTGCGTTCAGCCATGTTTGTGAGCTATTTAGAGAGTGAAGGGAGCAAAGAAAAACTAGGGACCGGTATAATACCCGAAAGTCTGAAATCCAGTTCCAAAGGGAATCTTGTATAAAAACCACTCACCCAGATGTGGTCATCACATTCTAGCCCGCAGATGGAGGCTGCTCAAATATATAACTAACAAAACGGTATCCGAGGGCTAAAGGGACATTTAAAGACCCGTCTAAGTTCTATCCCCTTGAAGGAACAACATGAACAACAAACAAACTTAGAGGTCTAAATCAGAAACCTGATCTGAATATCTTTCAAAATACCTTCATGTCTAAAAAGTACATCAAGATAAAGAAGTGGCTAACAGTTATGAACAACAGACCAGATCGCCAAGAAAAGGGCCACCTGTAATTGCTAATCAAAACCCATTATGGATTCCCATCAATAAGTTGTATGGATCAATGTTTTCATTTGGTAATCCTGCCAGGGTATTCTGTCTCTTGATCATTGAGACATACGGCATACCCCCATCTTTGGCATGGGGTAATGACCTACAATTACTAGATTAGACCAAATGATGATGATCTGATGGGAAAGTGCAGTGCAAAAAACATGAAGATGAATGAGATGGTTAAAACAGGATAGGGAGCTGTAACAAAAATTACTTTATTGGGCATAAGCCCCTTCCTTGTTAAAAACAAGAACAGTGCAACAACATAAACGCAGTTTAAACAAATAGCTGTGAGAGGACCAACATGTTTCAGCCTATAATGGGAGGAAACCCAAGGCGTTCGTCAGGGTCTCTGTTCTCAAAGAATGCTACTGCCAAATTAGTGAGAAACGTGTGAAAAAATTATAATAAAAAACACACAAGTGAATGAATAACAGTAAAGGATATATTTCTCCTACATCTGTTTCAATTCCTCCTTGGCACCTGGTGTGATCTATAACAACAAAAACATGTGTGGACCCTTATTAGGTTCAAAGGTCTGTTAAAAACGGTAATCTATTCATTAGTGTTCAAGATTTTCAAGTACTCACCCAGTGTGCCCGGGGAAAGGACCTCACCTCTTCCTGGACCTGGCTCAGGTAAATGTGAGACCCCGCTCTGTAAGGACAAGACAACCCCTACACTTAGTATAGATAGAGCGAGCCCCTTTTACCCTGCTCTGTCTATTAATAATGCTTGCGGTGCACCAATGTGTCTCGCACATAGAGCCTGACTTCCTGGTATAAACTTATCACCCAAGAGAGTCCTCGCACCCACTTACAACTCTCTAGCTAGACTTTACAAAAAATATTTTAGCATATGTAGTTTAAATAAACTCAAAACATGATTGCCAATACAGCAAAAAGACCTTTTGTCCCCAATTCAAGGCTGACAGATAAAAGGGGCCAAACTTTTAAAGAGTCAACCATGAGGTAGTTGGCTTGTTTATCACTATTTAATGTTGACCAAGCCCTCATAAAACAAGTGCCAAAAAACAGCCCAGACTGATTCTAGAGCCTACCTGTCCGTCGTTGTCCCAAACGATGATTGAGTCAGGGGGAGGCATTGGGCTGCTCGAAAGAGCCTCTATTTCATACGTTGAGCCCAGCTTAACTCGCGTACTCTCGCGAGATTTTGATGGACTACAGAATGATGTCACCAGACCAGGAAGGAGTAGTTTTAACCAACCGCAGCCTGATTGTATTTAAACATAGTGTTGGAAATAGCAAACAGAAAAGGGAAACATTTCGTAAGCTCTACAGGATGATGTCACCAAACCAGGAAGGAATAGTTCAAAGCAACCCCAGCTTAACTCGCGTACTCTCGCGAGATTTTGACGGACTACAAAATGATGTCACCAGACCAGGAAGGAGTAGTTTTAACCAACCATAGCCTGGTTGTATTTAAACATTGTGTTGGAAATAGCAAACAAAAAAGGGGGAAACATTTCCTAAGCTCTCCAGGAAGGGTTTTGAGTACCAGGTCATGAAAAACAGATTGCGTATACCGGGATATAGTTGTTAAAGCAAACAGTGTTTACCGATAACATCTTTAATCGCGTGCTCTCGCGAGATTTCAAACGGACTACAGGATGATGTCACCAAAACAGGAAGGAGTACTTCTAAAGCAACCCCAGCTTAACTCGCGTACTCTCACGGGATTTTGGACGGACTACAGGGTGATGTCACCAACCCAGGAAGGAGTAGTTCTAACCAACCACAGTATCAAGAATGGTACAAACCCCAGATGTTATGAAATAGGAACAAACTACAGAGTAATGTCCCTCAAATAACAGCTGTAGTTAAGCAGAAAATAAGCTCAACAACTATCGTCTCTTGCATCTTCTGAAAGTTATAAAGACACTTAGTATGATAGTCTTATAGGTATCATAGAATGCTGCAAACACGTTATAGTGATAAAATAACTCCTACTGTTAAGAACAACATGGAGTGGAATCACATCTTACTGACAGGGTGGTCATGATCATTGTAAATTGAACCACGGAATATCATCGTTGAGCCCAATCCTGTCAGTGCGTAATTTGAAGACCCATTTCTGTTCCTTATAAAATAGGAATTTTGATATATCACTTATATGTGATGGAATAAACGGTTTCTCAAGAACAACCCACATAAAATCTGTTTCACTGTGGTTTTGTTGTAAAAAATGTTTAGTTAATCTTGAGACATCTTTTCTGCAACGAAACGTGCTTTTATGTTCTTGCATCCTCACTCGCACCTTCCTGGTGGTCATGCCTATATAGCGTAAATTACACGGGCATGTGATTTGGTAGATCAGGTTAGTGCTGTTACAGTTAGTAAAGTGTCTCAACTGCCAAGGGTGGTCGGTGCCTATGTCGATGCTTGTTGTCTTGGTCGTTAAAGGACAGACCGAACATCCCCCACATGGATGGTGTCCCATTACGGGAGGTAAGCCCCACAAGGTGCCCACCTCTCTGGTAGAAGTCTCTCGAGGACGGGTGTGTATGAGGCGGTCCCTTAAATTGCCCGACCTCTTAAATGCAAAAAGGGGAAACTCAATCTTATCATTGCTACTGTTTAGTATGCGCCAACGACGCCTAATGATTTTCTGGATACAATTGGATTTTGTATTATAGGTAGTAACCAGAGTCAGGCGATCCAGTTTGGTCTTCTCTCCTTTCGGTTCAAGAAGTGCCTCACGATGATTGTTGGCTGCACGTTTCAATGATTGTTTGATGAGTTTCCTAGGATAATGTCTACTGGTTAGCTGTTCCGATAATTCCTCTGCATGATGTGCAAAGGTTTCTGGAGTTGAACAATTCCGCCGAACTCGGAGGAATTGCCCAAAAGGCAAATTATCGCGTAGGGATTTGGGGTGCTGACTCTCGTATAGAAGTAGCGAATTTCTTGCCATCGGTTTTCGATACAATTCACTTTCGAGACCTGTCTCCGTCGTGTAGATGGAGAGGTCCAGAAAGGAAACCTTCTCTTTGCTTGTTTTGGTGGTAAAGTTTAAGAAATCGTTCTGATTATTCAGCCACCGATGGAAGTTTGTAACTGAATCTATGTCCCCGCTCCACACCAATAGAACATCATCTATATAGCGTTTCCACCACAATATAGACGAGAAAAAGGGGTTAGTTGGATTTAACACTCTTGTCTGTTCGAACATATGTACATACAGGTTTGCTAACGAAGGAGCAAAAATGCTGCCCATGCTCGTCCCTGAGACTTGATGGTATACCGTGTCTTCGTACCTGAAAATTATTTCTTTCATAGCTATGGTGGCTAAAGACATAATGAAAGGCACAGGGGTGATAGAGTCAAGTTCAGTGTCACCCAGGATGGATCTGATGGTCTCCAAAGTCTCATCCTGGGGAATCGAAGTATACAGGGACTCGACATCTAGGGAGACTAGATAGTCTGTCTCCTGGTTGAAAGGGATATCCGGGATCACCCTCAGGACATCTGTGGTATCTTTCAGATAGGTAGGCATAGTGTGCACTATTGGTCTGAGGAAGTGATCTACAAAAGCCGAAAGGGGCTCTAGAACTGATCCGTGGCCAGAAATAATAGGTCTCCCTGGTGGTGGTCTCTGAGGTTTATGCACCTTAGGTAAGGTATAGAAGTAGGGCATAATGGGATGTTGTGTCTGTAAAAATTGGGACTCTAAAGGAGTTATCCAACCTTCTGTTAAGGCTTCCTCTGTTAAGAATTTAATCTCATTCATTAGTGTTGGGGTAGGATCTATAGTGAGTGGCTGGTATACATTGGTGTTACTCAGCTGTCGAAGGCATTCAGTCCTATAAGTCTCCACATCTTGTAGTACAATCGATCCCCCTTTGTCGGCAGGCTTGATAATTACTGAGGAATCCTCAGTTAATGTATTCAAAGCTTGTCTCTCCATTCTGGACAGATTATTATAGCCAGACTTAGGGGAGATCCAGATTTTTTCAATGTCATCTTTGACCGCCTGTTCAAAGGTGAATACTTGGGACGGTATGGCATGTGTTGGAGGTAGGAAAGTAGATTTGGGTCTTAGGCCGGTATTGACATCTCTCTCCAAATCAGATTCCTCATTACTTCTATTGTTAAAGAAGTAATGTAGTCGCAGTTTCCGAAAAAATTGGGCTAATTCAATCCGGAGTAAAAATGGATCGCCATTATCTGTCGTCACAAAGCCCAACCCTTTATTAAGAACCACTTCTTCAATGGCGGACAAGGTTTTCTTACTTAGATTAATCACCAAACTAGTCTCAGGTTGTAAGCCTACTCCTGAGCATTCTGTCTGGTGTGGCTCCTGGTCCCGGTATGAGGACCTGCTGTATCTTCCCATTGGACCTGTGGTTGTCCTTGTGTTTGTCTTCTTTTGCCCCGAGATCGTCGGGGGCCAAACGGTAAAAAAGGCTGATTATTGTATTGTGGGTAGCCTGGAAAAGGGCCCATTGGTGGCTGGAATGGCTGCTGAAAATTGCCTGGATGTCCCCACGGTGCTGAAGGCCACCACATTTGTCCTGCCATGTTATACTGTCCTCTATGGTTCTGATATCTACCAGCCCTACCAGACCTACCTCGGCCGCCACCAGCAGGTGTTTGTGGATTGGAAGCTCCTTGGTCACTGCCAGAATCAGAGCTAGACCCAGAGTAGTTGGATCCATACATACGCCCTCTGCGACTAAAGTCGGCGGCTTTATAGTTGTCACTCGTGTATGGGTATATACGTTCAAGGTTGAACTTGGCCAAGTCCTTTTTGAACTTATCTACCTTAGTCTGCAAAATGGGATCAAAAAACTCCTTGTTTGATTTATCTGACTCGTCTTTCTGTTTCTTAAAGGCTGTCGGGGTAACTGTAGCGCGGATCTGGCCCTCGAGGGTTTGTATTTCCACTAAAATGCCATCTGCCACCCGCTTGGCTGTACTGATAATTAGTATCAGCCAATCGCGGGTGCAGCGCCACGCAATCACCGACCAGTCCTTAAGAAAAGGTTTATCAGTGAGAAAAAGGCGAGGGGCATTAATTACTATAAGCCCCTGGGGTGCACAACTTGCCCTCAGATACTCTGCCATGGTGATCCAGTGTGCCTTTGTACGGGAATGAGCTTTTTTGAGTGTGAGAGCTTTAGTCCAATCATCAATGGCAGTTACAGCAGGTACTGGTAAGGTCTCAAGAATACTGGGCATATTGTCTAAGATAGATTGGTATACTGCATCATCATAGGCTAAACCGCTGCGTTCAGCCATGTTTGTGAGCTATTTAGAGAGTGAAGGGAGCAAAGAAAAACTAGGGACCGGTATAATACCCGAAAGTCTGAAATCCAGTTCCAAAGGGAATCTGGTATAAAAACCACTCACCCAGATGTGGTCATCACATTCTAGCCCGCAGATGGAGGCTGCTCAAATATATAACTAACAAAACGGTATCGGAGGGCTAAAGGGACATTTAAAGACCCGTCTAAGTTCTATCCCCTTGAAGGAACAACATGAACAACAAACAAACTTAGAGGTCTAAATCAGAAACCTGATCTGAATATCTTTCAAAATACTTTCATGTCTAAAAAGTACATCAAGATAAAGAAGTGGCTAACAGTTATGAACAACAGACCAGATCGCCAAGAAAAGGGCCACCTGTAATTGCTAATCAAAACCCATTATGGATTCCCGTCAATAAGTTGTATGGATCAATGTTTTCATTTGGTAATCCTGCCAGGATATTCTGTCTCTTGATCATTGAGACATACGGCATCCCCCCATCTTTGGCATGGGGTAATGACCTACAATTACTAGATTAGACCAAATGATGATGATCTGATGGGAAAGTGCAGTGCAAAAAACATGAAGAAGAATGAGATGGTTAAAACAGGATAGGGAGCTTTAACAAAAATTACTTTATTGGGCATAAGCCCCTTCCTTGTTAAAAACAAGAACAGTGGAACAACATAAACGCAGTTTAAACAAATAGCTGCAAGAGGACCAACATGTTTCAGCCTATAATGGGAGGAAACCCAAGGCTTTCATCAGGGTCTCTGTTCTCAAAGAATGCTACTGCCAAATTAGTGAGAAACGTGTGAAAAAATTATAATAAAAAACACACAAGTGAATGAATAACAGTAAAGGATATATTTCTCCTACATCTGTTTCAATTCCTCCTTGGCACCTGGTGTGATCTATAACAACAAAAACATGTGTGGACCCTTATTAGGTTCAAAGGTCTGTTAGAAACGGTAATCTATTCATTAGTGTTCAAGATTTTCAAGTACTCACCCAGTGTGCCCGGGGAAAGGACCTCACCTCTTCCTGGACCTGGCTCAGGTAAATGTGAGACCCCGCTCTGTAAGGACAAGACAACCTCTACACTTAGTTTAGATAGAGCGAGCCCCTTTTACCCTGCTCTGTCTATTAATAATGCTTGGGGTGCACCAATGTGTCTCGCACATAGAGCCTGACTTCCTGGTATAAACTTATCACCCAAGAGAGTCCTCGCACCCACTTACAACTCTCTAGCTAGACTTTACAAAAAATATTTTAGCATATGTAGTTTAAATAAACTCAAAACATGATTGCCAATACAGCAAAAAGACCTTTTGTCCCCTATTCAAGGCTGACAGATAAAAAGGGCCAAACTTTTAAAGAGACAACCATGAGGTAGTTGGCTTGTTTATCACTATTTAATGTTGACCAAGCCCTCATAAAACAAGTGCCAAAAAACAGCCCAGACTGATTCTAGAGCCTACCTGTCCGTCGTTGTCCCAAACGATGACTGAGTCAGGGGGAGGCATTGCGCTGCTCGAAAGAGCCTCTATTTCATACGTTGAGCCCAGCTTAACTTGCGTACTCTCGCGAGATTTTGATGGACTACAGAATGATGTCACCAGACCAGGAAGGAGTAGTTTTAACCAACCGCAGCCTGATTGTATTTAAACATAGTGTTGGAAATAGCAAACAGAAAAGGGAAACATTTCGTAAGCTCTACAGGATGATGTCACCAAACCAGGAAGGAATAGTTCAAAGCAACCTCAGCTTAACTCGCGTACTCTCGCGAGATTTTGACGGACTACAAAATGATGTCACCAGACCAGGAAGGAGTAGTTTTAACCAACCACAGCCTGGTTGTATTTAAACATTGTGTTGGAAATAGCAAACAAAAAAGGGGGAAACATTTCCTAAGCTCTCCAGGAAGCGTTTTGAGTACTAGGTCACGAAAAACAGATTGCGTATACCGGGATATAGTTGTTAAAGCAAACAGTGTTTACCGATAACATCTTTAATCGCGTGCTCTCGCGAGATTTCAAACGGACTACAGGATGATGTCACCAAAACAGGAAGGAGTAGTTCTAAAGCAACCCCAGCTTAACTTGCGTACTCTCATGGGATTTTGGACAGACTACAGGGTGATGTCACCAACCCAGGAAGGAGTAGTTCTAACCAACCACAGTATCAAGAATGGTACAAACCCCAGATGTTATGAAATAGGAACAAACTACAGAGTAATGTCCCTCAAATAACAGCTGTAGTTAAGCAGAAAATAAGCTCAACAACTATCGTCTCTTGCATCTTCTCAAAGTTATAACTACACTTAGTATGATAGTCTTATAGGTATCATAGAATGCTGCAAACACGTTATAGTGATAAAATAACTCCTACTGTTAAGAACAACATGGAGTGGAATCACATCTTACTGACAGGGTGGTCATGATCATTGTAAATTGAACCACGGAATATCATCGTTGAGCCCAATCCTGTCAGTGCGTAATTTGAAGACCCATTTCTGTTCCTTGTAAAATAGGAATTTTGATATATCACTTATATGTGATGGAATAAACGGTTTCTCAAGAACAACCCACATAAAATCTGTTTCACTGTGGTTGTGTTGTAAAAAATGTTTAGTTAATCTTGAGACATCTTTTCTGCAACGAAACGTGCTTTTATGTTCTTGCATCCTCACTCGCACCTTCCTGGTGGTCATGCCTATATAGCGTAAATTACAAGGGCATGTGATTTGGTAGATCAGGTTAGTGCTGTTACAGTTAGTAAAGTGTCTCAACTGCCAAGGGTGGTCGGTGCCTATGTCGATGCTTGTTGTCTTGGTCGTTAAAGGACAGACCGAACATCCCCCACATGGATGGTGTCCCATTACGAGAGGTAAGTCCCACAAGGTGCCCACCTCTCTGGTAGAAGTCTCTCGAGGACAGGTGTGTATCAGGCGGTCCCTTAAATTGCCCGACCTCTTAAATGCAAAAAGGGGAAGCTCAATCTTATCATTGCTACTGTTTAGTATGCGCCAACGACGCCTAATGATTTTCTGGATACAATTGGATTTTGTATTATAGGTAGTAACCAGAGTCAGCCGATCCAGTTTGGTCTTCTCTCCTTTCGGTTCAAGAAGTGCCTCACGATGATTGTTGGCTGCACGTTTCAACGATTGTTTGATGAGTTTCCTAGGATAATGTCTACTGGTTAGCTGTTCCGATAATTCCTCTGCATGATGTGCAAAGGTTTCTGTAGTTGAACAATTCCGCCGAACTCGGAGGAATTGCCCAAAAGGCAAATTATCGCGTAGGGATTTGGGGTGCTGACTCTCGTTTAGAAGTAGCGAATTTCTTGGCATCGGTTTTCGATACAATTCACTTTCGAGACCTGTCTCCGTCGTGTAGATGGAGAGGTCCAGAAAGGAAACCTTCTCTTTGCTTGTTTCGATAGTAAAGTTTAAGAAATCGTTCTGATTATTCAGCCACCGATGGAAGTTTGTAACTGAATCTATGTCCCCTCTCCACACCACTAGAACATCATCTATATAGCGTTTCCACCACAATATAGATGAGAAAAAGGGGTTAGTTGGATTTAACACTGTTGTATGTTCGAACATATGTACATACAGGTTTGCTAACAAAGGAGCAAAAATGCTGCCCATGCTCGTCCCTGAGACTTGATGGTATACCGTGTCTTAGTACCTGAAATTTTTTTCTTTCATAGCTATGGTGGCTAAAGACATAATGAAAGGTACAGGGGTGATAGAGTCAAGTTCAGTGTCACCCAGGATGGATATGATGGTCTCCAAAGTTTCATCCTGGGGGATCGAAGTATACAGGGACTCGACATCTAGGGAGACTAGATAGTCTGTCTCCTTGTTGAAAGGGATATCCGGGATCACCCTCAGGACATCTGTGGTATCTTTCAGATAGGTAGGCATAGTGTGCACTATTGGTCTGAGGAAGTGATCTACAAACGCCGAAAGGGGCTCTAGAACTGATCCTTGGCCAGAAATAATAGGTCTCCCTGGTGGTGGTCTCTGAGGTTTATGCACCTTAGGTAAGGTGTAGAAGTAGGGCATAATGGGATGTTGTGTCTGTAAAAATTGGGACTCTAAAGGAGTTATCCAACCTTCTGTTAAGGCTTACTCTGTTAAGAATTTAATCTCATTCATTAGTCTTGGGGTAGGATCTATAGTGAGTGGCTGGTATGCATTGGTGTTACTCAGCTGTCGAAGGCATTCAGTCCTATAAGTCTCCACATCTTGTAGTACAATCGATCCCCCTTTGTCGGCAGGCTTGATAATTACTGAGGAATCCTCAGTTAATGTTTTCAAAGCTTGTCTCTCCATTCTGGACAGACTATTATAGCCAGACTTAGGGGAGATACAGATTTTTTCAATGTCACCTTTGACCGCCTGTTCAAAGGTGAACACTTGGGACGATATGGCATGTGTTGGAGGTAGGAAAGTAGATTTGGGTCTTAGGCCGGTATTGACATCTGTCTCCAAATCAGATTCCTCATTACTTCTATTGTTAAAGAAGTAATGTAGTCGCAGTTTCCGAACAAATTGGGCTAATTCAATCTGGAGTAAAAATGGATCGCCATTATCTGTCGTCACAAAGCCCAATCCTTTATTAAGAATCACTTCTTCAATGGCGGACAAGGTTTTCTCACTTAGATTAATCACCAAACTAGTCTCAGGTTGTAAGCCTACTCCTGAGCATTCTGTCTGGTGTGGCTCCTGGTCCCGGTATGAGGACCTGCCGTATCTTCCCATTGGACCTGTGGTTGTCCTTGTGTTTGTCTTCTTTTGCCCCGAGATCATCGGGGGCCAAACGGTAAAAAAGGCTGATTATTGTATTGTGGGTAGCCTGGAAAAGGGCCCATTGGTGGCTGGAATGGCTGCTGAAAATTGCCTGGATTTCCCCACGGTGCTGGAGGCCACCACATTTGTCCTGCCATGTTATACTGTCCTCTATGGTTCTGATATCTACCAGCCCTACCAAACCTACCTCGGCCGCCACCAGCAGGTGTTTGTGGATTGGAAGCTCCTTGGTCACTGCCAGAATCAGAGCTAGACCCAGAGTAGTTGGATCCATACATACGCCCGCTGCGACTAAAGTCGGGGGCTTTATAGTTGTCACTCGTGTATGGGTATATACGTTCAAGGTTGAACTTGGCCAAGTCCTTTTTGAACTTATCTACCTTAGTCTGCAAAATGGGATAAAAAAACTCCTTGTTTGATTTATCTGACTCGTCTTTCTGTTTCTTAAAGGCTGTTGGGGTAACTGTAGCGCGGATCTGGCCCTCGAAGGTTTGTATTTCCACTAAAATGCCATCTGCCACCCGCTTGGCTGTACTGATAATTAGTATCAGCCAATCGCGGGTGCAGCGCCACGCAATCATCGACCAGTCTTTAAGAAAAGGTTTATCAGTGAGAAAAAGGCGAGGGGCATTCGTTACTATAAGCCCCGGAGGGGGCACAACTTGCCCTCAGATACTCTGCCATGGTGATCCCGTGTGCCTTTGTACGAGAATGAGCTTTTTTGAGTGTGAGAGCTTTAGTCCAGTCATCAATGGCAGTTACAGCAGGTGCTGGTAAGGTCTCAAGAATACTGGGCATATTGTCTAAGATAGATTGGTATACTGCATCATCATAGGCTAAACCGCTGCATTCAGCCATGTTTGTGAGCTATTTAGAGAGTGAAGGGAGCAAAGAAAAACTAGGGACCGGTATAATACCCGAAAGTCTGAAATCCAGTACCAAAGGGAATCTGGTATAAAAACCACTCACCCAGATGTGGTCATCACATTCTAGCCCGCAGCTGGAGGCTGCTCAAATATATAACTAACAAAACGGTATCGGAGGGCTAAAGGGACATTTAAAGACCGGTCTAATTTCTATCCCCTTGAAAGAACAACATGAACAACAAACAAACTTAGAGGTCTAAATCAGAAACCTGATCTGAATATCTTTCAAAATACCTTCATGTCTAAAAAGTACATCAAGATAAAGAAGTGGCTAACAGTTATGAACAACAGACTAGATCGCCAAGAAAAGGGCCACCTGTAATTGCTAATCAAAACCCATTATGGATTCCCATCAATAACTTGTATGGATCAATGTTTTCATTTGGTAATCCTGCCAGGGTATTCTGTCTCTTGATCATTGAGACATACAGCATACCCCCATCTTTGGCATGGGGTAATGACCTACAATTAATAGATTAGACCAAATTATGATGATCTGATGGGAAAGTGCAGTGCAAAAAACATGAAGATGAATGAGATGGTTAAAACAGGATAGGGAGCTTTAACAATAATTACTTTATTGGGCATAAGCCCCTTCCTTGTTAAAAACAAGAACAGTGCAACAACATAAACGCAGTTTAAACAAATAGCTGCGAGAGGACCAACATGTTTCAGCCTATAATGGGAGGAAACCCAAGGCTTTCGTCAGGGTCTCTGTTCTCAAAGAATGCTACTGCCAAATTAGTGAGATACGTGTGAAAAAATTATAATAAAAAACACACAAGTGAATTAATAACAGTAAAGGATATATTTCTCCTACATCTGTTTCAATTCCTCCTTGGCACCTGGTGTGATCTATAACAACAAAAACATGTGTGGACCCTTATTAGGTTCAAAGGTCTGTTAAAAACGGTAATCTATTCATTAGTGTTCAAGATTTTCAAGTACTCACCCAGTGTGCCCGGGGAAAGGACCTCACCTCTTCCTGGACCTGGCTCAGGTAAATGTGAGACCCCGCTCTGTAAGGACAAGACAACCCCTACACTTAGTTTAGATAGAGCGAGCCCCTTTTACCCTGCTCTGTCTATTAATAATGCTTGGGGTGCACCAATGTGTCTCGCACATAGAGCCTGACTTCCTGGTATAAACTTATCACCCAAGAGAGTCCTCGCACCCACTTACAACTCTCTAGCTAGACTTTACAAAAAATATTTTAGGATATGTAGTTTAAATAAACTCAAAACATGATTGCCAATACAGCAAAAAGACCGTTTGTCCCCTATTCAAGGCTGACAGATAAAAGGGGCCAAACTTTTAAAGAGACAACCATGAGGTAGTTGGCTTGTTTATCACTATTTAATGTTGACCAAGCCCTCATAAAACAAGTGCCAAAAAACAGCCCAGACTGATTCTAGAGCCTACCTGTCCGTCGTTGTCCCAAACGATGACCGAGTCAGGGGGAGGCATTGGGCTGCTCGAAAGAGCCTCTATTTCATACGTTGAGCCCAGCTTAACTCGCGTACTCTCGCGAGATTTTGATGGACTACAGAATGATGTCACCAGACCAGGAAGGAGTAGTTTTAACCAACCGCAGCCTGATTGTATTTAAACATAGTGTTGGAAATAGCAAACAGAAAAGGGAAACATTTCGTAAGCTTTACAGGATGATGTCACCAAACCAGGAAGGAATAGTTCAAAGCAACCCCAGCTTAACTCGCGTACTCTCGCGAGATTTTGACGGACTACAAAATGATGTCACCAGACCAGGAAGGAGTGGTTTTAACCAACCACAGCCTGGTCTTACTTAAACATTGTGTTGGAAATAGCAAACAAAAAAGGGGGAAACATTTCCTAAGCTCTCCAGGAAGGGGTTTTGAGTACCAGGTCACGAAAAACCAGATTTTCAAGTACTCACCCAGTGTGCCCGGGGATTGGACCTCACCTCTTCCTGGACCTGGCTCAGGTAAATGTGAGACCCCGCTCTGTAAGGACAAGACAACCCCTACACTTAGTATAGATAGAGCGAGCCCCTTTTACCCTGCTCTGTCTATTAATAATGCTTGGGGTGCACCAATGTGTCTTGCACATAGAGCCTGACTTCCTGGTATAAACTTATCACCCAAGAGAGTCCTCGCACTCACTTACAACTCTCTAGCTAGACTTTACAAAAAATATTTAAGGATATGTAGTTTAAATAAACTCAAAACATGATTACCAATACAGCAAAAAGACCGTTTGTCCCCTATTCAAGGCTGACAGATAAAAGGGGCCAAACTTTTAAAGAGACAACCATGAGGTAGTTGGCTTGTTTATCACTATTTAATGTTGACCAAGCCCTCATAAAACAAGTGCCAAAAAACAGCCCAGACTGATTCTAGAGCCTACCTGTCCGTCGTTGTCCCAAACGATGACTGAGTTAGGGGGAGGCATTGGGCTCCTCGAAAGAGCCTCTATTTCATACGTTGAGCCCAGCTTAACTCGCGTACTCTCGCGAGATTTTGATGTACTACAGAATGATGTCACCAGACCAGGAAGGAGTTGTTTTAACCAACCGCAGCCTGATTGTATTTAAACATAGTGTTGGAAATAGCAAACAGAAAAGGGAAACCTTTCGTAAGCTCTACAGGATGATGTCACCAAACCAGGAAGGAATAGTTCAAAGCAACCCCAGCTTAACTCGCGTACTCTCGCGAGATTTTGACGGACTACAAAATGATGTCACCAGACCAGGAAGGAGTAGTTTTAACCAACCACAGCCTGGTTGTATTTAAAAATTGTGTTGGAAATAGCAAACAAAAAAGGGGGAAACATTTCCTAAGCTCTCCAGGAAGGGTTTTGAGTACCAGGTCACGAAAAACAGATTGCGTATACCGGGATATAGTTGTTAAAGCAAACAGTGTTTACCGATAACATCTTTAATCGCGTGCTCTCGCGAGATTTCAAATGGACTACAGGATGATGTCACCAAAACAGGAAGGAGTAGTTCTAAAGCAACCCCAGCCTAACTCGCGTACTCTCACGGGATTTTGGACGGACTACAGGGTGATGTCACCAACCCAGGAAGGAGTAGTTCTAACCAACCAGAGTATCAAGAATGGTACAAACCCCAGATCTTATGAAATAGGAACAAACTACAGAGTAATGTCCCTCAAATAAAAGCTGTAGTTAAGCAGAAAATAAGCTCAACAACTATCGTCTCTTGCATCTTCTGAAAGTTATAAAGACACTTAGTACGATAGTCTTATAGGTATCATAGAATGCTGCAAACACTTTATAGTGATAAAATAACTCCTACTGTTAAGAACAACATGGAGTGGAATCACATCTTACTGACAGGGTGGTCATGATCATTGTAAATTGAACCACGGAATATCATTGTTGAGCCAAATCCTGTCAGCGGTAATTTGAAGACCCATTTCTGTTCCTTATAAAATAGGAATTTTGATATATCACTTATATGTGATGGAATAAACGGTTTCTCATGAACAACCCACATAAAATCTGTTTCACTGTGGTTGTGTTGTAAAAAATGTTTAGTTAATCTTGAGACAGCTTTTCTCCAACGAAACGTGCTTTTATGTTCTTGCATCCTCACTCGCACCTTCCTGGTGGTCATGCCTATATAGCGTAAATTACACGGGCATGTGATTTGGTAGATCAGGTTAGTGCTGTTACAGTTAGTAAAGTGTCTCAACTGCCATGGGTGGTCGGTGCCTATGGTGATGCTTGTTGTCTTGGTCGTTAAAGGACAGACCGAACATCCCCCACATGGATGGTGTCCCATTACGGGAGGTAAGTCCCACAAGGTGCCCACCTCTCTGGTAGAAGTCTCTCGAGGACGGGTGTGTATCAGGCGGTCCCTTAAATTGCCCGACCTCTTAAATGCAAAAAGGGGAAACTCAATCTTATCATTGCTACTGTTTAGTATGCGCCAACGACGCCTAATGATTTTCTGGATACAATTGGATTTTGTATTATAGGTAGTAACCAGAGTCAGGCGATCCAGTTTGGTCTTCTCTCCTTTCGGTTCAAGAAGTGCCTCACGATGATTGTTGGCTGCACGTTTCAACGATTGTTTGATGAGTTTCCTAGGATAATGTCTACTGGTTAGCTGTTCCGATAATTCCTCTGCATGATGTGCAAAGGTTTCTGGAGTTGAACAATTCCGGCGAACTCGGAGGAATTACCCAAAAGGCAAATTATCGCGTAGGGATTTGGGGTGCTGACTCTCGTATAGAAGTAGCGAATTTCTTGCCTTCGGTTTTCGATACAATTCACTTTCGAGACCTGTCTCCGTCGTGTAGATGGAGAGGTCCAGAAAGGAAACCTTCTCTTTGCTTGTTTCGATGGTAAAGTTTAAGAAATCGTTCTGATTATACAGCCACCGATGGAAGTTTGTGACTGAATCTATGTCCCCTCTCCACACCACTAGAACATCATCTATATAGCGTTTCCACCACAATATAGACGAGAAAAAGGGGTTAGTTGGATTTAACACTGTTGTCTGTTCGAACATATGTACATACAGGTTTGCTCACGAAGGAGCAAAAATGCTGCCCATGCTCGTCCCTGAGACTTGATGGTATACCGTGTCTTCGTACCTGAAATTTTTTTCTTTCATAGCTATGGTGGCTAAAGACATAATGAAAGGTACAGGGGTGATAGAGTCAAGTTCAGTGTCACCCAGGTTGGATCAGATGGTCTCCAAAGTCTCATCCTGGTGGATCGAAGTATACAGGGACTCGACATCTTGGGAGACTAGATAGTCTATCTCCTGGTTGAAAGGGATATCCGGGATCACCCTCAGGACATCTGTGGTATCTTTCAGATAGGTAGGCATAGTGTGCACTATTGGTCTGAGGAAGTGATCTACAAAAGCCGAAAGGGGCTCTAGAACTGATCCTTGGCCAGAAATAATAGGTCTCCCTGGTGGTGGTCTCTGAGGTTTATGCACCTTAGGTAAGGTGTAGAAGTAGGGCATAATGGGATGTTGTGTCTGTAAAAATTGGGACTCTAAAGGAGTTATCCAACCTTCTGTTAAGGCTTCCTCTGTTAAGAATTTAATCTCATTCATTAGTCTTGGGGTAGGATCTATAGTGAGTGGCTGGTATGCATTGGTGTTACTCAGCTGTCGAAGGCATTCAGTCTTATAAGCCTCCACATCTTGTAGTACAGGCTTGATAATTACTGAGGAATCCTCAGTTAATGTTTTCAAAGCTTGTCTCTCCATTCTGGACAGATTATTATAGCCAGACTTAGGGGAGATCCAGATTTTTTCAATGTCATCTTTGACCGCCTGTTCAAAGGTGAACACTAGGGAAGGTATGGCATGTGTTGGAGGTAGGAAAGTAGATTTCGTTAGCAAACCTGTATGTACATATGTTCGAACAGACAACAGTGTTAAATCCAACTAACCCCTTTTTCTCGTCTATATTGTGGTGGAAACGCTATATAGATGATGTTCTAGTGGTGTGGAGAGGGGACATAGATTCAGTTACAAACTCCATCGGTGGCTGAATAATCAGAACGATTTCTTAAACTTTACCATCGAAACAAGCAAAGAGAAGGTTTCCTTTCTGGACCTCTCCATCTACACGATGGAGACAGGTCTCGAAAGTGAATTGTATCGAAAACCGATGGCAAGAAGTTCGCTACTTCTATACGAGAGTCAGCACCCCAAATCCCTACGCGATAATTTGCCTTTTGGGCAATTCCTCCGAGTTCGGCGGAATTGTTCAACTCCAGAAACCTTTGCACATCATACAGAGGAATTATCGGAACAGCTAACCAGTAGACATTATCCTAGGAAACTCATCAAACAATCGTTGAAACGTGCAGCCAACAATCATCGTGAGGCACTTCTTGAACCGAAAGGAGAGAAGACCAAACTGGATCGCCTGACTCTGGTTACTACCTATAATACAAAATCCAATTGTATCCAGAAAATCATTAGGCGTCGTTGGCGCATACTAAACAGTAGCAATGATAAGATTGAGTTTCCCCTTTTTGCATTTAAGAGGTCGGGCAATATAAGGGACCGCCTGATACACACCCGTCCTCGAGAGACTTCTACCAGAGAGGTGGGCACCTTGTGGGACTTACCTCCCGTAATGGGACACCATCCATGTGGGGGATGTTCGGTCTGTCCTTTAACAACCAAGACAACAAGCATCGACATAGGCACCGACCACCCTTGGCAGTTGAGACACTTTACTAACTGTAACAGCACTAACCTGATCTACCAAATCACATGCCCGTGTAATTTACGCTATATAGGCATGACCACCAGGAAGGTGCGAGTGAGGATGCAAGAACAAAAAAGCACGTTTCGTTGCAGAAAAGATGTCTCAAGATTAACTAAACATTTTTTACAACACAACCACAGTGAAACAGATTTTATGTGGGTTGTTCTTGAAAAACCGTTTATTCCATCACATATAAGTGATATATCAAAATTCCTATTTTATAAGGAACAGAAATGGGTCTTCAAATTACGCACTGACAGGATTGGGCTCAACGATGATATTCCGTGGTTCAATTTACAATGATCATGACCACCCTGTCAGTAAGATGTGATTCCACTCCATGTTGTTCTTAACAGTAGGAGTTATTTTATCACTATAACGTGTTTGCAGCAATCTATGATACCTATAAGACTATCATACTAAGTGTCTTTATAACTTTCAGAAGATGCAAGAGACGATAGTTGTTGAGCTTATTTTCTGCTTAACTACAGCTGTTATTTGAGGGACATTACTCTGTAGTTTGTTCCTATTTCATAAGATCTGGGGTTTGTACGATTCTTGATACTGTGGTTGGTTAGAACTACTCCTTCCTGGGTTGGTGACATCACCCTGTAGTCCGTCCAAAATCCCGTGAGAGTACCCGAGTTAAGCTGGGGTTGCTTTAGAACTACTCCTTCCTGTTTTGGTGACATCATCCTGTAGTCCGTTTGAAATCTCGCGAGAGCACGCGATTAAAGATGTTATTGGTAAACACTGTTTGCTTTAACAACTATATCCCGGTATACGCAATCTGTTTTTTGTGACCTGGTACTCAAAACCCTTCCTGGAGAGCTTAGGAAATGTTTCCCCCTTTTTTGTTTGCTATTTCCAACACAATGTTTAAATACAACCAGGCTGTGGTTGGTTAAAACTACTCCTTCCTGGTCTGGTGACATCATTTTGTAGTCCGTCAAAATCTCACGAGAGTATGCGAGTTAAGCTGGGGTTGCTTTGAACTATTCCTTCCTGGTTTGGTGACATCATCCTGTAGAGCTTACGAAATGTTTCCCTTTTCTGTTTGCTATTTCCAACACTATGTTTAAATACAATCAGGCTGCGGTTGGTTAAAACTACTCCTTCCTGGGCTGGTGTCATCATTCTGTAGTCCATCAAAATCTCACGAGAGTACGCGAGTTAAGCTGGGCTCAACGTATGAAATAGAGGCTCTTTCGAGCAGCCCAATGCCTCACCCTGACTCAGTCATCGTTTGGGACAACGACGGACAGGTAGGCTCTAGAATCAGTCTGGGCTGTTTTTTGGCACTTGTTTTATGAGGGCTTGGTCAACATTAAATAGTGATAAACAAGCCAACTACCTCATGGTTGTCTCTTTAAAAGTTTGGCCCCTTTTCTCTGTCAGCCTTGAATAGGGGACAAAAGGTCTTTTTGCTGTATTGGCAATCATGTTTTGAGTTTATTTAAACTACATATGCTAAAATATGTTTTGTAAAGTCTAGCTAGAGAGTTGTAAGTGGGTGCGAGGACTCTCTTAGGTGATAAATTTATACCAGGAAGTCAGGCTCTATGTGCAAGACACATTGGTGCACCCCAAGCATTATTAATAAACAGAGCAGGGTAAAAGGGGCTCGCTCTATCTATACTAAGTTTAGGGATTGTCTTGTCCTTACAGAGCGGGGTCTCACATTTACCTGAGCCAGGTCCAGGAAGAGGTGAGGTCCTTTCCCCGGGCACACTGGGTGAGTACTTGAGAATCTTGAACACTAATGAATAGATTACCGTTTTTAACAGACCTTTGAACCTAATAAGGGTCCACACATGTTTTTGTTGTTATAGATCACACCAGGTGCCAAGGAGGAATTGAAACAGATGTAGGAGAAATATATCCTTTACTGTTATTAATTCACTTGTGTGTTTTTTATTATAATTTTTTCACATGTTTCTCACTAATTTGGCAGTAGCATTCTTTGAGAACAGAGACACTGACGAAAGCCTTGGGTTTCCTCCCATAATAGGCTGAAACATGTTGGTCCTCTCGCAGCTATTTGTTTAAACTGCGTTTATGTTGTTGCACTGTTCTCGTTTTTAACAAGGAAGGGGCTTATGCCCAATAAAGTAATTTTTGTTAAAGCTCCCTATCCTGTTTTTACCATCACATTCATCTTAATTTTTTTGCACTGCACTTTCCCATCAGATCATCATTATTTGGTCTAATCTAGTAATTGTAGGTCATTACCCCATGCCAAAGATGGGGGTATGCCGTATGTCTCAATGATCAAGAGACAGAATACCCTGGCAGGATTACCAAATGAAAACATTGATCCATACAAGTTATTGATGGGAATCCATAATGGGTTTTGATTAGCAATTACAGGTGGCCCTTTTCTTGGCGATCTGGTCTGTTGTTCATAACTGTTAGCCACTTCTTTATCTTGATGTACTTTTTAGACATGAAGGTATTTTGAAAGATATTCAGATCAGGTTTCTGATTTAGACCTCTAAGTTTGTTTGTTGTTCATGTTGTTCCTTCAAGGGGACAGAACTTAGACGGGTCTTTAAATGTCCCTTCAGCCCTCCCATACCGTTTTGTTAGTTATATGTTAAAATTAGTTACCATTTCTTCTGTAGCAAACATTCTGTGTATATATCTTGAACATAGCCTAATCATTTTGTCCATTGACTGGCTGTATGTTCGTGTTTGTTTTGCAGCTTTTTAATTTTGTTTCATTTTGGCCACACAAAATGAGCATTGCGAAGTGTGAGGACTATCTGAGTGCTCCTAAATCTGTTTGTCTGGTCTTTGTGCGCACCCTAGTATTTCAAATGTGCTAGTAGGATCTAGTGATAACAGACTTTTTGGCTGTGTTATCTGAGCACTGTGCCCATTTTTGTACACTTCCTATACATATTTCATTTTACTTTTCATGTTGAGATTTCTAAATATTACAAGTCGCCTTTTGTATAGTTGTTCCTTGTGATGAAGGTGAACATACTAAATTATATCTAGGACATGACTGCACACTCATCTTTCCACTTTATATGAACTAAGGATGTATGTTTGGAATTTTCCTTTCTCAAATATTTAAAGAGTGCTGGAGGGGGAGCCTAAAGCCCAAAAATTTCTCACATATCTGTTATAGAGAAAAGAGTGTTTTGTCTGTGCACAACAATAGGTGTGGGGGTGGTTCAAATGAAAGTCTGAAATGAAGTGTTAGTGGAATGTGGCGGTAGTTTAAAGACTAGTATAGAGGGCACATTTCCAGGCATCATGTTGGTGGTTCATCTGACGTGGGCAGACCCAGTCTTCTTACAATTTCCTTGAATTGTGATATATATTCTAAAATACTAAGGGCCCGATTTACAGTTTTATGGACAGGGTACTCCAGCACAAACATGGCAGAGTACCCTGGTCCACTTGCTCTGTTACGAGTTGGAGATACCATCATGTTTCCAATGGCGGTGCTGTTGCTGGCTCAGCGATCAGAAACCCTATGCCAATAGTCCAATGGATTTGGGCCAATCGGTGTAGGTGCATCACCGTCTAACCTATTTATAGTGACTAGTCCAATGTTTATTTATTCAGTTTGAGAATGCCATTGAAAGCTTGGTGGCCCGAACTGAAAAAGCCAAAAAATTAGACGGAAACCCTGGGAGAACGCTCCCAGGGTGTCAGGGTCATGAAGTTTTTGTTGTTCGGAAGCAACTCTCTTGGGCACAGTTTCATGAGAGGCCCACCAAATGTTCTATACGTGCAGGTGAGCTGCCAATGATGGTGGCTCCTCTGAGGGCAAATAAATCTCTACAGGACTGGGGGAGATCTCTTAAAATGGCAGGCAGTAGTCTAGCCAGAAGACAGAGGAGGGGATCGCTGCCACATAGACAGATGACAGTCCACTGCTAAACTATAAAATAGGCCCAAGGTACTCATTACAGGACCTGTGTAGATCTGATTTGAGCATAAATTGATATTTTGTCTTTAATTGGGCTTCTAGTGGGTAACGTTTGTCACATACACCAAACATTGTTTCCTGCAGAAAAAGATCGGTAAAAATTGTGCATGGAAAAATTGTGGCATTCTGTGTTTTGCAACACAGAACAGGGGAAACCTACAGGGGGATCGATACAGAACCTATAGGAATACATCACAGTTTCTATGTAAGCCACCACGGAACCCGCAGAAGTAGATATAGGAGGTAATACCATACTGACAAAGACAACTATGTAATATCTTCCCATGCATGGTCCTAACAAGCATTAACACACTGAAATATTGTTATCATGAGTAATGTGATAGTTTTTTACCTGTTATATTATCAGTTGTTCTTAATATGTGCATGTTTACTATTCTACTTGCCATGAGGTAATAGAATTTTAATCAGATTACTTTAGAAATATTTACACCAATTTGCACTCTATTAGGCAGTCATTTTCCTGCTGTTTGTCCATTCGTCTGAAGTCACAAAATTTGGAAATTTGCTGCTGCACATGGGAGACAACCTTTACAACGCAACTTTTACCCCGCAGTGCTATTACGACGCAACTTTTACAACGCAAACCATTACAACGCATTGCGCTGGGGGGCGCTCTAGGATAGGGAATAGGTTTAATTTACTATCCAACACCTTCCCTACTATCCACGGGGACTGGAGTTGGAATAGTAAATTAAACAATTCACTATCCAGCGCCCCAAAGCACTATGCGTTGTAATGGTATGCGTTGTGAAAACCGCGTTGTAAAGGCATGCGTTGTGAAAGCATGTGTTGTGATCTCATACATCCGCTGCACATTTACTACAAGGCCTGAGAGCAGCTTTCTGAAATTTAGGAATTCTAAAAGGCTTTCAGTTTGCCTAGTTGTACATGGTATCCAAATGCTCAAGTGAAATGCTTTTGTATTTGTTTAAATGTACTTTTCCTTTTCTCTCCACTGGGTATATATTTTTCCCCATGGAGTAACCCCCTTCCCCTATATTCCTATCAGTTTTGGGGTTAGGTTCCATACACTATCTCCTTCTGCAAAGGAAGTTCCTCCTGGCCTCTTCAGGAGTACATTTCTGATAATTTCCATGGTGGTGTTTGGCCACAAGTTTGTGAATACTCAAAGACTCTTTTTGCTGCTGTCGTCAGAAGGTGACCCAGAGTCAGAGAGTGGGAGAGGGAGCAGAGAACACGACGTTGAAGGCTGCTCTAAGGGTTGGACGTTGAAGCATTGGAGTGGCCGAGTCTTCATCATATCTCCCCATTAATATGAGGTAGGGGGGATCCATGACACTGTTTATGTCTGCTGTCTTGGTCGGCATTTCGGCCTCGGTGGTGTTCGCTATATTGCCACATTGCCACATTGCCACGTTGACCCCCAACAGCCATACCAGCTCGCCCTCCCAACCTCCCATCAGCCCTGCATCTCCACGCCAAGACCACGGCGAAGTAATATTTTGCCACACCCTGTGCTGGGATAGCTGTGCTTGCTATGCCTTGTTGCCTGCTCTGTCCTCACACAGAAGTTCAGCACTATTTGCTAGCACCACTCAACATTTCAATTATCTCCATTTTAAACATCTAGTGCAAAGTACCCCGCAGGGATTGGCCTATGACCTTTAATTGCTCTAAGGTGCCCAAATGCCTCAAGGCATTGAGGCTCCAAGGCCCCAGGTGCTGGGAGAAGAATCAGTGTGATTGCTACCACAAAGAGAAAATAAAATGAAGCTTTAGAAGTCTGAAGAGATAGGGGAGAAGTAGCAGATAAGTGATATGCGATGGTGGGAATGAGTTTGGCCCGAGAGGAGTGTGGTTGCGGTGTTGAAACCACTGCCCTAGGGTTGAGCCGAGTGGGGCGGAGGTGGCCGGGCTATATCCCGGTGCGGATTGTATCACTTTGTGTGCTCCCCCACGCCCCTTTCTCCTCCCATGGTGCTCATCTTAACATCGGCAGCAAAAGCCATTACAGCTGTTATAGCTACATCAACTATACCAGCTACTGCAGCAATCACATCACCACACCTCAAGTAAGAGCCAACAAGCTTACAAGTCAATTGGCCACTACTTGGATCAATTTTCTCCTACTCTCGAGACACAGCTACTTTATAAAATTGGCTCACAGGTGTAGACCTCAGCCACCTTCATCCACTTTCAGCCATTCGCAGCATTTCAATGACAGTAAAGAGGTCCTCCTGCTAGCTGAAACTGTACTATCCACAGTGATACACAGGATAGCCTCAGCATCATTGTAACTATCATAAGCAAGTCAACCCTTAAGTCAATTGGAGCTTTTCTAGTTAGAGTTTAGAGAGACACCAGTTATCAGTCATTAACCTTCAAGTGTAGACTTCAACCATTATTCACGTCAACTAGTGCTGAGTCAACAATATTGGTAAAATCACATTGAAGATCTAGGAAATCAATGCCTTACTCAATCATAATGAGGTAAAGCAAACCTTGCCAGCTTAAATGCATAAGGAAGGGCCTGAAAGACTCTGGTTCCGATCTACAAATGTCAAAATCTAAGCAAAGCTCTCAATTCACCTCTTGATCCATCTTCACCTAATATATTTGTCCTTTGGCCAAGACTTCCCAAAAAGCCATCAAAATTCTCTTTCATGAAAGATGGAAAGTCAGTTTTATATCAATCCACTGAGGAAGTTAATGGAGTGCTCCCAATCTTAAAGGCCCCATTAACTCCTTCAACAGCACTGCAAGTCAAGCTCCTGTCCGTTGATCCACAAGACCAGCAAAGCAACTCGATGGACATGCACACCATGTTTTAAATTAATTAAAACATTATTTTGGATTGCAAACAGACTCAATTGTATAAGCTACATTTACCCAAAAAAGAACAATCAATGCGACATGGATCCCTCTTCACAGTCACAACCGCATTTGGCTTCAAATTTGGACTTATCGGATGCAATAACAAATATTACCAATAATGTAATATCAGATGACACTTCTCTAATGCAACAATAAGTACAACCATCCTCGCAAGGAACTCTCTTAAACATCTCCTGCTCCACTACAATAGTTACAAAAGTAGAGAAAAATGGGATGGGGAGGGGCTATTCACACACTTCCCCACCAGTTTATATTAGTGTTAACAATCCAGATTCACAGGTATCAATGTTAATTTTTTATTTCCAAGCTGTTTCACCTGTTTATGATTGTAATACTAGCCCCTCCCTTGGACATCAGAACCTGGCACCAATTAATTAATACACTACACATTCCAGCGGAATCCCTGAATATCAGTCCAACAAGTTCAATATTGATATTTCCTTACTAGAGAATATAACCCGATACACCTTGACCATTGACTCTCGCTTTGAGCACCTGAATTAGTAGCCTACTGGCAAATGTTCATAAACAGTCTACCACACCTGGTCCTAATACACAAGATTTTGTTTGCAACACGTTCATGAATAAGCTGCCTTCTTTGCCTTCCATATTGGGTAATCTAGTTCAGGAGGTAAAAAAAGGCCAGTAAAGTGCACCACCCAGACCCTAATCCCAAACTATTTGGGTGCAAGCAGCATCTTTGCACACCATCATACAGGTATTACCCTTAATAGCTCAAGTGGAGACTTTAAAAAAAAGAGCTCATACCAAAAACGTTACAGTCCTTCAAGTGGAAACTCACCCCATCCCTCGTAATCTTGAACCCCTAGACTACAACAAAACAATGACAGTAAAAGCGGAAAGCTCCACTGCACCTAGTACTGTAGAAAACTCACCTACAAATTCTGCCAATGGAGTAACACTTACATGTAATACTCCGCCCACTTAATCATCAAAACGTAAAAGAAAGCGGCTTAGAAAATGTCATAAAGAGCAGGATAAGATTTTGAGAGCCGCAAGACAGGCCATCATGATTGAGCATTTCTTTAAGAGTGTTAAGAAAGTAACTCCAGCTGTGTCAGAAGTTGTACACAGTATGGATTATCCAGTATCAGCTCTCAGTGAACTCTTGCAAGAGTCAAATGTCTCTCCCACTCCTCAAAGTATTATCAGTGTTCAAGACCCTACAAACACAGGCTTGAAAAATAAAAAGAATCTAAACTCACATTTCCAGCCATATTGGGCTGCATAACCCAAATTAGAGCTTAAGCGCTACCTACCAAATGATTTGTCAGCAGTAAACCACCACCTACCAGGTTTCTCTTGATCACTAACGCAACATTATAACAATACAAACACGGGCATTAAAAAATCAAACAAACCTAAATTTACCTTGCCAGCCATTTCGGGTGCACAACCTAAGTTAGAACTCAATCTTCCTTCACCAAATGGCATGTCGGTAGTACACCTCCATTTAACAGGTTTTCTATCATCACGAAGGCAACACCCCAATGATGAAACCTCTTCACTTCAATATCTAAATTATAGATCACCCAATGACACAATCCTATCTTAATCATGCATAGGAAAATCTCGGGCTTTGAATGGCCACTTTCTGGAAGATAAACTGTTGCTCTCACACACTTTAGGCAGAACTTAGACTACATGTTTAGCTCTTCCTGTTGTTTAGTGCCATCATTTAATTTTCCATCATTCCACGCTGGGAAAGCGATCCCATGCTCTACAGGCTGTTAATAAAAAACTCCTATGAGAGCCTATACCGACTTAAAATCCATTGGCTTAAACAAAACGCATAACTGCTGGAAATAGGTCAACTGGAGCTCAGAAATAGCCAGAAAATATACCCTCAGGAAAGCATTGCTACTGCATCAATGTTGCCCCCCACTTCACATGATTAATGATTGGAGCCCGTGTTTTTTTGTGTTTTTTTTCCTGCCCACACCGCCAGCCCGCATTCCTGCAGAGGGGACTACAATCCCCATGGATCAACATGCCGGGGAGGTGCCAATGCTTTGTTCTCGCGCCAGGAGACGCATAAGAGGGGACCGGGGCTCCCGCAGCACGGGACGCGCGCAGGCGTGCCCGGGCCAAGGGCGGGCCTGGCTGCACCTGTCAAAGCACGGAGGAGGCCGGGCTGGGCCACATTATTGAGAAGTTAGAACCTGGGACGTTGTCATCCCTGATTTGAAAGGTACTGTGCAAAAAGTGTTACTGTTACTCTTGTGATTGGACAGAGGGATCATAAAAATTAGTAAACGCAAGCTTGGCACTGGGCAGGGAGATGTAGGGACATAGGATGCCTTTCTATTGAGGGCAGAATCGGCACTTATACATGAGAAGAGATTGTCGCTAGAACCCCAGCTCCCCAAGAATCGGGCTGCAGTCACTGGACTCTCCCAGCAAACTAGCCCTGAGGATTCCTCTATCCAACTTAACGTGTCGCAACCTACAGAAGTAGCCCCTGAATATACTGAAGTATCTGAGAAAGAAGACAGACCCACCAAGCCTAATGTAACTACTCGGGGTCAAAAGGCAAAAACAAGTCAAGGCAACAGCGATGAGCCGCCTCAAAAAGGGCGTAAAACTAAGCCTGTCGACAATGACTGTAGCCAGGGGCCTAGTTTAATGCCAAAAACCACTCTGATGACTGGAATACCTCCATTTTTGGAGGAGGAGGTTTTTTGGAAGAGATTAGAGTCAACAGTATCAACTTTGCATAAACATAAACTGTCCCTAATGGGAGTGAGATTAATAAAGCTGGAAGGGCTTGCTACCAATATTCCATCAGCCCCCCTGATAGTACCCAATGTAGAGATAGGAACATACTGCATAGCAGAGGGATGGATATAGTGGTTAATCATCCTGGAAGCAATTCTGCAAGCGGACAACCGCATCAGTCTAGAACCACTAATGGTACAGTTCAGGCTGGGCCTTCCCAACATATGGAAGCACCACCTCCACTAGATCACTTAGTGCCTCACATCCATAAAGATGGCTTGAATTCTACATGTGCCCAGATTGTAAACCCCCTAAATTGGGCATCTTTGGGTATGAGGAGTACCACACGGGGTGTGGGGGAGAATTTTATAAGTACATAAAGTTATCAGAGAGTTGATCAGGGAGATATCACAAGCCCAAATATGAACCTGCACCTTCTCCCAGAAGTAACCCAGTACAAGGTTGTGTTGGCTAATGTTCCCCCTCTGTTATCGAAGGTAACAGAACATTGGTCTAAACTGAGGAACAGGTCGCTACACCTCTTGAGTACAGGGACTGGTATAACTAATAGGCTGTTCTCTGAATTCAAAATAGTACAAAGAATAGGTTGGGTAGGTAAAGCCACCAAGACACTAGCTGGTGACTGTGTAGTTTTAACATTTAGGTCTCCAGGTCTGGTCCAGTCAATCCTAGATAGGGTTGGTAACTGGACTGTAATGGTGTAGTGTATTGATATTCTACCACTAGGGTATTTTTACCAACCACCCAGACCCCCATGGCCAACCTCTGAAGAGGAGAGATTCATACGGCCTTGACAGCCTAGATATGCAGTCCCAGTTAGTATCTGTTATGATATTCTGAGTCCATTAGAAGGCATAGACTGACTGACTCACCTGAAACTCCATTCTCAAAATTCTAAGCCTAATTTAAATGCTTACCGAAGTTACGAGGCACCTAAGCAGAAAACCACTTTTAATCAAGCTTGTACAGCTATGGCTAATAGACTGTCATTTACAGCTTCTAGTGAGCAGGAGAAGGCATGTGTGGGTACTACTAATTCGGCCCCGGCAGTCTCCCCCAATTCTCATGTATCCATAAACCCAGACCAGCCACCTATTATTATCAGGGAATGCTTGCCCAGTAATGTTGCACAGCTTAACACTATAGATAATAGGGATAAAATCCTTTGCAATCTGGTTTCGTGGACTATATCAGGATTATGCTCCAACTTGATAAATCCAATCTGGTGTGATTTCATAGCAAAGCATGACATATTATGCCTTCAAGAAACATGGGCTAAGGAACCTATTCATAATAATGGTTTCAAAACATTTCACACTTGAGCAGTTGGAGGGCAGAGCGGCAGGGCGAAGGGGGGGCTCAGTACCTATATATCAAGTAGGGTGAAGATCAGAAAGATAGAGCCACATCGAGAGGAAACTTTTTATCAATTGTTTAAAATATATATTAATGCTAATCATTGTATTGTACTGGCAAATTTTTACAATAACATTCCTCTGGAGAAATGTGCGTCTTTGGTAAAAAAAAATGGGCAATGGTTTGAACTCTTTGTGTAGAGATAATGTAAAAGACATGATGTTGATTTTGGCTGCGGATTTTAATTGCACTCTATGTTCAAATGATGATGGTAGATTATGTGGCTTCATTGGTGAGGAAGAGATAAGTAACACCCATTTTCGACACTCTTTCCTGGGGGAGTTGTTTAACAAAATAGTTTTCTCGTTTAGTCTGGGTTTTGCAAATGAACTATGTCCTACACCAGTCCCCATGTGCCACACCTTTAAGGGCAGAGGGTTACATACTACCATAGATTATATTCTATTATCAAACAGTCATGCGTGTAGGTTGCACTACTTTTTTGTTGTTGATAACTCTCTGAGCGACCACCACCCCTTGTGTATTTCTGTCCTTCTCCCGATAAGTAAATCTGACACCTATGACAAAACCCATCAAGGGTTAGATAACATAACAATCGATAAAACAAATGGATATACTATGCGGTGGTCAATGGTGGACCCTATAACAGTCACAGAGCAAGTAACAATTAAGTGTAAACTGGCCTTTGACACCTGGCTGAGTGAATCAGCTACTCCAGATAGCATTTTATCCTCCTTTCAATCAATATCAAGGAGGGTATAGGAGGTATTATTTGTCCAGACACAAATAAAGAGAAGGCTGATGGCTGGTTTGACTCAAAATGTACAAGAGCTTACACCAATTTAAAGCATGAACTACACAAGATACCAAGTAACTCAAACGGCGTGAGACCGGCAAGAATGGAATATAGGATGGCACCCAAGGATAGAAAAGGTGTGCTGAGAGATGAAGCCTGGGAATCCCTCAATAAAGCCTCACTAGTGAAAGATAGTTCATAATTTTGGAAAGCAGTAAAATGACCCTTTCTATCTCCTGGAGGTGGTCACTTAATTGAAATTGCTATTTCGGAGGACCAATGGATCAAACATTTCTCTAGTGTGTATAATGGTCAGGGAAACCCAAATGTACAAACACATAATAGCCAAGGGGAAACTAACGGGGATCCCTTAACGCACTATTCAGACCTCCAGTTCACGCTTGAGGAAGTAAATAGAGCAATTTCAGCAAGCCTTGGTGGCAAGGCACCTGGGCCGGACGGGGTCCCTGTAGATTTGTTCAAAACAAATATGCCCCTTTGGAGACCAATTATCACCCAGTTAATTACTAGGAGTTGTCAGACCACTTTTCTAACTACTTGGGTGGAATCCATCATTGTCCCAACGTTTTTAAAAGGGGGACCACCAAGACCATGGGTGTTATAGGCATATCTCATTACTGGATTCCTTGACCAAAGTAGTTAACCGAATAAACCTGGAACGCCTACATGATTGGGCCCAGGGCAACCAGCTCCTATCTGATTTACAATATGGTTTCTGTGAGGGCTTAGGGACCACTGAACAGAGTCTAAACTTAGCTATCCTTGTTGGGAAACATACCCGGGTGAAGAAGGGCAGACTGTTCTTAGCTTTCGTGGATCTTACCGCGGTCTTCGATTCAGAGAACCACTGTAAACTATGGGAGATCCTCGAGACCATGGGAATGGGCGTACAAATTATCAATTATCTTAAGCGTTTATATAATTATGCTAAGGCACAAGTGTGTTATGGTATGGGTGGTGAACGCACGGCTCCTTTTGCAATTAGGAGGGGGTTAGGCAAGGGTGTGTTTGGTCCCCTTCCTTTTTAATCTATATATTAATGGGTTGAGTCAGGCCTTCCTTAAAGATGACCGAGATTTTCCTCAAATAACCGGACCCCCAATACCTGAGTTCTTTTACGCGGATGACGCAGTTTTGATGTCTTGTATGCAAATAGGCCTACAGAGGGTCCTAGACAGCTGTTCTAATTATATGAATGATCTTGGTCTTAGTGTGAACACTTCGAAGACCTATATAATGAGGTGTGGTTGTGGTAGTCAGAGGTCCAGGGACATGTTCGTGTACGGACAGAAAATAGAGCCCACCAAGAGCTTTGCATATCTTGGAATAATATTGAATAAAAATGATTCATGGGCCCAGGCTGTCTCGGTAAAAAAACTGGCTTTTCTAAGAACAACAACAGCCCTTGTGAATTTCTCAAGAAAATTGGGCAGGAGACCTCCTGCAGAGCTTATTTAAATTAATAAAGCAAAATGCATTGCCACTGCTATGTCTGGGGCAGGGGTGTGGGGTTTTGCAGATATTAACACGCTACAGTTGGTGGAAAACTCCTTTTTAAGATATATTTTGTCTGTACTGGCTAGTACTTCTTCATATGTTTGCCATGCTGAGTTGGGGCTTCCATATATTTCTGATCTTATTAAATTGTAACCTATTCTGCTATGGCACAGGATCTGGACGAAAGTAGAGACAAAACTGAACAGGAACATCTTAAAGGATAGTTTGGAATTGGATGGGGCACTAAAGATACCGCAGGTAAAGTACGTTCAAAATTTTATGTATGATTCAGGTCACTTAGAATACTTAACCAACCCTAGTACTATCCAGACAGTTTCAAGAAAGGACCTAAAAAAGGAGGGTCTCAAGCTATTGGACACATTAAGAATATCAGTGGAGAATTTAAAGCCCAGTGTCCTTCATAATCAGTTGATTTTAATCACTTTTAGTGGTTAAAATCATACAATCATAATTAATATTCATACCTGGTGGGTATGATAGATAACTATTAATGAGATTCAGGCTGGGGACCTTTCATAGATTTGTAACCTTTCCTAACATGAACGACAGGGCCCAAGACTTGCAAATGTGCCCATCTGACAACCAGTCAGCCCAATCTACTATCCATGTTGTTTTATTTTGTCAATTTTAGAGGGAGTTAAGGAAGCTATGGATTGCTTCAATTTTAAAATCATTTGGGCTAAGACAATGTCACCCAGCACTGATTATTCTGCAGCTCTTGGAGAATGAACACATAGTATGGAGGTTGGCTATGTCCTTGAAGAAAGTATTCTATCATAGGAAAGCATTGTAATTTAAACACTGAGATTACGTACGCATTGTCACATTTTCATCAAGTTTGACTTTTAATAATAATTTTGCATAAACTATTCCTCTTCCTTTTTATACCTATTTATGAGTAAATTATTTGTGTGTTTTATGTGCTTTTATGATTGTCTAAAAAAGCAATTGAATAAAGTTTTCCTTGACCTTGATTAATGATGGGAGTGTCGGTGCAAAGTTTACTGCATCTCCTGGGAAGCAGTTTATGCTAAACCTCTGGAGTTAGAACTCTGAGGTCTATCTCCACGCACCCTTGGTTCACCAATGCACTCATGACTCAGAAAAGAACTCTCAACAAGAAAGTAAGATCACTCAAATCTTAAGCGCCAAACCTATCCCTGCTGGCAGATATTAACTTTCTACGCAGCTCTTACAAAAACCAAACCTGGCGAGCAAAACATAAGTATGAGGAATCGCTTCAGACTGAATGTTTTCTGCCCTGTCGTAATAAAAAGATTTTTGGATCATTATCAACCACCTGCGCAGGGGGTCAGAAATTGCTAATGTAAGTGGGAACAACATTAGCCCTGAAGATTGGATCACACACATCAGCTTACTGTATAGTGATTCAACTAAATACGCCATAATTCACAACTTAGCTATAGCAAGCAAAACTCTGAGTACAGAAGTCCAGAGGAGGTAAAAGTTCACACCTTTAATATCACTAACCCTCATGACTACAAGAATCCCTAAATTGATCCAAAAAAGTGGAGCTGATGGAGCCCCTGGCCCCAATGGAATCCCTGCATCACTTTACAAACAGGATGCTGCGTTTTGGTCCACATCA
Organism: Lissotriton helveticus; assembly: GCF_964261635.1. Lineage (NCBI taxonomy): Eukaryota > Metazoa > Chordata > Amphibia > Caudata > Salamandridae > Lissotriton > Lissotriton helveticus. Next base: position 1,211,042,896 of record NC_136067.1, on the reverse strand, counting down.
CTGGAAAATCTCTTTAGAACATGTATGGTCATTGAATCTGGCAAGGCTCGGTTCTGCATCCCATCTATAAGAAGGTCCAGTGGCGGCCCCCGACAGCTACTTTCTCATTTAACTTTTGGATGTTAAGGCCAGATATTTTGCCTCGCTCCCTTAAGAAAATCTTGATGCATTGGCAAATTTGAGGAACCTGATACCATTCAACCAAACTGGCTTTAGAACTTACTTGGGTACTTCTGATAACCTAGTGACCATCATTATGCATGTTGCAATACACATAAGGAAAAATGAGCTTCTCTACTGCTGTTTATTAGATTACAGCAGAGCTTTTGACCACGTAAATCGCCAGCTGCTTTGGTCTAAACTCAGAGCCCGGCACATACCAGCACCACTTCTATGTGGCATTCAATTGTTGTACTCTGACATGTGGGCCAAAGTAAAACTTTGAAATATTTCTTCTATCTTAAGTAAAATAAAAATCAAAAAAGGCGCCAAAACTAGTGCGTACTAGCCCCAGCACTCTTTCTTTTGTCAGTCATGCACCAAAACTGGTGACTCAACCCATAACTTCACTCCTCTGTGCAAACGATGTAGTCCTTTTAAGCCAAACGACAACAGGGCTACAAAGGTTGATTGATACACTATCCAAACACAGCAGTTTAAACACAATACCTAAAAACCTCCCCAAAAAATATTGTAATATTTGGCAAAAAAGAAAAAAAACTAGGCTCCCGGATTTTGAACAACCACCGATTAAACCAATCAAACAAATATAAATATCTTGGGTGCTGGCTGGATGATAAAGAAGTTCACCTAACATATCTCAATTAATTGAAGCCAAAAACTACATCTTTGAAATTTGCTTTCCAAACAATAGTTACGATTACAAAATGGCCCATTTTGGAACCCATGTTGAAGATAATCAATGTCAAACGTATTCATATGTTGGCATACATCACAGAGGCAGTTCCAAGAACATTTGGTGCCTTATTGAATAAACCCCAAAAAACTATCTTTAGATCCTTCTTTAAGCTCCCACGTAACATCTCAGCAGCCCAGATCAGAATGTAATTCAAACTGAATGACCATCACCTCAGCCAGAAAGCTAGCCTTTTGAAGTATATGCATTCAACACGAGTGACTAAAGCAGAATCCCTAAAAAAATTGATCTGGTTGGGATTAATGTACTCAAACATCCCCCAGGTCCATAACCCTTGTTCAAATGCACTCACCAAAGCTCTGGAGCTGAATGGTGCTGCCACTTTGTGGAATTTACATCTGCTTCCCCAGCAGTTTAAAGCAGTCCTAAATAACGAGGTTCACATATCATCTTTTATAGATAGATAGTCAGAGTTTCATGAGAAAAATGAATTCTCAGCTTGTTATCAACAGCTATGGTCAAAGAGGGACCAAAAAGTATATCACTGACCCATTTCCGCCTATTAAAAAAGTAGGTTTTGCCAGCTACGCATGGGCTATTTTTAATTATTTGACCTCTTGTCATCCGGGTTCCCTCAACCTGCTACTATTTTATTTATTTACTAAGGGTTTTATAGAGTGGTAACATGAACTAATAGGGTATCAGAGCGCTTTACAAAGATAACAAGCTAATTACAAAGATTAGGAGCAAACTATCAAAAATACACTTGAGGGAGAAAATACTAATGCCAGTAGGAGCAGGGGAGGACTGCATATCATCAGCATTTGCCCATTAAGGTTACAGTGAGGTACGAATTATTCAGTATGCTAAACATTGTCAATGATACCAGGATTGTGTAAATTACTTCTATGAAATCTAGTGAGGCTTAAACTGGTGGTGATCAAATAAAGAACATTTGAGTATCACCAAGCTGCTGATTCTGTAAGTGCTCAGAGAGAGGTTATGGAAGGAATTTGCCAATTAGAAAAGTCTTAGCTTCCTTCTCGAATCTTGGCAGAGATGGTATATTTCTGATGTTTGACGGCAGCAAGTTCCAGATTCTAGGTGGGCCCTAGACAAAGCTCTTATGTAAGTTTTCTTCTTCCGGAAGAAGGGTAGTTTCATCACAAGATCCCAGGCACTCCGGAAGTGCCTGCCTCCTCCGGATACCACAATTTTATGAGCAAGATACAAAGGTGACTTAGAGTGTAGCACTTTGTGTGTGATACAGGCCAATTTTGGTTGGATTCTGGCTTCGTAAGGAAGCCAATTCATGGCCTTCAGGTGCGGTGGACCTGTTAAAAGTGTAACAGCTGCATTGAGACAGGCTCTTAGGTGGGAGTTAAGATCATGGGCAGACGAGAGAGGGTTGAGCATCTGTATTCAATCCTAGAGATAACTAATGCCTGACCTGCCATTATGAGGTCAGACATATCTAGGAATTATTTTAGCTTTCTAAGGTGAAACCTGGCATTTTTGCCCAGTGTGTTGATGTGGGCTTGCATGTTCAGGTTCTTGTCCAGTATGATTCCTATTGATTTGGCTGAGTCCATTATGATTGGGATGCAGTTCAGCGCGGAGATCGATTTGGTCCATTCAAGTATACTCAAGTCAAGTCAAACAAGCTTTATTCGACGAATTGTCATAAAAGCATACAGTACTTACAAGTTTATGTATAAGATAATAAATACAATTAAGAAATTTGGTAAAAAAGATAAAAACAGATAAAATACTCTTAGAACTGTACATATTACACAAAAAGTAAGTATAGCAATTTTTCATCCCTTAGCGAAGTTAATTTACAAGCAATTTGGTTCTAATGGGCCATACCCACCCCAGGAATTTTGCCGTGGCTACATATACTGTCATATTGGTGCAGGTACGGATAATTCTTAAGGCAAGCAATCCACTGTTGGTGCCTAGTAACCTGCACATTGGGCGGAGCCAGAATCGGCGAGGGGCCACGTATGCAGGGCATTCGAACAACAGGTGTCCGATAGTTTCAGAAAGCGCCGGGCAGACTGGACATGAAGCCTTGTCTCCTGTGGACCATCTGCTAGTAAAAGCCCTTACAGGCAAACTCCCAACTCTCAGTTGGAAGTAGAGTTTGCGGTCCACGGGATTCATGATAGTGTCCCAGAATGCTTCCAGATACGGGCCCTCTTTAATATCCAGAAACATACCTGTCAAAGAACAGGGATCTATTTTTCTGAAGAGCATAGTGGCCAAGGACTTCCAATAGAGGTCCTTGAGTACCTTCTTAGGGGGGAAAGTTAGCGTTGACTGGATCCTCCCTTAATTCTTTGAGGCCTAGTTCACATAGCACACCCCGTATATGCACCAGCCATTTGATTTTGTGGGTGTTGCCACTAGTAATTATGTCCAGCAATCCTTGAGTGTAGGTGGCCAGTTCAAGTATGTCAATGGAGCTTTTTGGAGGGGAAATTAGTAAGAATTCAGTTTTTGCGCATTGAGTTTGAGCAAGTTGCTATCTAGCTACTGTGCAGTCAGCTTTAAAGCCTTGTTCATTGATTTGATCTCTTCTAGGGATGAAACTTTGATGTAGATCTGTGTATCATCTGCATACATATGGAAAGAGATGTTGGCGTTACGTAGAATTTCAGTTAAAGGTTCCAGATAGAGGTTAAAAAGAGTTGTGGAGAGAGTTGAGCTTTGCGGGACTCCGATCGTATTCAGGGAAAGGAGAGGGTAGATTTTGATTACCACGATGAACTACAACTCTCACACTGATGAGATGACCCACAGACTTACTCCGGAGAATTTTATAGGGGAGTTCGTCAAGGAAAGGAAACCTGGGCTGGGCAACCCTGACGTGCAGAGTAGTCAGGGAACCTCTGGTAGAGGGTTGAGACCACATATGCTACCAAAAAGTCCACAGCCCAGGTATACATCTACCTCTCATCCGCAGAGAAGAAACAAATGCCCAAACAAGTGAGTGCCATGATGAGGTTCAGGTTTCTATGCATAACTCCTCTTCAGGCTCATGCCTGCCAAAGAGGGTGGAAGACAAGATCGATGGGTTGTCCCTCAATCTGCAGACTTTGGAACTGTCTTTTCCACCTCTCTTCTCACCACTCTTGCCCTGGGGGTGAGCGGGATGATGAGGCGGATGGCGCTTCCCAGTAACACCGGAGGCTTTCGATGGAACTAGCACAATGCCTCCTGGGCAGATACCAAAACTGTTTGTACCTACCACGGAGCCCGAGCAACCTTGGCCGATGCCCGGTGGAGCTGTCCTATGCAGCTATAGAAGAGTCTGGCTCTGGCTCACCCTCTTGGCCGTCACCTACCCAGCCGGTCATCTGACATTGTTTTCCTCGTCTCCCCGTTTGTGTTTTATTCCCTCCTTCCCTCCCCCTTCTCCTCCCTCTGTGATTCTTTGATTTAACTGATGTAACTATGTAACCTGTAACTGTAACTCGCTGATCCTCATATAAAGCGCTCTGATACCTCCGGGTCTAATCAGCGCTATATAAAACTTTGTGAATAAAATAAATGCAAATAAATAAGAATCTTTGAGAGCGGTTCCGAAAGAAGGATTTAAACCATTTGAGTACGTTTCCCCTAAACCAATCCTGTTTTCGAGACGATCTAGTAACTTCTCATGGCTAACTAATAAGTGCTGTTTAAGCGCTGTCACACCTTCTTTGAATCTGTGCTTCATAGAAGGTTTCTTCAACGTCTCCTGAACAATCAAGGGACACAGTCGATTCTGATGGCCGTTAAATTTCTCCTAATGAAGCAATAGCCAGCCTTATAAAAAAAGCATTAAGGAACTCAGCTACATTATTCACCCTCCTAGATACCTAGCACTCCTCAATGTGGACATTACCTGCAGAACACAGGACTATGTGTGTACAAAGCGGAGTATCCTAGTCCTAGAGTGAGCGCTCCAGTGGTCCTTTGCTTGTTTGTTTACATCATCAGCTCTCATAGCTCGGTAATGCTTGTAGAATACTTATAGGGCAAAATGCATGTGATCTCTCTGAATACGGCGGCCAGGTTGCTAGAGTAGGTAGGTAGGTAAGTAATGTATTTGTTGATTAATTAAAACCATAACAAAAAGGAAAAACAAAATACAAATCATACACAACAACTAATTGAACATATATGGATGCAGTGCATAGGTAAAATTGTCAACAATTGATTAACATTTTCCAGTTAGGCATTATAGTGCAGCCAATATTTCCACAGGGTTGGTAGCAGTCTGCAAGTTCCTGAATAAAGTGCGGTGTGCTCACATAGCAGAAGCTAAGGTGCAATGTGCTAGCCACAGATATTCAATAACAGTTAACGATAGAATGAAAAAAACAAGAACAATTTACAAAATGTCTATAACTGTCATATTGCAAAATCGATGCTAAAGTGACTTATGCTATCATCAGAAAAGTGAACAGTGCATTAAGTGCAATAGGCTAGCAGCAAATATTCAATAGCAATAAGCAACAGAGCAAAAGAATAATATCACAGATGTCTAAGACTAAAACCGGCTGAACTACAGGAGTATGACAAAATCAATACTAAAGTGGCTTGTCCTATCAGCAAAAAACGTAAAAAGTGCATTCAGTTTTTCACTAGCAAAGCTAAAGTGCCTTGTGCTAACAGCAAAAAATTATTATTTAATTTTTAAAACAATCTATAATGTATGGCAACTTTCGAGGATAAGGTGCACATACTCCAATCAATCCTAAAATAATAGTCATAATAAGCGTGACTTTGCTATAAAAATTCACTAAAAACATGCAAATATTACACAATTTCAAAATGAATTAAAAAGTGCCATAAAAAGATTCCGTTAACCCCCTAAAAACAGTAACATAATTATTTTACAGCCATAAAAAATCTTGCTAGAGTAAGTTTTTCACCGGCACTCCGGATCTATTTCCACGTATTGTTGTTTTAATGAAATAGTACTACTATCCTGCCACTAAAGCGAATATAACTATTCCTGTTTGTTTATAGTTGCACATTTAACTTTGCTTCATTGAGTATGTTTGTTTTAGAGAGGCAGAGCTCTACGGCCCTAGTGCTAGTTTTGACATATTACAGCTCCCCAAGAGTTGCTGGGATTGCAGAACCTTTTTGAGCATAAATTACTTAACAAATGGTGAAAAACATGCGCTTTATTGTCAGGCTCGTATCAGATATAGCACTAAAGAGCACAGCACTTTACACATCTTTATATTAGTTAAACTCTAGAGTTCTCCTGCATTGGCTTTCTACTCTGGCGATGCTGCTAAAATCTAACCAAACTTTTCTATTCAACCTCAGAAATCTCGGGCTAAAACCGCTGTACTGTTTTAACGTCACTTGCACTATATAATGAATGAATGAATGAATGAATGAATACTTTATTGTTTGGTTACTCAAAACCATTACATTAAAACCAAAATACAAAATGACAAAAGTTAAAACCAGGAGAGTTTCGAGGGATCAGTCTATGTGGTTACTCCCTGGGTACTAGAAATACGGTGGATAGGGTTCGTAGGCCTGCTAGTCTCTATGAAATCGAACCCGTAGAGGCCATCAGCAGGGACCGTGTTTGGTAGATGAACTTTCCGAAAGAGGTCATGTGCTTTACCGTAGACAGGGTGTAAAGATGGGTAATCCCCTCCTTTGCAGTGCGTGACCCTGATTGTCTTAGAATTGGCCTGAGATAAAGACTACGGGCCGTTTGCAGGGCCGGACAGCAGAAGAGAAGGTGGGCCAATGACTCGTGTTTATACCTGCATAGCCTACATTCCCGGACTCCTAAGCCAGCCTGACCGAAGGCGTATAATTCTTTGAGGGGCAGTGGATGTAGTCTGTAGGCTAAGATCTTGTGGAGGGAAGCACGGCCAACAGCCTGCGTGAGATGATGTTTGGGAGTGTGCAGGGTGTGCGGTAGGCACAGGGACTCGTGCAAGTCTTTTCTTGCCAGACACTCAAGATCCAATTCCGGTGACCGCACACGTACTTGTTTTTTGATCGAATTTTTGATGGCGGTGTAATTGACGAGTTCGGAGTTCCAAGAGTCGATGGCCAGGTTGAGCTGGACCTTTGCCGCTTTGAGTGTAGCTGACCAGGGGTTCCCTGGTTCTCTGAAGATACATTTCAGGACTGCCTTGAGTGTGTTCTCCTGAGCCGCCATTGTTAAAAAGTAATATTTACTTAAGGCGGTCATCTCTTCCAGATTTTGCTGGTTAAGTGAGAACTCCAGGCGGACAAGAGTGTTTCTGGTGCACTTTGGAAGGTGGAATAATCTCTTGTATGCTCTGCAGTGAATTTTTTCTAGTTCATTACTCAGTTTGCTAGGGAATGCCTGTAGAGCGTAATTGAGGGCCGGCATTAGCTTGGCTTTGAGTACTCTTTGGATAGCCATTGAGGACGGGCTGTATAAGGAGGCTTGCAGCTTGCAAATGGCGTAGGTGATGGTTTTGCCTTTGCCTTGGATGATCTTTAGATGGGCACTTGAAAGCCACGACTCCTGGAAGCAGATGCCCAAGTGTACCGCTGTGTGCTTTCCAGCAGGAGATGGCCTAGCCTCCATTTTAATGATTTTTTCTTTGGGTAGTGTCCGAATATGATAACTTTTGACTTGGTTGGGTTTGCTACTAGCCTGTTTTTATCGTTGTTTGCGGCAAGTGACGTCAGCACCTTTTGTAGCCCAATTCTTGTGTGGTCCAAGAGTACCAGGTCGTCAGCATATTGCATGAAATGTATTTTGATCCCACCAATCTTTGGGGTGGCCAGGGCTGCCCCGGTCAAGGCCTTCTCCATGTCTGCTGTGTATAAGTTGAATAATAATGGGGCTAGCACACACCCTTGTTTTAGGCCTCGATCTGCATCGATTTTGGCAGATGCGTGGTCCCTCGAGAGTTTGATTCGCACCCACGTTTTTTGATACAGGGACTGGATTGCTCTTAACAGGGCTGGATTGATGTTCCATTGAACCAGCTTTCTCCACAGAAATGCGCGATCTACCCCGTCGAACGCCGCCGAGTAGTCAATAAAGCAGGCGAATAAGGGAGGGCTTTTGCGTGTCCGTGCGCGGTGGGCCAAAAAAGATAGTGCGATGATGTTGTCGACTGTGGCGGACCCAGGTCTAAATCCAGTTTGGCAGAGTGGAAGAAGGCCATCTGTGCTCGTCCAGTCTGCGAGGTCCCTCAGATGGCACTAGCGTAGGCTTTTCCTTCGATGTCCAAAAGGGCGATCATGCGGTAATTAGTCGGTTCAGTTTTGGGGCCTTTTTTGTGGATTGGCTGTAAGAGCGAGCCTCTCCATGAGTCTGGTACATCCCCCAGGAGCCAACATTCAGTGTACAGGTGGGTCAGGTTTTTAGACCAGAAGTCGATGTTTGCTTTGAATAAGTGTCCAGGGAGGCCATTTGGGCCCAGAGCCGAGTTTTGTCTGATGTTTTTTAGGATTGTGGTCACTAGCAATTTTCCCGACGGGGCCGTCTTCTCGGTGGATGGGTCTAAATCGTCTCCTGCAATAGATGTTTCATTTTGCTTCTTAACAGGGCCGTCTTCAGTGTAGAGAGCTTTTACGTGGGTGACCCAGATGGAGGCCTCAAGAGAATTTTCTCTATGGTTTGAGCCTCGTCCCAGGTTGCATATATAGTGCCAGAACTCTTGCGATTTTCCTGGGCTCAGCAAGTCAAACATTTTCAGCCATTGTGCTTCGCAATGGACTCGTTTAGCTGCCCAAACCTTCTTTGAGTGGCTTTTTGTGGCCTCTTGTAGTTGTTTCTTATTTAGGCTTGTCCCAATTATGCGGAAGAGTTTGCGTTTCTTATTTAGTTGTTTGGCGCTTATTTTAATATCTGTGTTGTGACCATATGTGGGTAGCGGGTGCCTATGAGTTGTGCTGTTTAAGTTCCCGCAAAGAATCACCACCAGGGTCCCTGTTATGGCGTTCCAGGTTGCTATTGCACCCTTTTTCTGTTCGCTCGGAGGCCAGCCTGTCCACTGGTTTGCCCAGCTGTTAAATGTAGTGATTGCAGACTGTGCCCATTTGATTCTTCTGGGCAGCTTTATTAATTCTTCTCCGTCGGCTGCTCCGATATATTCGAGCCTGTGGCGTGTGTCCGCCATGAGGTTCAGTGTAATGGTTAGGCAGCGTGGTCGCTGTCACTGCGCGGGTGAACTGAGTAATTTGACATTAGGAGTTGGAGTTTGTCACTTAGGATGATGTAATCCACCGTTGTACGATTGTTAAATGTGGGACCGACAAAGGACCCAGGGATGTTCTTTAGGAGGACTGAGTGTGACGTCGCCAGCTTGTAGGATTTTAATAGGTCGTTCAATGCGTGAGTAGCCCCGGACTGGTGACTTCGTGTGGTGGGTACCCCTATGATGTGGGTTTTGAAATCACCAAGGATAATGCATTCTAAGGATTGAAGCAATAAGGACTTGAGGTGGTTTATCAGCGTGGCCGTGTTGGATGTAGGCCCATGGGGATTATGATAAAGGTTGATTAGCAGAAGTGACAGATTACCATTTGTCGGGCGACAGCCTTTCAGGATGCCTGCCTGGAGGGTATCCGGAAGGTTAGGTATTTCCGCAAATTCCAGTTTAAGTGAGTGTTTTATGTAGACACATATCCCACCCGATGGTCTCCCGAATATGTTGAGCTTTTTTGCTGGTTTTCCATATTCTGCTTATCCTCTTAGTGAGAGAGGGTGGATTTGCCAGGATTCTTGTATGCAGATTTTGTCCGCGTCCTCCAAAAGTGTCACTGCGGATTGTTTAAGAAGCAGCCTCCTGAGCCCAGCGACATTCCAAGACATGATTTTCAGACTGACCGGAGGCCGTTCCTTCTCTGTGGACTTTAGGCACGCATTTGTTGTGCTTCGGTGGAGTTGGCCTAAGGCATTGAAGCAAGGTCCGTTAGGATCTGGAATTTAGTGCTAGCGGTAGCCAAGACCAGTCTTTGCTCGCGCATCCCAGTGTTGCGCATATGCATGTACCCTGGATCGGTCAGTTGTTATCTTGATTGGGGTTCTATTGGTTGGACCTGTGTTTGTACCACCTTTGGACCCCTGGAGGGAAAGCGCCGTATTTGGCACATGGGTGGGGGGAGCATGCAAGCGTAGGTGCTCTCCGGCTGATTGTGCAGTGTTTCCTGTCTGGAAATGCGCGGAGTGTGTTTTTAAGATTAGAGGGTATTTTTGTGGACACTTGCATTTTATTTTTATGCCCCAACTTTCCAGTAACTTATGCTGGCTTTTCAGAGCCTCGGCCATGTCCGGGCTCTTGAAGGTTAGCTCCGTGGTTTAATTTTTCTCCTCCGCGTCTGGCGGCAGGAAGGAAATGGTTTCGATGTCTGTGGTTTTTATTCCCTCCAGCCCTGGAATGTTTGCGCAAAGTATTAAAAGGTTACTGCGGTTAAGAATGTCCCACCTCCCCTGAGAGACGTAGTCGGGGTACAGCATTATTTTCCGATCCTGGGGTTGGGAGTGATTTAATTGACCGGCGGAGTCTGCAACCTGGCCGCCTGTTTGTGATGACTGTAATAGGCCAGATGAAAGGGTGTTTGCCTGCGTTTACTTGCACTATATATCGGAATGCACTTTGAGGCTCATTTGCTTTTAATATTTTGCAATACTTAAATTTTTTATTACCAGCTTCGCGCAAGAATTAATGCTCTAGGGGCAGATTTACAAGCCCCATGCGCCTCTTTTATGCCGCCGTTGCGTCCCTTTTGTGACGCAGCGGCGGCGCAAAAGATGCACCATGGTGCGGGGTATTTACAACGTGGCACATCTAAGAGATGCGTCACGTTGTAAAGCCCTGCTCCAGAAGGAGGCGTTCCTGCGCAGGGGGGGGGGGGGGGGCGTTCCAGCACGCAGGAACGCCTCCTAAAGGTGGCTGAGTGAAATCTACAAGATTTCACTCAATCACTTTTGTGCCCATGCTGCGTCAAAACCCTGCGCCTGCTTGAAGCAGGCGTAAGGATTGACGCAGCATTGGACAAATAAGGCCCCCCAGAGCATTGCTGGAGCTATGTCGCAAGCGCGACGCAACTCCAGCAATGCGCCGCCTTTACGGCACAGATGCGTCACGTATCTGTGCCGTTTTTGCCCCATGGTGCGCCGCATTGTAAATGCGGCGCACCAATAAGTGGCGCATCCCTGCTGATATGCAGGGATGGGCTACTTATTGTAAATCTGCCCCCTACTCTTTTAGAGTATAGCATCGTCACACTATTGCACTGATTTAAAATCTTGGGCCCACTTTCACAAGGCTTTTTATTCTGGATATGCTGCTAATGTTATTAAATGTGTTATATTCAGCCGTAGAAACCTTGAGCCAAAACGGTTGAACTGGCAAAAATATTATGCTGACTATAGTTCCACAAAGCTTTTGGTCATTTTAGCAGTCTTTTGCATTTTAAATTGGTATGAATAGTGAGCCTCATTTGTTCATTTGTTTTTTAGCTGTTTTTTAAAACCATGAAATGACTAGGAATGTAAAAAGAGACACTGTTTAGCACATCTTAATGTCTTATATCTGTACATTTTTAAAATTATTTTGTTGGCACTTTAATGGACTTGATTTTCTAAATAAAGTATTTTCTAATCGAATCATAAACTCTCAGGTTTGTAGATGTTTCCACAGTTTCCGGGCCACCCACCGCCTGCAGTGCACACTCCTCACCCTGCAGTAGGATTTAACCATGTCCTATACTACACCAATGTGGAGTTATACAACACGTGGATAAATCGGTTTATTTGTACCAATTCAGGATATGTAGTCTAAAATCAAGCCATTTGCGCATGTAATTTGAACTTCGAAGAATGAGCAAATGGCTTTGTGAATCCGGCCGTGACTGTCATTGTATTTAATTTTTCTATTTCCTAAGCTATTTCTAGATTAATACTATTGATATTAATACTCTGTAGATTATGAACAACGCAGCATTCATCAACCTTGGATCTGTACTTATATGCTACCGTTGGTATAGAGGGATTACCCAATTGTAAAGAAATAATTCAAAAAAGGTCGATTTTGCATACATTTGCATAAATACATTATAAACTCACACACCTCTGGTGACAGCGTAGTTTCGGGTAAGTCAAAGACTTTGCTGAACCACCTTTCTCAGTTGTCTATTTTATTCTGTGAAACACAGAATATGTGCATCCCATGTAAATAGTATTTTCAGAGATGCTGGTGAAGGAATCCTCATTGTATGCACTGGAGGTGCAATACAGTGGCAGGGAGGCGTGATGAGGCGTTCTTTGGTACTTTCACCTTGGGGAGCACATGCTCTCTGGCCAGCCTGTAGACATCATAGGTTTGGCCTGTCGACTGTGGTCATCATGAACAGAGTGCACAAGCCCCTGATACAGAGGCATTTACATGAAAGACGTGCACACTGACGAAATGAAAACAAAGAAAGGTTTGAAAAACACCTCCAGTGCATAAAATGAGGATTCCTTCACCAGCATCTCTGAAAATACTCCGAAGAACAGAAAACCGGTATGAATATATTTAAATGGGATGCACATATTCTGTATTTCACAGAATAAAATAGAATCATTAGCAATAGTACAGGTGGCAAGGTGCATACAGACTCCTGCAGGCGTAGTAGTTCTTTCCATGTGAACACATTCTCAGCAGACACAATTCACACGACAACCCTGTGGGTAAGTCACCCCACTTACCCACTAGCACTTCAGTAGGCCCACAATACTTATTCAGGTCACTGCCCCTGTCTGTCTGCCGCACAGTTATCAACTTTTAGAATCTTTATTGAGGTGCCTCTTTGAAATTAAAGCTTCTGCTGAGGTTTTCCTCAACACTCAAGGACTGAAGAGATAATAAAAAGTGTCAAATCAGGAAAATAGCTTTGTATAAAAAAAAAAGTATAACAGACTGATAAAATGTAACATTTTACAGTCAGTTTTCATCGATATGGGACTATTTCCAACTGTGATGCTTTACGAAGGAAAAATGAAATGGCAAAGCCAGTAGTTATGACTTGTCAGTCATAATCTTTATTTCGGCGTATAGTCATAAAATAACAATTTAAACATATATACAAGATAAAATGGATAAAGGTACATCAATCAGTTGCCATAGAATCATCAAGTACCAGCAATAGGAGAAAAATTGGATAACATAGCATAGTCATAAATCGGGCAGCAGCCAACGAGATAGATGCATGGAAATTTGCAAGTAATGTAAACTTGGGTACAGTGACTCATCAGAGGTGTGCAGAAGATGGCTTGCGTGCCCAGGCAGTAAAGTGCAGGAGCTTGCTGTGGGGTAAGAATCATTATGGGCAACCAATCTCTGGTGGCACAGGGGGACAGTGTTAAGCGAGATCATTTTAAGCCTAATTCTTATCATTACTAGCAAATATCGTTAGATTGCAAAGACAGTATTTTGCATTGCATCATATTTTAGTAATCGGAGTGCTTCTGCATATCTCCTGACTCCCACTTTCTGGCACAGTGGGCCTCGTTACTCTCTTCTCCCAGTCATGAATGCTGGGCAGAAGAACTAGGGGCATATTACCAACAAATAGCGATATTTATCGCTAAGTAGGGTTAGCGGCAATGTTTTTATCTCCGTGCATCACCGGTTTTTATTGCTGACATAACTTGCTATTAGCAAGGTTTATCTCAAAAGCGATAAAAATCAGGCATGATGCGTGAATATCGCTGAGAATACAGCTATATTCACGCATTAGTGACTAAATGCTCTTAGCCATGTTATCCACCTCAAATTGGATAACATGGCTAAGAACTGGTCTGAGCAGGCGTTGGTTTTTGGCGATAGCAGGAATATTTCCATCGCTACACCTGCCTTCCTAATAGGCGATAGCGACGTTAGCGACTGCTTTCAGTCGCTAACAGGTTGGGTACGCCCACTTTGCATGTCATTAGCGATAAATATCGCTGACATGAAAAGCGGGCCCCAAACTGCTCGCTATCGCCTAAAAGCTGTCGCTAACATCGGTTAGCGACAGCTTGCTAATAGAGCAATAGAATTATCGCCGTCGATATTTGCCTATTGCCACCCTTGGTAATATGGCCCAGGGTGTGCTCCTCCATTTCCTTGAGGCCACCACAGAAGGGACAGGCCTTCTTGGTTGGGTCACCTGGCCGAGCCAAGTGGAAGTGTGCCATAGGGATATAATTGGAGGTAAGGCTTATGGTACGCCACAGGTTTGATCACGTCAAGAAATCACTCCGCCCAGAAAATATCCTTCACAAAGAGGAAAGCATAAGTCAAGGACCCATGCCAGGGTTGTGCGTGCATAAGGCTCTGTCTATACTGACTATAGTTTCCCTTGATGGATAACTTGTTGATAGACAGTGCTTACAGCGGCTCATCCCACAGAATCCCATTACCTGTCTTTGTGAAGGTTTCCTAGACATAGTGAATGCCCAGAATTTCCTCCAACCCTTGGCAATAGGAGAGGAGTTTGGGGATAGCCAAGGTCCTCCTACATTATAGAATAGGCGGCATACCTATCCCTTCAGAGATTAGCCGTAGGCCCACATCAAGTCTGTGAGGGAGAGGAGGGGTGCTGATGGGGAGGCTCAGCAGTTGGCAAGAGGAACTGATTTTCCAATACTGATAGGGCGGCAGGGTCTTTGTGGCCCCAGAGCTCAACAACATATAGGGCAGCAGTTGAGACTGCTGTCAATAAATTTGTGAATAGCAAAACACAAAAGATGATGGACAAAATGTTGCACAATGGCAAAACATTCACCCCCAGTCACAGATCTGGGTTTAATCCATCGTTATTTTGCTCATCAAGCCACCCCAGTTCAGACATGGCCATATGCAAATCAGTCTTGAACCTGTGCCTCATGGGAACAGTCCAGACCGAACTGCCAAGCCATGTCATCCCTGGACCGGAATTAAGCATCCTAGGACCGGTTTCTGGCTATCAGCCGTCTTCAACCAGGATAGCTTGACTCCAAGGGCCTAGTGCGCAAGGGACCCACGTCTGGGCATACCCTTCCCACATAGGGTGAACAGCAAAACACACAAGATGATGGACGGAATGTTGCACAATGGCAAAACATTCACCCCCAGTCACAGATCTGGGTTTAATCCATCGTTATTTTGCTCTCCAAGCCACCCCAGTTCAGACATGGCCATATGCAAATCAGTCTTGACCCTGTGCCTCATGGGAACAGTCCAGACCGAACTGCCAAGCCATGTCTTCCCTGGACCGGAATCAAGCATCCTAGGACCGGTTTCTGGCTATCAGCCGCTTTCAGCCAGATAGCTTGACTCCAGTGGCCTAGTGAGCAAGGGACCCACGTCTGGGCATACCGTTTCCACATAGGGTGAACAGCAAAACACACAAGATGATGGATGGAATGTTGCACAATGGCAAAACATTCACCTCCAGTCACAGATCTGGGTTTAATCCATCGTTATTTTGCTCACCAAGCCACCCCAGTTCAGACATGGCCACATGCAAATCAGTCTTGACCCTGTGCCTCATGGGAACAGTCCAGACTGAACTGCCAAGCCATGTCTTCCCTGTACTGGAATCAAGCACCCTAGGACCGGTCTCTGGCTATCAGCCGTCTTCAGCCAGGATAGCTTGACTCCAGTGGCCTAGTGAGCAAGGGACTCACGTCTGGGCATACCCTTCCCACATAGGGTGAACAGCAAAACACACAAGATGAGGGACAGAATGTTGCACAATGGCTAAACATTCACCCCCAGTCACAGATCTGGGTTTAATCCAATGTTTATTTATTTATTTATTTATTTATTATAAAGTTTTGTATAGCGCGAACAAGACCCGTGGGTATCAGAGCGCTTAACATAGCAGAGGTAAAGGCTTAACATATATATTAACAGTTAAAGTATAACATATGTGAGGTAGATGATATATATTCATAAACATGTGACGTTAGCGTTAATAATATGCTATGGCTAAACTTATAACAAAAGCAAGTATATATAACATAAATGAGGTAGATCGGTATAAGTTCATGTGGGATACAGTTCTCAGGTTCAGTCAAAATATCCATTGGTGGTATCCTTTAGGTCGTTCTCGTATCTTAGAATACGCGTTCCTTATAATAATGACTATGCTTCCCTTTCTCATGTCATACATGTTCTGTACTAGGGCAGTAATATATCAGAACAATGAACAATGATCTTCACTAAGTAATGTATTTATTCATCAGAAAGCTCTTCACTTCCCGCTTGAATGTTACCAGATTCTGGATCTTCCTGATGTTTGGAGGGAGTGAGTTCCATATTCTGGGGGCAGCTCCTGAGAACGCTCTGTCATAGGTTTTTTTCTTTTGAAAAAAAGGCTGGCCGTAACAGCAACTCCTCAGCACTCCTAGCTGGTCGGTTGCCACCGGACAGTTGAATTTTCTTGGCTAGGTATCTTGGGGTGTTGTCGTGTAGCGCTTTATGTGTGATACATGCTATCTTCATTTGGATTCTGGCTTCATAAGGTAGCCAGTTTAAGGCTTTCAGGTGCGGGGATATATGATCATATTTCCTGGTTCCGGTGATAAGTCTTGCCGCAGCATTAAGGCAGGCTTTTAGTGGTGCTGTGGACATTTTTGGTAGGCCAGCTAAGGTGGTGCAGCCATATTCAATCCTCGAGATAACTAAGGATTGGATTGCCAATTTGAGGTCCGCCTCTGAGATGAATGGTTTCAATTTTCTTAAATAGTTCAGGTGGAAGCGGGCACTTTTCGCCATTGAGTTAATGTGGGCTTTCATGTCTAGATTCTCGTCTAAGGTGATTCCTAATGATTTAGCTGAGTTGACCAGGGTTGGGGTGCAGTTTAGCGCAGTCACGCCTTTCGTCCATTCCTTTATTTCCGTATGGCTCCTTGACGGTGAGATTAGTAGGAACTCTGTTTTATGTGCATTTAGCTTCAGATGATTTGAAGTTAACCATTGTAGTGCCATTTTTAGTGTCTCGTTCATTAGTTCAATGTCTTTTAGGGATGCGATCTTTAAGTATATTTGCGTGTCGTCAGCATACATGTGATAGGATATCTGTGATTTTTTGAGAATTTCTGTGAGTGGTTCGACGTATAGGTTAAACAGATCCTGGGATAGTGTCGATCCTTGAGGGACTCCTATTGAGATAGGGCATGGGAGTGAGATTGATTGGTTAACCAGGAAGCGCTGCGTTCTGTTCTGTAAAAAGGAATCGAACCATTTCAGCACAGTTCCTGACAGTCCCATCCTGTCCCGTAGCCTGGTCAGTAAAGCTTCGTGATTTACCGTGTCAAATGCCGAAGACAAGTCAAGGAGAATCAGTAAGCATGCTTGATTTTGGTCAAAATATTTAACAACAAGGGGTGGTGATGGACAGAGTTTCTGAATTAAGCAGAATACTCTCACCCAGTCAAAAGATCAGGGCTAGATCCAACACCGTTTTTTAGCTCACTGCACCATCCCAGTTCAGAACCTGGCTATATGCAAATTAGTCTGTCCCTTGCTCACTGCTCCATCAGGATTCAAGCAAGCCGGGCCGACGAGGCTGAAATGCCAGAAACCGGTCCCCGGTAGCTTGTATCCTTTCCGGTGAAGAATTGGCTTGGTAGTTTGGTCTGCCCTGTTCCCATGATGCACTGGGCCAGGGACAGACTCATTTGCATATAGCCAGGTTCTGAGCTGGGATGGGGCAGTGAGCTAAATAACGGTGATGGATCAAGCCCTGATCTTTGGACTGGGTAAGAGTGGTCTGCTTAATTCAGACACTCTGTTCATCACCACCCCCTTTTCTGAATCGTTTTTGGCCACTATAGGTGTGGCAGGGTATACTCAGACATGAGTCCCTTGCTCACTGCTCCATCAGGATTCAAGCAAGCCGGGCCGAAGAGGCTGAAATGCCAGAAACCGGTCCCCGGTAGCTTGTATCCTTTCTGGTGAAGAATTGGCTTGGTAGTTTGGTCTGCCCTGTTCCCATGATGCACTGGGCCAGGGACAGACTAATTTGCATATAGCCAGGTTCTGAGCTGGGATGGGGCAGTTTGCTAAATAACGGTGATGGATCAAGCCCTGATCTTTGGACTGGGTAAGAGTGGTCTGCTTAATTCAGACACTCTGTTCATCACCACCCCCTTTTCTGAATCGTTTTTGGCCACTATAGGTGTGGCAGGGTATACTCAGACATGAGTCCCTTGTTCACTGCTCCATCAGGATTCAAGCAAGCCGGGCCGACGAGGCTGAAATGCCAGAAACCGGTCCCCGGTAGCTTGTATCCTTTCTGGTGAAGAATTGGCTTGGTAGTTTGGTCTGCCCTGTTCCCATGATGCACTGGGCCAGGGACAGACTAATTTGCATATAGCCAGGTTCTGAGCTGGGATGGGGCAGTGAGCTAAATAACGGTGATGGATCAAGCCCTGATCTTTGGACTGGGTAAGAGTGGTCTGCTTAATTCAGACACTCTGTTCATCACCACCCCCTTTTCTGAATGATTTTGGTCAAGGGCCTGTAGCGCATCATCAACAATATGGAGGATCGCTGTTTCCGTGCTGTGCCCTGCTCTGAATCCTGACTGGCATTCATCTAGCAAGGAGAACTTAGTGATGTGT
Organism: Lissotriton helveticus; assembly: GCF_964261635.1. NCBI lineage: Eukaryota > Metazoa > Chordata > Amphibia > Caudata > Salamandridae > Lissotriton > Lissotriton helveticus. Next base: position 1,211,024,423 of record NC_136067.1, on the reverse strand, counting down.
TTGCTCAGTTGGTTCTGCACACATTTCTCAATCAGCTTGGCCAGTAAAGGGATGTTAGTCACTGGGCGATAGTTGTTTGAATCTGACGCATCCGCTGAGGGTTTTTTGATTATGGGAACAACTTGACCTGTTTTTAGGCAGTCAGGGAGGATCCCTTGTGAAAGTGAAGCATTTATTATTTCGGTCCATATTGGAATCAAAATGTGATTGATTTCTTTTAAGCATTTTGCGGGCAGGGGGTCTTGGTAGTGGTTGTTAGGTTTGATTTCTGAGAGTGTTTTGGCAATCATGTGTTGGTCGTACAGTTCGAATGATTCCCAAATTGCCCTGTTTTTTGCCTTAGTGCATTCCGTTGTAGAGTCGGTATCGTTCGTATACAGTGGTACGATGGGAAGGTTCACCACGGCGTTTCTAAGCTCTACTTCGAGTGATTTGGCCTTTTCCGTGAAAAATTTGGAAAATTCATCACAGCTTAGAGGTGTTTTGGGGTTTTCTTGCACGGATTTGGCTAGTTTGTTTGATTGCTCCTTTAGGATTTCAAAGAGTTTTCGTGGTCTGTTTTTGGCATTGTCCAATTCTGATCTTATGAATTCCTTTTTTGAGTTGATGATCTTTTTGTTATATTGGTTCCTAATTTTTCTGAGGGCTTTCAGTTCAGGGGATGACGGGTGTTGCCTCCATTTTCTTTCGGCCATTCTCAATTTGCGTCTTTCTTCGTTTAGTGCTTCGTTAAACCACGGATTTTTAGTCTTCTCCGTGATTCTTTTCAGCTTTAATGGCATGGTGTTATTGACGATATTTTCGACAGCTGTTGTGTAGTGATCAGTCAGCTCGTTGACGTTCTCCAGGTTGTTGGGTGGATTTAAGTCTCTTTCGTTATTTTGCTCACCAAGCCACCCCAGTTCAGACATGGCCATATGCAAATCAGTCTTGACCCTGTGCCTCATGGGAACAGGCCAGACCAAACTGCCAAGCCATGTCTTCCCTGGACCGGAATCAATCTTCCTAGGACCGGTTTCTGGCTATCAGCCGTCTTTAGCCAGGATAGCTTGACTCCAGTGGCCTAGTGAGCAAGGGACCCACGTTTGGGCATACCCTTCCCACATAGGGTGAACAGCAAAACACACAAGATGATGGACGGAATGTTGCACAATGGCAAAACATTCACCCCCAGTCACAGATCTGGGTTTAATCCATCGTTATTTTGCTCACCAAGCCACCCCAGTTCAGACATGGCCATATGCAAATCAGTCTTGACCCTGTGCCTCATGGGAACAGTCCAGACCGAACTGCCATGCCATGTCATCCCTGGACCGGAATCAAGCAAGCTAGGACCGGTTTCTGGCTATCAGCCGTCTTCAACCAGGATAGCTTGACTCCAGTGGCCGAGTGAGCAAGGGACCCACGTCTGGGCATACCCTTCCCACATAGGGTGAACAGCAAAACACACAAGATGATGGACGGAATGTTGCACAATGGCAAAACATTCACCCCAGTCACAGATCTCGGTTTAATCCATCGTTATTTTGCTCACCAAGCCACCCCAGTTCAGACATGGCCATATGCAAATCAGTCTTGAACCTGTGCCTCATGGGAACAGTCCAGACCGAACTGCCAAGCCATGTCATCCCTGGACCGGAATCAAGCATCCTAGGACCGGTTTCTGGCTATCAGCCATCTTCAACCAGGATAGCTTGACTCCAGTGGCCTAGTGAGCAAGGGACCCACATCTGGGCATACCCTTCCCACATAGGGTGAACAGCAAAACACACAAGATGATGGACGGAATGTTGCACAATGGCAAAACATTCACCCCCAGTCACAGATCTGGGTTTAATCCATCGTTATTTTGCTCACCAAGCCACCACAGTTCAGACATGGCCATATGCAAATCAGTCTTGAACCTGTGCCTCATGGGAACAGTCCAGACCGAACTGCCAAGCCATGTCATCCCTGGACCGGAATCAAGCATCCTAGGACCGGTTTCTGGCTATCAGCCGTCTTCAACCAGGATAGCTTGACTCCAGTGGCCTAGTGAGCAAGGGACCCACGTCTGGGCATACCCTTCCCACATAGGGTGAACAGCAAAACACACAAGATGATGGACGGAATGTTGCACAATGGCAAAACATTCACCCCCAGTCACAGATCTGGGTTTAAGCCATTGTTATTTTGCTCACCAAGCCACCCCAGTTCAGACATGGCCATATGCAAATCAGTCTTGATCCTGTGCCTCATGGGAACAGTCCAGAACAAACTGCCAAGCCATGTCTTCCCTGTACTGGAATCAAGCATCCTAGGACCAGTTTCTGGCTATCAGCCGTCTTCAGCCAGGATAGCTTGACTCCAGTGGCCTAGTGAGCAAGGGAACCACAACTGGGCATACCCTTCCCACATAGGGTGAACAGCAAAACACACAAGATGATGGACGGAATGTTGCACAATGGCAAAACATTCACCCCCAGTCACAGATCTGGGTTTAATCCATCGTTATTTTGCTCTCCAAGCCACCCCAGTTCAGACATGGCCATATGCAAATCAGTCTTGACCCTGTGCCTCATGGGAACAGTCCAGACCGAACTGCCAAGCCATGTCTTCCCTGGACCGGAATCAAGCATCCTAGGACCGGTTTCTGGCTATCAGCCGCTTTCAGCCAGATAGCTTGACTCCAGTGGCCTAGTGAGTAAGGGACCCACGTCTGGGCATACCGTTTCCACATAGGGTGAACAGCAAAACACACAAGATGATGGATGGAATGTTGCACAATGGCAAAACATTCACCTCCAGTCACAGATCTGGGTTTAATCCATCGTTATTTTGCTCACCAAGCCACCCCAGTTCAGACATGGCCACATGCAAATCAGTCTTGACCCTGTGCCTCATGGGAACAGTCCAGACTGAACTGCCAAGCCATGCCTTCCCTGTACTGGAATCAAGCATCCTAGGACCGGTTTCTGGCTATCAGCCGTCTTCAGCCAGGATAGCTTGACTCCAGTGGCCTAGTGAGCAAGGGACTCACGTCTGGGCATACCCTTCCCACATAGGGTGAACAGCAAAACACACAAGATGAGGGACAGAATGTTGCACAATGGCTAAACATTCACCCCCAGTCACAGATATGGGTTTAATCCAATGTTTATTTATTTATTTATTTATTTATTATTAAGTTTTGTATAGCGCGAACAAGACCCGTGGGTATCAGAGCGCTTAACATAGCAGAGGTAAAGGCTTAACAAATATATTAACAGTTAAAGTATAACATATGTGAGGTAGATGATATATATTCATAAACATGTGACGTTAGCGTTAATAATATGCTATGGCTAAACTTATAACAAAAGCAAGTATATATAACATAAATGAGGTAGATCGGTATAAGTTCATGTGGGATACAGTTCTCAGGTTCAGTCAAAATATCCATTGGTGGTATCCTTTAGGTCGTTCTCGTATCTTAGAATACGCGTTCCTTATAATAATGACTATGCTTCCCTTTCTCATGTCATACATGTTCTGTACTAGGGCAGTAATATATCAGAACAATGAACAATGATCTTCACTAAGTAATGTATTTATTCATCAGAAAGCTCTTCACTTCCCGCTTGAATGTTACCAGATTCTGGATCTTCCTGATGTTTGGAGGGAGTGAGTTCCATATTCTGGGGGCAGCTCCTGAGAACGCTCTGTCATAGGTTTTTTTCTTTTGAAAAAAAGGCTGGCCGTAACAGCAACTCCTCAGCACTCCTAGCTGGTCGGTTGCCACCGGACAGTTGAATTTTCTTGGCTAGGTATCTTGGGGTGTTGTCGTGTAGCGCTTTATGTGTGATACATGCTATCTTCATTTGGATTCTGGCTTCATAAGGTAGCCAGTTTAAGGCTTTCAGGTGCGGGGATATATGATCATATTTCCTGGTTCCGGTGATAAGTCTTGCCGCAGCGTTAAGGCAGGCTTTTAGTGGTGCTGTGGACATTTTTGGTAGGCCAGCTAAGGTGGTGCAGCCATATTCAATCCTCGAGATAACTAAGGATTGGATTGCCAATTTGAGGTCCGCCTCTGAGATGAATGGTTTCAATTTTCTTAAGTAGTTCAGGTGGAAGCGGGCTCTTTTCGCCATTGAGTTAATGTGGGCTTTCATGTCTAGATTCTCGTCTAAGGTGATTCCTAATGATTTAGCTGAGTTGACCAGGGTTGGGGTGCAGTTTAGCGCAGTCACGCCTTTCGTCCATTCCTTTATTTCCGTATGGCTCCTTGACAGTGAGATTAGTAGGAACTCTGTTTTATGTGCATTTAGCTTCAGATGATTTGAAGTTAACCATTGTAGTGCCATTTTTAGTGTCTCGTTCATTAGTTCAATGTCTTTTAGGGATGCGATCTTTAAGTATATTTGCGTGTCGTCAGCATACATGTGATAGGATATCTGTGATTTTTTGAGAATTTCTGTGAGTGGTTCGGCGTATAGGTTAAACAGATCCTGGGATAGTGTCGATCCTTGAGGGACTCCTATTGAGATAGGGCATGGGAGTGAGATTGATTGGTTAACCAGGAAGCGCTGCGTTCTGTTCTGTAAAAAGGAATCGAACCATTTCAGCACAGTTCCCGACAGTCCCATCCTGTCCCGTAGCCTGGTCAGTAAAGCTTCGTGATTTACCGTGTCAAATGCCGAAGACAAGTCAAGGGTAATCAGTAAGCATGCTTGATTTTGGTCAAAATATTTAACAACAAGGGGTGGTGATGGACAGAGTTTCTGAATTAAGCAGAATACTCTCACCCAGTCAAAAGATCAGGGCTAGATCCAACACCGTTTTTTAGCTCACTGCACCATCCCAGTTCAGAACCTGGCTATATGCAAATTAGTCTGTCCCTTGCTCACTGCTCCATCAGGATTCAAGCAAGCCGGGCCGACGAGGCTGAAATGCCAGAAACCGGTCCCCGGTAGCTTGTATCCTTTCTGGTGAAGAATTGGCTTGGTAGTTTGGTCTGCCCTGTTCCCATGATGCACTGGGCCAGGGACAGACTCATTTGCATATAGCCAGGTTCTGAGCTGGGATGGGGCAGTGAGCTAAATAACGGTGATGGATCAAGCCCTGATCTTTGGACTGGGTAAGAGTGGTCTGCTTAATTCAGACACTCTGTTCATCACCACCCCCTTTTCTGAATTGTTTTTGGCCACTATAGGTGTGGCAGGGTATACTCAGACATGAGTCCCTTGCTCACTGCTCCATCAGGATTCAAGCAAGCCGGGCCGAAGAGGCTGAAATGCCAGAAACCGGTCCCCGGTAGCTTGTATCCTTTCTGGTGAAGAATTGGCTTGGTAGTTTGGTCTGCCCTGTTCCCATGATGCACTGGGCCAGGGACAGACTAATTTGCATATAGCCAGGTTCTGAGCTGGGATGGGGCAGTGAGCTAAATAACGGTGATGGATCAAGCCCTGATCTTTGGACTGGGTAAGAGTGGTCTGCTTAATTCAGACACTCTGTTCATCACCACCCCCTTTTCTGAATCGTTTTTGGCCACTATAGGTGTGGCAGGGTATACTCAGACATGAGTCCCTTGTTCACTGCTCCATCAGGATTCAAGCAAGCCGGGCCGACGAGGCTGAAATGCCAGAAACCGGTCCCCGGTAGCTTGTATCCTTTCTGGTGAAGAATTGGCTTGGTAGTTTGGTCTGCCCTGTTCCCATGATGCACTGGGCCAGGGACAGACTAATTTGCATATAGCCAGGTTCTGAGCTGGGATGGGGCAGTGAGCTAAATAACGGTGATGGATCAAGCCCTGATCTTTGGACTGGGTAAGAGTGGTCTGCTTAATTCAGACACTCTGTTCATCACCACCCCCTTTTCTGAATGATTTTGGTCAAGGGCCTGTAGCGCATCATCAACAATATGGAGGATCGCTGTTTCCGTGCTGTGCCCTGCTCTGAATCCTGACTGGCATTCATCTAGCAAGGAGAACTTAGTGATGTGTTTGCTCAGTTGGTTCTGCACACATTTCTCAATCAGCTTGGCCAGTAAAGGGATGTAGGTCACTGGGCGATAGTTGTTTGAATCTGACGCATCCGCTGAGGGTTTTTTGATTATGGGAACAACTTGACCTGTTTTTAGGCAGTCAGGGAGGATCCCTTGTGAAAGTGAAGCATTTATTATTTCGGTCCATATTGGAATCAAAATGTGATTGATTTCTTTTAAGCATTTTGCGGGCAGGGGGTCTTGGTAGTGGTTGTTAGGTTTGATTTCTGAGAGTGTTTTGGCAATCATGTGTTGGTCGTACAGTTCGAATGATTCCCAAATTGCCCTGTTTTTTGCCTTAGTGCATTCCGTTGTAGAGTCGGTATCGTTCGTATACAGTGGTACGATGGGAAGGTTCACCACGGCGTTTCTAAGCTCTACTTCGAGTGATTTGGCCTTTTCCGTGAAAAATTTGGAAAATTCATCACAGCTTAGAGGTGTTTTTGGGTTTTCTTGCACGGATTTGGCTAGTTTGTTTGATTGCTCCTTTAGGATTTCAAAGAGTTTTCGTGGTCTGTTTTTGGCATTGTCCAATTCTGATCTTATGAATTCCTTTTTTGAGTTGATGATCTTTTTGTTATATTGGTTCCTAATTTTTCTGAGGGCTTTCAGTTCAGGGGATGACGGGTGTTGCCTCCATTTTCTTTCGGCCATTCTCAATTTGCGTCTTTCTTCGTTTAGTGCTTCGTTAAACCACGGATTTTTAGTCTTCTCCGTGATTCTTTTCAGCTTTAATGGCATGGTGTTATTGACGATATTTTCGACAGCTGTTGTGTAGTGATCAGTCAGCTCGTTGACGTTCTCCAGGTTGTTGGGTGGCTTTAAGTCTCTTTCGTTATTTTGCTCACCAAGCCACCCCAGTTCAGACATGGCCATACGCAAATCAGTCTTGACCGTGTGTCTCATGGGAACAGTCCAGACCGAACTGCCAAGCCATGTCTTCCCTGGACCGGAATCAAGCATCCTAGGACCGGTTTCTGGCTATCAGCCGTCTTCAGCCAGGATAGGTTGACTCCAGTGGCCTAGTGAGCAAGGGACCAACGTCTGGGCATACCCTTCCCACATAGGGTGAACAGCAAAACACACAAGATGATAGACGGAATGTTGCACAATGGCAAAACATTCACCCCCAGTCACAGATCTGGGTTTAATCCATCGTTATTTTGCTCACCAAGCCACCCCAGTTCAGACATGGCCATATGCAAATCAGTCTTGACCCTGTGCCTCATGGGAACAGGCCAGACCAAACTGCCAAGCCATGTCTTCCCTGGACCGGAATCAAGCTTCCTAGGACCGGTTTCTGGCTATCAGCCGTCTTTAGCCAGGATAGCTTGACTCCAGTGGCCTAGTGAGCAAGGGACCCACGTTTGGGCATACCCTTCCCACATAGGGTGAACAGCAAAACACACAAGATGATGGACGGAATGTTGCACAATGGCAAAACATTCACCCCCAGTCACAGATCTGGGTTTAATCCATCGTTATTTTGCTCACCAAGCCACCCCAGTTCAGACATGGCCATATGCAAATCAGTCTTGACCCTGTGCCTCATGGGAACAGTCCAGACCGAACTGCCATGCCATGTCATCCCTGGACCGGAATCAAGCAAGCTAGGACCGGTTTCTGGCTATCAGCCGTCTTCAACCAGGATAGCTTGACTCCAGTGGCCGAGTGAGCAAGGGACCCACGTCTGGGCATACCCTTCCCACATAGGGTGAACAGCAAAACACACAAGATGATGGACGGAATGTTGCACAATGGCAAAACATTCACCCCAGTCACAGATCTCGGTTTAATCCATCGTTATTTTGCTCACCAAGCCACCCCAGTTCAGACATGGCCATATGCAAATCAGTCTTGAACCTGTGCCTCATGGGAACAGTCCAGACCGAACTGCCAAGCCATGTCATCCCTGGACCGGAATCAAGCATCCTAGGACCGGTTTCTGGCTATCAGCCATCTTCAACCAGGATAGCTTGACTCCAGTGGCCTAGTGAGCAAGGGACCCACATCTGGGCATACCCTTCCCACATAGGGTGAACAGCAAAACACACAAGATGATGGACGGAATGTTGCACAATGGCAAAACATTCACCCCCAGTCACAGATCTGGGTTTAATCCATCGTTATTTTGCTCACCAAGCCACCACAGTTCAGACATGGCCATATGCAAATCAGTCTTGAACCTGTGCCTCATGGGAACAGTCCAGACCGAACTGCCAAGCCATGTCATCCCTGGACCGGAATCAAGCATCCTAGGACCGGTTTCTGGCTATCAGCCGTCTTCAACCAGGATAGCTTGACTCCAGTGGCCTAGTGAGCAAGGGACCCACGTCTGGGCATACCCTTCCCACATAGGGTGAACAGCAAAACACACAAGATGATGGACGGAATGTTGCACAATGGCAAAACATTCACCCCCAGTCACAGATCTGGGTTTAAGCCATTGTTATTTTGCTCACCAAGCCACCCCAGTTCAGACATGGCCATATGCAAATCAGTCTTGATCCTGTGCCTCATGGGAACAGTCCAGAACAAACTGCCAAGCCATGTCTTCCCTGTACTGGAATCAAGCATCCTAGGACCAGTTTCTGGCTATCAGCCGTCTTCAGCCAGGATAGCTTGACTCCAGTGGCCTAGTGAGCAAGGGAACCACAACTGGGCATACCCTTCCCACATAGGGTGAACAGCAAAACACACAAGATGATGGACGGAATGTTGCACAATGGCAAAACATTCACCCCCAGTCACAGATCTGGGTTTAATCCATCGTTATTTTGCTCTCCAAGCCACCCCAGTTCAGACATGGCCATATGCAAATCAGTCTTGACCCTGTGCCTCATGGGAACAGTCCAGACCGAACTGCCAAGCCATGTCTTCCCTGGACCGGAATCAAGCATCCTAGGACCGGTTTCTGGCTATCAGCCGCTTTCAGCCAGATAGCTTGACTCCAGTGGCCTAGTGAGCAAGGGACCCACGTCTGGGCATACCGTTTCCACATAGGGTGAACAGCAAAACACACAAGATGATGGATGGAATGTTGCACAATGGCAAAACATTCACCTCCAGTCACAGATCTGGGTTTAATCCATCGTTATTTTGCTCACCAAGCCACCCCAGTTCAGACATGGCCACATGCAAATCAGTCTTGACCCTGTGCCTCATGGGAACAGTCCAGACTGAACTGCCAAGCCATGTCTTCCCTGTACTGGAATCAAGCATCCTAGGACCGGTTTCTGGCTATCAGCCGTCTTCAGCCAGGATAGCTTGACTCCAGTGGCCTAGTGAGCAAGGGACTCACGTCTGGGCATACCCTTCCCACATAGGGTGAACAGCAAAACACACAAGATGAGGGACAGAATGTTGCACAATGGCTAAACATTCACCCCCAGTCACAGATCTGGGTTTAATCCAATGTTTATTTATTTATTTATTTATTTATTATAAAGTTTTGTATAGCGCGAACAAGACCCGTGGGTATCAGAGCGCTTAACATAGCAGAGGTAAAGGCTTAACAAATATATTAACAGTTAAAGTATAACATATGTGAGGTAGATGATATATATTCATAAACATGTGACGTTAGCGTTAATAATATGCTATGGCTAAACTTATAACAAAAGCAAGTATATATATAACATAAATGAGGTAGATCGGTATAAGTTCATGTGGGATACAGTTCTCAGGTTCAGTCAAAATATCCATTGGTGGTATCCTTTAGGTCGTTCTCGTATCTTAGAATACGCGTTCCTTATAATAATGACTATGCTTCCCTTTCTCATGTCATACATGTTCTGTACTAGGGCAGTAATATATCAGAACAATGAACAATGATCTTCACTAAGTAATGTATTTATTCATCAGAAAGCTCTTCACTTCCCGCTTGAATGTTACCAGATTCTGGATCTTCCTGATGTTTGGAGGGAGTGAGTTCCATATTCTGGGGGCAGCTCCTGAGAACGCTCTGTCATAGGTTTTTTTCTTTTGAAAAAAAGGCTGGCCGTAACAGCAACTCCTCAGCACTCCTAGCTGGTCGGTTGCCACCGGACAGTTGAATTTTCTTGGCTAGGTATCTTGGGGTGTTGTCGTGTAGCGCTTTATGTGTGATACATGCTATCTTCATTTGGATTCTGGCTTCATAAGGTAGCCAGTTTAAGGCTTTCAGGTGCGGGGATATATGATCATATTTCCTGGTTCCGGTGATAAGTCTTGCCGCAGCGTTAAGGCAGGCTTTTAGTGGTGCTGTGGACATTTTTGGTAGGCCAGCTAAGGTGGTGCAGCCATATTCAATCCTCGAGATAACTAAGGATTGGATTGCCAATTTGAGGTCCGCCTCTGAGATGAATGGTTTCAATTTTCTTAAGTAGTTCAGGTGGAAGCGGGCACTTTTCGCCATTGAGTTAATGTGGGCTTTCATGTCTAGATTCTCGTCTAAGGTGATTCCTAATGATTTAGCTGAGTTGACCAGGGTTGGGGTGCAGTTTAGCGCAGTCACGCCTTTCGTCCATTCCTTTATTTCCGTATGGCTCCTTGGCGGTGAGATTAGTAGGAACTCTGTTTTATGTGCATTTAGCTTCAGATGATTTGAAGTTAACCATTGTAGTGCCATTTTTAGTGTCTCGTTCATTAGTTCAATGTCTTTTAGGGATGCGATCTTTAAGTATATTTGCGTGTCGTCAGCATACATGTGATAGGATATCTGTGATTTTTTGAGAATTTCTGTGAGTGGTTCGACGTATAGGTTAAACAGATCCTGGGATAGTGTCGATCCTTGAGGGACTCCTATTGAGATAGTGCATGGGAGTGAGATTGATTGGTTAACCAGGAAGCGCTGCGTTCTGTTCTGTAAAAAGGAATCGAACCATTTCAGCACAGTTCCCGACAGTCCCATCCTGTCCCGTAGCCTGGTCAGTAAAGCTTCGTGATTTACCGTGTCAAATGCCGAAGACAAGTCAAGGAGAATCAGTAAGCATGCTTGATTTTGGTCAAAATATTTAACAACAAGGGGTGGTGATGGACAGAGTTTCTGAATTAAGCAGAATACTCTCACCCAGTCAAAAGATCAGGGTTAGATCCAACACCGTTTTTTAGCTCACTGCACCATCCCAGTTCAGAACCTGGCTATATGCAAATTAGTCTGTCCCTTGCTCACTGCTCCATCAGGATTCAAGCAAGCCGGGCCGACGAGGCTGAAATGCCAGAAACCGGTCCCCGGTAGCTTGTATCCTTTCTGGTGAAGAATTGGCTTGGTAGTTTGGTCTGCCCTGTTCCCATGATGCACTGGGCCAGGGACAGACTAATTTGCATATAGCCAGGTTCTGAGCTGGGATGGGGCAGTGAGCTAAATAACGGTGATGGATCAAGCCCTGATCTTTGGACTGGGTAAGAGTGGTCTGCTTAATTCAGACACTCTGTTCATCACCACCCCCTTTTCTGAATCGTTTTTGGCCACTATAGGTGTGGCAGGGTATACTCAGACATGAGTCCCTTGCTCACTGCTCCATCAGGATTCAAGCAAGCCGGGCCGAAGAGGCTGAAATGCCAGAAACCGGTCCCCGGTAGCTTGTATCCTTTCTGGTGAAGAATTGGCTTGGTAGTTTGGTCTGCCCTGTTCCCATGATGCACTGGGCCAGGGACAGACTAATTTGCATATAGCCAGGTTCTGAGCTGGGATGGGGCAGTGAGCTAAATAACGGTGATGGATCAAGCCCTGATCTTTGGACTGGGTAAGAGTGGTCTGCTTAATTCAGACACTCTGTTCATCACCACCCCCTTTTCTGAATCGTTTTTGGCCACTATAGGTGTGGCAGGGTATACTCAGACATGAGTCCCTTGTTCACTGCTCCATCAGGATTCAAGCAAGCCGGGCCGACGAGGCTGAAATGCCAGAAACCGGTCCCCGGTAGCTTGTATCCTTTCTGGTGAAGAATTGGCTTGGTAGTTTGGTCTGCCCTGTTCCCATGATGCACTGGGCCAGGGACAGACTAATTTGCATATAGCCAGGTTCTGAGCTGGGATGGGGCAGTGAGCTAAATAACGGTGATGGATCAAGCCCTGATCTTTGGACTGGGTAAGAGTGGTCTGCTTAATTCAGACACTCTGTTCATCACCACCCCCTTTTCTGAATGATTTTGGTCAAGGGCCTGTAGCGCATCATCAACAATATGGAGGATCGCTGTTTCCGTGCTGTGCCCTGCTCTGAATCCTGACTGGCATTCATCTAGCAAGGAGAACTTAGTGATGTGTTTGCTCAGTTGGTTCTGCACACATTTCTCAATCAGCTTGGCCAGTAAAGGGATGTTAGTCACTGGGCGATAGTTGTTTGAATCTGACGCATCCGCTGAGGGTTTTTTGATTATGGGAACAACTTGACCTGTTTTTAGGCAGTCAGGGAGGATCCCTTGTGAAAGTGAAGCATTTATTATTTCGGTCCATATTGGAATCAAAATGTGATTGATTTCTTTTAAGCATTTTGCGGGCAGGGGGTCTTGGTAGTGGTTGTTAGGTTTGATTTCTGAGAGTGTTTTGGCAATCATGTGTTGGTCGTACAGTTCGAATGATTCCCAAATTGCCCTGTTTTTTGCCTTAGTGCATTCCGTTGTAGAGTCGGTATCGTTCGTATACAGTGGTACGATGGGAAGGTTCACCACGGCGTTTCTAAGCTCTACTTCGAGTGATTTGGCCTTTTCCGTGAAAAATTTGGAAAATTCATCACAGCTTAGAGGTGTTTTTGGGTTTTCTTGCACGGATTTGGCTAGTTTGTTTGATTGCTCCTTTAGGATTTCAAAGAGTTTTCGTGGTCTGTTTTTGGCATTGTCCAATTCTGATCTTATGAATTCCTTTTTTGAGTTGATGATCTTTTTGTTGTATTGGTTCCTAATTTTTCTGAGGGCTTTCAGTTCAGGGGATGACGGGTGTTGCCTCCATTTTCTTTCGGCCATTCTCAATTTGCGTCTTTCTTCGTTTAGTGCTTCGTTAAACCACGGATTTTTAGTCTTCTCCGTGATTCTTTTCAGCTTTAATGGCATGGTGTTATTGACGATATTTTCGACAGCTGTTGTGTAGTGATCAGTCAGCTCGTTGACGTTCTCCAGGTTGTTGGGTGGCTTTCAGTCTCTTTCGTTATTTTGCTCACCAAGCCACCCCAGTTCAGACATGGCCATACGCAAATCAGTCTTGACCCTGTGTCTCATGGGAACAGTCCAGACCGAACTGCCAAGCCATGTCTTCCCTGGACCGGAATCAAGCATCCTAGGACCGGTTTCTGGCTATCAGCCGTCTTCAGCCAGGATAGCTTGACTCCAGTGGCCTAGTGAGCAAGGGACCAACGTCTGGGCATACCCTTCCCACATAGGGTGAACAGCAAAACACACAAGATGATAGACGGAATGTTGCACAATGGCAAAACATTCACCCCCAGTCACAGATCTGGGTTTAATCCATCGTTATTTTGCTCACCAAGCCACCCCAGTTCAGACATGGCCATATGCAAATCAGTCTTGACCCTGTGCCTCATGGGAACAGGCCAGACCAAACTGCCAAGCCATGTCTTCCCTGGACCGGAATCAAGCTTCCTAGGACCGGTTTCTGGCTATCAGCCGTCTTTAGCCAGGATAGCTTGACTCCAGTGGCCTAGTGAGCAAGGGACCCACGTCTGGGCATACCCTTCCCACATAGGGTGAACAGCAAAACACACAAGATGATGGACGGAATGTTGCACAATGGCAAAACATTCACCCCCAGTCACAGATCTGGGTTTAATCCATCGTTATTTTGCTCACCAAGCCACCCCAGTTCAGACATGGCCATATGCAAATCAGTCTTGACCCTGTGCCTCATGGGAACAGTCCAGACCGAACTGCCAAGCCATGTCTTCCCTGGACCGGAATCAAGCATCCTAGGACCGGTTTCTGGCTATCAGCCGCTTTCAGCCAGATAGCTTGACTCCAGTGGCCTAGTGAGCAAGGGACCCACGTCTGGGCATACCGTTTCCACATAGGGTGAACAGCAAAACACACAAGATGATGGATGGAATGTTGCACAATGGCAAAACATTCACCTCCAGTCACAGATCTGGGTTTAATCCATCGTTATTTTGCTCACCAAGCCACCCCAGTTCAGACATGGCCACATGCAAATCAGTCTTGACCCTGTGCCTCATGGGAACAGTCCAGACTGAACTGCCAAGCCATGTCTTCCCTGTACTGGAATCAAGCATCCTAGGACCGGTTTCTGGCTATCAGCCGTCTTCAGCCAGGATAGCTTGACTCCAGTGGCCTAGTGAGCAAGGGACTCACGTCTGGGCATACCCTTCCCACATAGGGTGAACAGCAAAACACACAAGATGAGGGACAGAATGTTGCACAATGGCTAAACATTCACCCCCAGTCACAGATCTGGGTTTAATCCAATGTTTATTTATTTATTTATTTATTTATTATAAAGTTTTGTATAGCGCGAACAAGACCCGTGGGTATCAGAGCGCTTAACATAGCAGAGGTAAAGGCTTAACAAATATATTAACAGTTAAAGTATAACATATGTGAGGTAGATGATATATATTCATAAACATGTGACGTTAGCGTTAATAATATGCTATGGCTAAACTTATAACAAAAGCAAGTATATATATAACATAAATGAGGTAGATCGGTATAAGTTCATGTGGGATACAGTTCTCAGGTTCAGTCAAAATATCCATTGGTGGTATCCTTTAGGTCGTTCTCGTATCTTAGAATACGCGTTCCTTATAATAATGACTATGCTTCCCTTTCTCATGTCATACATGTTCTGTACTAGGGCAGTAATATATCAGAACAATGAACAATGATCTTCACTAAGTAATGTATTTATTCATCAGAAAGCTCTTCACTTCCCGCTTGAATGTTACCAGATTCTGGATCTTCCTGATGTTTGGAGGGAGTGAGTTCCATATTCTGGGGGCAGCTCCTGAGAACGCTCTGTCATAGGTTTTTTTCTTTTGAAAAAAAGGCTGGCCGTAACAGCAACTCCTCAGCACTCCTAGCTGGTCGGTTGCCACCGGACAGTTGAATTTTCTTGGCTAGGTATCTTGGGGTGTTGTCGTGTAGCGCTTTATGTGTGATACATGCTATCTTCATTTGGATTCTGGCTTCATAAGGTAGCCAGTTTAAGGCTTTCAGGTGCGGGGATATATGATCATATTTCCTGGTTCCGGTGATAAGTCTTGCCGCAGCGTTAAGGCAGGCTTTTAGTGGCGCTGTGGACATTTTTGGTAGGCCAGCTAAGGTGGTGCAGCCATATTCAATCCTCGAGATAACTAAGGATTGGATTGCCAATTTGAGGTCCGCCTCTGAGATGAATGGTTTCAATTTTCTTAAGTAGTTCAGGTGGAAGCGGGCACTTTTCGCCATTGAGTTAATGTGGGCTTTCATGTCTAGATTCTCGTCTAAGGTGATTCCTAATGATTTAGCTGAGTTGACCAGGGTTGGGGTGCAGTTTAGCGCAGTCACGCCTTTCGTCCATTCCTTTATTTCCGTATGGCTCCTTGGCGGTGAGATTAGTAGGAACTCTGTTTTATGTGCATTTAGCTTCAGATGATTTGAAGTTAACCATTGTAGTGCCATTTTTAGTGTCTCGTTCATTAGTTCAATGTCTTTTAGGGATGCGATCTTTAAGTATATTTGCGTGTCGTCAGCATACATGTGATAGGATATCTGTGATTTTTTGAGAATTTCTGTGAGTGGTTCGACGTATAGGTTAAACAGATCCTGGGATAGTGTCGATCCTTGAGGGA
This sequence comes from Lissotriton helveticus, assembly GCF_964261635.1. Lineage (NCBI taxonomy): Eukaryota > Metazoa > Chordata > Amphibia > Caudata > Salamandridae > Lissotriton > Lissotriton helveticus. Next base: position 1,211,008,645 of record NC_136067.1, on the reverse strand, counting down.
CTCCTATTGAGATAGTGCATGGGAGTGAGATTGATTGGTTAACCAGGAAGCGCTGCGTTCTGTTCTGTAAAAAGGAATCGAACCATTTCAGCACAGTTCCCGACAGTCCCATCCTGTCCCGTAGCCTGGTCAGTAAAGCTTCGTGATTTACCGTGTCAAATGCCGAAGACAAGTCAAGGAGAATCAGTAAGCATGCTTGATTTTGGTCAAAATATTTAACAACAAGGGGTGGTGATGGACAGAGTTTCTGAATTAAGCAGAATACTCTCACCCAGTCAAAAGATCAGGGCTAGATCCAACACCGTTTTTTAGCTCACTGCACCATCCCAGTTCAGAACCTGGCTATATGCAAATTAGTCTGTCCCTTGCTCACTGCTCCATCAGGATTCAAGCAAGCCGGGCCGACGAGGCTGAAATGCCAGAAACCGGTCCCCGGTAGCTTGTATCCTTTCTGGTGAAGAATTGGCTTGGTAGTTTGGTCTGCCCTGTTCCCATGATGCACTGGGCCAGGGACAGACTAATTTGCATATAGCCAGGTTCTGAGCTGGGATGGGGCAGTGAGCTAAATAACGGTGATGGATCAAGCCCTGATCTTTGGACTGGGTAAGAGTGGTCTGCTTAATTCAGACACTCTGTTCATCACCACCCCCTTTTCTGAATCGTTTTTGGCCACTATAGGTGTGGCAGGGTATACTCAGACATGAGTCCCTTGCTCACTGCTCCATCAGGATTCAAGCAAGCCGGGCCGAAGAGGCTGAAATGCCAGAAACCGGTCCCCGGTAGCTTGTATCCTTTCTGGTGAAGAATTGGCTTGGTAGTTTGGTCTGCCCTGTTCCCATGATGCACTGGGCCAGGGACAGACTAATTTGCATATAGCCAGGTTCTGAGCTGGGATGGGGCAGTGAGCTAAATAACGGTGATGGATCAAGCCCTGATCTTTGGACTGGGTAAGAGTGGTCTGCTTAATTCAGACACTCTGTTCATCACCACCCCCTTTTCTGAATCGTTTTTGGCCACTATAGGTGTGGCAGGGTATACTCAGACATGAGTCCCTTGTTCACTGCTCCATCAGGATTCAAGCAAGCCGGGCCGACGAGGCTGAAATGCCAGAAACCGGTCCCCGGTAGCTTGTATCCTTTCTGGTGAAGAATTGGCTTGGTAGTTTGGTCTGCCCTGTTCCCATGATGCACTGGGCCAGGGACAGACTAATTTGCATATAGCCAGGTTCTGAGCTGGGATGGGGCAGTGAGCTAAATAACGGTGATGGATCAAGCCCTGATCTTTGGACTGGGTAAGAGTGGTCTGCTTAATTCAGACACTCTGTTCATCACCACCCCCTTTTCTGAATGATTTTGGTCAAGGGCCTGTAGCGCATCATCAACAATATGGAGGATCGCTGTTTCCGTGCTGTGCCCTGCTCTGAATCCTGACTGGCATTCATCTAGCAAGGAGAACTTAGTGATGTGTTTGCTCAGTTGGTTCTGCACACATTTCTCAATCAGCTTGGCCAGTAAAGGGATGTTAGTCACTGGGCGATAGTTGTTTGAATCTGACGCATCCGCTGAGGGTTTTTTGATTATGGGAACAACTTGACCTGTTTTTAGGCAGTCAGGGAGGATCCCTTGTGAAAGTGAAGCATTTATTATTTCGGTCCATATTGGAATCAAAATGTGATTGATTTCTTTTAAGCATTTTGCGGGCAGGGGGTCTTGGTAGTGGTTGTTAGGTTTGATTTCTGAGAGTGTTTTGGCAATCATGTGTTGGTCGTACAGTTCGAATGATTCCCAAATTGCCCTGTTTTTTGCCTTAGTGCATTCCGTTGTAGAGTCGGTATCGTTCGTATACAGTGGTACGATGGGAAGGTTCACCACGGCGTTTCTAAGCTCTACTTCGAGTGATTTGGCCTTTTCCGTGAAAAATTTGGAAAATTCATCACAGCTTAGAGGTGTTTTTGGGTTTTCTTGCACGGATTTGGCTAGTTTGTTTGATTGCTCCTTTAGGATTTCAAAGAGTTTTCGTGGTCTGTTTTTGGCATTGTCCAATTCTGATCTTATGAATTCCTTTTTTGAGTTGATGATCTTTTTGTTGTATTGGTTCCTAATTTTTCTGAGGGCTTTCAGTTCAGGGGATGACGGGTGTTGCCTCCATTTTCTTTCGGCCATTCTCAATTTGCGTCTTTCTTCGTTTAGTGCTTCGTTAAACCACGGATTTTTAGTCTTCTCCGTGATTCTTTTCAGCTTTAATGGCATGGTGTTATTGACGATATTTTCGACAGCTGTTGTGTAGTGATCAGTCAGCTCGTTGACGTTCTCCAGGTTGTTGGGTGGCTTTCAGTCTCTTTCGTTATTTTGCTCACCAAGCCACCCCAGTTCAGACATGGCCATACGCAAATCAGTCTTGACCCTGTGTCTCATGGGAACAGTCCAGACCGAACTGCCAAGCCATGTCTTCCCTGGACCGGAATCAAGCATCCTAGGACCGGTTTCTGGCTATCAGCCGTCTTCAGCCAGGATAGCTTGACTCCAGTGGCCTAGTGAGCAAGGGACCAACGTCTGGGCATACCCTTCCCACATAGGGTGAACAGCAAAACACACAAGATGATAGACGGAATGTTGCACAATGGCAAAACATTCACCCCCAGTCACAGATCTGGGTTTAATCCATCGTTATTTTGCTCACCAAGCCACCCCAGTTCAGACATGGCCATATGCAAATCAGTCTTGACCCTGTGCCTCATGGGAACAGGCCAGACCAAACTGCCAAGCCATGTCTTCCCTGGACCGGAATCAAGCTTCCTAGGACCGGTTTCTGGCTATCAGCCGTCTTTAGCCAGGATAGCTTGACTCCAGTGGCCTAGTGAGCAAGGGACCCACGTCTGGGCATACCCTTCCCACATAGGGTGAACAGCAAAACACACAAGATGATGGACGGAATGTTGCACAATGGCAAAACATTCACCCCCAGTCACAGATCTGGGTTTAATCCATCGTTATTTTGCTCACCAAGCCACCCCAGTTCAGACATGGCCATATGCAAATCAGTCTTGACCCTGTGCCTCATGGGAACAGTCCAGACCGAACTGCCATGCCATGTCATCCCTGGACCGGAATCAAGCAAGCTAGGACCGGTTTCTGGCTATCAGCCGTCTTCAACCAGGATAGCTTGACTCCAGTGGCCGAGTGAGCAAGGGACCCACGTCTGGGCATACCCTTCCCACATAGGGTGAACAGCAAAACACACAAGATGATGGACGGAATGTTGCACAATGGCAAAACATTCACCCCAGTCACAGATCTCGGTTTAATCCATCGTTATTTTGCTCACCAAGCCACCCCAGTTCAGACATGGCCATATGCAAATCAGTCTTGAACCTGTGCCTCATGGGAACAGTCCAGACCGAACTGCCAAGCCATGTCATCCCTGGACCGGAATCAAGCATCCTAGGACCGGTTTCTGGCTATCAGCCGTCTTCAACCAGGATAGCTTGACTCCAGTGGCCTAGTGAGCAAGGGACCCACATCTGGGCATACCCTTCCCACATAGGGTGAACAGCAAAACACACAAGATGATGGACGGAATGTTGCACAATGGCAAAACATTCACCCCCAGTCACAGATCTGGGTTTAATCCATCGTTATTTTGCTCACCAAGCCACCCCAGTTCAGACATGGCCATATGCAAATCAGTCTTGAACCTGTGCCTCATGGGAACAGTCCAGACCGAACTGCCAAGCCATGTCATCCCTGGACCGGAATCAAGCATCCTAGGACCGGTTTCTGGCTATCAGCCGTCTTAAACCAGGATAGCTTGACTCCAGTGGCCTAGTGAGCAAGGGACCCACGTCTGGGCATACCCTTCCCACATAGGGTGAACAGCAAAACACACAAGATGATGGACGGAATGTTGCACAATGGCAAAACATTCACCCCCAGTCACAGATCTGGGTTTAAGCCATCGTTATTTTGCTCACCAAGCCACCCCAGTTCAGACATGGCCATATGCAAATCAGTCTTGATCCTGTGCCTCATGGGAACAGTCCAGAACAAACTGCCAAGCCATGTCTTCCCTGTACTGGAATCAAGCATCCTAGGACCAGTTTCTGGCTATCAGCCATCTTCAGCCAGGATAGCTTGACTCCAGTGGCCTAGTGAGCAAGGGAACCACAACTAGGCATACCCTTCCCACATAGGGTGAACAGCAAAACACACAAGATGATGGACGGAATGTTGCACAATGGCAAAACATTCACCCCCAGTCACAGATCTGGGTTTAATCCATCGTTATTTTGCTCTCCAAGCCACCCCAGTTCAGACATGGCCATATGCAAATCAGTCTTGACCCTGTGCCTCATGGGAACAGTCCAGACCGAACTGCCAAGCCATGTCTTCCCTGGACCGGAATCAAGCATCCTAGGACCGGTTTCTGGCTATCAGCCGCTTTCAGCCAGATAGCTTGACTCCAGTGGCCTAGTGAGCAAGGGACCCACGTCTGGGCATACCGTTTCCACATAGGGTGAACAGCAAAACACACAAGATGATGGATGGAATGTTGCACAATGGCAAAACATTCACCTCCAGTCACAGATCTGGGTTTAATCCATCGTTATTTTGCTCACCAAGCCACCCCAGTTCAGACATGGCCACATGCAAATCAGTCTTGACCCTGTGCCTCATGGGAACAGTCCAGACTGAACTGCCAAGCCATGTCTTCCCTGTACTGGAATCAAGCATCCTAGGACCGGTTTCTGGCTATCAGCCGTCTTCAGCCAGGATAGCTTGACTCCAGTGGCCTAGTGAGCAAGGGACTCACGTCTGGGCATACCCTTCCCACATAGGGTGAACAGCAAAACACACAAGATGAGGGACAGAATGTTGCACAATGGCTAAACATTCACCCCCAGTCACAGATCTGGGTTTAATCCAATGTTTATTTATTTATTTATTTATTTATTATAAAGTTTTGTATAGCGCGAACAAGACCCGTGGGTATCAGTGCGCTTAACATAGCAGAGGTAAAGGCTTAACAAATATATTAACAGTTAAAGTATAACATATGTGAGGTAGATGATATATATTCATAAACATGTGACGTTAGCGTTAATAATATGCTATGGCTAAACTTATAACAAAAGCAAGTATATATAACATAAATGAGGTAGATCGGTATAAGTTCATGTGGGATACAGTTCTCAGGTTCAGTCAAAATATCCATTGGTGGTATCCTTTAGGTCGTTCTCGTATCTTAGAATACGCGTTCCTTATAATAATGACTATGCTTCCCTTTCTCATGTCATACATGTTCTGTACTAGGGCAGTAATATATCAGAACAATGAACAATGATCTTCACTAAGTAATGTATTTATTCATCAGAAAGCTCTTCACTTCCCGCTTGAATGTTACCAGATTCTGGATCTTCCTGATGTTTGGAGGGAGTGAGTTCCATATTCTGGGGGCAGCTCCTGAGAACGTTCGGTCATAGGTTTTTTTCTTTTGAAAAAAAGGCTGGCCGTAACAGCAACTCCTCAGCACTCCTAGCTGGTCGGTTGCCACCGGACAGTTGAATTTTCTTGGCTAGGTATCTTGGGGTGTTGTCGTGTAGCGCTTTATGTGTGATACATGCTATCTTCATTTGGATTCTGGCTTCATAAGGTAGCCAGTTTAAGGCTTTCAGGTGCGGGGATATATGATCATATTTCCTGGTTCCGGTGATAAGTCTTGCCGCAGCGTTAAGGCAGGCTTTTAGTGGTGCTGTGGACATTTTTGGTAGGCCAGCTAAGGTGGTGCAGCCATATTCAATCCTCGAGATAACTAAGGATTGGATTGCCAATTTGAGGTCCGCCTCTGAGATGAATGGTTTCAATTTTCTTAAGTAGTTCAGGTGGAAGCGGGCACTTTTCGCCATTGAGTTAATGTGGGCTTTCATGTCTAGATTCTCGTCTAAGGTGATTCCTAATGATTTAGCTGAGTTGACCAGGGTTGGGGTGCAGTTTAGCGCAGTCACGCCTTTCGTCCATTCCTTTATTTCCGTATGGCTCCTTGGCGGTGAGATTAGTAGGAACTCTGTTTTATGTGCATTTAGCTTCAGATGATTTGAAGTTAACCATTGTAGTGCCATTTTTAGTGTCTCGTTCATTAGTTCAAAGTCTTTTAGGGATGCGATCTTTAAGTATATTTGCGTGTCGTCAGCATACATGTGATAGGATATCTGTGATTTTTTGAGAATTTCTGTGAGTGGTTCGACGTATAGGTTAAACAGATCCTGGGATAGTGTCGATCCTTGAGGGACTCCTATTGAGATAGGGCATGGGAGTGAGATTGATTGGTTAACCAGGAAGCGCTGCGTTCTGTTCTGTAAAAAGGAATCGAACCATTTCAGCACAGTTCCCGACAGTCCCATCCTGTCCCGTAGCCTGGTCAGTAAAGCTTCGTGATTTACCGTGTCAAATGCCGAAGACAAGTCAAGGAGAATCAGTAAGCATGCTTGATTTTGGTCAAAATATTTAACAACAAGGGGTGGTGATGGACAGAGTTTCTGAATTAAGCAGAATACTCTCACCCAGTCAATAGATCAGGGCTAGATCCAACACCGTTTTTTAGCTCACTGCACCATCCCAGTTCAGAACCTGGCTATATGCAAATTAGTCTGTCCCTTGCTCACTGCTCCATCAGGATTCAAGCAAGCCGGGCCGACGAGGCTGAAATGCCAGAAACCGGTCCCCGGTAGCTTGTATCCTTTCTGGTGAAGAATTGGCTTGGTAGTTTGGTCTGCCCTGTTCCCATGATGCACTGGGCCAGGGACAGACTCATTTGCATATAGCCAGGTTTTGAGCTGGGATGGGGCAGTGAGCTAAATAACGGTGATGGATCAAGCCCTGATCTTTGGACTGGGTAAGAGTGGTCTGCTTAATTCAGACACTCTGTTCATCACCACCCCCTTTTCTGAATAGTTTTTGGCCACTATAGGTGTGGCAGGGTATACTCAGACATGAGTCCCTTGCTCACTGCTCCATCAGGATTCAAGCAAGCCGGGCCGACGAGGCTGAAATGCCAGAAACCGGTCCCCGGTAGCTTGTATCCTTTCTGGTGAAGAATTGGCTTGGTAGTTTGGTCTGCCCTGTTCCCATGATGCACTGGGCCAGGGACAGACTAATTTGCATATAGCCAGGTTCTGAGCTGGGATGGGGCAGTGAGCTAAATAACGGTGATGGATCAAGCCCTGATCTTTGGACTGGGTAAGAGTGGTCTGCTTAATTCAGACACTCTGTTCATCACCACCCCCTTTTCTGAATCGTTTTTGGCCACTATAGGTGTGGCAGGGTATACTCAGACATGAGTCCCTTGTTCACTGCTCCATCAGGATTCAAGCAAGCCGGGCCGACGAGGCTGAAATGCCAGAAACCGGTCCCCGGTAGCTTGTATCCTTTCTGGTGAAGAATTGGCTTGGTAGTTTGGTCTGCCCTGTTCCCATGATGCACTGGGCCAGGGACAGACTAATTTGCATATAGCCAGGTTCTGAGCTGGGATGGGGCAGTGAGCTAAATAACGGTGATGGATCAAGCCCTGATCTTTGGACTGGGTAAGAGTGGTCTGCTTAATTCAGACACTCTGTTCATCACCACCCCCTTTTCTGATTGATTTTGGTCAAGGGCCTGTAGCGCATCATCAACAATATGGAGGATCGCTGTTTCCGTGCTGTGCCCTGCTCTGAATCCTGACTGGCATTCATCTAGCAAGGAGAACTTAGTGATGTGTTTGCTCAGTTGGTTCTGCACACATTTCTCAATCAGCTTGGCCAGTAAAGGGATGTTAGTCACTGGGCGATAGTTGTTTGAATCTGACGCATCCGCTGAGGGTTTTTTGATTATGGGAACAACTTGACCTGTTTTTAGGCAGTCAGGGAGGATCCCTTGTGAAAGTGAAGCATTTATTATTTCGGTCCATATTGGAATCAAAATGTGATTGATTTCTTTTAAGCATTTTGCGGGCAGGGGGTCTTGGTAGTGGTTGTTAGGTTTGATTTCTGAGAGTGTTTTGGCAATCATGTGTTGGTCGTACAGTTCGAATGATTCCCAAATTGCCCTGTTTTTTGCCTTAGTGCATTCCGTTGTAGAGTCGGTATCGTTCGTATACAGTGGTACGATGGGAAGGTTCACCACGGCGTTTCTAAGCTCTACTTCGAGTGATTTGGCCTTTTCCGTGAAAAATTTGGAAAATTCATCACAGCTTAGAGGTGTTTTTGGGTTTTCTTGCACGGATTTGGCTAGTTTGTTTGATTGCTCCTTTAGGATTTCAAAGAGTTTTCGTGGTCTGTTTTTGGCATTGTCCAATTCTGATCTTATGAATTCCTTTTTTGAGTTGATGATCTTTTTGTTATATTGGTTCCTAATTTTTCTGAGGGCTTTCAGTTCCGGGGATGACGGGTGTTGCCTCCATTTTCTTTCGGCCATTCTCAATTTGCGTCTTTCTTCGTTTAGTGCTTCGTTAAACCACGGATTTTTAGTCTTCTCCATGATTCTTTTCAGCTTTAATGGCATGGTGTTATTGACGATATTTTCGACAGCTGTTGTGTAGTGATCAGTCAGCTCGTTGACGTTCTCCAGGTTGTTGGGTGGCTTTAAGTCTCTTTCGTTATTTTGCTCACCAAGCCACCCCAGTTCAGACATGGCCATACGCAAATCAGTCTTGACCCTGTGTCTCATGGGAACAGTCCAGACCGAACTGCCAAGCCATGTCTTCCCTGGACCGGAATCAAGCATCCTAGGACCGGTTTCTGGCTATCAGCCGTCTTCAGCCAGGATAGCTTGACTCCAGTGGCCTAGTGAGCAAGGGACCAACGTCTGGGCATACCCTTCCCACATAGGGTGAACAGCAAAACACACAAGATGATAGACGGAATGTTGCACAATGGCAAAAAATTCACCCCCAGTCACAGATCTGGGTTTAATCCATCGTTATTTTGCTCACCAAGCCACCCCAGTTCAGACATGGCCATATGCAAATCAGTCTTGACCCTGTGCCTCATGGGAACAGGCCAGACCAAACTGCCAAGCCATGTCTTCCCTGGACAGGAATCAAGCTTCCTAGGACCGGTTTCTGGCTATCAGCCGTCTTTAGCCAGGATAGCTTGACTCCAGTGGCCTAGTGAGCAAGGGACCCACGTCTGGGCATACCCTTCCCACATAGGGTGAACAGCAAAACACACAAGATGATGGACGGAATGTTGCACAATGGCAAAACATTCACCCCCAGTCACAGATCTGGGTTTAATCCATCGTTATTTTGCTCACCAAGCCACCCCAGTTCAGACATGGCCATATGCAAATCAGTCTTGACCCTGTGCCTCATGGGAACAGTCCAGACCGAACTGCCATGCCATGTCATCCCTGGACCGGAATCAAGCAAGCTAGGACCGGTTTCTGGCTATCAGCCGTCTTCAACCAGGATAGCTTGACTCCAGTGGCCGAGTGAGCAAGGGACCCACGTCTGGGCATACCCTTCCCACATAGGGTGAACAGCAAAACACACAAGATGATGGACGGAATGTTGCACAATGGCAAAACATTCACCCCAGTCACAGATCTCGGTTTAATCCATCGTTATTTTGCTCACCAAGCCACCCCAGTTCAGACATGGCCATATGCAAATCAGTCTTGAACCTGTGCCTCATGGGAACAGTCCAGACCGAACTGCCAAGCCATGTCATCCCTGGACCGGAATCAAGCATCCTAGGACCGGTTTCTGGCTATCAGCCGTCTTCAACCAGGATAGCTTGACTCCAGTGGCCTAGTGAGCAAGGGACCCACATCTGGGCATACCCTTCCCACATAGGGTGAACAGCAAAACACACAAGATGATGGACGGAATGTTGCACAATGGCAAAACATTCACCCCCAGTCACAGATCTGGGTTTAATCCATCGTTATTTTGCTCACCAAGCCACCCCAGTTCAGACATGGCCATATGCAAATCAGTCTTGAACCTGTGCCTCATGGGAACAGTCCAGACCGAACTGCCAAGCCATGTCATCCCTGGACCGGAATCAAGCATCCTAGGACCGGTTTCTGGCTATCAGCCGTCTTCAACCAGGATAGCTTGACTCCAGTGGCCTAGTGAGCAAGGGACCCACGTCTGGGCATACCCTTCCCACATAGGGTGAACAGCAAAACACACAAGATGATGGACGGAATGTTGCACAATGGCAAAACATTCACCCCCAGTCACAGATCTGGGTTTAAGCCATCGTTATTTTGCTCACCAAGCCACCCCAGTTCAGACATGGCCATATGCAAATCAGTCTTGATCCTGTGCCTCATGGGAACAGTCCAGAACAAACTGCCAAGCCATGTCTTCCCTGTACTGGAATCAAGCATCCTAGGACCAGTTTCTGGCTATCAGCCGTCTTCAGCCAGGATAGCTTGACTCCAGTGGCCTAGTGAGCAAGGGAACCACAACTGGGCATACCCTTCCCACATAGGGTGAACAGCAAAACACACAAGATGATGGACGGAATGTTGCACAATGGCAAAACATTTGCCCCCAGTCACAGATCTGGGTTTAATCCATCGTTATTTTGCTCACCAAGCCACCCCAGTTCAGACATGGCCATATGCAAATCAGCCTTGTCCCTGTGCCTCATGGGAACAGTCCAGACCAAACTTCCAAGCCATGTCTTCCTGGACCGGAATCAAGCATCCTAGGACTGGTTTCTGGCTATCAGCCGTCTTCAGCCAGGATAGCTTGACTCCAGTGGCCTAGTGAGCAAGGGACCCACGTCTGGGCATACTCTTCCCACATAGGGTGAACAGCAAAACACACAAGATGATGTACGGAATGTTGCACAATGGCAAAACATTCACCCCCAGTCACAGATCTGGGTTTAATCCATCGTTATTTTGCTCGCCAAGCCACCCCAGTTCAGACATGGCCATATGCAAATCAGTCTTGACCCTGTGCCTCATGGGAACAGTCCAGACCGAACTGCCAATCCATGTCTTCCCTGGACCGAATCAAGCATCCTAGGACCGGTTTCTGGCTATCAGCCGTCTTCAGCCAGGATAGCTTGACTCCAGTGGCCTAGTAAGCAAGGGACCCACGTCTGGGCATACCCTTCCCACATAGGGTGAACAGCAAAACACACAAGATGATGGACGGAATATTGCACAATGGCAAAACATTCACCCCCAGTCACAGATCTGGGTTTAATCCATCGTTATTTTGCTCACCAAGCCACCCCAGTTCAGACATGGCCATATGCAAATCAGTCTTGACCCTGTGCCTCATGGGAACAGGCCAGACAAAACTGCCAAGCCATGTCTTCCCTGGACCGGAATCAAGCATTCTAGGACCGGTTTCTGGCTATCAGCTGTCTTCAGCCAGGATAGCTTGACTCCAGTGGCCTAGTGAGCAAGGGACCCACGTCTGGGCATACCCTTCCCACATAGGGTGAACAGCAAAACACACAAGATGATGGACGGAATGTTGCAAAATGGCAAAACATTCAACCCCAGTCACAGATCTCGGTTTAATCCATCGTTATTTTGCTCACCAAGCCACCCCAGTTCAGACATGGCCATATGAAAATCAGTCTTGACCCTGTGCCTCATGGGAACAGTCCAGACCAAACTTCCAAGCCATGTCTTCCCTGGACCGGTATCAAGCATCCTAGGACCGTTTCTGGCTATCAGCCGTCTTCAGCCAGAATAGCTTGACTCCAGTGGCTTAGTGAGCAAGGGACCCACATCTGGGCATACCCTTCCCACATAGGGTGAACAGCAAAACACACAAGGTGAGGGACGGAATGTTGCACAATGGCAAAACATTCACCCCCAGTCACAGACCTGGGTTTAATCCATCGTTATTTTGCTCACCAAGCCACCCCAGTTCAGACATGGCCATATGCAAATCAGTCTTGACCCTGTGCCTCTTGGGAACAGTCCAGCCCGAACTGCCAAGCCAAATCTTCCCTGAACCGGAAATAAGCATCCTGGGACCGTTTTCTGGGTAACACCCTTCATCAGCCAGGCTAGCTTGAATCCAGTGGCAAAGTGAGCAGGGGACCCACGTCTGCGCATACCCTGCCAATTTAGGGCGAACAAAGCAAACATAAGGAGATTATGGATGGCACACTGAAACTTTTCAGCCTGCTAATTAGAAACATCTCCCTCACATTGATTTAGGTGTGCTACTACCCATTAACATAAAGGGTAAAACGAGTGGGGGCGAAAACACAACCCTGTCTGACCCCTCGGGTGACGGGGAATTTGTCAGTCATTTCCCTCAGACAGTCACACCACATTTGCACATAGTTGTGTTGATGCAACCTGATTATAATGGCCAGGAGATAGGCAAGGATACCCAAATCGCCCAACACTTGCTATAGCTTAGGACTGGGGACTAGGTCGAAAGCCGACCAAAGGTCCACAAGAACAACATATAACCAGCCACCCCCTAGAGTCAATTTTTTCAAGAAGAGGAGTTGAAAGCGGAAAACCTGATCCACAGTTCTAGGACGTTCCCGAAAGCCTGCCTGTAAAGGGGTAAGAATCTCCTCTGCGTCCATCGGATTATGTACCCTTTCTAGGAGAATCCTCCTGAACAGCATTGCGAGCTGTTCAACAGGCTTATCGGTCTATAGTTGGAAGGCAAGGTAGGAGAACCATTTTTGTGTATTGGGATAATTTCAGCCCCTGGCATGTTAGGGGAATTGGTGCCCACTTTAGGATATCATGAAAAAGCAAAGAGAAGTATGGACTCCAAACGTCTACCTCGCTGAGTAACAGGTTGCCTTGGATTTTGTCAGGCCAAGTCACTTTATTAGGGATGAGATTAAGGATCGCTGATCTTACCTCTACAAGCGTAATTGGGGGGGGGGTCCCCTCGCTTTCACTCTTTGTGTCCCTGTATCAGTATTAGAGTTATTCAGGATGGGAGTGATAGAATTGTCTACATGATTTGCAGAATGGAGGCTAGAAAAGTGGGAGAGCCACTCCATATCAGAGACATTGGTTTAAATAGAGCAGTATCACTCATGGGAGCCAGTGCACACAAGGTTCCCAAAAATGCGCTGGTCACCCTGTCACAACGCTTCCAACAGGCCTTCCCACTTGTCGATCTCCCACTCACTTTTAGCTTGGTTAGTGACTTGTTTGTAGGCCACCTGCCAATCTTTTATCGCATTCCTGTTTATATTGTCTGATGACAAGCATCCCAGATGCCCTGGCTAATTTACAGATTAAATTAAACCATAAAGGGTCAGTGTGTCTCCCTTCGACCCTCTGGGTTTCAACGTAGAAGGAAGCCCTTTAAGCATCGAGCTATCGATAGTTATAAGCTTATCCCATGTTTCACTGTGATCCAGGAGCCCATCAAAATATAGAAAACCCCTCCATAGTTGCTAGTACAAGTTTATATATTTCCCCAAGCATCTCTTGGGAGGGGGCCATCCTACACCACTCTGTTCAAATTACTAGTATGCATTAATATTCGATCAAATGGTTCGCTGGGACTGGTTACTTTACTACTTGAGGGGAGAGCTACACCAAGGACTAGCACATTATAATCACTGTGACTGCCTTGGCATTACCACTATGAACAAGATGTGGCCAGACCCTCACATCCACCAATATGTAGTCAGTAAGACTAGTGCTCTGGAAGTGGTTGAAGATATGCCTACCCTCGCTGTCGGAGGCAGTTCTACCATTTGTTGCACACAGGCCCTGATTCAGGGTTAGGGCATTAATTTGTAGGGCCAAGGGGACCAACCTTTCATGGAGGGCATAGTAAAGGAAAATACGGATCAGATTCTGTCCTCTACCTGGATTGCGACCTCAATAATACTATCCAGGTGTTTGAACTAACAATTGAAGTCTCCACCCACGATTTTCCAAACTACAACCGGGGGCAAAGGACATGTGAGAATTCAGTAACTTTAATATTGGTGACTCTCTATCAAGTGCCCCAGGCCCGAGATAGAGGTTGTAAATATAAAGGGTTACTTAGGGGAAGGACAGGGAGACACACAAAACATCAAGGTAGGTAATTGGCATTTCCTCCATCTTGCAGGTATGACTTGTATTAGCTATGTGTGTTCTTTGGAGTAATGGCAGCATGGGAGCAGTGAGTAAATATCGAGGGACACATTATCGAGTGTCCATAATAACAAAGCCAAAATATCGAGGGACATAATATCGAGTCCCTAGCTACAAACAGGTAAACTAAAAAAGAATTAATATTCTTAATGATAAAATATTTAAAACATTATTAAAAATATAATTACATATATATAAATAAACATATTATATGCATTTTAAAATAAATATACAGTAATTTAAATAATAATATTAATATTTTTTATACAAATTAATATTTTACACTACATTAAATGGAACAATAATAAAAATGTTGCATAGCGTAGTGAATACAAATATTATTCACACTACAAGTGCTAAAGTATAGGATAGCGGGTGGGTACAAAGTACTATTCCCACTCCAATGAGTGGAACAGTAGGGAAAATGTTGGATAGCAGGTGGGTACAAATTACTATTCCCACTCCTACGAGTGGCACAGTACGGAAAGTGTTGGATAGCGGAAGGGTAAAAATTACTATTCCCACTCCAATGAGTGGAACAGTAGGGAAAGTGTTGGATAGCGGGAGAATAAAAATTACTATTCCCACTCCAGCGAGTGGAACAGTAGGGAAAGTGTTGGATAGCGGGAGAATAAAAATTACTATTCCCACTCCAGCGAGTGGAACAGTAGGGAAAGTGTTGAATAGCGGACGGTTAAAAAACTACTATTCCCACTCCCACGAGTAGAACAGCAGGGAAAGTGTTGGATAGCGATAGAATAAAAATTACTATTCCCACTCCAGTGAGTGAAACAGTAGGGAAATTGTTGGATAGCAGGTGAGTAAAAATTACTATTTCCACTACTTCGAGTAGAACAGTAGGGAAAGTATTGGATAGTGGGAGAATACAAATTACTATTCCCACTCCAATGAGTGGAACAGTAGGGAAAGTGTTGGATAGCGGGAGGATAAAAATTACTATTCCCACGCCAGTCAGTGAAACAGTAGGGAAAGTATTGGATAACGGGAGGGTAAAAATTACTATTCCCACTCCTACGAGTGGAACAGTAGGGAAAGTGTTGGATAGCGTAGAGGAATGATTTAGTAGACCCAGTCCTACAATTTAATTCAAATTAATTAAAAAAGAATTATTATTTAAATTTAATTTACCTCCCACTATTTTCCACTATAAACGTCACCTCCAATAGTCTAAAATATTTATAACTTAATACAATTAATTAACATTAAATGAATTAGCTAATCACAATTAACAAAAAATAATAACAATGAAATCTAAATTAATTAACACAATTAACAGTATAAAATAACTTTGATTAAATATTATATAAATATTATTAAAAATTGATTTTCAATTAATTTAATACACACCATACTCACCTATAAACACTCAACACACTCCTCGAAAAATAAACATATTTAACATATTAATACATTAATTATTAACAATTAATATTGAATTAATGACGAATTAATAAACATTTACACAATTTCCATAATTATTAATTAATTCAAACTTTTATTAATAACGTTTTAAATATTTAATAACAAATTAATTAGCTTAATTACCAATATTAATTATTTACCATAAAATTATTAAATAATACATTTTTTGAAAAAATTTAATTAAATTACTTTCCACCATTTTCCCCTATAAACCCACCACCCACTACGGAACTAATATACGCAAAATTTAATTACCAATATTAAATATTAACCATAAAATGATTAATTAATCAATTATCATGTTTTTAAATTAAATTACTTCCCACCCTATTCCCCTATTACCCCACAACTCGCCACGGAACTAATATACACACAAATTAATTACCAATATTAATTATTAACCACAAAATTACTAATTAATAAATTATAATTTTTTTGTAATTTAAATTAAATTACTTCCCACCCTATTCCCCTATAAACCCACAACCCGCTACGGAACTAATATACGCAAAAATGAATTACCAATATTAATTATTAAACAATAAATTATTAATTAATAAATGTATTTTTTAAATTACTTCCCAACCTATCCCCTATCAACCCACAACCCGCTACGGAACTAATATACGCAAACATTAATTAACATACAATTCATTATCTTAAAACAATTGTAACATGCATTAAAAAACTATTATATACTTTTAACACATATACTAACATATATTACAATTTTTTTAAAATTGATATGACATTCTATATAATGACATTCTATATATTGCCATTCAATATTAGTTACCTATATGTCGATGTTATTTCCAACTATATTATGTCTATCCTATTTTCTGTCCTCTCGATATTTTTGATTTGATATGGTGTCCTTTTGATATTTTTAATTCTATATTTTGGATGTTTACTGTCTGCTTCAGTGTCACTCTTCTTTGCAGCCATCCCAATTGGCTAGTGCAGCCAAAACGTCACTTCCGATGCTTGCTGTGGAGCAGGGACCAAGCTCAGAGGCCAATCACCTGATAGGGTATCTAGGCGCTTGCAGGTCCCAGAGGTTAATTTGAACAGCCAGCTCTTGAGAGCCATTCGGAAAATGGGTGACGAGCGGGGAAGGATGTAGAGCAGATCGCCAGTGCCATGCGGGTGGTGGCGATCCACCCTACATCCTATTGGACCCCTTTGTGTTTATGTGGCTCAGCTGGTGTTGCCACTTGGCCTTATGCGTGTATGTAGAATGTTGCTTCATGAACATTCAGGCATCCATTTTGTTGTCTCAGCATGATGCACTTAGATTTACCTCTGCCTTGCAAACCATTACAAAACGGTTCTCTTTCCCATAGCCCTTGCATACTTGTCCACTGGTGAAACATTTAGTGTCATGTGGAAATGAAATGTCGCATCGTTTTCTTTGAAGACATCATTTTGTGTCCTTCAGCTTTGTGTTTCTGCTTCATTTTCAAGTTCATGACTGACTCATTTTGGACACCTCCTGCCTCCATTTCAGCAGCTTATCGATCTGCACGTTACTCCGCTCTGGCAGCCATGAGTACTCACTTCAGACAAAGTGTTTCTCTCAGCTTTCATCATCTGAACGAATCTGACAAAGTCAATTGTTTTACTACCTTTCTGCCATTCCTGACTGAAAATATATCTTTCATAATCAGTATTTGGCATTGAAATTAATTTTATATTTAACTCCTTTTTGATTTGATGGTATGTGGTTTTTTCTTTATTACCTTCTTTACTCCTTCCCTGGCAAGATTTTTGAGATTTTTTTTAATCATCATTTTGTTTTCTGTTTCTTCTAGTGCATCAATGAAATCATCAAACATGTCTACCCAGGCTGTCCCTCTCACCAAAATTCTGTTTTTTGGCAGTATAGATTGGAAGTGGTGGTTTGAGAAAGGTGGCACACCTTAACCAATGGAACTTTCTGCTATTGATGAATTGGATATAGAAAATACTCGCAAAAAAAAGTTTTTGAAGAGTAAAAGAAAAAAGAAAACAAATAATACATTTCTGATGGTCACAACATGTGTGTGTGATCTCAGTAGTGAATGATGGTGTCTAAAGATATCAGTACTGGCATTTGTGTTGTTCTGTGAACTTCTATCAATGTAATTGTCCAAAGCATCAGATCAATTAATAATGATTTTAATGAAAGAGACCACTCTATGAGGCTCTGCTCATGCAGGGGAGAGAACAGCTTCACTTCTATGATGGTTGGATGATCTTGTTCCTTAGCTGGTTTCGAGCGAGCAAAATAAATTTTCCAAATTTGCCCATTTCAGTCACTTTTTAAAGAGAATATAGCAGTGTAATGGCCTATTTGGCTGAGTGAGTCCCATGTTGTAAACATATTAGCCTCAGTAAAGTTTGCCTGGTGTGTAACAGAGCAGGGCAACAAAGTAGTAAGTGTGCTAGGGATTCGCTTGTATAGTTGGGGCGCTCAATTGTGGTGCCATTAAAGACTCTTGTGGGGATGTGACTGCGAGAGCTTCCATGTTCAAATCCCATGACCACTGGTGCACTTGTTTACTTATTGCAGTTTTGATGCATGAAGAGCTGATTGCATTTGTATCCCAGTTTTCCGCCACTAATTCCATGCGCTCCATGCCTGGTGCTAGATTAGTTGACCAAGGGTTGATAGCACTTGTGCAAGTTGTTTTTATTGATGACTTCATGGAGTTGTCAGGGGTAGTCATGGCCTGAAAGTAGTACTTTGCCAGGGCTGCCAATTTTTCTAGATTTTGTTGCACAAGCCCGAATTCCAGCCTGATCAAGGTCTTTCTTGTGTTCTTTGGGAGGCAGAATAATTTCTTATAAGCTGTGTACTGGATCATTTCTAAAGCAGTTGCCAACTTGCCTGGAAATGATTGCTGTGCATATATTAGTGCAGGGAGCAGCTTAGCGGACACCACCTTCCATATGGAGAGTGACGTTTAGTTTGCACAGAGAATATGTGACCATTCTTGCTTTGCTTTTCATTTTGTCTAAGTGTAAAGTCACATTGCCAGTTTTAGTTAACCAGGATCCGAGAGAATTATAATATTTCACACAGTCCACCATTTGGTAAGTGTTGGAAGCCGGAGTCCCCGTCCCGCACCACTGTCACTAAATGCGAGACCCGGGACTCATCACTCAATGTTAGGCTAAGTAAGGATACCACTTGAGACAGCCCTGCTCACTCCCTAAATAGCATGGCACGAGCAGCCAAGCCTATCTCCAATTCACGAGTGTACAGTATGTGCAACCACGCCCACAGCAACCCACTGGTGACACCACAAATGGACTCCACACAAGTTTGATAAAACGAGTATAAAATGTATATAAAAAGATATATGATCAGACAACACGATACAAAAGCCAACATATAATAAAGTGTAATATTCGTTCCGGATGGCTGGTAGGTTCAAATCCCAACCACCGCTTTCGAAATGCTATGCTGGTCGCAATGCTAGAATCACACACGGTGCAATGGACAAACAATAATGCACTGCGTAACGATACAATCCTGTGCTGGGCAAAGGAGAAATAATACAATGCGTCACAATACACCCCGGTACCTTGCAATGGGAGGAATAATGCAATGCGTACCGCTACAATCATGTACTGCGCAATGAAGGAATAATGCAATGCGTCACGTCCCAATCATGTACTTGACAATGAAGAAAAAGTGCACTGCGCACCACTACAATCATGTACTTTGCAATTAAGGAGTAATGCAATGCATACCTACAATCATATACTTAGCAATGAAGAAATAATGCAATGCAGAACTCTACAATCCTGTACTTTGCAAGGGAGAAATATTGCAATGCGTAGGGCTACAATTGTGTACTTAGTTTGGCAGAAATAAGGTCAGGTGTCATAAGACAGTCCAGCAGTTCATTAGCAGCAATACTGGTAATGTGTATAACGACAATCAGCCTCTTCATTAACAGTTGCCCCCCACACGTATCAACAATGACATAAAGTACACTTTCTTACTCTGGCCCCAGTACTGCCAATCCTCTAGTCAGTACGGGCCCCAATCTGAGCCAAAGCAGTCTCACATCGCCAGAAGGCCTGAGAGGCTGAGAGAGTGTCCCTCTGAGCCCTCACCACGCCCAGGTAGTGCTCCAAGTTACCTGGGGGAGCGACCTCACTCTCCTATCCTCCTTCAGCAAACTGGGCCTTCTAGAACTTTCTCAATGGGCCTCAGCGGCTCGGCCTGGCAGCTCAGCTCCTCTGGGGCTGCCGGTCTCGGTCAGACTGTTAGGAAGGTCTCAGGTGGCCGCGGGGCAGACATACAACACGCCTATGGGGTTAATTTACTCCAGGTGCAGTTCACCACAGCACCCTCAGGGTCTCCTCGGGCACGAAGCCACACACACAAAGCTAATGGGTCTTCACATCAACATCGAGTGCAAGTTCACCAGGCACTCCTTCCTGCAGTCTCGGTTGGCATCAAGACACACACACCGTGCTGCAGAGACTCACTTTCTTCTGGTGCACACGATGATCAGCCGATCACCTCCACAGTCCCAGGTTGCACCAAAGCACGCACACTGCTTCACTGAGACTTACTCCAACTCCTGTGCCCGATATCCAGGAGCTCTTCACCAACGCCTTCGGCTGCACCACAACACGCTCACTGTGTCCGAGCCTCACTTCTCCTCTGGTTCACTCGATGGCCAGGCGCTCTTCACCAGCACCTCCGGTGCACCCAACATGCACCCTTACCGTCTGAGGCTCACTCCACTTCCGATGCACACGTTGACCAAGCGCTCCTCACTAACGCCTCTTGTGCACCACGACACACACCCTATGCTTCCGAGACTTCCTTCACCTCCGATACACACGCTGACCAGACGCTCTTCACCAGCGCCTGCGGAGCACCCCGACACACACTCTGTGCCTCCGAGTCTCACTTCACCTCCGATGCACACGTTGAACAGGCGCTCTTCACCTATGCCTCCTGTGCACCATGACACGGACCCAGAGCATCTGAGACTCACTTCACCTTCAATGATCACGTTAAACAGGCGCTCTTCACCACCGCTTCCTGTGCACCACAACATGCACCCAGCAAGTCCGAGACTCACTTCACTTTCGATGCACACGTTGAACAGGCGTTCCTTACCAACGCCTCCTGTGCACCACGACACACACCCAGCGCGGCAGAATCTCGCTTCTCCTCCGTGTGTCTAGGATCACAGGGCACACCTTCTGAGGGTCTCAAGCTACCACAACACATGCTCACCGCGTCGCTTGACACTTCTCCGGAAACTTTTATGTTCCTGTGTTTCCAAACAGGGAGCCAACTCACCTCGGGCCCTTGGGGTAACAAGATACAGCGCAAAGCACAGTCTTCTTCAAGCAGGGGGACCCAGCGCACAAAGCACAGCCCCAACAGCCTCTTCCTTGGATAACGATACAGTAAAGGGGGTGGTGATGGACAGAGTATTCCGAATTAATGCAGAACACTCCTACCCAGTCAAGAGATCAGGGCTTGATCCATCACCGTTTTTTAGCTCACTGCACCATCCCAGTTCAGAACCTGGCTATATGCAAATTAGTCTGTCCCTGGCCCAGTGCATCATGGGAACAGGGCAGACCAAACTACCAAGCCAATTCTTTCACTGGAAAGGAAACAAGCTTCCGGGGACCGGTTTCTGGCATTACAGCCGTCTTCGGCCCGGCTTGCTTGAATCCTGATGGTGCAGTGAGCAAGGGACTCGCATCCGAGTATACCCTTCCACGCTTATGGTGGCCAAAACGATACAGTAAAGGGGGTGGTGATGGACAGAGTATTCCGAATTAATGCAGAACACTCCTACCCAGTCAAGAGATCAGGGCTTGATCCATCACCGTTTTTTAGCTCACTGCACCATCCCAGTTCAGAACCTGGCTATATGCAAATTAGTCTGTCCCTGGCCCAGTGCACCATGGGAACAGGGCAGACCAAACTACCAAGCCAATTCTTTCACTGGAAAGGAAACAAGCTTCCGGGGACCGGTTTCTGGCATTACAGCCGTCTTCAGCCCGGCTTGCTTGAATCCTGATGGTGCAGTGAGCAAGGGACTCGCATCCGAGTATACCCTTCCACGCTTATGGTGGCCAAAACGATACAGTAAAGGGGGTGGTGATGGACAGAGTATTCCGAATTAATGCAGAACACTCCTACCCAGTCAAGAGATCAGGGCTTGATCCATCACCGTTTTTTAGCTCACTGCACCATCCCAGTTCAGAACCTGGCTATATGCAAATTAGTCTGTCCCTGGCCCAGTGCATCATGGGAACAGGGCAGACCAAACTACCAAGCCAATTCTTTCACTGGAAAGGAAACAAGCTTCCGGGGACCGGTTTCTGGCATTACAGCCGTCTTCGGCCCGGCTTGCTTGAATCCTGATGGTGCAGTGAGCAAGGGACTCGCATCCGAGTATACCCTTCCACGCTTATGGTGGCCAAAACGATACAGTAAAGGGGGTGGTGATGGACAGAGTATTCCGAATTAATGCAGAACACTCCTACCCAGTCAAGAGATCAGGGCTTGATCCATCACCGTTTTTTAGCTCACTGCACCATCCCAGTTCAGAACCTGGCTATATGCAAATTAGTCTGTCCCTGGCCCAGTGCATCATGGGAACAGGGCAGACCAAACTACCAAGCCAATTCTTTCACTGGAAAGGAAACAAGCTTCCGGGGACCGGTTTCTGGCATTACAGCCGTCTTCGGCCCGGCTTGCTTGAATCCTGATGGTGCAGTGAGCAAGGGACTCGCATCCGAGTATACCCTTCCACGCTTATGGTGGCCAAAACGATACAGTAAAGGGGGTGGTGATGGACAGAGTATTCCGAATTAATGCAGAACACTCCTACCCAGTCAAGAGATCAGGGCTTGATCCATCACCGTTTTTTAGCTCACTGCACCATCCCAGTTCAGAACCTGGCTATATGCAAATTAGTCTGTCCCTGGCCCAGTGCATCATGGGAACAGGGCAGACCAAACTACCAAGCCAATTCTTTCACTGGAAAGGAAACAAGCTTCCGGGGACCGGTTTCTGGCATTACAGCCGTCTTCGGCCCGGCTTGCTTGAATCCTGATGGTGCAGTGAGCAAGGGACTCGCATCCGAGTATACCCTTCCACGCTTATGGTGGCCAAAACGATACAGTAAAGGGGGTGGTGATGGACAGAGTATTCCGAATTAATGCAGAACACTCCTACCCAGTCAAGAGATCAGGGCTTGATCCATCACCGTTTTTTAGCTCACTGCACCATCCCAGTTCAGAACCTGGCTATATGCAAATTAGTCTGTCCCTGGCCCAGTGCATCATGGGAACAGGGCAGACCAAACTACCAAGCCAATTCTTTCACTGGAAAGGAAACAAGCTTCCGGGGACCGGTTTCTGGCATTACAGCCGTCTTCGGCCCGGCTTGCTTGAATCCTGATGGTGCAGTGAGCAAGGGACTCGCATCCGAGTATACCCTTCCACGCTTATGGTGGCCAAAACGATACAGTAAAGGGGGTGGTGATGGACAGAGTATTCCGAATTAATGCAGAAC
Organism: Lissotriton helveticus; assembly: GCF_964261635.1. Lineage (NCBI taxonomy): Eukaryota > Metazoa > Chordata > Amphibia > Caudata > Salamandridae > Lissotriton > Lissotriton helveticus. The sequence goes on along the minus strand of NC_136067.1, from coordinate 1,210,985,560 downwards.
ACTCCTACCCAGTCAAGAGATCAGGGCTTGATCCATCACCGTTTTTTAGCTCACTGCACCATCCCAGTTCAGAACCTGGCTATATGCAAATTAGTCTGTCCCTGGCCCAGTGCATCATGGGAACAGGGCAGACCAAACTACCAAGCCAATTCTTTCACTGGAAAGGAAACAAGCTTCCGGGGACCGGTTTCTGGCATTACAGCCGTCTTCGGCCCGGCTTGCTTGAATCCTGATGGTGCAGTGAGCAAGGGACTCGCATCCGAGTATACCCTTCCACGCTTATGGTGGCCAAAACGATACAGTAAAGGGGGTGGTGATGGACAGAGTATTCCGAATTAATGCAGAACACTCCTACCCAGTCAAGAGATCAGGGCTTGATCCATCACCGTTTTTTAGCTCACTGCACCATCCCAGTTCAGAACCTGGCTATATGCAAATTAGTCTGTCCCTGGCCCAGTGCATCATGGGAACAGGGCAGACCAAACTACCAAGCCAATTCTTTCACTGGAAAGGAAACAAGCTTCCGGGGACCGGTTTCTGGCATTACAGCCGTCTTCGGCCCGGCTTGCTTGAATCCTGATGGTGCAGTGAGCAAGGGACTCGCATCCGAGTATACCCTTCCCCGCTTATGGTGGCCAAAACGATACAGTAAAGGGGGTGGTGATGGACAGAGTATTCCGAATTAATGCAGAACACTCCTACCCAGTCAAGAGATCAGGGCTTGATCCATCACCGTTTTTTAGCTCACTGCACCATCCCAGTTCAGAACCTGGCTATATGCAAATTAGTCTGTCCCTGGCCCAGTGCATCATGGGAACAGGGCAGACCAAACTACCAAGCCAATTCTTTCACTGGAAAGGAAGCAAGCTTCCGGGGACCGGTTTCTGGCATTACAGCCGTCTTCGGCCCGGCTTGCTTGAATCCTGATGGTGCAGTGAGCAAGGGACTCGCATCCGAGTATACCCTTCCACGCTTATGGTGGCCAAAACGATACAGTAAAGGGGGTGGTGATGGACAGAGTATTCCGAATTAATGCAGAACACTCCTACCCAGTCAAGAGATCAGGGCTTGATCCATCACCGTTTTTTAGCTCACTGCACCATCCCAGTTCAGAACCTGGCTATATGCAAATTAGTCTGTCCCTGGCCCAGTGCATCATGGGAACAGGGCAGACCAAACTACCAAGCCAATTCTTTCACTGGAAAGGAAACAAGCTTCCGGGGACCGGTTTCTGGCATTACAGCCGTCTTCGGCCCGGCTTGCTTGAATCCTGATGGTGCAGTGAGCAAGGGACTCGCATCCGAGTATACCCTTCCACGCTTATGGTGGCCAAAACGATACAGTAAAGGGGGTGGTGATGGACAGAGTATTCCGAATTAATGCAGAACACTCCTACCCAGTCAAGAGATCAGGGCTTGATCCATCACCGTTTTTTAGCTCACTGCACCATCCCAGTTCAGAACCTGGCTATATGCAAATTAGTCTGTCCCTGGCCCAGTGCATCATGGGAACAGGGCAGACCAAACTACCAAGCCAATTCTTTCACTGGAAAGGAAACAAGCTTCCGGGGACCGGTTTCTGGCATTACAGCCGTCTTCGGCCCGGCTTGCTTGAATCCTGATGGTGCAGTGAGCAAGGGACTCGCATCCGAGTATACCCTTCCACGCTTATGGTGGCCAAAACGATACAGTAAAGGGGGTGGTGATGGACAGAGTATTCCGAATTAATGCAGAACACTCCTACCCAGTCAAGAGATCAGGGCTTGATCCATCACCGTTTTTTAGCTCACTGCACCATCCCAGTTCAGAACCTGGCTATATGCAAATTAGTCTGTCCCTGGCCCAGTGCATCATGGGAACAGGGCAGACCAAACTACCAAGCCAATTCTTTCACTGGAAAGGAAACAAGCTTCCGGGGACCGGTTTCTGGCATTACAGCCGTCTTCGGCCCGGCTTGCTTGAATCCTGATGGTGCAGTGAGCAAGGGACTCGCATCCGAGTATACCCTTCCACGCTTATGGTGGCCAAAACGATACAGTAAAGGGGGTGGTGATGGACAGAGTATTCCGAATTAATGCAGAACACTCCTACCCAGTCAAGAGATCAGGGCTTGATCCATCACCGTTTTTTAGCTCACTGCACCATCCCAGTTCAGAACCTGGCTACATGCAAATTAGTCTGTCCCTGGCCCAGTGCATCATGGGAACAGGGCAGACCAAACTACCAAGCCAATTCTTTCACTGGAAAGGAAACAAGCTTCCGGGGACCGGTTTCTGGCATTACAGCCGTCTTCGGCCCGGCTTGCTTGAATCCTGATGGTGCAGTGAGCAAGGGACTCGCATCCGAGTATACCCTTCCACGCTTATGGTGGCCAAAACGATACAGTAAAGGGGGTGGTGATGGACAGAGTATTCCGAATTAATGCAGAACACTCCTACCCAGTCAAGAGATCAGGGCTTGATCCATCACCGTTTTTTAGCTCACTGCACCATCCCAGTTCAGAACCTGGCTATATGCAAATTAGTCTGTCCCTGGCCCAGTGCATCATGGGAACAGGGCAGACCAAACTACCAAGCCAATTCTTTCACTGGAAAGGAAACAAGCTTCCGGGGACCGGTTTCTGGCATTACAGCCGTCTTCGGCCCGGCTTGCTTGAATCCTGATGGTGCAGTGAGCAAGGGACTCGCATCCGAGTATACCCTTCCACGCTTATGGTGGCCAAAACGATACAGTAAAGGGGGTGGTGATGGACAGAGTATTCCGAATTAATGCAGAACACTCCTACCCAGTCAAGAGATCAGGGCTTGATCCATCACCGTTTTTTAGCTCACTGCACCATCCCAGTTCAGAACCTGGCTATATGCAAATTAGTCTGTCCCTGGCCCAGTGCATCATGGGAACAGGGCAGACCAAACTACCAAGCCAATTCTTTCACTGGAAAGGAAACAAGCTTCCGGGGACCGGTTTCTGGCATTACAGCCGTCTTCGGCCCGGCTTGCTTGAATCCTGATGGTGCAGTGAGCAAGGGACTCGCATCCGAGTATACCCTTCCACGCTTATGGTGGCCAAAACGATACAGTAAAGGGGGTGGTGATGGACAGAGTATTCCGAATTAATGCAGAACACTCCTACCCAGTCAAGAGATCAGGGCTTGATCCATCACCGTTTTTTAGCTCACTGCACCATCCCAGTTCAGAACCTGGCTATATGCAAATTAGTCTGTCCCTGGCCCAGTGCATCATGGGAACAGGGCAGACCAAACTACCAAGCCAATTCTTTCACTGGAAAGGAAACAAGCTTCCGGGGACCGGTTTCTGGCATTACAGCCGTCTTCGGCCCGGCTTGCTTGAATCCTGATGGTGCAGTGAGCAAGGGACTCGCATCCGAGTATACCCTTCCACGCTTATGGTGGCCAAAACGATACAGTAAAGGGGGTGGTGATGGACAGAGTATTCCGAATTAATGCAGAACACTCCTACCCAGTCAAGAGATCAGGGCTTGATCCATCACCGTTTTTTAGCTCACTGCACCATCCCAGTTCAGAACCTGGCTATATGCAAATTAGTCTGTCCCTGGCCCAGTGCATCATGGGAACAGGGCAGACCAAACTACCAAGCCAATTCTTTCACTGGAAAGGAAACAAGCTTCCGGGGACCGGTTTCTGGCATTACAGCCGTCTTCGGCCCGGCTTGCTTGAATCCTGATGGTGCAGTGAGCAAGGGACTCGCATCCGAGTATACCCTTCCACGCTTATGGTGGCCAAAACGATACAGTAAAGGGGGTGGTGATGGACAGAGTATTCCGAATTAATGCAGAACACTCCTACCCAGTCAAGAGATCAGGGCTTGATCCATCACCGTTTTTTAGCTCACTGCACCATCCCAGTTCAGAACCTGGCTATATGCAAATTAGTCTGTCCCTGGCCCAGTGCATCATGGGAACAGGGCAGACCAAACTACCAAGCCAATTCTTTCACTGGAAAGGAAACAAGCTTCCGGGGACCGGTTTCTGGCATTACAGCCGTCTTCGGCCCGGCTTGCTTGAATCCTGATGGTGCAGTGAGCAAGGGACTCGCATCCGAGTATACCCTTCCACGCTTATGGTGGCCAAAACGATACAGTAAAGGGGGTGGTGATGGACAGAGTATTCCGAATTAATGCAGAACACTCCTACCCAGTCAAGAGATCAGGGCTTGATCCATCACCGTTTTTTAGCTCACTGCACCATCCCAGTTCAGAACCTGGCTATATGCAAATTAGTCTGTCCCTGGCCCAGTGCATCATGGGAACAGGGCAGACCAAACTACCAAGCCAATTCTTTCACTGGAAAGGAAACAAGCTTCCGGGGACCGGTTTCTGGCATTACAGCCGTCTTCGGCCCGGCTTGCTTGAATCCTGATGGTGCAGTGAGCAAGGGACTCGCATCCGAGTATACCCTTCCACGCTTATGGTGGCCAAAACGATACAGTAAAGGGGGTGGTGATGGACAGAGTATTCCGAATTAATGCAGAACACTCCTACCCAGTCAAGAGATCAGGGCTTGATCCATCACCGTTTTTTAGCTCACTGCACCATCCCAGTTCAGAACCTGGCTATATGCAAATTAGTCTGTCCCTGGCCCAGTGCATCATGGGAACAGGGCAGACCAAACTACCAAGCCAATTCTTTCACTGGAAAGGAAACAAGCTTCCGGGGACCGGTTTCTGGCATTACAGCCGTCTTCGGCCCGGCTTGCTTGAATCCTGATGGTGCAGTGAGCAAGGGACTCGCATCCGAGTATACCCTTCCACGCTTATGGTGGCCAAAACGATACAGTAAAGGGGGTGGTGATGGACAGAGTATTCCGAATTAATGCAGAACACTCCTACCCAGTCAAGAGATCAGGGCTTGATCCATCACCGTTTTTTAGCTCACTGCACCATCCCAGTTCAGAACCTGGCTATATGCAAATTAGTCTGTCCCTGGCCCAGTGCATCATGGGAACAGGGCAGACCAAACTACCAAGCCAATTCTTTCACTGGAAAGGAAACAAGCTTCCGGGGACCGGTTTCTGGCATTACAGCCGTCTTCGGCCCGGCTTGCTTGAATCCTGATGGTGCAGTGAGCAAGGGACTCGCATCCGAGTATACCCTTCCACGCTTATGGTGGCCAAAACGATACAGTAAAGGGGGTGGTGATGGACAGAGTATTCCGAATTAATGCAGAACACTCCTACCCAGTCAAGAGATCAGGGCTTGATCCATCACCGTTTTTTAGCTCACTGCACCATCCCAGTTCAGAACCTGGCTATATGCAAATTAGTCTGTCCCTGGCCCAGTGCATCATGGGAACAGGGCAGACCAAACTACCAAGCCAATTCTTTCACTGGAAAGGAAACAAGCTTCCGGGGACCGGTTTCTGGCATTACAGCCGTCTTCGGCCCGGCTTGCTTGAATCCTGATGGTGCAGTGAGCAAGGGACTCGCATCCGAGTATACCCTTCCACGCTTATGGTGGCCAAAACGATACAGTAAAGGGGGTGGTGATGGACAGAGTATTCCGAATTAATGCAGAACACTCCTACCCAGTCAAGAGATCAGGGCTTGATCCATCACCGTTTTTTAGCTCACTGCACCATCCCAGTTCAGAACCTGGCTATATGCAAATTAGTCTGTCCCTGGCCCAGTGCATCATGGGAACAGGGCAGACCAAACTACCAAGCCAATTCTTTCACTGGAAAGGAAACAAGCTTCCGGGGACCGGTTTCTGGCATTACAGCCGTCTTCGGCCCGGCTTGCTTGAATCCTGATGGTGCAGTGAGCAAGGGACTCGCATCCGAGTATACCCTTCCACGCTTATGGTGGCCAAAACGATACAGTAAAGGGGGTGGTGATGGACAGAGTATTCCGAATTAATGCAGAACACTCCTACCCAGTCAAGAGATCAGGGCTTGATCCATCACCGTTTTTTAGCTCACTGCACCATCCCAGTTCAGAACCTGGCTACATGCAAATTAGTCTGTCCCTGGCCCAGTGCATCATGGGAACAGGGCAGACCAAACTACCAAGCCAATTCTTTCACTGGAAAGGAAACAAGCTTCCGGGGACCGGTTTCTGGCATTACAGCCGTCTTCGGCCCGGCTTGCTTGAATCCTGATGGTGCAGTGAGCAAGGGACTCGCATCCGAGTATACCCTTCCACGCTTATGGTGGCCAAAACGATACAGTAAAGGGGGTGCTGATGGACAGAGTATTCCGAATTAATGCAGAACACTCCTACCCAGTCAAGAGATCAGGGCTTGATCCATCACCGTTTTTTAGCTCACTGCACCATCCCAGTTCAGAACCTGGCTATATGCAAATTAGTCTGTCCCTGGCCCAGTGCATCATGGGAACAGGGCAGACCAAACTACCAAGCCAATTCTTTCACTGGAAAGGAAACAAGCTTCCGGGGACCGGTTTCTGGCATTACAGCCATCTTCGGCCCGGCTTGCTTGAATCCTGATGGTGCAGTGAGCAAGGGACTCGCATCCGAGTATACCCTTCCACGCTTATGGTGGCCAAAACGATACAGTAAAGGGGGTGGTGATGGACAGAGTATTCCGAATTAATGCAGAACACTCCTACCCAGTCAAGAGATCAGGGCTTGATCCATCACCGTTTTTTAGCTCACTGCACCATCCCAGTTCAGAACCTGGCTATATGCAAATTAGTCTGTCCCTGGCCCAGTGCATCATGGGAACAGGGCAGACCAAACTACCAAGCCAATTCTTTCACTGGAAAGGAAACAAGCTTCCGGGGACCGGTTTCTGGCATTACAGCCGTCTTCGGCCCGGCTTGCTTGAATCCTGATGGTGCAGTGAGCAAGGGACTCGCATCCGAGTATACCCTTCCACGCTTATGGTGGCCAAAACGATACAGTAAAGGGGGTGGTGATGGACAGAGTATTCCGAATTAATGCAGAACACTCCTACCCAGTCAAGAGATCAGGGCTTGATCCATCACCGTTTTTTAGCTCACTGCACCATCCCAGTTCAGAACCTGGCTATATGCAAATTAGTCTGTCCCTGGCCCAGTGCATCATGGGAACAGGGCAGACCAAACTACCAAGCCAATTCTTTCACTGGAAAGGAAACAAGCTTCCGGGGACCGGTTTCTGGCATTACAGCCGTCTTCGGCCCGGCTTGCTTGAATCCTGATGGTGCAGTGAGCAAGGGACTCGCATCCGAGTATACCCTTCCACGCTTATGGTGGCCAAAACGATACAGTAAAGGGGGTGGTGATGGACAGAGTATTCCGAATTAATGCAGAACACTCCTACCCAGTCAAGAGATCAGGGCTTGATCCATCACCGTTTTTTAGCTCACTGCACCATCCCAGTTCAGAACCTGGCTATATGCAAATTAGTCTGTCCCTGGCCCAGTGCATCATGGGAACAGGGCAGACCAAACTACCAAGCCAATTCTTTCACTGGAAAGGAAACAAGCTTCCGGGGACCGGTTTCTGGCATTACAGCCGTCTTCGGCCCGGCTTGCTTGAATCCTGATGGTGCAGTGAGCAAGGGACTCGCATCCGAGTATACCCTTCCACGCTTATGGTGGCCAAAACGATACAGTAAAGCAGGTGGTGATGGACAGAGTACTCCGAATTAATGCAGAACACTCCTACCCAGTCAAGAGATCAGGGCTTGATCCATCACCGTTTTTTAGCTCACTGCACCATCCCAGTTCAGAACCTGGCTATATGCAAATTAGTCTGTCCCTGGCCCAGTGCATCATGGGAACAGGGCTGACCAAACTACCAAGCCAATTCTTTCACTGGAAAGGAAACAAGCTTCCGGGGACCGGTTTCTGGCATTACAGTCGTCTTCGGCCCGGCTTGCTTGAATCCTGATGGTGCAGTGAGCAAGGGACTCGCATCCGAGTATACCCTTCCACGCTTATGGTGGCCAAAACGATACAGTAAAGGGGGTGGTGATGGACAGAGTATTCCGAATTAATGCAGAACACTCCTACCCAGTCAAGAGATCAGGGCTTGATTCTGCTTAATTCAGAGACTCTGTCCATCACCACCCCTTGTTGTTAATTATTTTGTCCACCCTAAGCGTGGAAGGGTATGCTCAGACATGAGTCCCTTGCTCACTGCACCATCAGGATTCAAGCAAGCCGGGCCGAAGAGGCTGAAATGCCAGAAACCGGTCCCCGGTAGCTTGTTTCCTTTCCAGTGTAAGAATTGGCTTTGTAGTTTGGTTTGCCCTGTTCCCATCATGCACTGGGACAGGAATAGACTAATTTGCATACAGCCAGGTTCTGAAACTGGGATGATGCAGTGAGCTAAAAAACGGTGTTGGATCTAGCCCTGATCTCTTGACTGGGTGAGAGTTTTCTGCTTAATTCAGAGACTCTGTCCATCACCACCCCTTGTTGTTAATTATTTTGTCCACCCTAAGCGTGGAAGGGTATGCTCAGACATGAGTCCCTTGCTCACTGCACCATCAGGATTCAAGCAAGCCGGGCCGAAGAGGCTGAAATGCCAGAAACCGGTCCCCGGTAGCTTGTTTCCTTTCCAGTGTAAGAATTGGCTTTGTAGTTTGGTTTGCCCTGTTCCCATCATGCACTGGGACAGGAATAGACTAATTTGCATACAGCCAGGTTCTGAAACTGGGATGATGCAGTGAGCTAAAAAACGGTGTTGGATCTAGCCCTGATCTCTTGACTGGGTGAGAGTTTTCTGCTTAATTCAGAGACTCTGTCCATCACCACCCCTTGTTGTTAATTATTTTGTCCACCCTAAGCGTGGAAGGGTATGCTCAGACATGAGTCCCTTGCTCACTGCACCATCAGGATTCAAGCAAGCCGGGCCGAAGAGGCTGAAATGCCAGAAACCGGTCCCCGGTAGCTTGTTTCCTTTCCAGTGTAAGAATTGGCTTTGTAGTTTGGTTTGCCCTGTTCCCATCATGCACTGGGACAGGAATAGACTAATTTGCATACAGCCAGGTTCTGAAACTGGGATGATGCAGTGAGCTAAAAAACGGTGTTGGATCTAGCCCTGATCTCTTGACTGGGTGAGAGTTTTCTGCTTAATTCAGAGACTCTGTCCATCACCACCCCTTGTTGTTAATTATTTTGTCCACCCTAAGCGTGGAAGGGTATGCTCAGACATGAGTCCCTTGCTCACTGCACCATCAGGATTCAAGCAAGCCGGGCCGAAGAGGCTGAAATGCCAGAAACCGGTTCCCGGTAGCTTGTTTCCTTTCCAGTGTAAGAATTGGCTTTGTAGTTTGGTTTGCCCTGTTCCCATCATGCACTGGGACAGGAATAGACTAATTTGCATACAGCCAGGTTCTGAAACTGGGATGATGCAGTGAGCTAAAAAACGGTGTTGGATCTAGCCCTGATCTCTTGACTGGGTGAGAGTTTTGTGCTTAATTCAGAGACTCTGTCTATCACCACCCCTTGTTGTTAATTATTTTGTCCACCCTAAGCGTGGAAGGGTATGCTCAGACATGAGTCCCTTGCTCACTGCACCATCAGGATTCAAGCAAGCCGGGCCGAAGAGGCTGAAATGCCAGAAACCGGTCCCCGGTAGCTTGTTTCCTTTCCAGTGTAAGAATTGGCTTTGTAGTTTGGTTTGCCCTGTTCCCATCATGCACTGGGACAGGAATAGACTAATTTGCATACAGCCAGGTTCTGAAACTGGGATGATGCAGTGAGCTAAAAAACGGTGTTGGATCTAGCCCTGATCTCTTGACTGGGTGAGAGTTTTCTGCTTAATTCAGAGACTCTGTCCATCACCACCCCTTGTTGTTAATTATTTTGTCCACCCTAAGCGTGGAAGGGTATGCTCAGACATGAGTCCCTTGCTCACTGCACCATCAGGATTCAAGCAAGCCGGGCCGAAGAGGCTGAAATGCCAGAAACCGGTCCCCGGTAGCTTGTTTCCTTTCCAGTGTAAGAATTGGCTTTGTAGTTTGGTTTGCCCTGTTCCCATCATGCACTGGGACAGGAATAGACTAATTTGCATACAGCCAGGTTCTGAAACTGGGATGATGCAGTGAGCTAAAAAACGGTGTTGGATCTAGCCCTGATCTCTTGACTGGGTGAGAGTTTTCTGCTTAATTCAGAGACTCTGTCCATCACCACCCCTTGTTGTTAATTATTTTGTCCACCCTAAGCGTGGAAGGGTATGCTCAGACATGAGTCCCTTGCTCACTGCACCATCAGGATTCAAGCAAGCCGGGCCGAAGAGGCTGAAATGCCAGAAACCGGTCCCCGGTAGCTTGTTTCCTTTCCAGTGTAAGAATTGGCTTTGTAGTTTGGTTTGCCCTGTTCCCATCATGCACTGGGACAGGAATAGACTAATTTGCATACAGCCAGGTTCTGAAACTGGGATGATGCAGTGAGCTAAAAAACGGTGTTGGATCTAGCCCTGATCTCTTGACTGGGTGAGAGTTTTCTGCTTAATTCAGAGACTCTGTCCATCACCACCCCTTGTTGTTAATTATTTTGTCCACCCTAAGCGTGGAAGGGTATGCTCAGACATGAGTCCCTTGCTCACTGCACCATCAGGATTCAAGCAAGCCAGGCCGAAGAGGCTGAAATGCCAGAAACCGGTCCCCGGTAGCTTGTTTCCTTTCCAGTGTAAGAATTGGCTTTGTAGTTTGGTTTGCCCTGTTCCCATCATGCACTGGGACAGGAATAGACTAATTTGCATACAGCCAGGTTCTGAAACTGGGATGATGCAGTGAGCTAAAAAACGGTGTTGGATCTAGCCCTGATCTCTTGACTGGGTGAGAGTTTTCTGCTTAATTCAGAGACTCTGTCCATCACCACCCCTTGTTGTTAATTCTTCCTTGGATAAAACAGCAAACTGCAGACCCGCCCCAGATCACGAAGCAAGGGTTTGTCCTTTCCAGCAATCTCTTCAGTTGTTCCTTCCTTAGCAGAGGTTCCTCTTGACCACAAAATGGGTCCAAGCCTTTTCAGTCTCAATCCATTGCAATTTCATTCCAATGTTCAGGGGTCTCAGCTCTCATAGTTATACCCCTAAATGTCTTTGAGTTCGCTGTGCTCAGTGGTCCCTGATCCCTGCCTAAACCAGTTCTGGGTGTCTCCCTGCCAGTGGCTCCTTTCTCCCTTCGATACTTTGAACACAATACTCAGCCTCCCCCATTCTGTCCTATGGGCAGGATGGCCTTTCCCCAGTGAAAAACGAAATGGAGTGTTTTTCACTGTCAGGACATAGCACACACCTCAATATATGTCCTGCCTTTATACTTAAACTGCACCCTGCCCAAGGGTTACCCAGTACCTACTACAGGGGTGCCCACTGTGTACGCAAAAGGGAAAGTAAGGCCTGAAAAGTCGGTGGAATTGTCAGGACAACATACTAACTTAGCAAACTGTGCACTGGCCCTACACTGCAGGCCTGAGTTCCCTTCTCAGCGCACCTTTGCATTACTAGCCCTGGCACACACAGTGCACATCACTAGGGACTTTAATAGTAAGGCAAAACATACCAATCATGGCCAACCAATTACCATTACAATTAACACAGGGAACACTTGTAGTTTGACACTGATCAGCAGTGGCAAAGTACCCAAAGCATCTAAATTGGCAACTTTATGTCAGGAAAACGGTCTAGGGGGAAAGTAAAAAGTTTAGGGAACTTTAGCCAAAAAGGCAAAGTCCTACAGTAAGCCTCTTCTTTGGTTATTTATGAAAACCACAAATTTTGTTTTGGTTCCGTTGGCAACAGGGTCATTCTTGAGATTGCACATGTTTAGAGCAGTGAGAGTTTTTTGCAAATTTGGTGAGCAGCACTAGGTCGTCCGCTTATTGCATAAGAGGAATTCTCCTTTTTCCAATTCTGGGGGTGACTAGGGCTGTGCCATGTATAATTGGACCCACGTCCGCTGTATAGAGGTTGAAAAGCAAGGGGGCCAGCACACAGCCCTGCTTTAACTTTCTGGCTGTGGTGATCTTAGTAGTGGCTGTATCTGCTGTGAGTTTTACTCGTACCTAGGTCCTCGTGTATAAGGACATGATTGCATATAGTAATTTAGGGCAGATGTTCCACTCCTCCAGTTACCCCCATAAGATGAGACACCTCCATCAAAAGTGGCTGAGTAGTCGATAAAACATGCAAACACAGCGAGCGATGCCTGAGTTGCTGCTTGATGGCTGAGGTAAGAGAGGGCGATTATGTTGATCTCCTGCTGGAAACCCTGTCTGATAGAAGGGTAATAGGCCTTCTGTATCTGCCCATTGAGTGAGCTCCTGGAGCAGAATGCTGGTATATGCTTTGCCCTCAAATGTGGCTCAATGGTTAGAGCGGCAGACCCTGCTGCAGAGGTCTAGCCCGGGACCAGGGTTCAATTCTCCGCCTCGGCGGGTCTTGGGCTCAAAAATTCCACGGACCTGATAATTCTCGCCTAGGTGCCTATTCCAATCATGGAGTCCCACTCTGCAACTCTGGGCAATAGCTTGCTTAATCTCCACAACGGCCCCCACAACGCTAAGGATGCCTGGCCTCCACCTTGGGGGTGCCCAGGAGTGGACACCTCACAGGGAAAGCCAGGATGGGTTCCACAGCGGTATTCGTACAAGCGCCTTGAGACCCTTGCGGGTGAGTAGTGCGCTATACAAGTATCAATTTACATTACATTAATGTCCAACAGTGCTATGATCCGATAGTTTTTTGGGTCAAGATTGGATCCCTTCTTAAAGATGGACTGGAAAATAGTTCCTCTCTATGACTCGAGAACCTATTCCAAGAGCCTACGTTCAGTGAACAGTTTTTGCTAAAGTTGAAGCCCAGAACTGCATGTTTTCTCGAATAGTGACCCTGGAAGGCCATTGGCACTGGAGGCACGTCCCTTCTTGTTTTCTTTAGAACTTTGAGGATGACCAATTCCCTCCTTCCAGGGGCTTCCCCTTAAGGCTGCTTCCATGGTTGTGTCAATAACATCTTTATCTCTCTTAAGTGTGTCGTGGGTAAGGTGGCGTTTACCATGAGCTTTGATGTGTGCGATCCAGTCTTCTGCTTGCACTGAGTTCCCCCTGCTTGAGCACCCATGACAAATGGTTTTTATGTATTGTCAGAATTGCTGGTGCTTGTTCACTGCTATTAAGTCAAAAATGGTCATCCTATTAGCCTCCTGTTCTCTTCTCTTGTGCTCCCATACCTGGTGTTTATGGTCCCTGGCGGCGGCACGGAACGACTCGCTTGAATTTGTGGTGTTCTTTTTCATGTATGCCCTTTGCACCCAGACACTTTTCTTAAGTATTTATCCTGACCATTGGTAGAATCTTGAACACTTCTGAAAAGCGAAACATGGCACCAATGAATTGGGCTCAGTTTCTGTACTAAAAATGTAAGAATATAGGGCCCGATGTAGGTAATCCACATTTACCGACTCTAAAATACCGAATTTTACCGATTCGGTATTCTAGATTCGGTAAATGAGATGTAGCTAAAAATTCAGTATCTTTTACAGAATCGGTAGGATTCGGTAATTACCGAATCAGTATTTACCGATTCGGTAATTGCCATTGATTCCTATGGGCCTCAATCAATGTCAATTACCGAATCGGTAAATACCGATTCGGTAAAAATACCGATTTGTCAAGGGGAACAGGGTGTCACTTTGACGCCCTGTTGCACCCCTGATTTTGGCTTGTGTGCCATGTGGCACACATACATGCCCTAAGGGCATGTATGTGTGTCAAATGGCACAGGTGTACATGCACAGATGTGCATGTATACAGGTATTCGTTTTTTTTTTTTTTGTGTTCTTTTTTTTTTTTTTATTGAGATGGATCAGAATATAGAAAAAACACAATTTCAGATATCAGCTGGATAAGAAAATGGTAAAATCAGACATTACTAATAAATATATACATCTACATATACATCTTCTGCCTCTGCCAGAACTTAGCAATCATCCAAATGCTTGTTACAAGACTAGCCACATAGGAAAAAAAAAAAAGAAAAAAAAGGTTACATTCAGAACGATAAAGGAGACTCTAAAACTGTTCAGATTATTCATCTCATTTTCCTCCAATTACTAAGAGGAGCCCATATATTTTTACTGTACTCTTTCCTCTTTTTACCTTTAAAGCTATATAGGCATTCCTCAATGTTATGAGTCCCCAACAATCTCGTAAGCCACATCTGAAAAGTGGGAGCTGTCGGGTCTTTCCAGGCCGCCGCAAATAAAATTCTAAAAACAGCCACACACAGAAAAATAAAAGCTTCGACTTCTTGTTCAATTATAAGGTTTTCATCCCTGCCAATCAAAACAGTAGTAGGGGATAGAGGAATTTGGCGCTCTAGCAGCCCCGATAAAAACTTTTCCATTTCAGTTAGAACTGGCTTAAGATTCTGACAAGAATAAAACATATGCAATAAATCCGCCGGGCCTTGATTACACCTTGGACACCTATCAGTATCTCTTTTACCCCATTGAAACAGCTTGGCGGGAGTATAGTAAAGGTTAAACACCATCTTATAATGCTGCGCTTTTAAATTAGTTGCTCTTAGTACTTTTCTATTCAATGCCAGAGCATAATCTACATCTATATCTGGGTCCCCAATTCTTTGAGCTCAGACAGTTTCTATTTGTCCAATGTCTTCTCCCAAGCCCTGTAAAAGATATCTATACCCTATTTTAATCTTCTTGCCACCATTCATTATGTATTTCACAATCGGGGTAAGCTCCTGAATGGAAACCCAAGGTCTTAGTGACTTCAATGTTTGTTCTAATTGTTTATATAAAAGCCAGTGGTTCAAAGGGATACCATATTTTTGTTGCAAGACATCAAACCCTAATAGTTCATCCTTGCACATGACATCCCCCAGACATCTAATGCCCAACCTCTTCCATATGCCGCAATTTCTGTTCTGTCCTAGATGAATGAATGGGCTTGCGCTCCAGAGATCTACTGTCCCATTGATCTTAGGGATCTTGAGAAATTTCAAAATCGCCTTCCATGTACCCCACGCGCTTAACATCACCTTACTTTTACTCCTTTTGAAATACAAGACATTGATTTCTCGTGTTAAAATCCCCATAGCCCTTTCTCCAATTAATAATTCATATATTGTAGGAATTCTGTGGGGTCCAGGCGGCCTCTCTAGAACATCACAATTCAGTAAATAATTCATATGAAGCATTAAGCAGACACAGTGATATAACCTTAAATTGGGTGCCGATAACCCTCCTCCCTCTAGTGGTGCAGAGAGTCGAGCTAATGATCTCCGAATTTTTCCATATTGCCATAGAAATTGTGAAAACACTGCTTCCATTTTTTTCATCAGACCCTCATCAATGAGTAGAGGTATGGCACGGAATAGATACAGTAATTTTGGAAACATTGACATTTTCAATACATTCACCCTTCCAATCAAAGACAAATGTAATACATTGATTCTTCTCAATTCTTTGTCTATTGATGTAAGTAAGGGCACGTAATTTTCCTGTATGATTTTACCTACATTTGCATTGATTTTAACTCCCAGATAGACCGCGGAGTCCACATACCTTTGATCCCTTTTATGAATATTCTTTGTACAAATTATTATTGCTTTTTCCGTGTTGAGCTTATAACCAGAGTATATCCCGAACTCCTGAGCCAAATGGCTTAATTCCAGTATTGCAGTTTGCGGATTAGTAGTAACAATTGCCAGATCATCCGCATACGCCAATAACTTGGTAGTATATCCGTGAGTTATAACCGGGGTTATTTTATCGGAAGCAAGAATCTTCCTAATTAACGGGTCAATATAGAGTGAAAAAAGTATAGGAGAACAGGGGCATCCTTGACGGGTGCCTCTTCTAATCACCACCTCATCCGACTGTAGTCCCATTGAGGTGATTCTGGCTACAGGATCCATATACATAGCTTTAATTGCTTTCCTGCATTTCTCACCAAAGCCCCTTCTGGCCAATACATCCCACATAAAATCACAGACCACACGGTCGAAAGCCTTTTCGGCGTCTAAAAGGATCATGGCCATATCTCCACCCGCAGCAGCCATTGCATCAAATAACGAGATTGCCCGTGCTGTATGTTCATTAGTACCTCTCCCTGGGACAAACCCATGCTGCCAGGGTGAGACAAGTTGACCAATAATCCTTCCTAGCCTTTTCGCCCATACCTTGGAATAAAGTTTAGCATCCGCATTTATCAGCGAGATCGGCCGATATGAGCCGGGATTCTCCTCCGGTTTTCCCTTCTTATGGAATATTACAATATTGGTCTGTTTCCATGTATCCGGGACCTTACCAGAACAGATTATTCCATTAAATAGATCTTCAAGCAAAGGAAGAATTTCCTCTCCTAAAACCCTATAGACCTCTATTGGTAAGCCATCCGGGCCTGCCGCTTTACCCGCTGCCAGTTCATTCAGAGCAGTCCTTATCTCCTCTGCTGTTATATCCAAATCCAATTGCACCTTATCCGCCTCCTCCACCCTTGGGCATGGGGGTCCCAAATCTTGCGACGGTGGTAGCACCCCTGGCTCCTGATCGTACAATTCCTGATAGAATTTCTGAAATACATCCATTATTGCTTTTGGATCTGTATATTCTACAATAAACAACAAGAGAGATACCAGAAGTCTGTACACTGGAGCCTAAATAGTACTCACTCTGTAAAACAAAACCAACAGGTTAATGTACAAGTCATCACAATCCAAATTGACGTGTGATCGCAGGAGAAGAGAAAAGAACCAGGAAAAAGCCCCAAAGGTGCTAGAGAAAATCCCCATCAGCCCGCTCAATAGCGGAGTATCGTCATCTGGGTAGTATGGTTGACAAAAGTAGTGTCCAGAGTGCCCTTCCTTAGGAACAACCCAAGGCTAGCATAACTTGGACCATTACGTTGACCCTCAACCAACAGAGATGCAGACTGAAAAGGGTTAAGTTGCAGTGCTCAGAAAATGTGAAAAAGGAAAAGAAACAAAATTCATAATCCAGGTGTTCTAAAAATACCTACCTTGATGTCATGGGAAAAACTTTATTGGGTCTGACCATCAAGGTGGTATGGTTAAAAGCAGAGTGAACAATAGCACGCAAGGAATTGCTATTCACCATGAATCTTATTCGGTCGACATGTTTCAGCCTTCATAGGCTTTCTTCAGGACCTATGATGCACTACTGCAACAACGAATATTTGTGTGAAAGAAACTTACTGGGTGAAAGAATCTCAATAAGTGGTTCAATACTCTAAAATAAGGAGTAGAATGTCTTCTCCTGCATGTAAAACAATTGAAAAAGATAACAAAATGGCAAACATTATTGCTATTTGAAAAGGAACTACTAAGTGTCCAGTACACTATAGATTCCTATGTTGATCAACTCACCCAAATTCTAGGGAGGAAAAACCTCACCTCACCTGGCACTTGCTCACAGTGAAGGAGGCCACGCACTAAAAAAGAAAGAAGAAAGTAAAGAACGTACGTTTCATTTTAAAGTTTAGGCTTTGAAAGCCAACAACAGATGGCAAAAGCAGGGGGTAAAGGATAGTGATAACACACCCTGACAAAAAGGCATCCTATAGGTAGGAAATGCATTGCAAAATACCACACACTCCGTCTATATCAAGACCTATGTAGGCACAACCTCCCATCAGGACACCCACTCCACAAGTCCAGGTATGTACCTGGAACAAAGTATCCACATAATTGAAAAAATGTATTGCAAGAATGTGAGCCAAAGAGCACCAGTCTCAAAGTAATCACATGGTGTCCTGTATGTAGGCGAGCAAGAGAGAGGGGTACTGAACTGTCCCAGTCGCTGCGCCTATTCCAACCCTTTGAAATCCTTCCAAAACGCGAGAGCCCCGTGTCCTCACCTCTCCGTCGTTGCCTCGCTCAAAAAGTGTGAGCCGAGGGGGAGGTGAGGACATCGTGTGTCCAACAGGAAGAAATACCGAGGCTGCGGACGTGAGAGAGAACTACTCTCTCCCCCCGCGTCCAATCAGAGATACAGCCAACTCCACTGACTCTGAATTACAAGAACTGAGCCCTGATTGGCTGCTCTGCTCACAGATGCCCCGCTATTGGCTCGTTCTGGGCCAATCGGATTGCCGTATTCATTTTCTTCAAGTTTTCGCAAATACCCGCATCTGATTATGTCAAAGCGCGGTACCTGCAAAATGAAAACTAGATGGTTGTCCATCAACTACACAAGCGGTGTGGTTGATTCACTATTGTATTAAACGCCCTCCAGCCCAGTTTGAACAAACCGCCTTCCGTGGCCCCCACGAAACCAGCTACCCACTGATTGGGTGCCTCGGTCCGTGTGATGAAGCCATTGGATAGCAGTGGGCCAATTAAAGAGGGCCGTGTTTTTTGTTTACACGCTGTATACACAGCACCGTCATTGTTTTCTAGCCATCTCGAAGCTATAAGTGAACTCATGTCACTATGTTCAATGTCTGAGAAATCCCCTTACATGATCCCAGTACTGGTCAGACCATCAGATGTACATGCACATACGGTCGATATACATGCTGGAATACAATGATCAGCCGGTTAGACGTAAGAACGCCTCGCCAATCAAAAGCAGACTAGGCACAGCTAAATGGGGCTCATACCTATTGAGTCATAAAAACTACCGTAAAACCGTCCAAGATTCACGGTACACGGTTGGTTGTATGCTAGCTCTCTAGATGTTCAAGAAGGTGGTATGCTCTACACCATGAGCAAAATATATGAATGTTCAAACAGTGAAGACCATATTCAACATTCAATACCCAACGTGCACAGGCCAACTGAGTACAAAGAGCCAGAGAGCAGAGTAAGTGCACTCTCTTTGCTCTGAATAGGAACATAGGAAAAAATTCATTAAAGAGTAGCATATGCAGTGTAGCAGAGATGGCAAACTGAAGACAAGGCCTCAGAGTTGCAACCACGGGATATCATCATTCAACCCCTCCGTGTCGCTCTTCAGTTTATACACCCATCTTTGCTCCCTTCTGAGTAGAAACTGGGAGATATCTGTTATATGATTAGGTATGTATGGTTGTTCAAGGACCACCCACTCAAGGTCATTCGCCTGATGCTTAGCCTGTAGAAAATGGGATGTGAGCCGAGTAGCTTGTTTACTGCGTCTGATTGTACTCTTATGTTCCTGGACGCGTAATTTTATTTTCCTCGTTGTCATCCCTATATATCTTAACCCACACGGGCACGTGATTTGGTATATGGTATATGACTGCGTTACGTCAATTGGTCTGCGTTACGACTTTTAACACCTCTTCGTCGAAACTACAGAAAATTGTCAGGCAAAAGTGGAAGATTCTGAATAGTTCTGGCGAGAAGATTCCCTTACCACTTTTCTCGTTCAAAAGAGGAACAAATCTGAAGGACGAGTTGGTCCACACCAGACCACGACGATTGCTGGATGAATCTACATCCACTCTGTGGAATCTTCCACCTGTACAGGGTCATCATCCTTGTGGGAACTGTTCGGTCTGTCCACAGACCAAGAAAACCACATCAGTGGATATAGGTACCTCTCGACCATGGATACTCAAACGCCATACAAATTGCAACAGCGAGAGAGTCATATACCAAATCACGTGCCCGTGTGGGTTAAGATATATAGGGATGACAACGAGGAACTATGTTCCTATTCAGAGCAAAGAGAGTGCACTTACTCTGCTCTCTGGCTCTTTGTACTCAGTTGGCCTGTGCACGTTGGGTATTGAATGTTGAATATGGTCTTCACTGTTTGAACATTCATATATTTTGCTCATGGTGTAGAGCATACCACCTTCTTGAGCATCTAGAGAGCTAGCATACAACCAACCGTGTACCGTGAATCTTGGACGGTTTTACGGTAGTTTTTATGACTCAATAGGTATGAGCCCCATTTAGCTGTGCCTAGTCTGCTTTTGATTGGCGAGGCGTTCTTACGTCTAACCGGCTGATCATTGTATTCCAGCATGTATATCGACCGTATGTGCATGTACATCTGATGGTCTGACCAGTACTGGGATCATGTAAGGGGATTTCTCAGACATTGAACATAGTGACATGAGTTCACTTATAGCTTCGAGATGGCTAGAAAACAATGACGGTGCTGTGTATACAGCGTGTAAACAAGAAACACGGCCCTCTTTAATTGGCCCACTGCTATCCAATGGCTTCATCACACGGACCGAGGCACCCAATCAGTGGGTAGCTGGTTTCGTGGGGGCCACGGAAGGCGGTTTGTTCAAACTGGGCTGGAGGGCGTTTAATACAATAGTGAATCAACCACACCGCTTGTGTAGTTGATGGACAACCATCTAGTTTTCATTTTGCAGGTACCGCGCTTTGACATAATCAGATGCGGGTATTTGCGAAAACTTGAAGAAAATGAATACGGCAATCCGATTGGCCCAGAACGAGCCAATAGCGGGGCATCTGTGAGCAGAGCAGCCAATCAGGGCTCAGTTCTTGTAATTCAGAGTCAGTGGAGTTGGCTGTATCTCTGATTGGACGCGGGGGGAGAGAGTAGTTCTCTCTCACGTCCGCAGCCTCGGTATTTCTTCCTGTTGGACACACGATGTCCTCACCTCCCCCTCGGCTCACACTTTTTGAGCGAGGCAACGACGGAGAGGTGAGGACACGGGGCTCTCGCGTTTTGGAAGGATTTCAAAGGGTTGGAATAGGCGCAGCGACTGGGACAGTTCAGTACCCCTCTCTCTTGCTCGCCTACATACAGGACACCATGTGATTACTTTGAGACTGGTGCTCTTTGGCTCACATTCTTGCAATACATTTTTTCAATTATGTGGATACTTTGTTCCAGGTACATACCTGGACTTGTGGAGTGGGTGTCCTGATGGGAGGTTGTGCCTACATAGGTCTTGATATAGACGGAGTGTGTGGTATTTTGCAATGCATTTCCTACTCATAGGATGCCTTTTTGTCAGGGTGTGTTATCACTATCCTTTACCCCCTGCTTTTGCCATCTGTTGTTGGCTTTCAAAGCCTAAACTTTAAAATGAAACGTATGTTCTTTACTTTCTTCTTTCTTTTTTAGTGCGTGGCCTCCTTCACTGTGAGCAAGTGCCAGGTGAGGTGAGGTTTTTCCTACCTAGAATTTGGGTGAGTTGATCAACATAGGAATCTATAGTGTACTGGACACTTAGTAGTTCCTTTTCAAATAGCAATAATGTTTGCCATTTTGTTATCTTTTTCAATTGTTTTACATGCAGGAGAAGACATTCTACTCCTTATTTTGGAGTATTGAACCACTTATTGAGATTCTTTCACCCAGTAAGTTTCTTTCACACAAATATTCGTTGTTGCAGTAGTGCATCATAGGTCCTGAAGAAAGCCTATGAAGGCTGAAACATGTCGACCGAATAAGATTCATGGTGAATAGCAATTCCTTGCATGCTATTGTTCACTCTGCTTTTAACCATACCACCTTGATGGTCAGACCCAATAAAGTTTTTCCCATGACATCAAGGTAGGTATTTTTAGAACACCTGGATTATGAATTTTGTTTCTTTTCCTTTTTCACATTTTCTGAGCACTGCAACTTAACCCTTTTCAGTCTGCATCTCTGTTGGTTGAGGGTCAACGTAATGGTCCAAGTTATGCTAGCCTTGGGTTGTTCCTAAGGAAGGGCACTCTGGACACTACTTTTGTCAACCATACCACCCAGATGACGATACTCCGCTATTGAGCGGGCTGATGGGGATTTTCTCTAGCACCTTTGGGGCTTTTTCCTGGTTCTTTTCTCTTCTCCTGCGATCACACGTCAATTTGGATTGTGATGACTTGTACATTAACCTGTTGGTTTTGTTTTACAGAGTGAGTACTATTTAGGCTCCAGTGTACAGACTTCTGGTATCTCTCTTGTTGTTTATTGCTTAGTTGGGGGACAAGGTACCAAAAGAGTCTTTAAACACTTCTCCCCTCAGGCCCTCCCCTACCTAGTTTGGTTTGTTCTGTATATTCTACCCCTTTATACTTGATCTTACCAATTTTATTACGATTTGTTTCTTGCCTAATGCGCAGCGCTAATGCTCTTCCAGCTTGTTCGCCTGTCTCATACCTCCTAGCTCTATGTGTTTGATATTCACATATCTCCTTCTGCGTGATCAATTTTAGGATCTCGCCCTTGATCCGAACCATATTTCTAACAGTTTCCCCACTATCTTTACCTGAAACTATTTCCTCTATATGACATCTCTCTACCTCTGCTAAGTCTGATATGAGTTTTTCCGCTTTACTTTTATCCTCTTTCCTTAACTTAGCTGCACAACTAATCGTCTCACCCCTTAATGCAGCCTTAAAGGATTCCCAAACTCCATTTCTGGAAGCACTATATCTGTTAAACTCGAAAAATTCCTTCGCCCACTTTTTAATATGATTTACAAACCTTTCATCATTTAATAGTTTCCTTTCAAAGGTCCATCTTGATGTTTTCCTCTGCATATTGGGAATCTTATACGTCAATATCAGGGGGTTGTGATCAGAGACTATTCTTGGTAATTTGACTATTTTAACCTTGCCAATTTCCCCCATTGTCACAAAAAAAGAATCCAATTTAGAATATTTCTGTGCCGGGTGGGAGAAATATGTATAGCCTCGATCCCCAGGCATTTTTCCCCCCATACCTCCACCAGGCCATGAGACTGGATTAAGGAACCGAGAGCTCTATTTACTTTACGTTTACGACCGATATATCTACTTCCCTGTTGCCAGTCTGCTGAGATATTCATATCCCCACATACTATCATCGGGGTGGTCCAATTAGCCAACTCTTCTTCCAGTTTATCATAAACCATTGGGTCATCTTCGTTTGGGCCATATATCACACACAATGTAAATCCCACGTTCAATTCCACTAGGACCCACCTACCAGACCCATCAGTTTTACTGCGTTTCACTCCACCCATATTACTTTTTGCTAAAATAGCCACACCTCTAATCGTAGATGATTGTGATGAACATCCGATCATGGTATACCCACGCATCTCCAGCAGCTTCCTTTTAGCCCATGGTATATGGGTTTCCTGAATGCACACTATGTCTATATTATTGGATTTAACCAAGTGACTCAATCTTTGCCGTTTCTTCCAGTCGTTTAGACCACCTGCATTAATGGTGCAAATCCTAATGTCTGACATTAATCACGCGTTTACCTTTCCTACGTTGTCTGTTAACCATGAATCTGATACCAGTCCAAGTCATATTCAGTTCCATCTCATAGTTTTTCTTTTTTTTCATCCACCCTTTTCTCCCCTCCACCCCCTCCCCCTGCTCCCTCTCCCTCCCCTTGCTCAGCTCCCAGCCGGAGCTCCCCCTCACCCACCCCCCTTTTACAGAGGCGCTCAGACCAATGGTCTGTGCACGTGATGGTTCGCGGCCCTAATTGAGGAGATTTAGTCCTGTATCCCATCTTTAATTCCTATGACCCCCCACCATATACAAAACACTCCACCCCACACTCTGTGTTCCTACTTTGTGCTTTACCTAAACTTAACAGGGCTTCACTTTTGCCTGGAAACTACCGATATGATGAACCCAATTATCATTACCAGAGACTAATATCAGTCATTACTTAACAATTCTAGGCATTTTCTAAACCCCCTGCGACATCAAGAATTCTTTGGCCTTAACCTCGGAGGAAAAATATAATGTTTTTCCGTCTTTGATTATCTTCAGCTGAGCAGGGTTTATCAGGTAGGCCTGCATACCCTTGTCCTGAAACGGTTTAATCATCTGCGGTAATCTCCAGCGTCTCTCCACCGTGATATGGCAAAAGTCAGGGCGAACAAAGAAAGAGTAACCGTCAACCATCTTTTTTTTATCAGGTCTCGCCCTCTCAGAAATTGCTTGCCTCAAATTGAAGTTACCCAGAAAAATTAATATTGCTCTGGGCTTGTCACCATCTTTTGCATTCTTGTGGATTTTAGCGGGGATACGGTGTGCCCTCTGAACCTCCCTAGTGAAATCCCAATCTTTCAGATCGGTAAAGGCAAGTTCAAAAATGTTGACAACAAATGCTTTCATGTCTGTATCCTCTGACCCCTCAGGGATTCCCAGAATGCGTAGATTATTCTGACGCGATCTGTTCTCCAACGCCTCCAATTTCCACTGTATATCAGTTAGCTGCGCTGTCTGCAGGTCTACCTTACTAGACGCCGCCGCGGACTCGGCTTCTGTTGAAACCACTCGTTCTTCCAGGTTAGTAACCCGCTCTCCCAGGTTCACACACACCTTTGTCAGCTTCCTTACCACCCCTTGCATTTTTCTAACTGCCGCCTGAGACTTACGGCTCTCCTGACGAGCTTCCTCCCTGTGTGCAATTATCTCCTGGTGTATGACCTCCAGGAGGGACATTTGTGCCGATTCCCCTCCAGGGCTATCTGGGATTGGTTTGGTCAGCAGTTGTTCTCTTTTCTGACAGTGTATTTTTGCTCCCGCCGTGGCTTTCACTGCGGTTATCGGGGGGCTAAATTCGTCCTGTTCCAAATCACTGTCAGTATCTGAACCACTGGCTTCTTGATCCAGACTATCTTCCTCTTCCTCCGACCATTCTCCGCCCTCTGATACGGAGAAAAATGCCTCACTTCGGGCTTCCTTTTTGTCACTACTGTCTCCCCCGGTATCATCCTCCAAAATCTCTTCTAGTACTCGGGGTATCGCCAATACCTTAACCTCGGAATCCTCTGCTAGACCCCCTGCAGGGTCCATCCCCCCTTGCTCGTGCCCCTCTGTGCTGCCGGCAGTATTGGGCTGTATAGTGGAACCTATAGCATTTTGAGATACCTCCCTTGTGATATCGGGACTCCCTGCATCGTCGACGTCATCACCAGTTTCTTTTGCCGTGGCCTGGGTAGCCTCAAGATTAGAGTCTTTAGAGTCCTTAGAGTCTTTATTTTTGCTCAACTTTTGAAATATATCTGATATCGGGGTGGTGCCCTGAGAGTCTAGATTTACTTTACTGCCCCCTTGCTGCTGCACCATTTTTTTTGCTGGGGAGGCTTGCTTCTTCCTTTTATTGCCTTCTAGTTCTGCCATAGAATCCGCGAGCTCTGCTGCCGCCTTCCTCCTTGCGGTTGCTTTGGCGCTTGCACTAATCTGGGGAGCCATGATTTCCCTCCTCCTTTCCTCCAGCCCAAACTGCTCCTTACCACATGTAATGCTGTCCCAGTTATTATCCTCCAAATTCAAGTCCGTAGGGGTCTCTAGGGCGTTCAGTGTCCTCCCCTCGGCACTCTGATGCGAGTTCGCTTGCCAATTCGATTGGATCTCTACTTGCCGAGATTCCGCTGGTCGGTGCTGTCTGCTGCTCCGCTGCCGGCTCCGTTTCAACAGTGAGCTCCGCACCGTTTGTTTGATGAGGGCTGTCTCTGCCAACTCCGCAATCTCCACCAGCGGCCCAGCAGCTGACCCGCCTCTCAGCTTCCTCGCCACCTGCAGCAGATCCAATAGCAGCCGCTTAAGCGGCCGTCGGCAGGTCAGTCTCATACAGCGGATTTTCCCTCTAGCGCGTTTCCGAATTTTCAATCACCTTGCACCTCGCGTCACCCACGTCTCGTGTCTTGCGTCTCCCGCTGACTTGGATATTCAGTTTCTACACGCTCCGTGGCTCCATAGTACAGGTTTGCGGGGTCATACTACTCTCATTCCGGCATCTCCTCAATCGAGCTGCTTCCCGGCCGTCCTACGCGGCCGCCATCTTGCCTCCTACTCCCTGTACGAAGGAAGGCCCACCCATCCAGGTATTCGTTATTTACCACCAAATAGTATTTGGTGGTAAATAACGAATCGGTAATGGCCTGTGGCACTGTTTAAAGTGCCACTTACATCTGGATTTACCGATTCGGTAACTTTACCGATTCGGTATTTTACCGAATCAGTAAGTTTACCGAATCGGTAAAATTAAAGCCACCTACATGTCAAATCCCAAATACCGGTCGGTAACGGCCGAAATCGTCCGTTACCGTTACCGACCAGTATTTGGTGACCTACATCTGGCCCCTAGTTTTTTCTTGGCTTCAATAACAAAATTGAGAAAAGTTGTATTTTTCAGGATCGGTTTTAAATTTACCTTTGGTTTTACCTTACAGCTCTAAACTGTGAAACACTATTTGTGTATAGAATAACTGAACCAGGAGGCAGAGCAGGTCCATCATCACAGCTCCTTATCACTTAGCAGCATGCCCCTCAAGGACATGGCAGGCAGCCAGAGAGACAAGTGCTCTAGCTGTGCTCTGTGGGTAGCAGAGTGTGGCCTGGCTGTGTGACACTCATCTGAGCGTTGGCAGCATATGCAATGTCATTTTAAGCATAAATTAAATCAAAGTGCCTTCAACAAAGTCCTCTGCAAACAGAAATGAAAAGTATTTATTTAACAGTTTTGCACAGCATTTCTGCACAAAAGATAACAGGACACTTTGCAGCTGACTCGCGTACTCACACGGCATGTAAGCAAAGAAGAACGTTTCGAACAATAGTTTGCAAACAGAAAATCATGGATCTTTCATTGGCCTGATAACAAAGTAGCAAAGGACAAGGACAGCCGGAATACAAAATGGAAACCAGGTACACAGCAAAAGGAATAACACAGGATTGTCAAAAGAATGATGCATTATATTTCATCAGTTAATTACAGTGAGACAATTCAATTCAATTAAATTCCTTTATTTGGTTTTCCTGAAAGTACAAAAACCATAAAAGTACAGTTTTATTTATTTATTTATTATTATTTTATTTTTTTTAGTCCTCATCAAGCAAATTTCCTAGGGGTATGGAGGAGTAGGAGGCCCCAATATCCATTCATGGCTTTGCTGTGGGTAGTCCGGAAATTGCCCTCGGTGAGAAGACCGTCTAACCTTATCCTTTGGGACCCCCTTTGTCCAACCTCAGGTACATGATTTGTGGGGGTGGGGAGCTAGTCATTATGACTACTCATATCAAGGGTCAACTTGACATCGTTGTATCTTTTGCCTTAATCATTGGACCTCCTGGTGTTAAACTGGTTGTATCTTTCCCAGATGTTCCAGTACTTGTTTTTCTTCGAGATCCTCCCTTGCATCTCTAAGTTATACACCCTTAGCATTGAATTTAGTCAATCGGTGCGTTTTGGGGGCGATTGTTTAACCCAGTTAATGCATATCTCCCTTCTAGCCAGCAAGATCAATACATAGAGAATACTTTCTTGATCTTTAGACAGTGACACAGAGTATGTAGACCCTAGAATGCCAAAAATAACCAGTTCTGTGTTTACCTCTATGTGTTGTTCTATCACTTCAGAGAGAGTCTTACCAATCTGATCCCAGTAGTCCTTTAATATTATACATCTCTGGAACATATGTAGATCACCTGCCCTTTCTTCTCCACACTTGGGACACTTTTTTACTTCACTGTTTTTCATTTTTGGCCATCTTTTAGGGAACCAGTAGGATCTGTGGATCGTTAACAGATGTTTTTTCTTCAATGGGGCGGCCTTTACCACTCGACCCATGATTGCATTCGAGGTTTGCCATAAGTGTGATAAGTCTAGCCCGGGCATATCCTTCTCCCAGAAGTCTTGCGGGGCTTTATACTCAGCTTCACCTGCTCTTATAAGAGCCCAGTACCAGTATGATATTCCTTTTTGAAAAAACTCTGGGTTCAAAAGTTTTTGCTCGATAGCCTCATCCCCTTGTAGGTTTTCTTTTAAAGCTTTTATACAGCTGTTTAGTTGGTAATATTTAAATCATCTGGATATTGACCCTTGGGCCTCTTCGTATAGGATTTCCCATTGTAAGATCTGGTTATTCTTTATCAGCTGTCCCCAGCAGTTTATATTCCACTCACTTAGTGGAGTCACTAGGATGTCTTTTAGGCAGTCTGGGGTGCCTGGTGATTCCCAGATTGCCGCATATTTGCTGTAATATGGTATTTTTAGGGTTCTCCTAATTTCTAAGGATGGGCAGACATTTCCGTTCCGCCCACTGAATGTGCGATAATTTGCACCTTCCAGAAAGAAGGCGGAAAACGGGGCAAATTATCGCACATTCTCGGGCGGAACGGAAGTTCCTTGCCAGGAATGCGCATGCGCAGGCCCCGCGCATGCACAGTTTCAAAGAAGACGCCGCAATGGGGAAGTTTGCAGGTCAATAAGGTAAGTTTTATTTAACTTTATTTGTAGCCTCTAAATCTAATTTAATAAGGCGGGCGGGAGGCGGGAGGCAGGCGGGCGGCTCGCAAAACGGAAATATCATGGAGAGGCACGGAGATTTGTTCAATCTCCGTGCCTCTCCGCAATAGTCCCTTCCTTGGCTTCCGCCCACCCCTACTTATTTCATACCAAGTTATTGCTGCTGATTTTACTGTCTTTAATTTAATCTTTTCAAAGAATTTGGGATGGCCACATTTGTAGAGGTAGTGGTCTCCTTCCGGGCCTATGAGGGCTTTCAGGTGTTCAGGCCAGCTTTCCCATTTTGCTAGTAATTTCCTTGTGTTCTTAAACTGGAAGGATCTACAGTACTCCAGTAGGTCTGGGCTGGCAATTCCCCCCTGCGCTTTGTTTCTTAACTTTTTCCATCTGATTCTGACCCCTTAGGCAGCCCAGATGAAGCTCGACAGTTCCCCGTGCATCTTTTTAATTTGCTCCGTCTTGAAACTCATCGGATGGAGTTAAATAGGTACGTACACTTTGGCACTATAGTCATTTTAATCAAATTAGATTTCCCTAAAAAGGAGAATTGTAAGCCTAACCAAGCCTTTAATAATTTCCTTATATCTTTGTGGATCCTGGAGAAGTTCAAACTCGGTATCTCCTCCAGCTCCTTTGTGTACTCTATTCCTAGGTACTTTATCCTTTCTTTCAGTAGGGTGTTTCCTGAGGAAATATTCCACTCAAGAATTTCTGATTTGGGTTGGTTTACCAGGTAGCCTGAAACAGATTCAAACTGACCTATAATTTCCTCTATTTTGGGAAACGAGCTGGTTAGATTGCTAGTGAAAAGCATCAGAACGTCCGCATATAGAGCAACTTTTTTCTCCCGACCTTGGTGCTTAAAAGCCACGATCCTCTTTTCCTCTCTCAGCAGGCAAGCTAGCGGTTCTATATAAAAGTTAAATAATAGGGGGGGGTAGGGGACACCCTTGCCTTGTACCTCTTTTTATTTGTATGTGTCTGTAAGGCCGTCATTTACTAATATTTTCACGACTGGGTTTTTGTAGATGTTAATTATTGCATTTTCAAATTTGTCTCCCAGCTTGAATTTAGCTAGAGTGGCGCTCAGAAAGGGCCAGCTAACTCTGTCAAAAGCTTTTGCTGCGTCAAAGGTTATTACTGGTAGAGGTAACGAGTAATTGGTTGCAATATCAATTGTAGTAATTAGCTAGTGTGACAATTCGTGCATTTGCCTACCTTTGATGAAACCCTTTTGGTCTGGGTGGATTAGGGACTCTGCCACTGCCCCTAACCTTTTTGCCAGTATCTTTCCCTGGTTTTAGGATGATTCTCACAATTGCATCATTCCAGGAGTTTGGGAGTGCTTGGTTTCCTAAGAATATGCAGTTAGTAGATCGGTAAGAGGTGCTAATATACTTTCCTAAAGCTGTAGATAGATTTCGTTAGGTAAGGAGTCAGGGCCTGCGGCTTTACCTCTTTTTAACCTCTTTATAGCAGCTCTAACTTCCTCTTTAGATATCTATTTATTAAGGCCTAATTTCTGTTCCTGGGATGCCGCAGAGATTGTGATATTATCCAGAAAATTCTGTATCTGATCACTAGTGCCAATGGATTCTTCCATGTAAAGCTTATCAAAAAAACGTTTAAATTCTTGTCTGATTTTGCTACTTTCAGAAGATACTCCTTGTAGACCCTCTCTTTGTATCTTTATAATCCTATTTCTGGTTCTCTCGGTTTTTGCTTTCAAAGCCAAGATCTTCCTGCAACCTTCTCCGTATTCATATTGTGAAAGTCTACTGGCTTCCCATTTTTCTCTAGTTAGCTTTTCTAAATAGTCATTCAACTCTGCTTTCTTAATTACTATATTACTCTCTATTTTGGAAGTTATCTCACTAGAATCTGCATTCTTAGCATTCTTAAGGTCTGTGTCTAGAGCCAGCAGGTCCTTCTCAATCAGTTCAATAACTCGTTTCTTCTCCTTATTCTTGTAGGCTGCCAAACTTAGAATCTTCCCTCTAATAAAAGCTTTATATGAATCCCAGGCTATTTGTTTTGTAGTTCCACTATTATTTAATTAAAAAAAAAATTGTTTTGTCTACCAGTTTCTCGATGCATGTCTGGTCTAAAAAAATACTCTTGTCAACTGTCCACCTCTGCGGGGGGTTTAAAGTTCTTAACATCAGGCTAAGTTGTACCACTGAGTGGTCAGACTTGAGAGCTGGTATGTGTTCAGCTCTTTTTGTATGGTCCACTAGGCTCCTACTAATAAGAGAAAAGTCTATTCTGGGTGCATGTCCTAGCCTTTTGTTTTTATAGGTGAATCTGTGATGGTTATTTCCTTTCTCCTACCACACATCTACGATTCCTAGGTCCTTCATTAAAAGTCCAACCCATTCTCTCATTTTAGGTAGATTAGGGAGATTTTTTACTGGATACCGATCTTCTTTGGGGCTTAGGATAATGTTAAAGTCACCGCCCATTATGATTGGTGTGTTAGTTGCTAGGAGATTGGAATATAGCTTTTGAAGCAGCTCGGGTCGTCGCGATTTGAGCCATAGTATCCTACCACAGTATATGAGTTATTGTTGATTTTTGCACTCACAATGACCCATCTCCCCTTTCTGGGGTGGGGAGAAGATGGCGGCTGACTGACGAGCTCAGTCGCGAGCTCCTTGTCCCTGGAGAAGAATGCAGTACGGAGATTTTCCACCGGGAGAATAACATGAAAGAAGCACTGCGTTTTAACCGGCACTTTCTTTCTTTAGCACTACATCACTAATACGCTATCAATGTACTCGGATCTTCCATCAGATCTTACCTGACCGGAGCGCTGAGCATCAGCAGGGTTACTAGCAGTGGCAGCAGGGGTCTATCATCGGCAGCAGCGGGTGCGGTTTGCTGTGCGGCGGCCAACGGCGGCGGGCAATTGAGCGTAGCTGAGGGGGCCACTCGGTGGGTGCGCCTGCCCCTGGTACGGCGGAACTGGAGGCGGTGAGCACTCGCCCGATCTCTCCACTGAACAGTGTGCTGATGTCGATTCGAGGTCCCGATCAACGCTCGATGTGAACTGGGCGTTCGGCATGCTTGACAGCCTCTGTGCTCTGTACTTGGACTCTTTACCTGCCGCTTGTCACTGTGCGCCTAACCTCCAGCAGGCTCAGGGGTACAGGCCTGAATCCAAAGGGGGGCCCCCGAGTGAGGAGAAGAGCAGAGTATGTAAACGGTCCAGTGATAAGAGGCGCTGTCAGCTTCTGGCAGCTTTTGGCTCTCGGCTGTGAACTATAATCAAGACAAATACTGTCCAACCAAGCAAGGGAGTTTACGGTGCTGAGTAGCTCGTGGAATATTTTTTTCCACTAGACCCACGGGCAGGGGCAGGAAAAACTGAGCCCGATACAGAGGTCCCCTACTCATTTGGCGTGTGGGCAGAAGCTGCAAAGGCACGCCGCAACAATCGAAGAGCAGGGCGGAGAGTGTCATATCGAGGCAAGGACATGGCAGCTACAGCAGCTCAAGAAGGAGGAGGGCGCAGCTCAACACAAGGGAACCGTGGCAGAGATACTAAAATGAGGAAGAAGGCAGCGCTATAGCAACCACCGAACCCGGTAAGTCTGAGGGGTTCTGCACCTGGCACTTCCACCCTACCAGGACCCTCTGTTGGGGGTGAATTGGAGGCCACATTAGAAACGGCTACATCAGGGCCACAAAACCTGAAAGCTTTCAAGGCCCCCCAAGTACCCGGTAGAGGCAAGGAAGGCGTGGTGCATGGGAGAGAGGGTTATTGCTTGAGAAGCAAAACATCAGAGACAAGGGCTAACAAAACGAGTAAGGAAAAAAGCCCGTCACCAGTCAGTGCTCCTACTGGGGGGGTAAAAGGAAAGAGAAAAAAAACACACATTTCAGGGCAACCACAAGCCCCCCTATCCAGAGCCAGTAGGGTAAGTCTGAAGACAGTAGGGCACAGCACTCTTAGGATCACCCCTTCGCTAAGGTCCTACTTTAGAGTCCAGGAGACAATCCTCAAGCCAGAGAAGGCCAACACGGAGGCCACAACACCCCTAGCCATACCTACACTAGGCCGGCCCTTAGAACCAAATAAAGAAAAAATGGCATAGAATGAAGGAGCATTGGGCCTAACAACTACCAATAGATACCAACCCCTCTCTACCCAAGATACAGAAAACGGGGGTGAAATTACCAGGAGGGAACTGGTGCAAGACATCCATGGGCAAGTCCAAACAATCCCTGCACTCCCTACGACATCACCTCCTACTCCCTCCACAACTGCTAGCGGCACGGAGATCCCTAACAGCTTTAACGCTGCGCAGATTCTCGAGGAGACGATGAAGGAGATGAGATTTAAATTAGCAATCTCGGAAATAAACCAGTCCAAAATACAGGAGACCTGTGAGGTACTGGACCAGAAAATAAACACTCTCATTGACAGAGTAACCCACGTGGAAGGTGAAATAGAAGTGCTGCACAAGAAAACAGAGGCAAATCACAAGGAAATAACCAGATTGAAGACCAGGGAAGCAGAGATCAGTGAGAGGATGGAATCCCCAGAAAATCATGCCAGGAGAAACAACATAAAAATCATGAATATACCGGAGGGAACTGAGGGAGAAGATATAAAGGGATTTGTAATCCAGCTACTAGAGGAAAAAAATCCCCTGGACCAAATTAGTCAATCTTGGCGAAGACACACAAAGGGCACATCGAGACCCCTTCAGGAAAGGGAAGCACAGGAAAAACTAGAGGAAAGTCCTGATAAACTTCATGACATATTCATTGAAAGAGCGTATTTTAAGCGAAGGCCTAAAGGTGGTATCTTACACTAAAGATGACTGGTCCTGCAAAATTAGGTCAGACATATCCAAAACGACCCAAGATAGGCAATGGGAGTTGGGCCAACACATGCCGCAGCCATGGGCACTTGGGGCAAATGTTCAGATGCGCTTTCCTGCTTCACTAAAAATTATGTGGAACAATAAAATGCTTAACATAAGAGATCCAAAGGAAGCAGAAAGACTAATAGAACAAATCAAAACGCAACAGGAAGATCACTCCCAAACGAAATGAAATGCATACTTCCACGCGCCGGAAAGTATCCTCGAAAGCGGTGGGAAATAAGAAAACTTGTATGGAACAGAAGGGCAAGGAGCTCAAAATGGCAGATTAATGCCCAGAAGAAAGAAGACAAGGGAGGCTTCTCCAGGGTGGGGGGATTCTCAAAGCGCAAATGTTCACCAAATAAATTTTAAAAAAAAGAAAAATTAAAGCACATGGTGGGGAGCAAAATGGGGGAAAAAAAGGAAAAAAAGAAGTCCTAAAAGCAAAACAAGAGGAGTACAATGGCCCAGACGTAATAGAGGGTAACCTGATTAGAGATGTTGACAGCGGGTAAGAGAACAGAAAAAGAAAAAGAGCTCAATATCTTAACGTGGAACACAAATGGGCTGAGAATTAAAAAACGGAGAATGAAGATACTGGAATATCTCAAAAACTGTGACAGTGAACTAATTATACTTCAGGAATCCCATCTAACAAAAGAAGAATGGGAGTGATATGTAAAACCTAAGGATTGATAGACCACTGTATTTGTACAAATCAAAATTGTAATATAAAGGGAGTTGCGATCATCTTTAAAAAATCCCTGAAGGCGTTGATCGAGAAAAGTACAGTTTTAAAAACATTGATTAAAAGTAATTAAATTTCATTCTCTACTTGTAATAAATAATTGAAAACCTTTACAGATTCAATCAGTGAAGTACATTACAACAATAAGAAATGCCAGAGTTAAGAGTCAGTGTTTAAAGACGACTGATACATAGTTAAAACACAAATGGAGAACATCTTATTCTTACACAGAGTGTACAGCACCAATCTTACTCTAGGTTTTTCCTGTGCCTAACACAGAGCTTCAGAAATTGGGCTATATTTTTGTAAAACACTCTGCGTCCAGGAATTGCAAGGCTAGGTATGCTGGGCGGCATTGTCTCAAACCCAATATTTTTAAAATAGGTATTACCCATCGTTTCCTCAGCTCTTTGTAAAATTTACAAAACAAAACCACGTGCATTGATGATTGCATTGATACATTATCGCAGGGGCAGATTGGCAACATTTTGGACCAGTCATTTATTTTGACGAAGGTTATCAGATGATGGCATATATTCAGCCTGAACCGTAACAGAACAAACCTGTCATATCCACTCAAGTTAAACGTTAGATATGGTTGTATAGTTAAGGTGGTTTGGATCATTAGAATATGTTGGACTGAACATTAATTTACATCTATAGCTAATCTGAACCCTTCCAGATGAGTCAAGCACTGTTTTTAAACAATTTTCTGCGAATCTCAGCCAAAGGATTGTTGTAGTACTTTGTCAGACCCATGTCACATAGAAGATTTTTCACGTACGTGAGCCACCCAATCTTATGTGCGTTATCAAGGCCAAGACAGTCCTTCAGAAGCTCCTGGTTAAATAATGTTTAAGGGGATGACCAAATACGATGCCATAGTAAGAACGGTTGTAGTTTTACTATGTCAGTGATATACGATATACCTAGTTCTATGTGGCAATTGAAAGTCGAGGTGCCTTGTGGAACTGCCAGCAGATACCTTAAAAAGGCGTTCTCAACTTTCTGGAGCGCATCAACCCTTCCATAACCCCACACTCCGGCCCCATATATCGCTGTGCTGATACATTTGGCTTGGTATATTTGGAGAAACTCCACCGGTGGCCTCTTACCTAGCCTCTCTGCAAAATTAATCAGTGCCCTGGTGGTCCTCATAAAAAGCAATTTCCTGGCATTTATTGCTTGTCTCCACGAGCCCTTATCATCAATTAAAATACCTAAATAAGGATACGTGGTAGTGGGCTCTAACTTTACATTTTCAATAAAAATATCCTTCTGTTTCTTTCTCCCTGTCCCGCATGCTCATTACAAAGGTTTTTTTTTATATTAATTATTAAATATAAGTTGGCCATGAAGGTCTAGTACCTATTGAGGGCGCGCTGTATTTCTATGGGAGTTTGTGCTATAATTAAGGCATCGTCCACATAGAGTAGGGCGGGTATTGGGCGCTTCTGTAGCAAAGGTAGGTCCCGGCACCCCTCCAACATGGCCTGTTCAAGGCCATTTGTATAGAGTGTAAAAAGGAAGGGTGCCAGGACACAGCCCTGCCTAACCTCCCTCTCGACTTTGAACAATACCAGAAGCTCCCCACCTATAATAAACCGCACCCTGGCTGTAGCATTCGCATATAGTTCTCTTTGGAATTTAACTATGGAGATATCTACGCCCATCGTCACTAAAGCGCTCCAAAGTTTAGCATGACTTACACAATCGAATGCAGCGGTTAGGTCTACATAGGCCATATACAGCTTCCCCCTTTGGATTCCCATATTTTCCCATTAAAAGAGTCAAGTTAAGGCCTTGCTCCGTGGTGCCCAGACCTTCCCTAAAACCGAATTGGAGATCAGACAGTATTTTGTTATCGTCCGCCCACTGCTATAAGTGGTTAAGAACGATATGACCTGCCACTTTGCCCAGAGAATCTAATAAAGAAATAGGGTGGTAGCAGGTCTGAATCTGTCGATCTCCTTTCTTGAATATCGGGACCAGGATTGATTCTGACCATGAGTCAATGAGCCCAACTGTACACGCAGCTTCTAGGACTCTGGTCAGTATTGGGGTCCATAGGTCCATGTTGTACTTAAAAAGATCGACTGGAACCTCTTCGGGGCCTGGCGCATTTCCCCCTTTACTGGCCTTTAAAGCCTGCTCAACATCCGTTGGAGTGATGTCAAGGGCTAGAGGAAAAGTTACAGGGTTAATATGAGGACTTATCTTAACTTTATCTTCTATCACGTGATTCTCCTTAATATTTAATAAAAAAATCTGAGAGAAAGGTTCCACCCACTGTTCTTCGTCTGCGGCAATTTCAATTATCGGCTTGTCCCTAGCTTCTGAAAGAAAGGGAGATTTTAAAACCCTCCAAAAAGCAGTACTGTCCTTATTCCTACAGCTTTTATGTAATTCTTCCCAGGTTTATTTTTTTAGTTCAGCTTTTCTTGATTTTATAGCCTGGTTATACGCTTTCCTAAGCTGACTGATTTCATATCTATCCCTTTCTACTTTGTGTAGGGCACATTTTAGGTCAGCATATGCTTTTGTGCAGGTCTTATTAAACCATCCTTTACTCTTGCCTTTCCTTTGTTTTTGTTGGACTCTCAATGTTTCCTTTACTACCTTTGTTATTTCCATAAACTACTTAAAACCTCTTGATGTGAGGTTGAGATATACAGACATTTCATTATGGAATTAAAGGAATTCTTTACTACCACTCTTGTGGTCTCCAATGGGTCAACTTTGTCCCATTTAAGAGAGTACCCGTTTATTCTGTCAATAGTAAGGTGTTTTTGCCCGAACTTTCTCTCCGACTTACTTCTATCGGATTTGTGTGGACATAATATCGAAACACTGTTTGGAAAGTGATCACTAGTGGCATTGTCGTGTGTACTAAAATTCAGCAAACGGGACGCAAACCTGTTTGATGCAAAAATAAAATCTATAATAGTAGTAGCTCCTCTGCCATTAAAAGTCTGAGTGAGTGGAATTGGGGGTGACACCAGTTCGTTAGCAAAACCCAATAACAAAACAAATAATATCTCATTTAAACATTTAGCACTTATTGCAAGAGGGAAATGGGTTAAATTGGTTCTTTTCTCATCAATTAAGCCACATGTTAAATTACCATTATGTCCACATGGCATTAGATTGAAGTCACCCCCCATATAACAAAAATATTTTGGGAACACTTATTCTGAATTTCCAGCAGGGCAAAACGGATTTCTTTTAAGGTTATGATCAACTGGTCCTTGTGCATGTTATTATAAAAATTAACCTGTACATACTTGTCTTTTTTATTCGTGTTAAGGGTTATAATTTGAAAGTTGGGTTCTGATTTGGAAAGAATTATTTCCTTAATCCCAAAGAGATTGGAGATATAGACTGTCAATCCTCCCTTTGCCCTCCCTGAAATAGAGGGAATCGCAGGCAAAAAGTAGGTATTTTAACCCTCTGTATGAGTTACCGTAATGGCCCAGTCTCTTGTAGACAGAGCACATTGAATTTACCAACAAAATCAAACCATATATCATTAGTGATTTTAGATCGCAGGCCCGCTATGTTCCAGAATAAGATATTAAAAATGAATTCTTTAGAAATTCCAGTCTGTGTGGTGTCATGTACCCCAGTTGAGATTCAACATTCTTCATGTTCCCTGATGTTCCCTGCTCTTTCTCCATAATGGTATGTAGGACTAACCCACTGCTAACTAACTCGCTGTTGACATGGGTAATCTGGGAATCAGATTGATGACTGATTTCCGAGTTTAAAGCCTGTAGGCTAGGATTGGAAGTGGAGTCCGAACAGGGTTGGCCCGGCGTAATAAGTTCTACCTGAGTCTTATAATGTGTAGATTTTAGCTAAACCAGTCAATCCATCTCTTCCAGGCCTGAGAGCGTGTTGAACCTATTAGAAGTCAGAAGGTTATAACAGTAACTAGAATTGTAACAGAAGGGGGGAGAGAGAGGGTCAGTGGATTCAGTCTCCCTGAATGTATACATAAACAAAGTGGAATCCACTCAAGGTGGTGGTGATCCCTAAAGTGTTGGGGAAGCACACAGTGTTGTTTAAATGCCCCTCACACACCAACAGGCCCCTTGGTGTCATGCTTCATCATCGGGGCCTTCGCACCCCTCTACGGGATGCGGCGTGCTACGACTCGCGGATACGCAGGAGCACTTTGAAGTGGACTATGTGTGGGGGTGTGTGTGTATATAGGATCAAAAATGTGAGTGAGGTGAGGTGAAAGGTTAAAAAATACCTGGCACGTGGGAGGAAAAAATATTTTAATTTAATCCCCGGCTGGTATTGTTAAAAAGAAGTGCAGGGCGTGGTTAAATAGATATGAGTTAAGGTATCGAGAACCACTAGTAAAGTGTCAACATGTTTCGGAGGTCACAGCCTCCTTCTTCAGGACAAGGGTTATGCACTTACCCTCCCCTTACTCACATGCAGAATGTTAAAGTGTATTAAAAAAATTACAAAATTACCACAATGTGTAATATTCCTAACAGTGTTTTAAGTGTTAGCGAATGCAGTTGCGCCCAGTTGGCGAAAGAACCTGCGAAAAGAAATGCATAGGTAAATACATGCAGATGTCACGGATCAATCAAATGGAGAAGAAAAAACCTTCTCTGAGTATCACCAGGTCAACCAAAAATAATGGGACCCTATGAGGTAAAAGAAAAAGAAAAAGAAAAACACACAAGTGGACATAACAACACTGACACACACACATATATAAAACACAGAATTACTCTCTGCTCAGATGGAAAGAGAGCACATAATAAGAAGGAAAAAGTCTTACTTAGAATTCTAAAATATAAGACCTCATGAGCCTAAGCGTATATTGGGGATCCCTCCTTCCTGCTTAGAAAGGACCTAAAAAAATTAATGAACGAGGTTCAGTTGGAAGAGAGGCATGTAATTCAATCTACCAGGCTACAAGATAATATTAGTCACTGACACCCATAAACTCACGGTTACTGCATAAGCAATTTGCCTGCCTTCCCTCAACGCGGCTCCGATGAAGTGAGCCTGTGTAGCGTCAGGGCCCTTATATATACTCCCCCTCTTAGTAATTGGTGATCGTTAATTAATTGATTGGGATCGGTGTATGCCCAAATACGGAGAAAGTAATCACCGGAGGTCCGGTGTTGCGCTCTCGGCGAACGCTAATGGCGCGCATGCGCACTACAGCCTATCCAATGCGCATGCGCGGCCAAAAGGGGCGACCGCGCATGCGCGAAGTAGACGCACTACTTATTATGCCGAGTAGGACATGAAGGAACAATCTACAGCGCTCCCGCCCCACTAGACACAGCGCGTGTTAGGGGCTTGACTCGGCTTGTAAAACGGGCAATTCTCTCACCTTGCAACAAGGAGGGCAAATCATGTCACCAGATGGGCACTCGACCCGCACAACACTGCAATATAGCAGGGCACAGTATACCGTAGTGTGCAGAATACAGCAATACATGTACCCCAGCGGTTATCCTAGGGGAATTAACGCATATAATAAATTTTAAGGGGGAAACTGACAGGATTGGTACACAGATTAATGTCAGTTGCAGGTTTCGGAGGCCATGTGCACGTGGTGAGGTGGTGACAGTAACCAATTAAACCAGATGCATCATGATTTTGGGTACAGACAAAGCAATATATCAGAGACAGTTACTATCTCAAGAGGCTCCAAGGGATGGAGTCATTCAGGCCCGTTGTGTCAGTCCCCAGCCTGAACACCCATCGTTGTTCCTTTTCCAGAAGGCCCACCTCTGAGGGTAACTGTTCAATAACAGTCCACTGCAGCTCATTCACACAGTGTTGGTGTTCAATAAAGTGGGTAGACATTTTGGTAGTGAGTTTCTTACATCTGATGTTACTTTTGTGTTCATTTAATCTCACTTTGACAGGTCTTGTTGTCATACCGACATATTCTTTTCCACAGGGGCACGTGATTAAATATACAACATTCTTGCTGTTGCAATTTGTGAACACACGTTGCTCCCATTGTGTCCCATTTGAGAAGGTCAAAGTCAAACTTTTTTTAGTGAGGTGGCAGTTGTTGCAATTACCACAAGGATAATGACCATGTATGCCCTGAAGTCTTGTTTGATCCTTTTTAGTTGGGGGTGGTCTTGTGTGGACTAGCATGTCTCTCAGGTTCCTACCCCTTCTATGGGCAAACAATGGCTTCTCCAATGTCAGACCGCTACTCGTCAGAGTGCGCCAGTGTTTGTTCACCAACTTTGTGACCTGGTTGGTAACTGGACTATATGTGGTGACACATACTGTTCTTTTTTCGGCTGCCTCCCTCCGAGGATTATCCTCAAGGAGGGCCTCACGATTGTTGTTTCTCGCCCTCTTTGATGCTTTTCTGATTACAGTTTCAGGGTATTTTCTCTGTCTCAGTTTCATACTCAGATCCTTAGCCTGAGATTTATACTTGGCAATGTCACTGCAATTCCGCCGCAGACGCAGGAACTGTCCATAGGGAAGGTTCTCCCTCAGATGACGAGGGTGGAAGCTGTCAAATCTGAGGAGACAGTTCCTGGCCGTAGGTTTAAAATGTGTTTCTGTTTTAAGCACTCCTGCTTCGCAGTAGATGTTTAAATCCAAAAAGACCATGCTTGGTTAGACATCTGGTGAGTAAATTTCAGGAAGGCATTTTGGTTGTTCAGCCAACCGGTAAAGTCAGTTACCGTAGTCATATCTCCTTCCCAAATGACCAAAATATCGTCTATATATCTCCGCCAGGTGAGAATCCTCGTCCTATATGGGTTGTCTGGGTGGAGGATTTTGGTGGACTCCAGGTGATGGACATATAGTCCAGCCAAGCTCGGGGCAAAAGTACTGCCCATACTGGTCCCGTGTTTTTGCCAGAAGAGGGCGCCCTCGTACTCGAAAAAGTTTTTGGTAAGGGCCAAAGAGATGCATTCCAGTACTACATTTCGTGGGGTATGGTATTTCCAGTTTGTAGAGTGTAGTACCTCCTCAATGATTTGTAAAGTCTCCTCATGTGGGAGACTCGTATAGAGGCTCTCCACATCTAGACTGAGGAGCATCTGAGAGCTGGGATCAAAAGTTTGGTTGTTTAACAATTGAAGTACTGCCTTCGTATCCTTCAAATATGTGTCAGTAGCCTGCACAATAGGTCTCAGGAAGGCATCCGCAAATTTAGACAACGGTTCCAGAATCGATGAGATACCGGAAACAATGGGGCGACCCGGAGGATTATCAAGGTTTTTGTGCACCTTGGGTATGGTGTAAAAATAAGGAGTCCGTGGGTTCTTCTGTATCAGAAACTCCGACTCTTTTTTGGTAATCCAATCATGGGCCTCTTCTGGCAAAAACACGGGACCAGTATGGGCAGTACTTTTGCCCCGAGCTTGGCTGGACTATATGTCCATCACCTGGAGTCCACCAAAATCCTCCACCCAGACAACCCATATAGGACGAGGATTCTCACCTGGCGGAGATATATAGACGATATTTTGGTCATTTGGGAAGGAGATATGACTACGGTAACTGACTTTACCGGTTGGCTGAACAACCAAAATGCCTTCCTGAAATTTACTCACCAGATGTCTAACCAAAGCATGGTCTTTTTGGATTTAAACATCTACTGCGAAGCAGGAGTGCTTAAAACAGAAACACATTTTAAACCTACGGCCAGGAACTGTCTCCTCAGATTTGACAGCTTCCACCCTCGTCATCTGAGGGAGAACCTTCCCTATGGACAGTTCCTGCGTCTGCGGCGGAATTGCAGTGACATTGCCAAGTATAAATCTCAGGCTAAGGATCTGAGTATGAAACTGAGACAGAGAAAATACCCTGAAACTGTAATCAGAAAAGCATCAAAGAGGGCGAGAAACAACAATCGTGAGGCCCTCCTTGAGGATAATCCTCGGAGGGAGGCAGCCGAAAAAAGAACAGTATGTGTCACCACATATAGTCCAGTTACCAACCAGGTCACAAAGTTGGTGAACAAACACTGGCGCACTCTGACGAGTAGCGGTCTGACATTGGAGAAGCCATTGTTTGCCCATAGAAGGGGTAGGAACCTGAGAGACATGCTAGTCCACACAAGACCACCCCCAACTAAAAAGGATCAAACAAGACTTCAGGGCATACATGGTCATTATCCTTGTGGTAATTGCAACAACTGCCACCTCACTAAAAAAAGTTTGACTTTGACCTTCTCAAATGGGACACAATGGGAGCAACGTGTGTTCACAAATTGCAACAGCAAGAATGTTGTATATTTAATCACGTGCCCCTGTGGAAAAGAATATGTCGGTATGACAACAAGACCTGTCAAAGTGAGATTAAATGAACACAAAAGTAACATCAGATGTAAGAAACTCACTACCAAAATGTCTACCCACTTTATTGAACACCAACACTGTGTGAATGAGCTGCAGTGGACTGTTATTGAACAGTTACCCTCAGAGGTGGGCCTTCTGGAAAAGGAACAACGATGGGTGTTCAGGCTGGGGACTGACACAACGGGCCTGAATGACTCCATCCCTTGGAGCCTCTTGAGATAGTAACTGTCTCTGATATATTGCTTTGTCTGTACCCAAAATCATGATGCATCTGGTTTAATTGGTTACTGTCACCACCTCACCACGTGCACATGGCCTCCGAAACCTGCAACTGACATTAATCTGTGTACCAATCCTGTCAGTTTCCCCCTTAAAATTTATTACATGCGTTAATTCCCCTAGGATAACCGCTGGGGTACATGTATTGCTGTATTCTGCACACTACGGTATACTGTGCCCTGCTATATTGCAGTGTTGTGCGGGTCGAGTGCCCATCTGGTGACATGATTTGCCCTCCTTGTTGCAAGGTGAGAGAATTGCCCGTTTTACAAGCCGAGTCAAGCCCCTAACACGCGCTGTGTCTAGTGGGGCGGGAGCGCTGTAGATTGTTCCTTCATGTCCTACTCGGCATAATAAGTAGTGCGTCTACTTCGCGCATGCGCGGTCGCCCCTTTTGGCCGCGCATGCGCATTGGATAGGCTGTAGTGCGCATGCGCGCCATTAGCGTTCGCCGAGAGCGCAACACCGGACCTCCGGTGATTACTTTCTCCGTATTTGGGCATACACCGATCCCAATCAATTAATTAACGATCACCAATTACTAAGAGGGGGAGTATATATAAGGGCCCTGACGCTACACAGGCTCACTTCATCGGAGCCGCGTTGAGGGAAGGCAGGCAAATTGCTTATGCAGTAACCGTGAGTTTATGGGTGTCAGTGACTAATATTATCTTGTAGCCTGGTAGATTGAATTACATGCCTCTCTTCCAACTGAACCTCGTTCATTAATTTTTTTAGGTCCTTTCTAAGCAGGAAGGAGGGATCCCCAATATACGCTTAGGCTCATGAGGTCTTATATTTTAGAATTCTAAGTAAGACTTTTTCCTTCTTATTATGTGCTCTCTTTCCATCTGAGCAGAGAGTAATTCTGTGTTTTATATATGTGTGTGTGTCAGTGTTGTTATGTCCACTTGTGTGTTTTTCTTTTTCTTTTTCTTTTACCTCATAGGGTCCCATTATTTTTGGTTGACCTGGTGATACTCAGAGAAGGTTTTTTCTTCTCCATTTGATTGATCCGTGACATCTGCATGTATTTACCTATGCATTTCTTTTCGCAGGTTCTTTCGCCAACTGGGCGCAACTGCATTCGCTAACACTTAAAACACTGTTAGGAATATTACACATTGTGGTAATTTTGTAATTTTTTTAATACACTTTAACATTCTGCATGTGAGTAAGGGGAGGGTAAGTGCATAACCCTTGTCCTGAAGAAGGAGGCTGTGACCTCCGAAACATGTTGACACTTTACTAGTGGTTCTCGATACCTTAACTCGTATCTATTTAACCACGCCCTGCACTTCTTTTTAAC
Source organism: Lissotriton helveticus (assembly GCF_964261635.1). Classification (NCBI taxonomy): domain Eukaryota; kingdom Metazoa; phylum Chordata; class Amphibia; order Caudata; family Salamandridae; genus Lissotriton; species Lissotriton helveticus. Next base: position 1,210,941,887 of record NC_136067.1, on the reverse strand, counting down.
AATACCAGCCGGGGATTAAATAAAAATATTTTTTCCTCCCACGTGCCAGGTATTTTTTAACCTTTCACCTCACCTCACTCACATTTTTGATCCTATATACACACACACCCCCACACATAGTCCACTTCAAAGTGCTCCTGCGTATCCGCGAGTCGTAGCACGCCGCATCCCGTAGAGGGGTGCGAAGGCCCTGATGATGAAGCATGACACCAAGGGGCCTGTTGGTGTGTGAGGGGCATTTAAACAACACTGTGTGCTTCCCCAACACTTTAGGGATCACCACCACCTTGAGTGGATTCCACTTTGTTTATGTATAACAGTAACTATGCATTTTTCACCATTTCTGAATTTATTTTCTCTCACCTATGAGAAGGTGGATAAAAGAAACCATGGGGTAATACGTTAATCCCTTCTATTGATATTGGATTGTTACCTTCAGTCCACAGGATTTGTTCCACAAGTGAAGGTGTTTTAAACGTTAGGACATCACAGTCCCCTGGCAGTATTTTCCCACGATTGCCAACCCACTGAACCCTTCTTGCCATCTTACACTCGGCAAAAAGTTGTTCAGTTGACCCTATCCTCTTGCCTAACAAGTGCAGTGTTTTATTTCTTAACATTTCCCAAGTTTCCCTTTCTGGTGGCCCCAGTTTTTGTACATTGGTCAGGATAAATATATATGGGGTTGCCTCGGGTGGTAGGTCAAGGTGTTGGTCTATTTCAAATCTGTCGTGGTTTTGGTCTGAGGGAAATACCCCAGGTTGTTGATGGACCTGTTTCATTCGAGTGGGATAATTAAGCCTAGTGCCAGCGACTGTCCTCATGTTGCTACTCTTCATATCTCCACACTGTTCATGAATTTACCCATCTTATTCTGTTGGTAACAATCTTTCCTCATAGGTTTAACACTCTCTATAGGGTTGTTTAAACTGGGCTTTACAACCTCATTGCTATGAATGGTGTGAGAGTTTACTGACATCGTGCTTGGATTCCTACTTTGGACATTATTACCACTATTCTCCTTTCTAGGGTCGATGGGTATAGATTTCATGCTATTTCCCTGCTTGGTATAATCAGTCATAGAGGCGTCAATAAGGGTTAGTCTAGCACCCATTTGGTCTAGTGTGATTCGCAGGTAAAAATCTAGTCTTTCGACTAGAGCCGTTAGACTCTTTAGGTCGTTACCATGTGAAACAGACCTTCTATGGGCTTCATCCTTGCCTTTCCAAGATCCTTTTCTTGACCCTGTTCTTTTTTCCCTTGCTTGCCCTGTTTTATCGCAGTGGGAACCATGGTGTTGGTTGTCTTTTTACAAACGTCACCCCTTTCGGACTCGATGCTCAGTCTGTCTCTGGGAGTCGTTTTTTTGTGTTTTTTCTGAGGAGGTTGTAAGAAGGAGTCAGAATCGCTTAATAGAATGTCCTCAGAAATATATTGAATACAACCATTAGAAGATGCATTAGGCTTTAACCTTGACCCCGGAGGCTCTAATGCATCGGATTTCCCTAGTTCGAGGATAGTGTATGATGCTCCTGGTTCTAATGACTCTTCTACAGAGGATATATGTTTGTCCAGAGCCCCCATTGCCACCTGTGAGATAACTCAATAGAGTTTGCTGAGCCTCACTAGGAGTTCTCTTTACTGTACAGGGCTTAGTAATTGGCAGCTTACTTTTACCCATTGTTGGTTACTGATTTCAAAATAAGACGCCCATAATTAAATCCAGCTACCTTCCATTAAATACAATCTCAGAAGGCCCCAAGTTCTTTTATCCAACAGTAACGATACCCCGTAAACAAGTACAATAATAGACAGTGGTATAAGTCTTTCCCACCCTTGACCACAGAACCAAATTGCAGGAAGAACCAGGAATAATGATCAGAAAGGAAGAGTTACTTAGCCAAATAGATCGAGTCTGTACTGGTGATCGGACTTCGTTTAATCCATGAGAGAGCCAAGAGATTAGGCCCAGCCCAGCCTCATCCAGGCACAGATGGGCAAGGACGGGCCCGCCCTTGGCCCGGGCTTGGCCCGGGTGAGCCCGCAAGCGTCCCGCTCCGCGGGAGCCCCCGCCTAGTTTTGAAGGCCGGGTGAGTCACGCTGCACGTCTCGTGAGAGCGCAATGCCCCCAGGGAAATGTAGTCCTGGGTGGTTCGCGCTCAGGGGGATCAGATGATGGCAGGTGAAGGACTTGGGCTCAGGGCCAGGTCCCTGGAGTAGCAGTAGCAAATGGTAGACAGCACAAAGAACAAACAACCAGGTATGGACATCCCAGTAAGACAACATAAATAACAACACATCATTAAAGGACTGCAGCAGTACATCATTAAATCTCCCCTTCTCTTTAGCCTTCCCGGCCTCCCCCTTCAAACCCTGTTTTGTTGAATACTCTCTAGTTTGACTTATTTTCAACATAAACTTTTTTCGCACATGCAGTTCTGTGTACAGCACTGCAATACTCTTTACGAAAGGCCTATAAGAAAACAAGTGGAAGATTCCGAATATTTGTTTCTGGCTGCCCGCACACTAGTAGCTCCAGCTTCTGACTAAGGCCTTCAGGATCGACTCACTCACAATTTTTTTAATAGTTTGTCAGGTTTCCCAACCTGGTACGATAAGATTTGTATTTGATACTTACATCATGTAATTTCAGTTTAGGTTTGTTACCGGCTCTTATTCAATTTTCTCCTGAATGGTGATATTTTGAAGTTGATCCACCTTCCGTCCTTTTGATAACCCCTTCACATATCAGGCAAACGTTGAAATATCGAATCTCCTCCTTCTTACAGATTGCAGTGATAACTAGAAAATGCATACCTATTTATAATTGTTCAAATATGATTGATCACATATATTTTTATCTTCTTTTTCCCATCTTTGCACTCACTGGTTACTGGTTACTATGCCACTTTTTGCACCACTTTTCCAAATAATTTATTATATTTCACCAGTTCCTCTAAATGTAACATTTTGCTACATGGAATCATTACATTGAATAAAACTCTAACCGTCTCCATTACGTGTGTCCACGCAGATCCTTATTATTCCTTCTGATACAAAATCTCTCCTTTGTGATTCCGGTCTTATTCAATTTTGAACTGATCAGGGGCTTCATGGGTTAGAATGACATCTTGTAATATCAGTGGCAGGTCTTAGAGGTGAGGAGATATTGGCTTAAAAATAGGTGGAAAAGGTGTGATTTTAGTGTTTTCTGAAACTGAGAACTGTGGGTTTTGTCTGACTGCCTTGATGCAGAGAGTTACGGGTGGTATGTGCAGAATCAAATAAAGTAATGCTTCCGGGCATGGTTTTTATTCTTGATACATCCTATTGAAGGGAGATTTTGTTGCTGAGACTTCTTTGGTGCCAGCATTTACCACTTTTTGTTTCTCTTAGGTCACTGCACTACACCTCTTTCCACACATGCGCCTCTACCGATGACACCACCTCACAGTTGTCCCTCGACCTTCTTCGGTCTAGAGAATATAAATACCGATGATCTTCCTTCCCTCCTCCATTTTCTTTGTAACTAGAGTCAGCGCTCCAATTGTTTCTTTTTGATCTTTTAAGAGCACTCCATGGAAACCTCTCTAGCCTCCTTACCCTTTTAGCCTTTACTCCTTCACGTACATGAAGAGAAGCGATGTTTGTCTTGCTTCAGTTGTTTCTCCATTATTTGGTTGCTAGAAGTTCACATGCTGCTGTGATTAAATTGCCCAGTTCCAGGCAGCTGTTTTGACCATAGCGGCCCTCCTCCACCAGCTCTACCTCATCCCCAGCTGGCCCACTCAGTCTTTGCTATAAGAATTGGTCTTGGTTTATCCACTCCCTCCTGCTTCTACTTGCGTGTCCCATACTCCTCCATAGTCTGGTGTCAACGTGACCACCTCCAAGAGCATCAACAAATGACACTCAACAGTGCTCCAGCTCTCAAGTCGTCCTCTACATCGAGTGCACCACCTCAACCTGTAGCACAGAGGACCCTCCTACATCGCCGTCCTTCCCAACCTCTTGGGACTATCACAGCTGCAGGTCAAACCTGCAGCTTTTTCAGAGGTTATTACTGCTACTCCCCTAAACCCAGGATGCACTGAGCACAATAGATGGCTTTTACCCAGGAGAGAGGGAGCCCTGTTTGAGAGCTCATGAAAGTGCACCTTCTGGCTTCGCCCCACCCAAGTATGTTTTTTAGTCATTAGGGGCATATTATCAAGGAACGGCATTAAAGTTATCGCCGCTTTAGCGGCAGGAAACTGCCGGTAAAGCGGCAATAATGGGCTTGATAATATGCCGTAGAGAATTCCAATAGAAGCCCACGTTAACACCAGAACATGGGCTTCTATTGGAATTCTCAAGGGCATATTATCAAGCCCATTATCGCGGCTTTAGCTGCCGTTTCTTGCCGCTAAAACGGCGATAATTTTAACGATGTTCCTTGATAATATGCCCCTATATTATTCATTTTCAAAAGGGAAAATGTGTTAATGTGATAAAGTCCTACTAAGATCCATTATCCCCTTTCCACATGTGTGTCCTCAGACTATCCATACTCTCTGTTGCTTTATATCTCCTTGTTTATAAAAAAGTAATATTTTAGTCGACCTATGAACTTGTTTTTAATCTTACGTTTAAGTGCACCAGAGTACATTTTTTTAAGTATGCAGTACTATTTACAGACCGATCTCGGGTTTAAAATGTATATATTTGTACTCCTGTTGGTACTGAAACCTTCCAAATTAGATGCTGTTTGTGCACTTCATTTTTCTTTTTACTTCACACACTTCAATTTGTTAAAAGTTACATCTCTCTGCATGAACATACACTGGCTTCAAAATAAATGGTATTGTGAGTTAAATATAAGGACATAATAAAATGTGTATATATATAGTTATAGTTAGGACCTAGTTTCCGTAGGAAATCCACAACATTCTATTTGGAATAACTTTGGCGCTGGTTGACGAATCTTCACGAAATTCTCAAAGAAGATGGCCTGCTCCGCTCCGCTCCTTCCCTGAACGTTTCGGGGTGATTTGTCAAGTGGTGCCCGAGAAAAAAGGGGGGTCCCAAAAAGTTTTTTCCCAATGCAATTTTTCATAGGGACCTTTAAGTGAGGGCACAGCACGAACTGCTGAAAAGAATTACACCAAATTTAGCAAAAAGGTAGAGTTTGGTTCGCAGATTACACTTTTTGTTAAATGGTGTAAATCCGTTCTTTAGTTCCTTAGAAAATCAAAAGTAAAATCATAGATATATTTGCGAAGTTGTACCGTACGCGTACCGTCCGAGGACAGTACGCATACCATTACGAGCATGAGCTACATGCTTATTGGCTGTAAACTGTCTGTCAATACTCCAAACCAGGAAGTGTTGGCAGCCATCTTGTGCCTCGGTAGAACCGAGGCACTAGAAAACAGAAAAAGAAACATGAAAACACAAAAAGGGGGCAGGGTAGAAACACACTGACCCCCTAAACCTGCTTAGGGGGACCCACAAGGACCCCAATGGGCCCCCAAATTTTTTTGGGGGGAAAGAATCGCGGGATACGCGTTGGTACGCATACCCTGACGATAAAAAAAACAATTGCATATTTTTTTTTAGCCACCGGTGGAACCAAACCCCGGGGGCAGTTGACTCTTTCCATAGGGGGCCCCAGCCCCGGGGATTGCCACCCCAGGGCTCTTTTTATTTGGAATAACGGGGGCCCAGAGGGGTATCCCCCAGCCCCGGGGACCATCACCCATAAAAAGTATGCCGTGATGGACCCCCCGGGGCTTTGAACTGTTGGGAGGCCCCCTCCTGGAGCCCTTGATGGCCCTGGGGACCACCACCCCCCAGGGCCGGCTCCTGCAGTTTCCAGGGGTGCCTACCCCCGGGACACTGCTGTTTGCTATGGTAGGGCGGGAGCCTCGCGGCTCCCACCCTACCAATACATACTGCTTTGGTTTTTGAAAGAGAGAGCAGGAAACCTGCTCTCTCTTTCAAAAATCAAAGCGGATTGCTTTTCAGCATGTTAGCTGCTCCCCATGCAGAAAAGCAATGCCAGCTCCCGCAGGATGCGGGGAGCTGGCTTGGACCATGGGTAGGCTGGGGACCCCCCCACCGCCCCCAACGAGGTGGGTCAGGCCCCGGGTGATGGAGTCCCCGGGGCCGGAAGTGGCCCGGGAGGAAGGCCAGGCGGCCCCCCTCCCTCCCCCAAAAAGGCCGTCCTCGGGACCAAAAGAGGCCACAGGAGGGGGGGCAAAGCAGCCCCCTCCTAATTAATTTTTTTTTTAATAAAAGGACCATGCCCCAGGGGAAGGGGTCCCCTTGGCAAAGTATGGCCTTGGGAGGGGGCCACACGGCCCCCTTCCCGATTTTTTTTTTAAATAAAAAATTGGGGGCAGGCCCTGGGGGATGGGGTTTTTCTTTGGGATGGGGCCAAAAAAAAGAAAAAGAAGGGGGGCTACACAGCCCCCCTTCTTAAAAGTAAATTTAAAAAAATGGGATCGGGAGGAGGCTACGCCCCCTCCCTGCACATCTCTGCAAACACACCCCCTGGTGAGTTTGCAGAGGGGGAACAAATTCCCCTTACATACTGGGGGTCCCTGGGGGCCAACTAGCCCACCAGGAGCCTTCAATATGGGCCAGGGGACTGCGTTGCAGAGAGGTGTAAAAAGGGACGTGGCCTCATTACACCTCTCTGCAACGCAGCCCCCTGGCGCATACTGGAGGTTCCTGGTGGGCTAGCTGGCCCCCAGGGACCCCCAGTATGAAAGAGGAATTAGTTCCCCCTCTGCAAATGCACCAGGGGGCTGCGTTGCAGAGAGGTGTAAAAAAGGGGGTGGCCTCATTACACCTCTCTGCAACGCAGCCCCCTGGCGCATACTGGAGGTTCCTGGTGGGCTAGTTGGCCCCAGGGACCCCCATTATGCAAGGGGAATTGGTTCCCCCTCTGCAAACACACCAGGGGGCTGCGTTGCAGAGAGGTGTAAAAAGGGGCGTAGCCTCATTACATCTCTCTGCAACGCAGCTCCCTGGTGCATACTGGAGGTTCCTGGTGGGCTAGTTGGCCCCCAAGGACCCCCAGTATGCAAGGGGAATTAGTTCCCACTCTGCAAAAGTGCCAGGGGGCTGCGTTTCAGAAAGGTGTAATGAGGCCACACCCCTTTTTACACCTCTCTGCAACACAGCCCCCTGGTGCATACTGGAGGTTCCTGGTCGGCTAGTTGGCCCCAATGGACCCCCAGTATGCAAGGGGACTTAATCCCCCAACTTAGAACACGCTACGGGGTGCGTTTGCACAGTGGTGAAGGTAGGGGGCGGGGCTTGAGGTGATATGTGTGCAAACATGCCCTGTGGCACGTTTGAAGTTGGGGAATTAATTCCTCTTCAATCCAGAGGTCCCCTAGGGGCCAACTAGTCCAACAAGTACCCCCACTAAGCGCCACGGAGCTGCGTTGCATTGTGTTGTAAAAAAGGGGCATGCCCTCTGAACACCTCTCTACAACGCAGCTGCCTGGCACATACTGGAGGTACCTGGTGGGCTAGTTGGCTCACAGGGGACCTCAGGGTTGAAGAGGAATTAATTCCCCAACCTAAAACGCGCCACAGTGCGTGTTTGCACACATGTCACCTCAGGTCCCACCCACTTCCTTCACTATTGAGCAAAATATTCCAATAAAATCAGCCGAACTACGAATTCCGATTTACTCACCTGTTATCAGGAGAGACCTCAGTGCTGCATCTTTCAGCCCACTACTGATCCTGAAAAGTAATTCTAACCATGCTTACAGTAACTTGAATTTCCTTCCATAGGCTAACATTGACTGGTTTCACTTGGAAATAATTCTAAGTGTGGCGTTTTGGAACTTTAAAAAATTCCTCTAAAATCAGTCGAACTACGAATTCCGATTTACTCACCTGTATCTTTCAGCTCACTTCTGTTCCTGAAAAGTAATTTTAACCATACTTACCAGTAACTTGAATTTCCTTCCATAGGACATCATTGCCTGCTATATAAAATATATATAAATTAAAAAAATATAAAATAAAAAAATAATTATTACAATATTAATATTTTTAAAAACATGTTTTTAATTTATATTTAAAATATGTAATGTAATTTAAAAATAAAATATCTAAAAATAAATACTTTAAAACAATGTAGTAAATCAGTATTAAAAAATATAAGAATTAATACATTTAAAAATTATCATTTACAAAACCTTTGAAATTCACTGAAAAAACCATAGGTTTCAGCCACGTTATAGTTAGGAATTAGCATTTAAAAAACTTTAGAAATTCACTAAAAAAACATAGGTTTCAGCCATGTTATAGTTAAGAATTAGCATTTAAAAAACCTTAGAAATTCACTAAAAAAACATAGGTTTCTTACATGTTATAGTTAGCTGGACATTTCACTCATACCAAACCATTGAAATTCCCCCGTTATAGTTTGTTCCCAAACATTTTAGAACCATTAATGTAATAGTTGACATACTTTCAAAATGTTGTGAATTAGCAAAATAACATACCATTTAAAATGTTTTGTGTTCTTTTCTTACAGCAATTGTTTGCAAATGTCACAACCTTGAACATGTCCTTCGATATGTGCTTAACAGACTGTAGCCACAATATTTATCTACCCATAAAAGTGGCTGATGGTGACCTGCTCTAGAGCTGGAACACTTTTCAGAGTGGGGTGTTCGCCTGTGGCATTTGTTCACTAAAATCACAAGGCTTTTGTAAAATCTTGATGTTGATACCAGTAAATTTAGCAAATTTGAGAAACCCCTTCAACAGCAGAGTATGTGGATAAGGACTAACATCCATTTTTGTATTAAAATAAGGCTTAGTGTATTTTTGAACCATATCATATATACCACCATATATATTAGGTTAGATTAATTATGTTTTAAGCACAGGAGATTAAGTGATTTGCCAACGGTCAGCACCATGATTTGAACCTGATTTCTCCAGATCCAAAGTTACGGTATATGATTTGTAAAGGGTATGGCTGCCTCGGCCATGGAATGTCCCAGCACTAGTTTCTTCAGGAAGCCACAACTGAAAGAGAGACCCAGGGGAAAACAGAGGAGGCCCGGCAGAATATTTAGATGGTAAACAACCAGGTCTTCAGAGATTTCCTAAAGAACAAGTGGTTCTGAATGCGCCTCAAAGGAAGGGGCAGCTCTGTCCATTATAACACATCCATATTTCTTAGTTTGTGTGTGAACGCCATGCACATGTGAAATGATTGTGTATGATCACATGTAGGGAGAACATTCTCTGTTAAAGTGGCTTTGTGAAGTGAGAGAAACAGCAGCAAAATATACTGGATGGTTCATTCAGCGTCTTGCTTGGGAAATACTTGCACAGGTTTCTTTCCATCACCCTTCAAAATGGCAAAAAAAGTGCTACACATTTGCTTTCCTAGCTGTTGATATATTCTAAAAAGTGTGTACAGTTCATTTACATAAAATACTGTTGTGCATTGCAAAAAACATTGACATCCTATAGCCTTTCCTTTCACACTCCTTGTGCCCAGCAAAATTAGCCTATAGTTCACTTTAAAAACTCCTCTCATTTTACAGGCAGACAAAGAAAAGTCACCCCCAATTCCCATGCTAAAATAATAAGCAGCCAGCAATTCATCAGAAGACATAGACTGACATTTGACCTCTGTATTTGATGCACAGCAAATTTGAAAAAATACATTCGATATGTAACCTTGATTTATTGCTCTTTTCCGACCTACCAGAAATCGGCTAGTGACCCCATCAGTGGGTCATAACTCACAGTTTGAGAAACACTGATCTACACAGTTTTCACAGACTGGGAATGCTTCAGATACACAATACAAAGACATGGATAGAAATGTGTTTGTGATTCTTATTTCAGGAACGTGTAATAGGAGAGGTGAGAACAATTATTTCTGTATAGATTCAGTTTCCTGCACAGAAAAGCAACTGATTATAAAGCTACCTCAAAGGTCAGGTTGACTTGGAGCTAACATTTCATATTAAATGTTGCAGGTGAGCCATTTGTATTCACAAGCGTAGGTAACTGCACAGAGTTTATTCATAGTCTTTTAGATAGTTCAGCTCAGGAGAAAATTTAGTCATGTTTGTGTACTCTCTTTAGGGCTCAAATGCATGAGATGAATCTATACCAGGTTCAACAGAGGGCCCCATGCAGTGATGTGTGTTTTTTGGCAACTACCATTCCCTGTATTCGTGTGCGAGGATTTTTTGCTTTGTTGGAGTACAGGTGGGCGAGTTGGAGTAGCATTAAAGTACAAACATCCCCACACTGGATTTGTGAGGCTGACATCTTCACAGGCAGCTGTTAGGGAAATGGCATGTAGTGATATACATATGCTCATACTTTAATGAAACTCTAGCTATGAATTCCATGGGTAGATATTTTCCAGCTGGAACCAATCAAAATGCAGCAATGAAATGATAGAAATAATAGCAATAGGAAGAAGTGGAGAAAGTAATATGGACACATGGTCCATAGCATTCCATGATGGTACCATAGTAATGATCAGATATTACAAATGAGGATGTGAGTTACTTGGTGGTATGGGTATGGGGAAAATGACGGTGAAATTAATATGGATTTATAAAAAAGTTTGAGCTGAAATTAACATTTAGTTTAAATATCTGTTCACACTGACTATGATGAGGGGAATAACTTCCTTCAGATATTAACATGCAGAGAACCTAAAGCATTTTTCAATTTTAAACTGATTAATTGAACCTCATAAAATGAATGATACATTCGAATGCAGGTGAGCACCACTTATTAAGTGGAGATCACTGAGTAAATTGATATCAAATGATCAATTAGCCGCTATTCTCGTCTTCAGTGGAAGGAAGGGGGTGAAGCCCTCAGCAAATTAAAGCTGAATATTTCTTTCTTTAGCCTTCAGCAAAAGTAGGTGAAGTGATTCTGCAAGACCTTTCTTGTCCAAGTCTGCAACAAGTTCCTCTCTCTCTCTTTTCATACTCTTTTTCTAACTTATATGACACTATATATTATATTTACGACATTGTTGACTCTTTTAGAATAAACAATTAGCAGAAAGTGTCCTGATGCTCTCTTACTTAATTTCATTCTGTGAAACCGTGCTCTTTGAACAGTATTAATAATGAAAAGATATTGCTTTTTCACCACATAACAATCATTATTTTAGAACAGAGACTGCACCTCAGATTAAATACTGTTGAGATATTTGAGCAGACTTGATTATAATGTTGTAAGGAAAAGTGACAATAAACAAACATGGATCCTATATTTTTCACTCATACATAAATGAACCTAAAAAGGGGGATTTGTTTTAAAATAAATGTAACATCTCTGGAATAATTATACAGTTATATGCAATTAATATATTTGTATATTAATGTATATGCTCAGTCATAAAATGGAAGAGTCAAAGTTGTTATAATGAATTTACTAACTATTACAGCTGCGTAAAAACATCATATATAGATAATAAACAGTTACAAACCATCCTTCTACATTTTGCTTCATATGTTTTCTTTTGTAGTGGATAATGCAGGAGACCAGATTTTCTGTGTTTTGGTGCAGTCTCATTATTTTTTCAGATGATGATAGTGGTGACATTAGTCTCTCTAAACCTGTAGGACCAGCTGAGGATGATAGAGGTGTAGCTGTAATGATTTGTAGAATAGCACCAACTCAATCTGTGAGCGTTGATCTTGTTATTAATGTTGATGATGAAGTGTGCGCATGTTGAAACAACACCAATGGAATACAAGTATGCATACACTGCTGGAGGTCTGACTCTCACTTAAGCAGTGATGGAAGTGGTGTTCCCGGCATGGTTGGGTCATCGTATACCGCATACTTCATAATAACTAACTGCATTGCAGTTGAGTATGCTTGATGCAGTCTTATTGTCCGAATCTCTTCTCTCATGTTGAGTTATATTATTGCTGGTTGTTCCAATGTCATGTCCAAATAAATTGTCTGAAAATACCTAAGTCGCTGAGGACCTTAACGTTTGTGAAAGGACAGTGTCAATTTGCACTTACCTGGTTCAATAATTCTCCTCCGAAGTAGATTGCCACAATTTCACAACATTGTAAGTTGGGTAGAAATCACTTTCATTCATGTTGGCATTAATACTGACTTTATCTCTTTGCCAGTAGAAAACTGAAAATTGTACATCTAACCATCAGAAGTATAGTTAAAATTTCCCTGAACAGATTTGAAAATAGGGAAATGAAATAATGAGTCCAGAAATAGTCTTTAACATCGTCAATAGGCCAGGTCCAATGGTTTTAAAGACATGGGCTATATCTGTTGTTTTCGAAGAATGGAAGATGGTGTGCCATAAGTCAACTGAAGGTGTTGGAAATTGTGTCTGCAGTAGTCAGTGGATGTCAGATGCACACTGTCCTGTTTGCAAGGCACAGGTTTCTGTTGCATTTATTAAGAACACCTCTATCTGTATTCAGCAATGAACCACTTTCAGACACAGACAATTTCCTCAACGTATATAGTACCACAATATTCACTGTATTCTGATCAATAAACTTTAAAGTCAAACTCAAAGTCATTCCACAGCAGATTTCAGTTGTTCTAATTAAATACAGCCTGTTCCCAAGGAATGTGTGATAAGAGGGCATGAATTGAATAGGTGCTGCAAACAATTTGCTAGCAAGGCCAGGATTAAAATAATTACATGCTCTGTGCAGAGTGATAAAATCATAGAAGACTAAATGCCATAGTGAAATAGCGCATGTAGATTTGCTGAGGAACGCAGGATTTTTATGTCCAACAGTGGAACTCAAATGGGAAGTTCCAGGCATTGAAAAGAAAGGCATTATATATTTTTCGACACCAACCTAAGGATATGTGTTTTTAAAAGTCATAAAAGTGGAATTGAGTAATTGGCAAAACGATTACTCCAAGTAGCAGCCACATAAGATGTGGGTGTTCTGCTATAGAAAACTGCGTATTCTATATCCTTTATGGACAAGAGAGTGTACAATGCTTATTTTTTAACCATCGTTATCTGTCTTGAAGTCAAATTGTAGGGGTCAAACACAGCACTTTCATTTGTGAGCTGCCAGGGCACTTTATTAGCCTTTAACATGTGTTATACTCAATTCAACTGTGTTTTAGCTTGCATCTGAGCTTGTCCTTGTTGCAAAACACTGGAGTCTTTCTTTAGGAGGTTATCAGTGCTATTAGTATGCTGAATAATCCACAAATGCTTCTGGGCTTTAAAAGAATGGCTGAAACTAGTGCAGATTTGTCTGCAGGTGGTCAGTATATTCCTGACTATGTCTTCTTTTTTGAGAAAGTCATGCATCACCAGGTTGATGCAATAGGCCAAACACAGGACCCTGAAATAGCTTCTGTCTGACATGGACTTGACTATGTTAATGCCATTGTCCATGGCAACAAATCCAATTCAGAGACCTCTGGGCCACAGCCATTCATACACCTTGCTGTTAAATTCCTCCAAGATGTTTTCAGCTGTATGTGATTTCTCCATGGCAAACACTGCCACTGTTGCATGCAGCCAAACACTCTTAAAACATTTTTCAGGGACAAGACCTGCAGGTATCTTTTGCTTTACCCCCACAAAAGAGTTCCAGTGTGCTGTGATGCAAATGTAATTAGTTACCTGACAACTGGGCCACATGTCTGTAATCAAGTGGATGGTGTGAGGAGGTCCAGTGCTCACATTCTTGCCAGCTTCCCATTGCACAAACATACGTTGGATGGTTCTGCTCGTAGAACCCCTCCTGCCTAAACATGCCCATAATAGTAGCCTGGATTTTCTTCTTTTCTTGGGCCACTGACACAGGCCTATTTTGAGAAGTAGATGGTGGTGGTAATGTGTGTCGTGATGGGGCAGTCACTGTATACCATGGTGTTTCCATCTCACTCAGTCTTGTGCCATTGTGAAGTTGCTAAGGTAGGTTTTCTGCTGCCACACTGCTGTGGAAAGGGTTGCTTTGTGTGAAGATGATACCGTCTTCTTCCTCATCATCACCTCCCACCATGATTGGACTTGTAGCTGATGTTTCCCAGCTCTCCTCACCACCACAACCACATTCAGAATATTTTTAAGGTGCTCTTCCCACTTCATTGTATGGTGTTTTTTCAAATGGGTCTTGTGGCCTCCAGTACCATAATATGTACCAGACTTACCACCATGAACGTTTGTGTTGCAATTTCTGCATAATGCAATGTGCTACCCCTCTTTGCTAACTATAAAAAGTCCCAAACCGAGGTGAAGTATATTTTTACTGTGCCCCTACCAATACCTGAAGATGAACTGGTGGAGGAAGGTGGGCGTGTTGTTGATTTATTTTCCCTGCTGGAGATCTGGGAGCCAATGATTCTAAAAGAGGAGGTTCTTGGTCGAGAAGAAGCTCAACCTTCTGTTCTGCTCCAACGTCAGAAACATTTATTATTGCTGGCTGTGGCTGCTGTCCACTTTGCACTGTTTCCTGAAATGATTGTGTACTACTTTGCAAAACTTGATAATCATAGAGGCAATAGTGCCAATATTGAAGAATTAAGCTAGGTAAACTTTTTTAATAACCTTAAATCTGTTCCTCCGGGCCCACAGTATGATTTTAGTCAATTTAATTCTGCCCATCATGGCCAGCAAGAAAACATAAAAAATGGAGGGTCAGACTTAAGTGTCTATGATCCATTAAGTTCCTTTGATAAAGAGCCATGGTCGGTAGAGAAAGTAAAAAAAGTAATAAATAATATTAGATCAAATGGAGCTCCTAGTCCGAATGGAATGCCGAACATAGTTTTTAAAGCAAATTTAAAACATTGGCCAGAGGTATTAACACTTTTACTTAATGATGTGCTTAAAACAGGTGTTATTCCCGAATCATAGCAGGGAAGTATCATCCAACCAATATACAAAAGTGGTCCCCAAGACAATCCCGCAAATTATCATTTAATCGCCTTAACAGATGTGGAAGCGAAAATATTTGCTAGTTGTCTTTTGGACGAACTGGAAGCATGGGCCCTGATAGAGGATCTGATTCCAAATGTACAAACTGTTTTTGGAAAGGGAGAATCGACTAACCCGACATCATTGGGCGATAGAGCCAAATGTAGGAAACAAAAGTTGTATATTTGTTTCATTGATTTAAAAGCCGCCTTTGATTCTGTGCCACGAAATGTATTATGGTTGAAGTTAATTAATTAGGGCATATCTAACACTTCATTAAAGATGATCAAATTATTATACTCCAATACATGGGTACAGATCAAATGCGGTGACGGAAGACACACAACGTGTCGTCTTAAAACCAATATTGACTTGAAACAAGGTTGTGTCTTGGAACCTTGCCTTTTTAATCTTTTTATGTCTGATCTCCCAGCTAATTTTTAACATGTTAATGCCCACTCTCCTGCTATTTTGGGCAAAGAGATTAAATAACTACAATATGCAAACAACACCATTTTATTAAGCCAAACTGTTATAGGATTAAAAAGATTAATAGATTCTTTTAACCAATATGTTACTCAAAATGGTCTGAAAATAAATACAAAAAGACAAAAATAATGACCGTGGGAATAAGTAAACTAGGATTAAAAGAATGGAATATCAATGGTTTGGTCATTGAATGTGTAAAATCGTACAAATATTTAGGAATCACATTTGTTGATAGTATGTCATCTAGGCAGCACTTTAATAACTTTGAAGGTAAGGGAACATTGCTATCATTTGCTTTTAGAAAATTGAGAGATAAGCTAATATGCCCAAATTATGACCACCTGTTGAAGGTTATGAAAGCAAAGTTAATTCCATCCTTGGATTACGGTTCCATTATTTTTCGCGGCAAAGACGCGAAAATTCTGGATGAAATTGAATTAAGGACATAATCAGTTTTTAGGATTCCTAGATATATTAGCCGTGCCAATATAAGACTAGAATTTGGTCTAAAAAAACAAATATTGGCCCGACAATCTACATTTTTAAAGACCTTATTGTCATTGTCTCGTGCTGAAGAGGGTTCTCTTGCAAACCAATGTTGGCATGAGATGATGAGAAGTGAATATGCGAGTAGGTGGCAAACATACCTAAATGAGTACCTACGTAATTTTGATTGTCCAAATTTAGAAGATGAAGTCAGGAGTAAAGTGGTTTATAAAAAATCAATCAACCAATCAGCTATCTTATTGTCAACTATAACAGATAAAGATGAACTAAGCAAAAAAAAACACCTATGGTCAATTGCTAACTCCTTTGGTAAACTGGTTACCCAACCTTATTTGTTGTTTCATTTAAAACCCTTAATTAAGAATACATTTATGTTATTACGGTTTGGGAGATATCCAACTAAAGATGGAATACCAAAATGGGAAAACAAGTGGCCCTCCAACCTATGTAGGTTAAGTGGTTCTTGTGAGGAACCCTTAGTGCATATAGTAACTTTATGCCCAAAATTGTTAGGAGAGCGGAAGACCATCTTAAAGTCTATTTTTGATGAATTGGGAGTAAGATCTTGTAGAAACGCCATCATCTCATGTTTAAGTGGAGCCTCCACCCGTCTTATTTCCCGATTTGTTAAGTTTATTTTATGGCTGAAAATAAACTTTGTGATATAGACAATTTAAATGAAGATATTTATGCCACGAAAATTAAAGCTGCAATGATTTTCTTGGGTTATACATTGTCTTTAAACCATAGTTCTTAGGGTTTGATAGCCCAAGTGCGTTTATTTTATATCGCTATCAAATGTTTTTGGGGATAGTGTGGGCATTCTGAAGTCTGGCTAAAGTCTAATACTATAAATGCACTTTCTAACGCAATTTTACTATGGTTGGTTGTTTTTCATGTACCATTTATTCTAAAGTTTGGTATATTGACAATTTTAGCTGCTAGCACAAGGCACCTTAGTTTCTGCTGCTAAAAGTTTACTAGCTTAATTGTACTTTATTGTCAAATTTGTCTTAAATGTTATTTGTGCCTTTTTTATTTCTGTATGTCTTATTGTTTTAAAGTATTGTACATTGTGAATTTTAGCTGCTGGCACAATGCATTTTATTATTGCAAATTGATTATTTGCAGTCAAACAAACTAAGGGGCCTATTATGATTGCGGATTTCCCGCATCCTCCGGGCCGGCGGAAGCCACCGCCGGCCTGGAGGATGCGGGAAAACCGCCGCGGAGCCTAGAAAGACCCACCGCCATATTAGGATGGCTGGTGGGTCTTGCATCGAGTCCGCAGCTTTTCCGCCGCGGTCGCCTTCCGACCGCGGCGGAAAAGCTATAACATGGCTGGCGGTGTCCATCAGACACCGCCAGCCATATTATGATGGTATAAGATGTATGCTTTTCCACAGCAGCTTTTCCGCCGTGGAAAAGCATACGGACCTTCCCTTTGGGGGCCCGTTGCGGGCCCCCTGGGTGAAGGGGGCTGGGGGTGCTCATGGGGGGTACCTATGGTACACCCCTGAATTTGCGTGAACAAAGCAGCAGGCACCGCGCGGTGCCTGCCGCTTTGTGCACGCAAATGCGGTGCATGCATTTTTAACATTGCGGCGGGTGCAGCTTGAAGCTGCACCCGCCGCAATGTTAATGTTAAAGATAGAGGATGTGACTGCCACCCTGGCGGTCACATCCTAATCTGCAAGGAGGGAACGCCGCAGCCCATGCGGACGTTCCCTCCTACTCTGGGGTCGCGGACGGACTCAAGTCCGTCCGCGATCCTAATCGACCCGTAAGTTAGGGCTTAGGTGTAGAATTTAGCTTAGATATAAATGTACACTGTATCTGCATATTTTTAATCTAATTTTGTTTTGGACATGTACTTTGCTGATTGTAATGGTTTTAAGTAATCAACAAACAAAAATATTTACTTAATTTGCAAAAGGGACAAATCCAATTCAACATCACTACTCGTCTGCATCGACATGATTGCAGTGGCTGCCTCACTGACAGACATGGTCCTGTGCTTAGGTTGGGGTGGTGCTGTTCATTCATGAGTGCTACTCCCAGCTTGCTCACTGGAGACTGGAACAGCAGACACAAGTTTGCCAAAACAGGATCTGGCCGGAATGACAGTGGTAAAAAGTCGCTTCCTCTCACTGGTCATTTTCTTGGCAGCATCTGTCTTTGGGGCCATCTTCTTAAAGCTCTCAGTTGGCAGTTGCCCCAAGATGCACAAGCGGTAGTTAGTGGATCACTGACATGTGACTGCACAGGCATTATGTTGTGCACCTAAAAGCAAACAAGCAAGAAAAACATTTAGGGGCCAATTATGATGTCGGGCGTAAACTTTCCTCCCATCACCGACTCGGAATCCAGACTGAGTGACAGAATCGAGGTCGGCGATTCCACCTGCACAATTACGATGCGACCAAACACTGTTTGGTCCGATTGTCATTGTTTCCTATGGGAGCTTGTGTCCGCCCGACAAGTGGCCGTAACACAGGCTCCCATGGGGAAATGGGGTGTGTGTGTGTAAAACCCTCTACCCTGTCATGGGCACCCCACACAGTGCTGGGTTTTACAGGGGGGACTCTTAGGTACCCTTGTGGCCTTCAACTGTAGACGTCAGAGGCAAATTCACTTTCTCACAACCTTTTCATGTCAGACAGGCCGACACGGAAAGGCTGTTGGAAATCGACATCATAATCCTGAGGTCGGAAACGGTGTCTGTAAGATGCTGGCCTGGTAGTTGAAGGTCTCATTTGTAAGTGGGCACCCTGCACCAGTTCCGACAACCTTTATGGTGATTTAAGAGGTCTTAGGCAACCTTAGAAAGCTCTCTCAGTGGTAGCTGTGGATAGCAGCCTCCAGGCTTAGTCCAGAATGTAAAGCAGCTTGTTTTTACCAGAATTCAATCTTATATGTACACATTAAGTGAAAAAGAACCACACAAGATATTTATAAAAATATGTATTTGTTATTTAATATTCTCTAACACATACAAATATCTCCTACCCGGAGATAGGCACAATGCACAAAATACTTTTCATAGAATTTATGTAAATACCACGAAATACACAGTGGACCGGGGGCGACCAAACCATCTACTGAGAAAATGGTATAAGAACCACAACCTGAGTCAGGATGATGTTGAGAGAATGAAGAAGTGCTGGGGACCCAAGGAACCACCGAGGTGAGTAACTAGGAACCCCACAGAGAACATGTGCACTGTGGGAACACAATTGCATGCTTCGTACAATTCAACGTGTAAGTCGTAGTTGGAATTTTAACGATTAAGGACCCTTCCCAGTACACTCTGAAGTAACCCAGTGGAAGACAGAATGTTGGAGAGCCACCCCAGCCGTGGATACCTTACTACCTATGTTACCTACACCAGGGAATCCTAGTGCATTGGTGTGAAGTGGTTACGGAAACTGCCGTCAAACCTAATGGAGGACTTCAGGAAAGTGCTGCTGCTGAAGAAGGAGAAAATGTCCGGTGGAATCTGAAGGTGGATTCTAATTGAAATGTACCTCCACACAGAGGAGACAGAGTGAGTCTATGTCACTCAGGAGTGACCATGAGATGGGGCGTGGCTTAGGAGCCGATGGCAGAGGGAGCGGGAGCCTGTAGCTCCGCGCCAACCAGGTACATTATCCTGCTTTGGGGGCTGCTCTGGGCCCCCAGGTTTCTCCTGGCCGTGTGGCAGCATAGCGGTAGCAGAGCACCTGCATCTCGAGGCGAGTGGTGCCCGGCGGCGATCTGGGGTCCCGTTAACGTGTCTGGACCCGGACCCCACGACTACCCAAAATGGCGGCGCCTGTGTTGCTGCCTGCTCGGCAGACCCTTGCGGACAATTGACGGCCTGCCTGGCGGTCTGAGGAAGTTGCAATTGACCGGCCGGTGCCGTGGACTACGTGGGGACCCCCCATGAGCGGAGCTGAGAGGAGAAGCTGCGGTGTATCGCTGAGGCGGAATGTGGTTGCAGGCTGCAGCAGGGAGCCCTGATTGGCCGACTGGGAGCGGCCCTCGCTGGGGCAGAGATGGGGATCGGCTCTGTGACTGCTGTTGCGGGCGAGGTACAGGCGGACTGTGGCGGACAGCGATAGGGGGACTGGGGCAGGCGGCGCTCTTGGCCAAGTGGCTGTGCTCCTGATCCCCCCCTTCCGCCTGGTGGTGAGGTGTGAGGGGCCAAGGAGCTGCGGAGGCTGGTGGGCAGACTGCTCCTGTGGACCTGCCGGCCTGAGTGGTGGCACGGAGCGTGTGGGGATAGTTCTGGGTGCTGGCCCCTGGGAGCCGATTGTGAGGAGACAACGTGGGACCTCAGCATACCTCTGTGGAGTGCCCGCCGGGGACATAAACTCTTTGTTTGGGGTGGGCTGCGGAGAGGGGCGTGGGGGTGCGGCATTGCTGGCTGGGCCGTCTCCCCCCTCCCCCTGCCTTGCTCGACATTGTGGGGCTTCCTGCGAGGGGAGGCTGAAGGATCGCTGGTGTGATTGCAGGTGAGGCCCAATGGGCGGATTTTCCTGGCGCCCATTTTGGAGTGGTGCTGAGTTGGCTGCAGCTGCGACGCTGGTGCTGGAAGGTGCAGCTTGGCAGGTACACTTGCTCTGGCCATAGGATCCCCGGAGGGAGCACCCCACGCCTTATGATGTGCGGATATCTCGGCTGATGCCCCATATCCACTTTGTCGCTGTTTGAGCAGGAGGGGCGCAACTAAGTACCTACGGGCCTCTGTTGCTGTGAGTACCCCCCTGTGTGCCTGCTGACTCTGGCGGTCCTCTTCGCGGCCCCCTTCTTTGTGCTGACCACGCCTGGAGTATTTGGGCTTGGTGAACCTTGCCTTTGTTGATCTGACTGGTGGACCCTGTTCGAACTTTGCTCTCCCTGCCTGGTGGAGCTGGGGAGTTGCGGCCATACTTGCTCGTTGTCCGCCCCGAACGGCAAAGAATAATATCACCACCTGATTTGGCTCGGACGGGATCAGGGCCGGTGGAGAGTTGAACGTGGGGAAACCCCGGGGGAAACAAGGGGGTCCGGCCCAGGACAGCATGGAATCCGAAGCGGAGCGGGGACCGCACGACCCGCCACCTAGCGATCCTGGGCTACTCCCGCAGCATCAAGTGGAGCAAATCCTACAGGCCATAGCGGACACTAGAACGGCCCTTCAACAGGATATTACGCAAGCAGCGACTGGATTGGGACTATTGAGGGCTGACCATGCTAAATTGTCTGACAGGGTGTGACAGACCGAAACTACATTAGGAGAAATGGGGCCTGCACAGCGTAATTTGGAAGTCCAAATGGGTGACGTTCTATCCTGCCTGCAGACCCTGGAGAGGCGGGCTGATGATGCGGAGGGCCGCAACAGGAGGAATAATGTCCGCGTGGTGGGCCTACCGGAGAGAATTGAGGGATCGGATATGGTGGCCTACTTAGAAGGCTGGTTTCGGGAGGTGGTTGCACCAGAAGGCCTGTCGCAGTTCTACACACTGGAAAGGGCCCATAGAGTACCTGCGCGCCCACCGGATCTGGGACGCCCACCTCGACCAGTGGTGGCGCGACTATGACGCAATAGAGACAGAGACCTGCTTCTACGCAATGCCAGGACCTCGGGCCCCTATGCTGTGGATAATAGCAAAGTCACGCTGTTCCCAGATTATACGTTGGAAGTACAACGAGCCAGGGCATCCTTTCTGGCGGTCAAATGTGCGCTTCGAGATGAAGGCTTACAATATTCTTTAATGTTCCCGGCACGCTTATGGATAGCGCTGGATGGCAAGACACACTTCAGCAATAGTCCTGACGAGGCCTGGACGTGGTTGGAGGAATACCGGACCGGCAGGGGGGTGGCTGGCCTGCTCCGCGGTGACCAGGGGTGGAGCAGAGACCTCGTCGACCCCACCGCGACAGGCAAAGGCGATCCGTACCTGGGGGCCCCTCGCTTTCCCGGACGGAGGCTGAACGCTTGACGGCGCTGCAGTCTGTCTCGCAGATTGCGGGGCCTGAGGCGTCATTGCAGGTGGCGTCCACGGGCTCAGAACAAGAAGCTGAGGATACTGAGGCTGAGATCTCCGAATCTGGCAGCCAGATTCTGCCCAAGGTGTCTCCGGGTACGGTGGACGACATGGTGGATGCTCCATGACAGGCAAGATCGACTCTCTGACTCTTGTTTTGGGTGGTACAGAGCCAAACTCTGTGGAGCTAATGTGGGCTGATTGGGTCTGGGGTGGCTAGGATGCCTGGGGGGCTGCTGGGGTCGCCTATCTGCTGGATTGACTCTATCTTGTTGGTTGGGGTGCTATCCACTTCATTAATGAGCGCTCGGTCCTTACTGGAGGGTTGGTGCTGGATGCATTGGCTAATGGTTGTTGGATTGCTAGGTCCTATCCCACCCCCCGCCGGATGGTTCCCAATTAGTACGTCTTTTACGCCTCTTGGGCGTTAGTCAAGGTAGTTTGGATGGGTTTCACTATGTTAGTGCCTGTTCTGGGTGGGAGGGCAATGATAAGGGCGGGATGGTTTTGTTGGGGAGATGGGGAACTTTGATCGGGGACTGGTACTCACCGGCGTGTCTAGGAGGGGGCGGAGATTTCTTGTGGTTTTTACAGTTGGAATATGGGTCCATTACCTGATGTAAAATGTATGACTTGGAATGTGTGGGCGCTACACTCTATGCAACGGCGGTACAAAGTCCATTCGTATCTAGTACGCAGGGGCGCTCAGATAGTTTTCGCACAGGAGACACACCTAACCAGGGCTGAAGGGGTAGCATTACAGCGCAGATGGCGGTGGCAGCTTTATTATACTACATATTCAGCTTTTGCAAGAGGAGTGTTGATTTGGGTCAGGGCCGGGGTCCCTTTCCAGATGACGACTCAGCTGATTGACCCTGAGGGCCGTTATGTGGCTGTTATGGGACGCCTTCACGGGCGGGATGTGACCCTCTGCAGTATATAAGCCCCTAATGTGGAACAGGTGACTTTCTTTGCTCGTATGTCTGACACTCTGGCCGGCTATTTTACGGACCCGGTTCTATTTGGGGGGACTTTAATTCCATAACAGACGTCACCATGGATAGATACCACCCCCCGTTACCTGATGCCCCCATTCATAAATTATCGAAGCTTTAGAACCCAGTGGCAAAATGGCTGGGGACTTGTACACGTGTGGCACGCGCAACACCCCGAAGAACGCGATTACTCTTACTTCTCGGCCTTGCACGACTTACATGTGAGGCTGGATGCAATTCTGTGTAGTTTTGGTCTTGCTGCTTTGGTAGCCAGTAGTGAATACTTATCACGCACCTTCTCGGATCATAATCCGTTGTTGGTAAGTTTCTGCTGGACCCTTGAGCGCCCAGCCGTTCCGTCCTGGTGATTGCGGCCGGAGCTGCTGGAGGACCCGGTCTTCCGCGCTGAGCTGGAGACGGGGATAGAACGGTACTTTAGCGAGAATGAAGGTACTGCCACAACGACCGCCCTAGAATGGGATGCCTTCAAAGTGATGATCCACGGATTCTGTATAACTAAATGGGTGGGAGTGCGGAAGCTGCTGTTACAGGAAATAGACTCTGCAGAGAGGAACCTTAGGGAAGCCAAGCGGGCCCACTCTGTCAACTCTGGGGCGCGGGAACTGGTTCTGAGTGCTAAAGAGGCTGTGGCAGTAGTCGTAGAGCACCTAAGGTGCTTTGATCATAGGGCTTATTTGGCCCGTGCGCACGCTGATAGAGACAAGGTGGGCACGCTGTTTGCGTGGCTGGCCAACCCCCTCCCCAGATGCGCTCCTATTTTGGCGCTGGCCTCCACGACGGGACAGTTGAAGTACACTCAGCGTCAGATTAATACTCGGTTCCGTAACTATTACGCCGATTTATATGGTAGTCAGTTGCAGGCTGGTGAAGAAGACATGCATGCTTTTATGGAAGACTTGGAACTGCCCTCCGTGGATGCGGAGCAGGCGGACTGCCTCGGCCAGGATATCACGCTCTCTGAAATCCGATGCGCTATCAAACAACTGGTGCGTAACAAAACGCCGGGAATTGATGGCCTTCCCATTGAGTTTTATTCGGCCTATGTAGATATTCTTGCCCCTAGGCTACTGTCGGTCTTCGGAGAAGCCAAGCGGTTGGGTGTGCTGCCGTCCTCCACTAGAGAAGCTATCATCATCCCTCAACTTAAACCGGGGAAGGCCCCTATTGACCCTTCTCCATATCGCCCATTATCCATGCTTACCACTGACTATAAAATTCTGAGTCGTATTCTGGCCACTTGACTCCTCCCGCATATGGTACATTTGGTTCATCCTGACCAGGCCGGCTTCATTCCCACTCGCAACACTGCTGGTAGCATACGCCGATTGATACATGTACTGGGCGGGGACCACGCTGAGGATGGTCGAGCAGCAGTCCTCTCAGTGGACATTGCCAAAGCGTTTGATAGCTTAGAATGGCCCTATTTGTTTTTTGTTATGAGAGCCTTTGGGCTTGGGGAGGACTCTGTCCGTTGGACGAAAATATTGTACTCCTCGGTGTGCGCCAGAGTTGGGATAGAGCGGTTGTCTCCTCCTCATATCCAGTGGGGCGCGGTACTCGGCAGGGGGGCCCGCTTTCTACGTTATTATTTGCTCTAGCCATAGAACCACTGGCAGCCAGTGCTAGATTGGGGAGGGCATTTCAGGGCCTGTGACTGCGTGGTCAGATGCATTTTGTCTCTTTACATGCGGACGACCTCTTGATGTTCTTAAAAGATCCCGTGATGCATTGGAGGGTGCGAGGGTGCTTCTTTGCAGGTTCGGAGAAATCTCAGGTTTCTGGGCGAAACTGGGCGAAGACCTGTGTTTCCCGGTTGCCCAGGGCATGCACCCCGCCTGCGCCCATACGGGACATCAAGTGGGAACCTCATTGCCTTCCGTACTTGGGGATGCACATTTACCATACCCAAGAGGATTTGTTCGATGGTAACATCGGCAGAGCAATGAGGAATCTTAAGAGTAGTATACAGTTTTGGGGCACTTTGCCTCTGTCAGTGGCAGGTCGGGGGGCCCTGTTGAAAATGGTGGCACTTCCTGGGCTGCTCTATTACTTTCGTGCATTGCCAGTGTGGATACCTGGCGCCTTTTTTCGCCAGCTCCGCTCGGTGGTTGGTGGCTTCATATGGGGGAACGGGAGATGCAGGGTGGCGCTGGACACATTGATGCATCCAAGGGCAGAAGGGGGGCTTGCAGTTCCTGACTTCAAGCTATACTACCTGGCTGCACAATTTCAGGGCCTTACCCAGGCGGTGGCGCAGGAGTTTAGGGGGCCCGAACGAGAATTTAAACCGGATATACCTCGGCATGTGCTGGCGTTCGTAGTATTCCAGCAAAAATCATATGTGGATTCGTTATCCATTGAGGAACGCACTCTACGGCTTTGTTGGAAAAGATACCACAACAGAGTTGGGATGCAGCGCCCTTACGCCCCAGAAATACCTTTGGGTATGTGTACAGCGATTCCGCATGGTGGGGATTGGTCAGCCCTTGCAGACTGGGAGTCCCTTGGACTGCAGGTTGTGGGAGACCTATACGGAGATGGCGCTTTATTACCCTTGACTGCACTGCGGGAGAGCTTTGGGCTCCCGCGGGGACACTATCTAATCCATGCGGCCTTAATAGCTGCCATCCAGCGGTATTGGGGTACGGGATTATCGGAACCACCGGTGAGTGTAGCGTGCCAGTACGTGGTAATGGCAGCGGCCACTTATAAGGCTGTCACCTGCTTATATAAACGTATGCTTGGGGAGGGCTTACCACCGCTGCAGAGGTTACGTGACCAATGGGTGACGGATATTGCTAAAGACATACCAGATTTGGCCAGGTCGCAAATAATTAAGAGGGCATGGAAGAGCACTAGAAATGCCAGATTCCAGTTAATTCATTATTTTATACTGCATAGGGCATATCTTACTCCGGCGAAGATAAACCAATACTTCCACGTAGACCCAGCTCAGTGTCCCCGTTGCAGGCTATTTGACGCGGGCCTTCTGCATATGTTATGGGATTGTCCGCAACTAGGTACATACTGGGACGACATAACAACATCACTCTGTGGCATAACGGAGCAGCAGATCACCCCAGACAAGGGAACCTCTCTATTGCATTGGTTTCCACACACTAGCAAGAATAAGATAACAAGTAAATTCCTGGATTTGGGGTTGGTGCTTGCCAAAAGGGAGATTACGACCCACTGGAAGGCTGCGGGAGGGCAAATTTTGCCAGATGGAAGGCTGCGCTACTTACTTGGACGGGGAGTGAGAGTTTAATTCGCCTGCAGCAGGCCCAAAGATCCCACAATGACAGGGCGCTGGAGGCGACCCGGGCGTGGGAGGCCCTAGTCACTGAATTGAAAATCATGGCTGCAGACTCTGGCTTGGAGCCAAGTGAACATAATGGAGATGAAACCTCATAGAGTGACTGTACTACTGCAAGAATGCGGACACGTGTGAGTGTGTTTCCACCCCCCTCTTCCTATAGTCATGCTTCTAAGTACTGTTATATGTATGGTGCCACATATATTTCAACTTGTCCCACTTTATTATTGTGTTAGGTTGCCCTGGTTTAATTGACACGCCGGTGAGAGTGGGTGGGAGGTGGGAGGGCTGAGGGATGGCGAAACTGTTTGTTCTAGTTATAATGACTTTGCAGCACATGTATACCAGGCTCAAAGCAGGATGCCTTAGTACTATTGTGTAAGTATTGGCTGTTGAGTTGTCTTTTATTGACTGTGCCCATTTATTCTATTATCCTGCCCTGATTGTGTATGCATATGTCACATGCTATTGACACTTCTCCACAAGGTTATGACCTGATGTGGTGGGGCTGGTCCTTATGTATGTTGTTTGTGCAAAGAAAATAATAAAAAGATTTTTAAAAAAATAGGAGTGACCATGAGATCTGGAAGACGAAGACCCACCGATTTCGTGAGTTGAAGAGGAGTTGATAGTGACCTTGACTTGCAGCTGTGAGGACCAGGCAATGCTGAGGAAGATCAGGAGCTGAGCACGAGATGGCCCCTGTCAGTTGTCGAGTGCTGAGGGGTCGGTGTCCAGCGGGAACACAAACAAGCCTTGGCAAATGCAACCATTGCAGAAGTCATAGAAGGTGCAATGCTGGGACAAGCAAGTTCCAAGGGACCCACCACAAGCAGGGGAGTCAGGGCAGGCCCGAGCAATCAGGGGAGCCCAAAAGAAACAAAGATGACCCTCAACAGGACCCACAGGCCAGAGGCACTGGAGTTGCAAGAGGACCTCTAGCAGCTCACCAAAAAATGCAGGCCATGATGCAAACAATGCAAAGTGTACAAAGACTTTAGTCACTGGAGATGCTTGAGATTGGGGCTACTTTGAACCTGAAGATCTTGGTGGAAGAAAGCCAACAAGCCTTTGCCACTGCAAGTCGATGCGGTACACAGGTGTTCTGTTCCAGCGGCTCCCATTAGGGATACTGGCCATGAACTTGGTGGGAAGGCAGGCCTCAAGAGCTGAGGAGAACCACAACCTCTGTTTCAGAACCTTTCAGAGTCTGTAGGAGCGCAGGATCGGCAGACCGGTCAGCTTAGTTGCGGTGCCTGCGAATGCAGGAAAGTGACTCCTTCACTTCAAGGGAGATTCCTTCAGGTGTCTTGGGTGCCCATAGCCATTGGAATGTTCCTGTATGGTGCACAGGCACAGACAATGCAGAAGACTGGAAGGGAGATGAAGTCGAGCCATAACGAAGTCTGGCGAAGTCCAGAGTGCCCAGACGGTAGAAGTAGAAGTGGTGTCTGACTTGAATGGTGTCCCACAATGAATCTAGGGACCCACCCTCAGGTAAGCCCTTAAGTACCATAAAGAAAGGGTTGGATGATTCTGGGGACCCTCCATGGGGATGGTCTGGACGGGGCGGGGGTTACTCTCATGTCCTTTGTCCAGTTTCCCCCCAGAGCGGGACCCAACTGTGCTCCTCATGCAGACTGAGTGGCACTGGCAAGCGCACCCACCCAACCCCAAAACACTAAATCTTGTCTGGGAGAAGGTCACACCTTGACATGATACCTATTGTTCTGTCTTCCTCTGCTCAAGCTTGGCTCAGCAGCAGGAGGGCAGAATCATGTCTCTGGTCGGTAGCAACCATTTTGTGCTGTCTCGTTCTAGAAGACTGGCACCAGGAACACTAAGAGCCTGACGGAGGGCTCTTCCAGTACCTGGAATCATACCTCCCCTAACGGAGGGCTCTTCCAGTTCTTCCAATCATACCTCCCACACCGTTTACAGTGTGGGGTATGATTCCAACAAGTTTGATACCAAACATGATAGGATTTGTTACAGCCAATTTCAAGATGGTCAGCACATAATTACGCAGCGCCCCTCTATATAGTATATGGCTGTTTTACGTACAACCCGGGTGAATGGACTCTGTAGGCTGTAGGGTTGTTCTGTTTATGCAGGGGCACCCTTACACTTAGAACCAAGCACCCTGCCTTCAGGATTGAAAAGACCTGCTATAGGCGTGACTTAAAGGTTTTGAGTGAAGTGACCTTAGATATAGGAAACCTATATCTTTAGTAAGAGCTGCTAGCACCAGCTTACACAGGCTACAATGGCAGGGCTACAGTTTGAATGGTCTTTCATGGGTGGCATAATACATGCTTCAGCCCATGGTGGGTGTTACTACTGGGGGTCTCTAAATGGCAGGGGTAGGTACCACTGTCCAAATAGGGACCCTTGCTTCTAGTCAGGGTAAGGAGGAAACCTTCTGAGATAACCCCTGCTCACCCTCTAGGTAGCTTGGCACGAGCAGTCTAGGCTAACCAGAGGCAATGTGTAAAGTATTTGTACCAACACTCACAGTAACACAGTGAAAACACCACAAACTGACTCCACAACAGTTTAGAAAAATAAAGGTATTTAATCTAAACTACACAAGACCAAAACGACAAAAATCCAACATACACAGTTTAAGAATATGGTTTCAAAAGAGTTCTTAAGGTTTGCGATAAAATTCTTCAGGTTGTGATAAAATAATCCACAGATACGTGAAAAGTTCACCGTTGCGTCACGTTTACTCACAGTACCTTTTAGTTGCGACAAAGTTCCAAAAGCAGAAGCTGGTGCGGTGGAAAACAAGCGATGTGTTGCTCCTGAGACCCTGGGGAGGCGTTAGCGACAGCCCCGCTGCAGCAGCGGGCGTGTTGCGACGAATCCGGTCTGTATGGTGAGGAAGGCCACTTGTATGGATTCCGGTGCGGAGGTTCCGTAGGAAGTTTGTTCTCGCAAAAGGCAAGATGTGACGATCTTTGAAGTTGCGACGATCTCTGGGGCCATGATGCGCGGACCAGCGGTGATCTTCTCTCTCGCAGCTCCTCGACGCAATGGTTTCTGCAACAACACTCGCAGCGACGTGATGCGGTCCGCAAGCAAGCGGTGCGGCGATCTCACCCTGCGACGACACTCGCAGCGATGTTAGACTTTCCCGCACCGGTCTGGTGCGTCCCGCAAACGAAGGATGCAACGGCTCTGGACGATCTCGGCCTTCGTAGCGGCAGGAATTTCCTCGCATTGTCGGGGATGCGCTCCGCAGCGAGCGATGCGATAACTTTTCAATTGCAAAAGTCTCTCAATCTAGGAAGGACAGAACTCTCTCAGCAGAGTTCAGGGAAGCTGGGGGTGAAGTCCTTTTGTTCCTGGGACTTCAGAACAGGGAGACAGCTCTTCTCAGGCCCTTGGAGATTCCTTCAAGACAGGGGACACAGCACACAGTAAAGTCCTTCCCCTCTCCTTGGCAGTAAAGCAACAGCAGGTCAGTCCAGCAGAGCAACAGCAGGACAGTCTTCCTTCTTCAGTTTCAGCTTTCTCCTTGGCAGAGGTTCCTTCTTGATTTCAGGATGATCTAATTTTCTGTAGTCAGGGGTCCTGTACTTATACCCCTAAAAGCCTTTCTTCCCTTTGTGCAGGAGGGCTCTGAGCCCGGTCTGAACCAGTTCTGGGTGTTCCTTGAGCACTTTGTTTTCCTGGCCTCTCCCTTCGTTTCAGAGAGAGGGGCAGGGTCATCAGCCCCCCAGCAGGAGGTGGAGCCAGCATTGTGGAGGGAAAGCCCAGCCCTGGAGCACTTTGTTGACATGATTCCTTCTCTCCTTTCACAGTGCAGGTCAGAGACATCAGACGCACCACAGGGGGTGGAGCCAGCAATTGGGGGGGGGGAGGTTACAGTCCTATTCAGGCCCAGATGCTAACTCCTCCTACCACTCAAGTTGCAAATTTAGTCATTCAGCCTAGGGCTGACTCAGCCAGCCTCCTGGGGAATCCCCAGCCCCTGTCACTCTCAAACCAGACAGTCAATACACAAACAGGCCAAGGCACACAGAAGGGTCAGACAAGAGAACTTTCTAAAAGTGCTGTTCCCAAACACAGGATTTAAAAAAACATTTCCTAAAAGATGTGTTATTAAATTCTGAGTTCAGGGATACTAGACTCTTATGTCCTATCTTGTTCCTATGAGAAGAAATGCTGGTAGCCACTGTAGCCAGCATCCCCCATGTTAATCTATGGAGCAAGATAGCCTTACAATAGTGAAAAACGAAAATGGCTGTAATTCACTACCAGAGCATGTCACCTGCACCAGTACATGCTCTACCTTTCACATACACTGCACCCTGCCCAGGGGGGTACCTTGGACCTTCCATAGGGGTGTCCAATGTGCACAAAAAGGGAAGGGTTAGGCCTGGCCAGTGGGGACACTGACCAGGAGGACATGGCAGTTCACAGACTGCACACAGGCACGGCGGTGGCAGGCCTGAGACGCTGCGAGGCCTTTGGGTAGTTACGCGCTATATAAATATAATTTTTCATTTCATTTTAGGGCTACTCATGAGGGTGGCACAATCAGTGCTGCAGGCCCACTAGTAGCATTTGACATTACCAGCCCTGGCACACCCAGTGCACTTTACTAGGGACTTCATGGTGATACAAATATGCCAATCATGTATATCCAATTACAATACAATTTACACAGAGAGCATGTGCACTTCAGCACTGATCAGCAGTGGTAAAGTGCCCAGAGTCCTATTGCCAACAGCCACAGGTCAGGAAAAATAAGGGAGGAAGAAGCAAAAAGTTTGGGCATGACCCAGCAAGAAGGGCCAGTTCCAACAGTGGGTCTCTGGGGTACCTTTGCCCTGGGTACCTTAGTACGATATACTAGGGACTGATAAGGGTACCGCAGTATCCAATCTGCAATCTGGAATGTACCTAAGTACTGAACACAGCAACTTATGAGAAAAAACAGATAGACTGGGGTCCTGATTAGCAGGATGCCGGTCAGACTCGTCAATAACAGCTTAGCACCAGGCAAAAAAGTGGGGGTAACCATAAAAGCAAATCCTACTTTCCTACACTGTCCGTTGGGGTTACGATGCGGTTCCGACTGACAAGAGTCCTCTGAGAGCCAGTCGGAACCGATTCAGAATGACTGCGTGGTTTACCTTCCGAGAGTGAACATCATAATCAGTCATGCAGATTGTAAACCCACGAGTCGGTTGGAAGAGCCCCAACACGGTCGAGGAGAATCCACCTGTCGGGAGCAGGCTTTCTGCCCGACATCGTAATCGGTTCCCTATGTGTGAAACAGCATTGTTTGCAGTTTGAATTAGTACAGACAAAGGCAATATTAGTGTGGTTGTTTTGTTAACTTATGTAAGCATTTTAAAGTCAAACCACACCACCATACCATAATTCCCCATCAGAATATAACACACATTATCAGAATGATAGAGAACTTTCCTTTATGTTCAATATATTCTAAAGGAGGAAATCAGATTATATATATAAATAACTGTTTCGCAGCTGTGCGCCTATGGTGGATCGACTGAGGAAAAATGGGAAAAATAATTTACAATAAAAAACAAAATACAATTAAACGAATAATAAAATTAAAACATTCAAATATAAAAATGTAAATAAAAAAATTGACAATAAGTGAAATTATCCTCAAGCATCTTAAACTGATACCTCATCCTTCCATGCAAGGCTCTGACAAAGGCACACTGGTTGGACGCACAAAATGGCTGCCAGCCAGTGCCACATGGTCAACAACAACACTGAGCAAGAAAGGATGGGGAACAAAGAACACATGCAGGCCTATGGCAAAAGCATACTGACTGCATACACAAAAGGGCCACTAGTTACATGTATTTGTATTTGTTTTTGTATTTACATTTATAAAGTGCACAGCTACCGAACAGAGTCTCCCTGCACTGGACATGTGGAGGCTGCAACAGCTGAACAGAAATAAAGACAGGACTACAGAGGAAAGAATAAAAAACAAGGAGGTCAAACAGAATCACTAAACAACAGCGTCTTTAGATTCATACGGAAGGCTAAAAATGATTGTCAATTTCTGAGGTCCAGCAGGAGGGCATTCCAGAGCCTGGGGCCAAGACAAGAGAAGGAGCGACCCTTCATACGGGCCAACCGAAACCTAGGAACTGAAAACAAGGAGAGACTCGAAGAACGCAATTGTCGAGCCAAAACAGAGTGTAAGCAGGCTTTGAATGTAAGAAGGAGCAAGGCCCCATTTGATGCGAAATATGTATCAGAGGGACTTAAACTGAATATGCTTACTGACTCGAAACCAGTTAGGTTGATGGAGTAGAGGAGAAGCGGAAGCAAATCTCAGCAGATGAAAAAGAAGACAGGCAGCAGCATTCTGGATGACCTGAAGCCAATGTAAAGAGTCCTTATCAATACCCAGATAAATGACATTACCATAGTCCAACCTGTACGTCACCAGGGCCTGCAGCACAGTTCTCTGTGCTACCAATGGGATCAACCAACTGATTTTTTGATCCATTTAAGAACAGCAATGCAGCATGAAGCAACCCTGGAGACCTGAGGTTTGCGAGAGAGCTTTTGATCAATAATAAAACCCAAATTCTTGACTTTGGACACAGAAGCAGGTGCAGGGGCCAAGCGATCCGGCCAGTGTTGGATACCCCACAGCTCGGGGTTGCAACTCAGTTTTAGAGCCATTAAGCTTTAAAGCATTATTGGTCAGCCAGGCAGGTACATTCCTCAAACCACACTGCAATAAGGAAGGATTGTGATGCCAAGCAGCAGAAAGGGGGAAGACGAATAGAGTATCATCTGCATAAGAGAAGATAGTCAGACCCGACCTTTCCGCAATGTCAGCCAAGGGGCGAACATATAAATTAAAAAGTAAATGGCTCAGAATGGAGCCCAGAGAGACTCCAGAGGTTAGCTGTAGGGTGTGCCATCTCACATTGTTAGAAAAGACCTGAAATGTATGCTCCATAAGGAAGGACAATCTGTGATTTCAGAGCCAAGCTGATAATCCCATAGGCTTCAAGGCGTTCTAACAGAATGGAATGAGATTAATAAAGGAAGGACAAGAGTATGCTTCCACACCTTCGGTACCAAACCAGAATTTAAGGAATTATTAACAAGGTCAAGAATCACAGAGAGGACTGGGTCGTCTAGGCAACTGAGTACGGAGGGGGAAGGGGGTCGGCAGGAGAACCAGACTTAATAGAGCTCAATGACAGCTTCAGTGAAGGTAAATCCAGGAGAGGCCAAGAGCTGATCTGTTCAGAGTACTCAGGTACAGGGGTCTGGGAGGAGAGTTCATGAGACCCTGGCAAAGAGGCAGTCAGAAATGATATGCTCCCTTGTTGAACAACATCCACTGCAAGTTGAGCTTTGATAGACTTGTTATCAAAAAACAATTCTAGCTCATTACAGTAGTAGAGTGAGTGAAGGGGACGGCAGAAATGCACTGGTGGCCGAGAGTTGGTTCACAACCATAAACAACGTTTTTTGGCAGTGCTGAGAACTAGAGATCTTATCTATGAAACAAGTAGCGCGTGTCAATCTACATAGAGCATGATATTTCTTTAAAGCACCCAAATACTCTAGCTTAGCCTCAGCAAATAAAGTTTCCTCTGTTGCCTTTCTAGCGCTTTGCAGCACTTGGTTAAGAGAATCAGTAAACCAGGGCGCCGGGCGATGTGTCCTGATCAGGGGTTTAGAGCCAAGAGGCAAAACAGTATCAGTGGCCGAAGAGAGCCACAAATGCATATTAACTTGAGCTAAGTCAGGGGATGAGCCAACAACAATGGTCACAACAACCAGCAAGGAGGCATGGCCCATCGCTGTGCCCTGAGTAGTCAAAGTGGACGTTGATTTAACAAATTTTGATTCTACACAACCAACATTTTGAAAAACAAAGTAACTCCGCCCTGGTGATCCGGTTGAACCCCAGAATTCAACTCCTAACTGGGATTCATATTACATTTTGGTATATGTCCCCTGGTGTTTATAAATGAGAAGTGGGGATCTGGATAGGTTCTGAGGAAGGTGGTTGTTATATCCCTAACCCACCGAAACGCGTGTCGACCCTGCGTGGAACCCTGTGGAACATTCTGTGGTTCTAGTTGTGACAGAGGTTTTTTCCTGTCACCCAATATACCCGACTGTGTACAGATACTGGATGAATGTGGTTGGTGTGAAATTGAATGATTTAGAGTGATTGTTCTGTGTTAGTATTTATTGTTGTTTAAACCGGGAGCTAATATGTTTCTATTTAAATAAATAGGATTTAGTTTTAGTATGTATTTTCTTTGTATGAAAAATGAAGTCATGTAATTATGAAGATTCTATGTATCATATGGAACTAAAATGAATAATGCATTGGATGTTTACACGCATAACATGATATATTTATTTTTATAAAAGAAAGGTTATAATAAAAACTGAATAAAACAGAAAGATATAAAAATGATGAGAAAATAAAAAATAATAATCAGACAATTATATGTGTCACTGTTGTGTCTGGCAGCTTAACGAAATGAATATGAACTATGTTCAAGTGCATAAAGTGTGTAGGCTATAAGGGAATCATTTAGCATTGCATAGACTCTTTTTCCCCTCTTTTCCCTGGCCTAAAGTACTGTTAGAAGGGTTCCCCTTTGTATGTTATGGCCACAACAAAGAACACATGGAGGTCTATGGCAAAAGCACACTGGCTGCCTACACACAATGGCCGCCAGCCACATGGTCAAACAACAACTAGCAGGAGGCATGGAAAGCAGAGAACATGTACATGACTGTGGACACTGAGTAAAAATGGCACCTGTCCCCATGGCATGGCGGCCAAAGACAAATGGTGGCCTTTGGCACACACACTAATAATCTTGCCAGACAAAGGAGGCATGGTAACACAGAAAGAAGAACATTAATTCAGCAATGCCTAAAAGAAAATAAACATTGATATCTTGACTGTTTTTTCCCTTCCTTATTTTTCTTATTATTTTTTTATTTTTATGTTTTATATAAACAGACCTATTGGCTTTACTAACATTGGACATTGCAATTTCCTGCTGGTGAGATTTTTTTATTTTATGTGGAGTTAATTTTTTTTCCACACCTACTCGATTTTGTTCAAAACATTTCATGATGCTTTAATTTCAACAAATCACTAGCTTATGTTATCTTATCTGATTTGAAATATTCTCGAAGCAAGGCTGCGTAAAATATGGTTAAATGTGCCCTGATAAATGTGTATAGTTACAATGACTTTTTATATCGTTTATCACCATTTTCCCTTTCTACTCCAATTTCCGCCTTACACACATATGTGCTGTTTTTGTTTTATGCCTATTGAAAGATTTTTGATTCATAACTGAAAAGTATATGATTACACTGATATTACCCATGCTTATCAACCTATCAATCAATCAATCAGGAGTTTGTTAAAGCGCGACTACTCACCCGTAAGGGTCTCAAGGCGCTAGGGGTGGGGGGGGGGTTGGGGGGGTGCAGGTTCCATTCCATCAAGGAGGGGGTCTGTCGAAGAGCCAGGTTTTGAGGTTTCTTGCGAAGATGGGGAGCGATGTTGTCTGTCTGAGGTGGAGCGGAAGGGCGTTCCATGCTTTGGCCGCGAGGAAGGAGAAGGAGCGGCCTCCTGATCTGGTCTTTCTGGTGCGGGGGACCACAGCGTAGGAAAGCTGGGCTGATCGTAGGGTCCTTTGGGGTGCGTGGAATTTGAGTCGACTGTTCAGGTATGCTGGTCCGGTGCCGTGGAGGGCCTTGTGTGCGTGGGTGAGCATCTTAAAGGTGATTCTCGCCTCGACGGGGAGCCAGTGGAGTGTGCGCAGGTGCTGGGAGATGTGGCAGTGTTTTGGCAGGTTGAGGACCAGTCTTGCGGCGGCGTTCTGGATGTTCTGTAGCTTGCGGATGAGGTTTTTGTTTATTCCAGCGTAGAGTGCGTTGCCGTAGTCGAGTCTGCTGGTGACCAGGGCGTGAGTGACTGTCTTTCGGTGTTCGAGGGGGATCCATTTGAAGGTCTTACGAAGGAGGCGGAGGGTGTGGAAGCAGGAAGATGAGACAGAGTTGATCTGGCGCTCCATTTTGAGCTCGGAGTCCAGGATGATTCCCAGGTTGCGTGCGTGGTCTGTGGGGGTTGGCGGGTTTCCGAGGGCGGTGGGCCACCAGGTGTCACTCCAGGCGTCGGGGTTTGGGCCCATGATGAGTACTTCTGTTTTGTTGGTGTTTAGTTGTAGGCAGCTGTTTTTCATCCATTTGGCGACGGCTTCCATGCCTTCTCGAAAGTTGCGTCTGGCGGTGTTGGGCTCGTTGGATAGGGAGAGGATGAGCTGGGTGTCGTCTGCATATGACACGATGTTGAGTCCGTAGGTTCTGACGATGGGGGCAAGTGGAGCCATGTAGACGTTGAAGAGCGTCGGGCTGAGGGAGGAGCCCTGGGGGACTCCGCAGGTGATAGGTGTGGGGTCCGAGAGGAAAGGGGGGAGTCTGACACGCTGCGTCCTGCTGGAGAGGAAGGAGCAGATCCAGTCGAGGGCCTTGTCCTGGATTCCTGCATCGTAGAGTCTGCTTATTAGGGTGCGGTGGGAGACTGTGTCGAACGCCGCTGATAGGTCGAGGAGGATGAGGGCTACTGTTTCTCCTTTGTCCAGTAAGGTGCGGATGTCGTCTGTTGCGGCGAGGAGGGCGGTTTCCGTACTGTGGTTTTTTCTGAAGCCGGATTGGGAGGAGTCGAGGATGTTGTGTTCTTCAATGAATGTGGCGAGTTGGCTGTTGATGGCTTTCTCAATGACTTTCGCTGGGAACGGGAGCAGGGAGATGGGTCTGTAGTTTTTGAGGTCGGTGGGGTCCGCTGAGGGTTTCTTTAGGAGGGGGTTGACCTCGGCGTGTTTCCAGTCGTCGGGGAATGAGGCGGTCGCCAGGGAGCGGTTGATGGTTTGGCGGAGCATGGGTGCGATGGTGTTGGCGGCTCTGTTGAAGATGTGGTGGGGGCAGGGGTCCGTGGGGGCCCCTGAGTGGATTGACTTCATTGTCTTCAGTGTGTCTTCGGTGGTGAGGGCTGTCCAGTCATCAATCACTGGTTTCCGGGTGTCGGGGGTGGTTGGTGAGGGTTCAGTGTGTTGGTTGTCTTCGTCGAAGTTGTCGTAGATGCTCTTTATTTTGTGGTGGAAAAAGATGCTGAGTTTGTCGCAGAGGTCTTGTGAGGGAGGGATGTCGGTAGACTCGCTGGTGGGTTGGGCGAACTCCTTGATGATGCTGAAGAGTTCCTTGCTGTTGTGTGCGTGGGTGGAGATTCTGTCTTCAATAGCTTTTTTCCTCGTTTCTCTGATGAGTTGATGGTGGGCGTTGGTGGCGGCTCTGAAGTTGTTGTGGGCTTCTGTGGATTTGGTGTTTCTCCAGGCCTTTTCGAGGCGGCGGCATGTGCGCCTGGACTCTCGAAGTTCGGTGGTAAACCATCTGGCTTTCTTGGCATGGGTATTGTTGTTTTTCTTGAGGGGGGCTATGGTGTTGGTGCTGTCCGAGATCCATCTATGCAGGGTTCGGGCTGCGGTGTTGGGGTCGTCGTTTTCCGCGATGGTTGGGGTGGAGTTGTTGAGTGAGGAGGTGAGCTGGTCATCGGTGATTTTGGTCCAGTTTCTTTGTGGAAGCAGGTGCTGGTGTCTGTGGATGGTGGGTGTTCTGAAGGTGAAGTGGACGCAACGATGGTCGGTCCATGGGAGTTCGGTGGTGTGGCTGAAGGTGATGGAGTTTCCTGTAGTGAAGAGGGGGTCGAGGGTGTGTCCTGCTGAGTGCGTGGGCTCGGTCACGATCTGGCGGAGTCCAATGTTGTGGAGGTTGTCCAGGAGGGATGTGGTGTTGGGGTCCAGTTGATTGTCGAGGTGGAAGTTGAGGTCTCCCAGCAGGGTGTAGTTGGTGGATGCGATGGCCTGCGGGGAGATAATGTCCGTAATGGAGTTGGCGAAGGGTCCGCGGGGTCCAGGGGGTCGGTAGATGAGGGTTCCTCGGAGGGCGGCGGTGGGGCTGGCCAGTATCTTGAAGTGAAGGTGTTCCATCAGTTCTGTGGACTCGTCAGGGAGTGTGCTCAGGTGGAGGCTGGATTTGTGGACGATGGCGATTCCTCCTCCTGGGTGGATGGGGCGGTCCTTCCTGGAGATCTTGTATCCTTGGGGGATGGCGATGGCGATGTCCGGTCCTGAGGTGGTGTTGGTCCAGGTTTCGGTGAAGAATGCTACGTCTGGGGTTGTGCTGTCGAGGAGGTCCCAGATTTCTGTGGCGTGTTTGTGGAGGGATCGGACGTTGAGGAGGATGCATTGTAGGGTCTTCGGTTCGGTTGTGTTCTTGTGGGCGGGTTGTGCTGGATCCGTGTTCTTGGCGGTGCTGCAGGTGTGCCGGCAGCGGTGACAGCTGAAGGGTCCATGGGTGTCGGCTGGTGATGCTAGCTTGCAGTTGTTGTTGCAGCCTGGGTTGAGTGCGTGGAGTGCTGCTGGGTCGTAGCGTTGGCGGGGCGGAGGTCCAGGGTTCCTGGTGCTGGTCGCGGACGGGTCGCAGACGGGCGCAGACGTGCTTGCCTTTGACGCGCCTTCGGTGCACCAGCGGCGCGCCCGCAGCCCGCAGTGGCCGCCATTAAGTAGGGGTCGGGGAGGGCTGGACAGCTGGGAGGCGGGAGCGGGGAGGGGAGCTGGATTGGGCCGGTCGTGCTGGGGGGGAGGGGCCGCGGGGGCAGCAGCGGTGGGGAAAGGTAAAGGGAGGAAAGAAGGGATAAAGAAAAAAGGGAAAATAAGCAGAAATAAGGCACAAAAGAGCAGAGATGCAGAAAAGAGCAGAAAGGAGAAAGATAGAAAGGGTAAAAAAACGAGTGAAAACGAGTGAAGGAGCAGAGGGAGAGAAAGGGAAATGGGCAGAAATAAGGCGCAAAAGAGCAGAGGTGCAGAAAGGTGAAAGATAGAAAGGGGAGAAAAAGGAGCGAAGGAGCAGAAAGAAAGAAAGGAGACAGAGGTCCACTGGACCACCAGGGATGAGGCGCAGGGAAACCTGCGGGTGGAGGAGGGCCTCGATCACCAACACTCAAGAGTGCAGGGGCAGGGGCACCTCACTTAATGGTGGAGCTGCGAGGGTGGGAGAGCAATTTCACTGACAATGAGTCAGTGGTCTTGCTCGCCTGTTCCCGCAGTGGCCGCCATTAAGTAGGGGTAGTGGAGGGCTGGACAGCTGGGAGGCGGGAGCGGGGAGGGGAGCGGGATTGGGCCGGTCGTGCTGGGGGGGGAGGGGCCGCGGGGGCAGCAGCGGCGGGGAAAGGTAAAGGGAGGAAAGAAGGGATAAAGAAAAAAGGGAAAATAAGCAGAAATAAGGTACAAAAGAGCAGAGATGCAGAAAAGAGCAGAAAGGAGAAAGATAGAAAGGGTAAAAAAACGAGTGAAAACGGGTGAAGGAGCAGAGGGAGAGAAAGGGAAAATGGGCAAAAATAAGGCACAGAAGAGCAGAGGTGCAGGAAGGTGAAAGATAGAAAGGGAAAAAAACGAGTGAAAACGAGTGAAGGAGCAGAGGGAGAGAAAGGGAAATGGGCAGAAATAAGGCGCAAAAGAGCAGAGGTGCAGAAAGGTGAAAGATAGAAAGGGGAGAAAAAGGAGCGAAGGAGCAGAAAGAAAGAAAGGAGACAGAGGTCCACTGGACCACCAGGGATGAGGCGCAGGGAAACCTGCGGGTGGAGGAGGGCCTCGATCACCAACACTCAAGAGTGCAGGGGCAGGGGCGCCTCACTTAATGGTGGAGCTGCGAGGGTGGGAGAGCAATTTCACTGACAATGAGTCAGTGGTCTTGCTCCTGTATGTCACATCGAGTACTGAAACCTTTCAAAAAATTATCTCAATACAGTAGTTGTTCTGAGTACTAATTTTCAAACGTACCGGCAGATAACATACATGCACCTCCAGCCAAGTTCTCGCTTTTGGTGCATTTTTCATTTCCTTTCACAATACCATACAACAAGCTTGTTAGTGCTTCGTATGCAGAAAACTAATTGTTAATGAGGTGATGTTTAACCACTAGCATTTTCATATATGATTACTGAACTTAAAATCAAAAGACACCTTCTTGCATGCAATATAATTTAATATATTTGATTGCAGGGCTGTACAATATGTTTTTTAAACGTTATTCATTTTGCTTCATACTACATTTCCATCATTTGTGTTGTATGGACTAGTAACTATGCCCACTACTTTCTTTATAATATCTTTACTTGTATTAGATAAAAAACTTCGCTTCAAAGCCCTGCATCAGTGAATAAATATTTCAAATATATACGTTCCCTCTTTTAACCCATATTCACAACTGAAATAATGTATACTAAAACTGTATTCATGTGTTTGACGTAATCTCAGCTGTACTCAATTCATGTTTTCTTTTGTCAACCTGGATTATTCATAGTTCCACCCGCTGGCCTGCGACGGTCAGTCAAGCCTTTCTTTGCGGGTTGTGAACCATAGCATCAATCGTACCTCTGCCAAAAAAATAATTTATTACTGTAACGAAGCACCGCCGCAGTTGTGGTTCACTCAGACTGTTAATCACTGCTCCCCCGCTTCCACAGAGCACACGCCATGTCATATTTCAGTACTTATCACCCTTTCATCTCCACTATAACAAACACTTCTTTGCCAGCCATCAGACAACAAAGTGAAAAAACAAAGGGACTAAGAAGTGAAACACAACAAACCCTCAGCTCTGTGGTGCCCACCGAGCGGTAATTCTAAAACTCGACATACACTGACTAACGCTTCCAAAAACCATCTCAATTATATAAATAATATTTTCGAAACCTGCCAAGTACTCTGATGCGACTATCTGTGTCTGCCTGCAGAACAAACTTCCTCAGCCCAGACTAAACGCACACACACACACATACACACACTAAGATAACACAAAGCAACTGATACGGAAAGCAGGAGTAAGATGAAAATACAGTCAAACGGCGGAACACAGAAACCTCTATATATATTCGGTCTTCTACATCAATTTATGAAGGCATATACTCCACGAACCTGTGTACAACCTCATGGTCGCAATTTTTCATTTGATTGTACTGGGACACCTCTCCTTCTCACCCCACCCCCACCAGTGCATCCCTCGGCCACAAACCACACTGTAATTTTTTCCTCAAACTTAAAGTTTAAAATACCTAAAGCATTCCCACTTTTTGTCGACGATATCACATATAATCTACCATTTCTCTCTCTACCTGCATTATCTGTGTCTCTGCTAATTCCTTTTTTTTGATCTGTAACCAACTTTACAAATTATGTACAAACGCTCCCAAATCTCAATTAATTTCTGTCTATTTTATTACATTGTATATTCCGTTTATTCAGTATACCACAAATACATTCAAAACTATAATTCACACTTCAAAGAAAGTGAAAAAACGGCGCACAACCCTTATTAACTGCACACAACTTCACCCCCTCACTCACGTCTGCTGTGGAAGCCCAAGATAACATACATCCCAGATACACACAGAGCCGCACCTGAATGTTTCACATCTCTATAAAGAACCATTTGAATGTTAATTTGGCCTTGCACTTGTTTTA
This sequence comes from Lissotriton helveticus, assembly GCF_964261635.1. Lineage (NCBI taxonomy): Eukaryota > Metazoa > Chordata > Amphibia > Caudata > Salamandridae > Lissotriton > Lissotriton helveticus. The sequence continues at coordinate 1,210,900,014 of NC_136067.1, read as the reverse complement.
CCCATTCTAAGAGCCCCTCCAGCTTTACTCTACCTACAGATTACACGTTCATGTCCCCCTAGAAAAAATCATTTTTTTCGCCCCCTCCCAAATTTCGTTGCAGATCCATTTCTAACTGACATTTAATTCATAGACCTAACAGTAGTGGATAGCATAAAAACATGACTGAAGTCCACTAACCTTAATCAAATAAAAAAAAAAACAGTAGTTGAAAACATATAAAACCGTAACAAAGTCAAAAATGTGGTTGCTTAGACACTGTAAGTCAAATAATCAAATATAGTGATCAAACCACATTTAACGGTACATCATAAAACAAACAGTTATACACTCACCTTTACCAATGCTTTATAAGATGTAGAACAATGATAGTAGCAAAACATAAGCCGTTTAACGGAGCTCTCAATAATACTTCTATCACTGCAACCAAAGAATAATGGCATAGATTTCCTGTCAATACAGACTCATATATGTCTCTCCAACCAATCATATTTGTTCCCGCACAATTTCATAATCAAATTAACATTTCAGTTATTTATCCTTTCAATATTTTCAAAGTCACATAACAGTCACCCTTCACCCTCTGCCTTCTCTGGCTGTTACCATGGTACCAGCTCATTCTGCACCTGGCTGAAGGCACAGGTCAAAAGTTCATATCTCAACGTTCTAAATCAAAACAATAAGGCGCAATTCCCTGCAAACACACCTGCCTATCCACTGTTTTTTTACATTTCTTTTTTCCACAACCAATAGAACATTTCGTTTTAAAAAAACAGTAACATACAACGTAGTCTTCAATCTTGAGGTATAACAATCAACCAATCATTTTCAGTTTTTCATCAACACGACACCTCATACACTTTTTTATCGTGACTTTCACCATCTACTTGCCATTCCACTTCAAGAACCCATCGGAGTACTACTGCATCTGCCTTGAAAATGAAGGTTTGGCTTGTAGGACACAGTTATATTCACTGGAGTGAAAAATATGCTGCAAACAGACGAATTTCTAACCTTGACTTACCAAATGTGCAAATTACGTGGATTGGCCAAAGAGGATTAAGGTAACCAATTGATACCATTGGTGAAAACTTTTATGCATCTCCCTGAACCTAACCTGATAATTGTGCACTGTGGTGGGAATGATCTAGGCATATTAACAGGGGTAGGTCTGGAAATGCTTCTAAAAGACACCTTTCGTCAATTGATGTCACTTTTTCCTCGAACTGTCTTGGGGTATTCAAATATATGCCAAAGACAAAAATGGAATTGGTCCAATCAACGTTGTCCACAAATTGAGAAAGCAAGGAAACATGTAAATAAATCTGTTTCTGCTTTCCTCAGAGAATATAACATGGGTTCTATAAACAACAACAACCTGTGTTTCAACATGGAAGGCATCTATCGGAGAGATGGTGTTCATTTCATGGATGAGGGAAATAGAATTTTCCTCTGTAACATGAGACTCTGCATCGGAACTTACTTATAAGTGTAGAAAAAACTCAATTAACACAAGGGCTCTTTTAAGAGCCACCTTAGATCTAAACACTCAAACTTGTAATTTATCTCCATCTTTCTTTATGTTTTTTGTTCGCCGTGTGCGACCGGGTGCGCGCACCACGTAACTTTTTTGCAAAAAAAAGCTACTTTTAGACTTTCGGCATCCTTAATAAACCCCTCAAGAAACCTACGAAATCAAACAGTCTCCACCCTGCTCCCTTTGCATTCTCTCCCCTATAGTTTTTCACAGTCTTGTAAATAGGGGTGCGCGCACCCCGCAACTTTTTTCACAAAAAAAATTATCTTTTCGCGTTCAGGGTCCATACTGCACCCCATGAGAAAACCTACCCGGCCAGACAATCTCTACCTTCTTCCCTTTCCATGTACTAACCCTTTTATATATTCACTCGCACTAACAAAATGGCGGACAACACTTCCTGATTTCCTCCGAATAGAATGTTGACAGACGTTAAACAGCAAATCACAATGCCGCTCGCGCACACCCGCATAGGTGCGCGCACCCGTGCGCGCCTACAGATATATAACTGATTTCAACTTTAATTTTCTCAGCAACTACTGAACGGATTTACACCATTTAAACAAAAGCGTGATCTGCAACCCACTCTCTACCTTTCTACCAAATTTCTTATAAATCCATTCAGCCGTTCAAGCTGTAGCCGTGTCTAAACGTCCTATGGAAAATAAAATGGGAAAAACACGTTTTGGGACCCCCCTTTTAGCTCAGCCCCCACTTGACGAATCCCCCCAAAACTTTCACAGAAGGAGCGCAGCGGACCGAGCCATCTTCTTTGAGAAATTCGCAAAGATTCGTCCACCGGGGCCAAAGTTAATCCAAATAGAATGTTGCGGATTTCCTATGGAAACTAGGTCCTAACTATAACTACCTACTGGCGACCGCCAGTAGGTAATATATATATGTATATATATATATATATATATATATATATATATATATATATATATATATATATATATATATATATATATGTATATATATATATATATATATTCACTGAAAAAAACATAGGTTATAGACCATATATAGTTAGGAATTAGCATTTAAAAAACCTTATTTTACTCACACAAAACCATTGAAATTCCATATATAGTTAGTTGTACTAACTATATATCGCGCACCCGCAATCCACTGCTGATCATGTCACATATTACATCATTCATGACATGGTCAGTGACATCACTGATGACATCACTGATGACATCTCAAATGACATCACTGATGACATCACTGATGACATCTCAAATGACATCACTGATGACACCACTGATGACATCATCCAGTGACTGTGTGTTTCTGTAAAGTTTAAATATGTTTTACATATTGAAGAATGAGTAGATGTAGAAGTGTCTGGATGAAGGATTTAGTAGGTGCGTGACTGACTGTATGAGTGAGTGATTAAATGTGTCTCACTGAATGCATGGGTTAGTGACTAAACTGTCTTAATTTGTGCATCATTATGTCTGTTGTTCTGTAAACTGCTGCATGTGTTGATCAGTAGCTATATGAGTAACTATATGGGTTATTGATTGGTTGCCCAAGCATTTTTATGGGAGACTGAGTGTGTGTGTGGGTGGCTGGGAGGTGTATGACTCTGTGCATATATGTGTGAGCAGTTGATTCACTAGATGTATGGGTTCAAAAGTGCATGTGGAAACAGCTGTATGGGCAGTTGACTGTGTGCATGAGTGTATTGGTGAGTGAATGGATATCTCAGTGCTACATGTCAAAGTAAGTACATATGTAAAATACAGTACATGTGAGAGTTGACATATATAAATAACTGTGCATAGGAGCCAGTGAATGTGTGAGTGGCTGTATGCATCATTGTGAACTTGTATCCAGGATTGTATAAGAGAGTAAATATGTTTTAGTATATGTTTGAATAAGTAAGGTGTGTATAACTGTATAGTTGAGAAAATGGAGGTGTGATTGATTCTTTGCATGACTGACTAGGTGTCTGAGTAACTCCATGGATGAGTGACAGTCTGTGAGTCTATGTTTACACTGAGTGTATCTAAGGTTATATTAGAGTCTGAAGAGGTTCATCATATTATCACATGAATGATGTCATCAGTGATGTGATCAGTAATGTCAAATGAGATGTCATCAGTGATGTCATCAGTGATGTCATTTGAGATGTCATCAGTGATGTCATCAGTGATGTCATTTGAGATGTCATCAGTGATGTCATCAGTGATGTCATTTGAGATGTCATCAGTGATGTCATCAGTGATGTCACTGACCATGTCATGAATGATGTAATATGTGACATGATCAGCAGTGGATTGCGGGTGAGCGATATATAGTTAGTACAACTAACTATATATGGAATTTCAATGGTTTTGTGTGAGTAAAATAAGCTTTTTTAAATGCTAATTCCTAACTATATATGGTCTATAACCTATGGTTTTTTCAGTGAATTTTCAAGGTTTTGTAAATGCTAATTCCTAACTATATATGGTCTATAACCTATGGTTTTTTCAGTGAATTTCATTGGTTTTTTAAAAGCTAATATCTATAGCTGTAAAATGTATTCTTCTTTAAATCCAAAAATATATTTTATATGTTTATTAATAATTTTTTTTTAAATATTTTTTTTGTTTCGCTCCCGGTTCGCGAACTGGGAAGCTTTCCGTTAGCTCAATTTGATGCCGCGACCCGGTCCGCGAACCGGTAAACGTTCCGTTAGCGCAACTGCCGCGTTAGAAATCAACATCGTGACGCATCGCGGAAGCGCGACGTATCACGTTGTCGCGTAATGCGTCTTATGACGCGCTGCGTTAGCGCACCCGGAAGTGCTCCGGTATGCGAACCGAGGCGCGAAGCGCAGCGACCCGGAAGCGATCCGGGGCGCGTTCCGCAGCGCGTAACATAAGCGTGAGAGGTCATGTGACTTGTTAATAACACTTTTCATTGGTTCATTTAACTTTTGCTTCATAATCATGTAAGGCTAGGTCAGGTGACCTAAAAATAACACTTTTCATTGGTTTAGAACTATTGTTTTTCCCAAATGATGAAAACCCCTCCTTCTTTCCTCACTCTGACTTTCATCATTGTGAGAGGAAGACCTTTATTCATAGTAGAGCAATGGCTTCAGTACTTGCTTCAGCTGGTGCACCCCCACCACCACCTCCACCTCCTCATGGGAAGAGAGGACCACCTCCCCAGGTCATCACCAACACAGAGGAGGAAGAGGAAGAAATAGAGGAAGAGGAGAGAGAAGGACCACAGTTCTTGGAAGAGGTGCCCCGGGTTTCCCATAGGAAAGCCAGTTTCATTTGGCAGTTTTTTTCAATCCCTCCAGGGCAGAAGAAAGTGAATGCGAGGTATGTCACCTGCCTCATTTGCAAAGACAAATTATCAAGAGGGACTGATAAAAAGTATAGCTATGGGAACTATACCATGCATCGGCACATGAGCAGGAGGCATCCACTCAATTACAGCCGGGCGGAAATTCGTGACATGGAACAAAACCCAACAGCAACTCCTGTGGCCAGGTCAACATCGTTAATATCATTGACAGCAGCAGGGGCACGGGAAACCGTGCCAAACATCCAGGAGAATTTTGGGCATCTGAAATATACTTGTCTGCACTGCGGTGCATTGATATCATGTGGTAACATGAGTATTAATTCCATCAACCTGGCTTATAACAATCATAATTGCCCTAACCGCCCCACACAGTAATTTTTTTTTTTGCTCCTGTTGAGCCCTTTTCAATGCCTGTTTTTTGTTGTTCCCCCCCCAAAAAAAACCAAAAAAAATATAAAATTGTTCAAAAAATACAAAAAAAACAAAAAATGTTCAAAAAATAAATAAATAAATAAAACAACAAAAACATTTAAAAAAAAGTTCTTTTCAGAACTACCTCCCCTTTCAAAAAAAATTGCTAGAATGTTTAGCAAGCTCAATTTCTTTTAGTTCGCTTCCCAGTTCGCTTCCCGGTTCGCGAACCGGGAGCGAACCAAAAAAAAAAAAAAAAAAAAAAAAAAGAAGAGTAAGTATAAGGAAAGTAAACAGAGAGTGATGTTAAAAGAAAGACAGCTATAGGGAGTAAACCAGAGATACTGTTTAATAGATCTATTTACCGAAGAAAAGACGGAAGAGGGTATAATTGTGGAAAACAAAATAGATAAGGAAGTGAAAGAAAAAAAAGAGAGTAGAACAATAACAAAGAAGAGTTTCTTGGAGAATGTGAGTGAATGTTCAAAATAAGATTAAAACATGGGGAATAACAGAGAGAAAAAATAGAAAACAGAAAACAAAAAATAACAGAAAAAGATTAATTGAAACAGCAAAGAAATGTAAATAACATAGAGCCATATCATCAACATAGGCAATACAAGTTTTGCAGCTTTTATCGGCAGAAATATGTCACCAAAGCCGCTTTTGCGGCAGAAAACTGCCGCTAAAACCACTTTTGCACCAGTTTTCTGCCAATAAAAACAGCAATAATTTTATTGGCTGTGTTCATAATATGCCCCTTAGTGTGCTTCAACTACACAGAGAAAGCATTATGAACAAGTAGTGAAAAAGTGATCAGTCAAAGACACTAAGAGTAATAGAGACGGAGTGAGTGAACAAGAGTGAGGAACTATGAGAAGAGAGGGACTGAGAAAAAGAGTGGAAGGAGTTGAGTAAGTAGGTAATAGAGAAAGGAATGAGGAAAGTAGCAAAGGCAGGAAACTGAGGGTTAAAGAAATGAAGCTGTGGAACTAATAGTAGGTGAATGTGATAGAAATGTAACGAAAAGAATACAAAACATTTACCTTATAATTGTCGTTAAATTACTCACTTTTTGTTTTTATACTTTCAATCTGTGAAAGAGAGAACAAACATTTGAAAAATATTAAAACATGTATTTAAAAATTACAAAAGACAAGGGAAAAGATTGAAGGACAAACAGTTTTTCAACAACTTTGACACTGACAGAAGCTTCTGCTTCTCCAGGCCCCCTACACAGTCCTAAAGATATACATTTTAAACTAACAGTATCTTGATGCAGATGAAGTGAGGCCTATCTTAAAACATGGTGCATCTTTTGCACTGCTGTTGTCTCAGAAAAGTGTCGCAAGACACTAACATTTTAAATGATTGCTTCAGGATGCCAATAAGATGTGTCCTATCCAGAGGTTTGTTTGAGGTGAGACCTACTCAGGGTTCCAAATGAAATTTCGAGTTGTTTGAAGAGAACAGAGGACATAATACATGTGAAGGACTACCAATGAAGTGAGTCATGTCCACTTCACTCTTGAACAAAGGCCAGACCTCTTCTGTGTCCGTGGACAGACCTAAACTTCATCTGCACAATGTCATTCATAAACTTAGGAAACACAGGTGATGTAATTGAAAAATGTGGAGTTTCTTTTCCTCATTTCACAATCACATCACCTGTGTTGCCTTTGCTTAGGTATCTCATAGTGCAGATGTAGTCCAGCATATTAAACAGTACCTAGAAGTGCAGCACTGCATGCAACAACTTTGACACTTATAAAAGCTTTTGCTTCTGTATGCCCCCTACACAATGCTAATTATATACATTTTAAACTGATGGTATCTTGCTGGAGATGAACTGAAACCTATCTTGCAACATGGTGCATCTTTTACACAAAAGTGACCCACAATGGAGCAAAAGAGGCGCACGGCCACCATAAATCTGACCCTAACATTTTAAATGATTGTTTCAAGATGCCAATAAGGTGTAACCTATCCACAGATTTGTTTCAGGTAAGTCCTACTCAGGGTTGCAGATGGAATTTAGGTTTGTTGAAGAATACAGAGAAGATAATACATGTGGAGGCCTACCAACGAAGTGAGTAATGTCCACTGCACTCTTGAACAAATGTCAGACCTCCTCTGTCTCCAGGAACAGGCCTAAACCTCATCTACACAATGTGGTGTGTAATGTTAGGAAACACAGGTAATATAATTGAAAAACATGCAACATTTTTTGCTCATTCCACAATCATATGACCTGTGTTTCCTTTGCTTAGGTATCTCATTGTGGAAATGTAGTCTATCATATGAAAGACTACGTAGAATATGAGCACTGTATGCAAGAACTTTGACACTTACAGAAGCCTCTCCTTCTCCATGCCTCCTACACAGTTCTAAATGTACATCATAAATGGAAACAGTACAGAATTAATTATACATGTTAAATGGTTTATTTTTGCTGTTCTCAGAATGTATCAAATTTCACTAAAAACAGTGACTTGAAGGTATTCATCATATAACAGCGGGGAAAAAAAAACACAATCAAAATGATTGTGTTTAAAAAACCCATACAACATAACAAATCAGAATTCAGAACTCCTTAAAGTTAACTTACTTTCCATGACGTCAAAGGATGTCCTATGAACAGCTTACACTCTGTTGTGCTGTTATTACTTTCAGCCCGCCACTTTCTGAAAGAAAACCTCCATCGTTTTGAAAAACATGTTACATACAATAAATGACTTCTTGCTCTCTACCACAAGTTTCCACAAGGCCAAATCTTGTCAGAGCCATTTATAACTCTTGGATTTCTTGTAAGCCAATCCCGTCATTTGGCATTTCCGCAACTTTCAGAATTAAAATGTTGAAGATCATTTTCACAATCCTGGACTAGTAATATCTTCCCCTTCTTCCTCAGTCATGTTCTACATTTCCTATGACACTGATACTGCTTACTATGAAGCAGACTTACACTACCTCTATGACTACTACAATTATTTAATTCTCTACATCACTTTTAATCACAAAGCAATGTAAAACAGTAGACAGCATTGCAGACTTCCATTCCCTCTACTCTATGTTTTGATTGGCTGCTTCAATTAGCTTATAAAAAGAAATAGTTTTTCTGAACTCATTCAAAGTGCACTTATTTCTCCATGACGTCCAGTCTTATGGTTAGAAGTTATGTTTCTGAACTACACTTATCCTCAAGGCCAAATCGTGTAGGAGCCATTAGAACTTCTTGAAATTCCTCAGAGCACATCCCGAGATTCTTTCCCTAAAATTTTGGTTTTAAAAACACCAGGTAAGAGTTTTTAAGGTCATACGGCAATTTTTTTTTAAAAATTAAAACAGAATCATTGCAGAATGACCAGCCATTTCTAGACTTTAAATAAGCTGTGTAATGTCCTGATGTTGTTGAAGGACCGTCATGATATATAATTGCTGCAGTTACAAAAGTCCTTCCTGATATTGACAACTGCGAAGCCACAACATTTTTAATTAAAGTTGTCAATTTTGTTCCATCAGGCCTACATCGTTGGAACATTAAAATGACATACTGGCCATATGTTCGTATAAATAATGTGGACATCATTTCAGATTTACATTGGCTACACTCCATGTTGTGATCAGCTGCTTTTACTAGCTTATTAAAGGAGACTGATTTACTGTCTGGCAAAGTTAAATATATAAATCTTTCTGAGTCTACACTAGTAGTACTTGATACCCTACAGTTCTCGCAGTCATGCTGCCATTGATAAGAAAGCCCAAACAGCTGATCTACATCTACACCTTCAGCATGCAATACATCAAGCATATACATTAAAAACTCCTGACAATCTTGCTGAATATTTTGAGAGAATTGTGTTTGGCCTGAACATCTGTCTAACAGATTTCGAATTTCAGACACACTTTCTATGTTTGTTCTATCAGTGCTACATTTTTCTAAGACAGAATTTAACAAACTGCAAAATCTTTGATCAGAATTGACCACAATCTCTTCTTTTACATTTTCTAGAGAAAACAAAACATTAACCACTACATTAGCATAGCAGTTGACACCAGAACTGTTTTCAAATTGAAAACCAACAACATCTTCAACAGAATCCTTTTTGTTTCTGCTTATAATTTCAGGTTCATCGACTTTTCGTCTTTTTGCTACAACCTCCCCAGTATTGGTCACATTTCTTCGTTTCCGGCCTACCACACGTTTCTCAAACAAAGGATATTGAGGCAAATGTGGCGCATACTCTCTTCTTAACCTATTGTATTCCTTAACACAATCTAGATCCGCACAAATGCTTGTGACATCACACTTAATCAAGTACAATCCCGATAAAGTTCTAACTCGTGACAATGCCACATATGCCATACCCTCCTTGAACACAGAACTGCCAATATTCACCAATGCACTGTCTACACTTAAACCTTGCAATTTATGGATTGTCACCGCATATGCCAAGCAAACAGGAAACTGCTTACGGCGAACATATAAGTCTTTTACAAGCAAAAATCTAGCAGAACAACGACCAATTAGCTGTACTTCCTCAATGCCATCAAATTTAATTTTTAAAAATTCAATTCCATCTCTATTTCTGTATTTTACAAAATCAACAACATTACCCATTGATCCATTTACCAGACCTCTTTTAACATGTAAATTCCTTCTTAAAATTATACGGCAGTTCAAGCACACATTCAGAGTCTTTTCAAAACCTGCAGTTTTAGATATACTCTTCTCTAATGAATCCAATTTTGTTTTCAGATTCTCAGACAAAATAATTGTTGATCCCATATGCTCTACTCTGTCAATAGCTTCCAGTTTCACAATCTCTTGCTTTTCTAAATGCAACATTTTGTTGTTGAATTTGGCACATTCTGCAAGAGTTGGCATCAAACATATTCCAGATTTCTTCTCAGTAATTTTCTGAAAAATATTCTCAGGCACAACATCTTGTTCTGGATATAAATTTGACAGTTATCGTGCATGTAAAGCTTCTTTCCCATGCTCGGTCACTTTTCCAATTCTAACATCTTGTAGAATAGTCTTGTAAACTTCATCCTTCGCCTGACGTATATTTTCATGCAGTTCAGCATAATTGAAGTTTAACCATATATTGACGTTGCCAATGCTGCCTAGGCACTTCCTGGTATCTTCATGCGTGAGCATTTTGAACACAGGTTGCCCTTTCACTGGTGTCAGCTGCAGAATATCTCCGAAAACAATGGTGTGTTTGCCACCAAATAACACATCATACTCTGTTTTGAGAACTTCTTGCATTCTCAAATGCACAAAGGCAAGCATGACATTGGAAACCATGCTTACTTCGTCAATGATAAGAAGTTTCATTTTCCTCAAGATTCTTGAAACTTCAAAACAAGCATCTCCAGATAGCTTGTGATATTGTAATTTGTTGTCATGCTCCACTGGCAGCATCAGTAAACGATGTAAAGTAATCCCTTTAATGTTATGTGCTGCCAGTCCAGTTGGAGCGGTGACAACACAAGACAGCGATGACTCTGTCCTTTCCTGCAAATAACATGAAATTGCTTTAATAAGGAAACTTTTTCCAGTTCCCGCTTCTCCACTCACGTACAGTCGGACAGGCTTCAACGACGTACATGAGCACTCTTTCTTGTCATGACTTAATCCATGATCAATTTGCATGGTAACTTCGTCATATATTTTCCTCTGCTCAACGTTGAGTTGTCTTTCCAACTCTTCTAAGTTAACCGCATCCTCCTGAGCATGTGCCATGGCTCTTTCCACTTCATTCATAGCAGTGGCAGCTTCATTTTCGATAACAGGTCCTCCTAGTGGATCCTGACTCAATGAAGCAGAACTCTGACTGTCCTGAGAACTGTCTCTGGCAATCTCGGCTGCAATCATTGCTTCCTGCTCAATTTCCGCATTCAACATTTCTACATATTTGGGAAAAGCAGGACATTCTATGGTCTCCTTGGCGGCATTGAAAGAGTCTTCGTTACAGAGAAAATCTCCAAGCAGTTCCTCTTCTGCACGCCAAGGCTTGAAAAGTTGCAAAAGTGCTAAATAGAAAAACTCCTTTTTTTCAGGAGATTCGCCACTCAATTTTCGATGGTTTACCAAGTGGCATTTTCTTTGCTTGACCAGACATCCCTCACTTCCTATTACAGCATACACTCCTTTCTCAGTATCTTCTTTGATGTTCCTCTTGAATATGTAATTTTGAAGAACCTCATATAAACAAACATTCTCGAGGTGAATGCTTCGATTTGGATAATATGTATCCAACATGTTGGTCTTCAAAATGTCGGTACTGTTTGGCTCCTTTTCCGCCAAATACTCAATTTCCCGCACAGGTTTGAGAACTCGATTACGCGTTGCAGCAAGACCAAGACTCGCCCAAACGATACTCCTGGACTTGGCATAGAGACTTGCTGAAGACAACCGGTCAGAACATTCGTACGCTCCAATTTCTCGATGCGACAACATCTTCAGACTGAAACTGTACAACTTCTTGCTGAGGCTCTTTTCATGGGAAATGTCCTCCCACATATCCTTCAATTCTGTCTTCTCTTTTTTGGTGATGTAAGACGTCACATACCGAGCCACAGCCATACAGTTATCAGCCACAAACTGTATATCCATGTTAGCATTCCACATGGACAAAATCACCGGGTTGTAGTCGTTGATGTACTTGGACTCTTCGTTCCTCTTCAAATTGTATGTGTTTTTAGGTGATTTCTTCATCACATTATGTCGCAGCGAAGACATCAAACTGTTTACTCTTCCTTTAGAAATCACCGGTCGTGGAAAGCCGAAACGACATTTGGTGTAGAATTTGTCCTTGTTTCGGAATTTACGACGACAGTACTTTCCACATCGATGGCTTTGGAAACGCAGAACTTTTTCTCTTAGGATTTTCTTCTCCTTTGCGTTTGGAACAGCACACGTAGAATACTGTTGTATAAAACTCATCACTGAGTCTTCTGGATCCGTTCCAAATTTAGGTGCATCCTTGATCCACAGCAACATATGTATATGAGGAGCACCTCTTGCTTGGTACTCCTTTCTCCAGAAGAAATCCAAAACCTCTCCAAGAGGTGGATTCTTCTTATTCATGATGAAAGACATCATAGCTTCAAATCTATGATTGAAGTACCTACATACATTGACTGGATCCAAAGAGCACAGTTCTCCGGGTGTCTTGAATTCGATGTTTTCTACGTTAGCATTTGCCTCTCGTAGAAATTCAAGTAAGTCTTCCCAGCCATACTCGGCACAGCTCAGAGTGAGGAACCATGTGGGAGTTCCTAAGTTCCTCAGCATATATTTTAAATCACCATGACGACGGTACCAGTACTCATTAGTACCACGCTGACACGCCATGAGATTAATCAGGTGAGAATCCAAAATACTGTCTTGGACATTGACTTTATCCATAAAGTCACTTGCCGAGATGTTTTGCATGTGTATACCACTTTTCAAGATGTGGTTCACTGCATATGACAGTCCAGACAGATCGCTTTCAAACAGGAGATGAAACAAATAAGGAATGCATTGTCGAAACCTAGCATCTCCTGCATACAATCGCAAAGTCCGGTATTCAGAAGCAGGAATTTGATGAGGTCGCTCATCATATCTTCCTCCCTGACCTGTTGGAAAAAGCTGTGGGAAACACCGAGCTTCCAAACTTTCCTCCCAAACACTAATGGGACTCCCTTTGGCTTGTTTCATTTGAAACAACTCAATAGCATTCCCCATGACTTCCTTGGAATGCAAAGGATGAACACTATAATGTTCATATATTTCTTCACTAGTAGAGGGTTCTACTTTCTCAATTTGACCAGCACACAAATCGCTATCCTCTTCCTCACTTACTTCCTCTTCTGCAACATATACATTCTTATAGTATTTATTATTTTTTTTCAAATACAATGTTGCCTTTTTAACTTTCCTAACATCCACTAAATCTTGCCATATTTTCTTATTCTTTGCCGGAACCCCATTAACTAAGATAACCAGAGGTTCCTCTTCCACTTTTTCTACTCCAATTGTGTTAATGTTTTTCTTCAAATCTAGAGGCAAATAAACAACTCTTCCCTTTAATCCTCTCTGTAAATCTGATGGAGGCAATTTCCCTGTCTTTGGCTCCATTCTTACAATAGCCTGAAAGGGATGGATACTTTGAATCAAAATAGATTCATAAGTATTTAAATCCTTCAATTCAGAAGGAATCTCAACCAATTCCAGATTATTATGAACTGCTCTAGCAGGCATCTGGTTTTGATTTAATTTGCAACAACAATAAGTACACACACGTTGATCCAATCCCAAATCAAAACAATTTTCTGCCATCAAGTATGTTGCGAAATCCTTCCATTCACTATTATTTTCCCTTTCACTTTTTGCATATAAATCCACTAACTTAGTCTGATTCTTATAATAAGTGCGTCGACAACACACACAAGTGAAATTTGGCCTCTCACTTGATTTGACCTGAAACGTCGCAATTTCCCTCTGGAAATTATCTGTACTGGAAACCTGTACACTATCTTCCACATTACCTGCTTCTTCTTGGTCAATTTCAACATTCTCCTCTTTACTTCCAAAGTAACAAAACTCAATTTCTTCACATATATTCTTCACATCTATTTCAGAACCATGCAAAAGAGCAGCGCATAATTGTTTAAGCATAATTGCTAGACTCTTAGCATAATACAACATTCTAACTAATTTCCTCACTTTATTATGATGCACTGCTAGCATCCTGAAATGATGAAAAACACTCTGGCATACTCTCCTGGAAAGACAAGCCAGTGAATGACCATGCAAACCTGTCACTTCTCTCACTCTGCAAGGATCTAATTCTTGCAACAACCTCATTTTCTGCTTCAAACTTTTCTTATTAAATGACCGTACAAAATCACAAAGCAAATTGATGGAATCCTGTCGCACACTGCAAATACTACTACACTTCCAGGTGTACACAGGACCCTTAGCACGTCTTCCTAAAACCTCATTACCTAACACCTCTTCTGCCTCTGTTGTCACAAGTTTTTCTTTTTCAACTGGATAACCATCTTTCACTTCATAAGCTCGACCACTGGTGTCAACTGCATGCACCAAATCATTATCCTGGAAATAACTCTCCTCATTATAAAATGCCTCACAGCTTGAACTATGCATCCATTCTCCAGAAAAAACTTCACAAAAATTACTACGATTAACTATTCTCTTCCATCTACTATTTCTTTTGAAATCATAAATTGCCTTGTTTAGCTTCCTAATTCTATTGATTATCAAAATAAATAACTTACGTTTAATTTCAAATGCCTGATCAATAACTTTCTCAACTTTTTTTTTTCTCTCATAAAAAACCACTTTCTGTTGACCTTTCTTAATATTTTTTAACAAATTGCCAATTATCCTGTTGCGGAACATTCGTTTACGAATGTCCCTAAACTGTTGTTTCCTTCTACTATCATGCACAGAGTTATCTCTTGCTCTAGCAGTAACATTTTTCATTGGCCTTTCCTTTCCGTTTGAATTGCTTCTCTTTTTCTGGACTGAAACATTTTCTGTAGTAATATTTTTTTTACTACAAATATTTCTTATAAATGTTTTTGTACTCTTACCCGGTGCTTTCTTGGTGACTTGACAAATCTTTTTGTTAGAGGACTGCTGCTTTTTTTCATTAACCTGCTGTCTTTGACGTTTTGCAGCCTTTCTCACTCTTTCTTTGGTTGGCATGCTGAAATCTTGAAATGATCTGCAGTTGAATCTGTGGTAAAATATAATAAAAAATGTTATTAACCACTATTACCCAACAGTAAATCAATAACAGTAATCAAAAACTTAAAACACTACTTGACATTTTTACATAGAAGATTTTTTAGTGCTTGGCAAATTTAGAATACAGAAATAGCAGAAAAGAAATGGAATTTATATTCATGTTACCTGTGCTATTTTATATGTGAATCTGATCTAATTTTATGAGCATATTTTAATATTTTATTGAAGACACTACACATAACCTGTTTTTGAAGGTGTCTTTATTTTTAAATTAAACGGTTTACATTTTTACTTTTTATTTATTATACATTTTTAAAATAAATGTTTATAGTTCCATAGGCTCAAGCACGTCAGCTTCCCATCCTATGTCATATAATTCGGACAAATCTGTATCCTCATCACGTTCTTCTTCATCCTCAGAATTTAAATCATCCAAGGGATCAACATCCACTGATGTTTCAATTACGAGTTCAATGATGAGGTCAAAATCAACTGATTGCTGATTGTCGCTCATGTCGATGTTGTCTTTATCTTTAAAGAAAGATAACAACAATGAGATGTTGCAGAGTAAGAGACAAATCTCAGAGATTATAATAGTAAAATTGTTTAACAAGAGTAACATTTTGCAGCTATTATATAGCCATGTCCAACGATGCTGAGCAGGTGAAGCCTATGTCTAATTTTTCAGTGAACAGGACTCATCTCTTCTTAACCTTGGATAAGCCTCACCGACTCTGTGTCCCCTGCACATACTTAAATGTAAAGGGGCAGATTTATGTTAAATGGCACATCCCCAGGCATGCACCAGTTAACGTGCACCGCTGCTCTGCCACTCATGGTGTGCCGCATTTACAATCAGATAGGAAAAAGCTACGTCAAAACCCTGGGCCTGCTTGAAGCAGGCATAGGTCTTGACGCAACATTGTGGAGATGGGGCACCCCTGAGCCTTGCTGGAGCTGCATCACACTTGCGATACAACTCCAGCAATGCGCCACCTTTACGGCACAGATGCGTCACACATCTGTGCCATTTTTGCCCCATGCTGCGCCGCATTGTAAATGCAGCATACCATGGGTGGCGGAACAGCAGCGCAGGATGACTGGCACATCCCTGGTGATGCGCCAGTCATCATAAATCTATCCCTAAGCTTCTTATCTTGTTAGAGATGAACCGCCATATGTATCATCAAACTATTTTGCATTTCCTAAATAGCGAATTTTAAGGGATAAATAGCAATTCTTTACCATTCCTAATTTGCGATGAGCAAATTGCTAATTGCAAATTACCCATTCATTTCCATGGGCCAGGAGGCCCATAGGAATGAAGGTGCAATTTGCGATTAGCAATTAGCTCATCGCAAATTAGGAATTTTTCCAAAGGTGCAAGGGTGTCTCAAGAACACCCTGCTGCACCCCTGAAAAAGAAATTTGGGGTCATATGGCGCACATACATGCCCTAAGGGCATGTATGGGCGTCATATGGCACCTTTTGTTTTTTGGAAAAAAAGCTTTTTGAAAAGAATTCGCAAATTACCACCAACTAGAAGTTGGTGGTAATTTGCAAATCCTTAATGGCATTTTTTGCATATTTTTTGTTTGATACATTGCATTTAAGGAATCCCAAAATTTGCAAATCCTTCAGTACAATCGCAAAATAAGGAATAGCAATTTTTGCTATTCCTTATTTTGCATCTAACTTGTTTGATACATACCATTTGTCTAATTAGCATTCGCAAAGGCCGGAATTCGCAGAATTTTGACCTTTGCGAATGCTAATTAGCTTGATACATATGGCCCCAAATGAGGCCTGTCTTGCAACATGGTGCATCTTTTGCATCACTGCTGCATCGGTTTCATGTGGCACGTTTTTTTTACACCATGACACATCTGCCTAAATGCATCAATTTATAATTTTGTCGCCTCATAGCAAATCTTTTGCACCGCCGCTGCATCAGAAAAGTGACGCACAGTGGCGCAAAAGAGGCATACACCTATCATAAATCTGTCCCTAGCATTTTAAATGATTAATTCAGGATGACGATAAGGTGTGGCCTATCCAGAGGTTTGTTTAAGGTGAGGCCTACTCAGGATTGCAGATTAAAGTTACGCTTGATGAAGAATACAGAGGAGATAATACATGTAAAGGCCCACCAATGAAGTAAGTAATGTCCACTTTATTGCGCCAGTCATCATAAATGTATCCCTAAGCTTCTTATCTTGTTACAGATGAACCGCCATATGTATCATCAAACTATTTTGCATTTCCTAAATAGCGAATTTTAAGGAATAAATAGCGATTCTTTACCATTCCTAATTTGCAATGAGCAAATTGCTAATTGCAAATTACCCATTCATTTCCATGGGCCAGGAGGCCCATAGGAATGAAGGTGCAATTTGCGATTAGCAATTAGCTCATCGCAAATTAGGAATTTTTCCAAGGGTGCAGGGGTGTCTCAAGAACACCCTGCTGCAGCCCCTGAAAAAGAAATTTGGGGGCATATGGTGCACATACATGCCCTAAGGGCATGTATGGGCGTCATATGGCACCTTTTGTTTTTTGGAAAAAAAGCTTTTTGAAAAGAATTCGCAAATTACCACCAACTAGAAGTTGGTGGTAATTTGCAAATCCTTAATGGCATTTTTTGCATATTGTTTGTTTGATACATTGCATTTAAGGAATCGCAAAATTTGCAAATCCTTCAGTGCAATCGCAAAATAAGGAATAGCAAATTTTGCTATTCCTTATTTTGCATCTAACTTGTTTGATACATACCATTTGTCTAATTAGCATTCGCAAAGGCTGAAATTCACAGAATTTTGGCCTTTGCGAATGCTAATTAGCTTGATACATATGGCCCCAAGTGAGGCCTGTCTTGCAACATGGTGCATCTTTTGCATCACTGCTGCATCGGTTTCATGTGGCACAGTTTTTTTACACCATGACACATCTGCCTAAATGCATCAATTTGTAATTTTGTCGCATCATAGCAAATCTTTTGCACCGCCACTGCATCAGAAAAGTGACGCACAGTGGCGCAAAAGAGGCATACACCTATCATAAATCTGTCCCTAGCATTTTAAATGATTAATTCAGGATGACGATAAAGTGTGGCCTATCCAGAGGTTTGTTTAAGGTGGGGCCTTCTCAGGATTGCAGATCAAAGTTACACTTGATGAACAATACAGAGCAGATAATACATGTAAAGGCCTACCAATGAAGTAAGTTATGTCCACTTCATTGTGCCAGTCATCATAAATCTATCCCTATGCTTCTTATCTTGTTAGAGATGAACTGCCATATGTATCATCAAACTATTTTGCATTTCCTAAATAGCGAATTTTAAGGAATAAATAGTGATTCTTTACCATTCCTAATTTGCAATGAACAAATTGCTAATTGCAAATTACTCATTCATTTCCATGGGCCAGGAGGCCCATAGGAATGAAGGTGCAATTTGCGATTAGCAATTAGCTCATCACAAATTAGGAATTTTTCCAAGGGTGCATGGGTGTCTCAAGAACACCCTGCTGCACCCCCTGAAAAAGAAATTTGGGGGCATATGGCGCACATACATGCCCTAAGGGCATGTATGGGCGTCATATGTCACCTTTTGTTTTTTGGAAAAAAAGCTTTTTGAAAAGAATTCGCAAATTACCACCAACTAGAAGTTGCATCAGTTTCATGTGGCACGGTGTTTTTTACACCATGACACATCTGCCTAAATGCATCAATTTGTAATTTTGTCGCCTCATAGCAAATCTTTTGCACCGCCGCTGCATCACAAAAGTGACACACAGTGGCGCAAAAGAGGCATACACCTATCATAATCTGTCCCTAGCATTTTAAATGATTAATTCAGGATGACGATAAGGTGTGCCCTATCCAGAGGTTTGTTTAAGGTGAGGCCTACTCAGGATTGCAGATGAAAGTTACGCTTGATGAAGAATACAGAGGAGATAATACATGTAAAGCTCTACCAATGAAGTAAGTGATGTCCACTTCATTGCGCCAGTCATCATAAATGTATCCCTAAGCTTCTTATCTTGTTAGAGATGAACCGCCATATGTATCATCAAACTATTTTGCATTTCCAAAATAGCGAATTTTAAGGAATAAATAGCGATTCTTTACCATTCCTAATTTGCGATGAGCAAATTGCTAATTGCAAATTACCCATTCATTTCCATGGGCCAGGAGGCCCATAGGAATGAAGGTGCAATTTGCGATTAGCAATTAGCTCATCGCAAATTAGGAATTTTTCCAAAGGTGCAGGGGTGTCTCAAGAACACCCTGCTGCACCCCTGAAAAAGAAACTTGGGGGCATATGGCGCACATAAATTTTAACAACATTCCTTTACCTCAAAAACGATTTTCAAGTCATAATTTGAAAACACTGCCCACGGGGAAATGACTTAAAATGTCCTTAAGACACATGAAAGTGTTTTTTTAAAGCCTTTGCAAGTTTTTGGGTCATTTTTAACATGGCTATGTAACTCAAACAGTCAAAATCTAAATTTACCATGCACAGGTGGGACCATATTTACAAGGAATGTGCCCCACGGGGAAAGGTCTTTTAATGTAATATGGGAAAAATGACATCAGAGACACTGAAATGCCTTATAAAGAAGCATACACCATTATATCCTTGTCATAAATTTACAAACCATTCCTTTTCCCCAAAAACGATTTTCAAATCATAATTTGAAAACACTGCACATGGGGAAATGACTTAAAATGTCCTTAAGACACATGAAAGCGTTTTTTGATTGCCTTTCCAGCATGGTTGGGTCACTTTTAACATGGCTATGTAACACAAACATTCAAAATCTAAATTTGCCATGCACAGGTGGGAGCATATTTACAAGGAATGTGCCCCACGGAGAAAGGTCTTTTAATGTAATATGGGAAAAATGACATCAGAGACACTGAAATGCCTTATAAAGAAGCATACACCATTATGTCCTTGTCATAAATTTAAAAACCATTCCTTTTCCCCAAAAACGATTTTCAAATCATAATTTCAAAACACTGCACATGGAGAAATGACTTAAAATGTCCTTAAGACACATAAAAGCGTTTTTTGATTGCCTTTGCAGCATGTTTGTGTCACTTTTAACATGGCTATGTAATGCAAACATTCAAAATCTAAATTTGCCATGCACAGGTGGGAGCATATTTACAAGCAATTTGCTCCACAGAGAAAGGTCTTACATTAAAATGGGAAAAATAACATCAGAGACACTCAATTGCCTTATAATGAAGCATACACCATTATGTCCTTGTCATAAATATTATAACCATTCATTTTCCTCAAAAACGATTTTCAAGTCATAATTTGAAAAGACTCCACAGCTCCTATGCACAATAACACCCTGTCAGTACTAATACTTCACATTTTCTCCAATTACATTTTCTCAAAGAAACAAAATCTATTTGTAAAACACTTGAGACAAAGCAACATTTGAAGAACACAACTTTCTTCATAATTTTCTCCTTAAAGCACACTATTCTCTATCTAAATTAAAGAAATCTTTTCTCACCTTAGCAAATACTTTGAGTTTCAAAACAGTCTCAGAAACACACCAATTTGTCTTCAGCAGAGCAAAAGGTATGCACTCCAGAGTCTGCAGCTATCAAAAGCACAGAAATGCTGTAATTCTTCACACATATCTCTCATGTCACCCAATCAAAACTCTTCCCTCACTTTTTTTCAAATGAAAACCCTTCCCCCCTCTGCCCTTTCTGCCTTTTCTGCATGGCAACCACGTCTTGGAAGACCTCTGGTGTTTGCAAGTTCACACAACAATGTTGCAATTGAACTCTGAACTCTCAGTGCACCTCATATCCAGTGCATTCTTTCATTTAATGATTTTTTCTTGACCACTCAAAATACATCTTTCAAACAACTCATCCATGCACCCTAACTTTCTGTTTTCAGCAATCAAAATCCACCAATCACTGTTACTGCTTCATTAACACAGAAACTCCACAGTTTTTTTTCATTTTAAACTCTTATTTTTTCAACTGCCATTTCATTGCCACACTTCATCTGACTGCAGGAGAACCTTCTCTCACCATGTTTTCTGTCTGGATTGTTGGACATAGTTACATCTATTGGGCTCAGAGGTATGCTGAGAACAGGAATTTACCTAACCTCAATTTACAAGATGTGGAAATTAAGTGGTTTGGCCACAGAGGATTAAAATGTCACCAATTGATACCATTGGTGAAAACCTTTATGCATTTGCCAAAACCTGACCTGTTAATTGTGCACTGTGGAGGTAATGATTTAGGCACTTTGACTGGGATAGGTCTGGAAATGCTTTTAAAGGACACCTTTGAGCAATTGATGGCACTTTTTCCTCAGACTGCCTTGGTATATTCAAATATATGCCAAAGACAGAAATGTAGGTGGTCAAACCAATTTTGTCCACAAATTGAGAAGTCGAGGAAGCATGTAAACAAATCTGTTTCAGCTTACATGAGAGACCATGGAATGGGCTCCCTGTACAACAATAACTTGCGTTACTACATGCAAGATATCTACAGAGGAGATGGAGTTCACTTCTCAGATGAGGGCAACAGAATTTTCATTCTGAATTTAAGACTGTGCATTGGTACCTACTTATAAGTACCTAAATGTACCATAAACCCAAAAGCTCTTCTCAGAGCTACCCTACATCTGATCACTCACAATTATTATTTTACTCTAACATTTTTCACTAATTTTCAACAAAGTACGCTCCCTGGGGCGCTACCCGGTACGCGAACCGGGAGCTAACCTCGCAAAATTTTTTAAAAAATTGGTTTTTTTCGCACATATGGGCCTCCTCAGCCACCCTCAGAAAACCTAGGGGGTCAAGATAAGTCTACCGTGCCCCCTTCTACCCATTCTGAACATTATTTGCCCTCCATCTTGTATCTTAATTCGACCGAAACACAAAATGGTGGACTCCCGTAACGCTTAAGGTTCGCGAACCGGGGTGCTCGCCAGTTCGCGTACCGGGTCGCTCCCTGGGAAGCGCACCATCAAAAAAGGTGGGAAAGTAGTTTACAGAAAAGCGACTGGACACAATTTCACCAAATATAGATTACCTCATACTACATACCAATGCTTACCATTTTCACAAATTTGATTGAAATTCCATTTAACCATTTAGCCTGTAGACCTCTCTAAATACCCTGAGGTAAATTACTTCACAAAACACATCTGAAGTGTTGGAATTGACAACCAATTAAAATGTTACTTTAATTTTCTACTTTTTTTACCTGACATTTGATTGGCTATGTACCTGAATATACATAAAGGAAGAGAGAGAAACACAGCCATTTTGACTACTACTTCCTGAACTACATTGCAAGATCATTTTCACTCACAACTTAAACTTGTTTTTAGAAGGTGAGATATTATTTTATAAATTTGAAAACATTTTCAGATAGTTATATACTATCCCTCTGTAAGAGTTAGACATTGAGAAAGGCTTGTTTATTATAATTATGGATTGATTTAGGTTTCTGTGGTATAATTATGAATTTACTTAGACTTCTTCACAGGCACTTTTTAATAGTACTACTTCACGCCTCACAAGTACCTGTCTGAACTTAAACCCAACAGTGCCCTATCTCTACTGATATATTTATTTTTTATGCAAATTACAGCAATAAAATGGAAGGTGAGCAGAATGTTTCCTTCGAAATTGTTCTGGAGAACAACACAGAAAAAGATATTGAGGACAATGATGACTCAGATTTCATGGATGAATCACGGGACCATGAATTAGTTCAATGTGTAGAATCTGTGGATCATTTACTTCATTATGATGACGGTCAAATGTGGGAACTTATGTTCACTCAACAAGAGGACATATCGGACAGTCAAATGCTAGACGTTCTATTAAATTTTGAAAAACAATCCGAAAAATAAAATTGTATGTAATATTAAAAAATTGTTTGAGTCTTTAATCATTTTTGTATGTAATTCATAAACTAGTTAAATGTTAGAAATGTTATTAAATTTTCAAACACAATCACAATAATAAATAATTGCTTAAAAAATAAAAAAATTCAAAAATAATCAACAAAAACCAACAATCAATTAACATACAGTATTTGAAAAGTCTATCATTCTTTTTTCCTTATAGTACGCTGCCCAGAACGCTTCCCGGTTCGCGAACCGGGCGCTACCCACGCAAAAAAACAAAAAACTTTTTTTTTGTTTTGCCCCGCGGGGCCCTTTTAAAGCCTCCACATTAAACCTAGGGGGTCAGGGAGGATCTACTATGCCCCCTTATGGTCATTTCCCCCTTTGTTTTGGCCTCCTCTTGTCTCTCAATCCTACCGAGAGACAAGATGGCGGCCGCTCCGGACGGTTTAGAATGTTGACAGACACCGGAGAGCCAATCAGCTTCGCTACGCGAAGTTCCGTTACACGTAAAGTCCGCGAACCGGAGCGCTGCCCGGTCCGCTGTTACAGATATATATCTTTTTTTGAACGTTAATTTCTCAAAATCCACTGAAGCACATATATTGAGACCTAGAAAAGGCACATCGGGCTACCAGTCCCTACAATTTTGCCAAGTTTTGTGGAAATCCATTCAGCCGTTCGGGCTAAAAGTGAGGCCAACCGCCCTATGGAAAACTCAATGTTAAAAACACGTTTTGGGACCCCCCTTTTTTCTCGGCCCCCCCTTGACGAACCCCCCCCAAATTTCCAGGGGCTGCTCAGAAACAAAATGTTCCATTTTCCAGAAATTTTCAGCCAATTCCGTCCACAAACGCCAAAGTTATTAGACATAGAATTTTCAAAAATCCCATAGGGAAAAAATCCTAACTATATATACCTACTGGCGACCGCCAGTAGGTAATATGTATATATATATATATATATATATATGTATATATATATATATATACATATATATATATATATA